>NC_090449.1:206067065-206692065 GCF_031143425.1 Pleurodeles waltl
TGGGGAGATAACTGCTTACTAGTCTATGCAAAGCATGTGTATCTGCAGCTACACATGCCATCGAATGGAAAATGTCACTTACCCAGTGTACATCTGTTAGTGGCATGAGACGCTGCAGATTCACATGCGCCCACCCGCCTCCCCGGGAGCCTGTAGCCGTTTTGAAGTTGATCTTGAACATTTGTAAATATATCATCTTAAACTATATTATGTACATACATATTTACTCCATTGCATGGGCACTATTACTATACTACACAACTCCTACCTCACCCTCTGCGGGGAAAACAATCTAAGATGGAGTCGACGCCCATGCGCAATGGAGCCGAAAGGGGAGGAGTCCCTCGATCTCGTGACTCGAAAAGACTTCTTTGAAGAAAAACAACTTGTAACACTCCGAACCCAACACTAGATGGCGGGCTGTGCAAAACATGTGAATCTGCAGCGTCTCATGCCACGAACAGATGTACACTGGGTAAGTAACATTTTCCATATATATATCACTTTACCTGTATTGGCACATTTGACGTCCTACGTATGTGTGACAATTGTATAGGATAATCTGTGTTTATAGGAAGGTCACTGAGAAGGCTCACTGCTTCTCTTCACAATCTTAGCTACAATGCATACAGAACCTACCACCTAAATTGATAAATGCAGTATTTTCTATTATAAATGCATTTGTATACATGATGTGTTTTGAATCTGTGTACTTTGTTTTTTCCACAGGAAGTACCAGTTAGTTTTCTGCTATACCATTATTGAAAGGAACAATAGACAGTTGATCCCAGTTGTTAGAAGCAGCTCGGGCGGAGACTCTGTACAGACATGTGTAAATCCACTTGACAGTTTTTTCCCCTTCGATCCCTGCATTCTTAAAAGGTAAACTTTTATTCGTATATAATGCGATTTAGAGCAGACTACAGAGGTGAATCTGCTTCCCCAATCAAAAACTCCTTGAAATCGCTTCTCCCTGACAGATGCCTAACATTTGGATGCCTAATGGAAATGATCTGCGAAACAGCTTGAACGTGCATGTGAGATTTAATGAAAAAAACAACAAATAGCGTTAGAAGAAATGCTAAGGAAGTAGTGTGGGGAAATAGCTTTTTTTTCTTTTATTTAACTACTGGAATAATATAATTTTGAAGCTCGAGGATTCCTGTTGGTTCATCTTTACAATAAAGATCAAAGGACCTTATTTTCTACCTATGACAAAATAGGTTTGTGTGGTATTTTAGTGACATCTTATTGAGTTCTGAAAGGGTTGCTTTTCCCGAGTAAAAGCAAGCATGGCTTTAAGGGCTTCTTTAAGTCACAATAATAAAGTTAAAGGGGTCTATGGCAGAACTCTGATGCTTTTATTTTACAGTTATATTTCTTTGTAATTTGATATCTTGGTTAAATGATTTCAGTGTGTGTGGAAGTTTTTAATTTGGTAATTCGCAAAATGTAATGAAATAAATTAGTGAAACAAAAGGTTTTCAACTTTTGCTTTTTGTCGGTCTTTAGTAGATATTATTCTACAAGGGAAGTATGAAAAGGCTACATTAAATTAGCTTATGTCTGACCTTCCTTCAGATACTACCAGAAATGCAATTTAGTATTCCAAAAACGTGCCGTAATCTGGAGAATTCTTCCTTGCACCAAAATGTGAATCTTGCTTGGTCTATTTTGTTAGTGGAAGTATGTGGTCCTTGAGATTGGAATCGTGCTTCAAACTTGAAAACTGCTTTAAGTGCCCACAGTTGCCTCCGCCACTGTTGTATATAATTATTATTAATTATCCTCAAGAAAGTCGAGGATGAAGAGATAAGTTGCACCACAAGTGCAAGAAATCCAAGCGGGACTCATCTTTATCTAGCCACTCCCAATCCAGGGAGACACTGTATCATAGCTGCAATAGTAGGCACTCCAAAAGACCTGACTGAAGTTTAGTCATCCAGTTTCGAATGTCATCAACTCTGCAGCAGATAAAGGGTCATAGGTCATCTTTTCAGGGTGATGCCTGCTCCCTCTGGAGAGCCCTGGGGCCGCCGCACAGTGGTCTAGGGTCGGACTTGTGGTAGTGGGTTCCACCCTAGCACTGTCTGAGCCCTTTGGATGTCCGCTTGGCTGTCTACCAGTGCTGACCCATACCTCCAGTCATTTGCATAAGGCTTGGTCTTTTCTAATGGTCCAGGCACAACCCTTGACTTCAGCAGCAGTTACAACGCATCGGATTCCATCTTCTGTTTATGATACTGAGCAGATGCTAGCCTGCACCACACCTACATCTCTATGCAAAATAAACAAGATACAGCATCTTCTTTTGTGAACTGTAGTGTGTCCCTCGACACTAGTGGAAGCCTTGTTCAGGTCAGATTCTGATGCCAAATCAAGGTCTTCATAATTTTCTCCTTGACGCTGATGACAATACGAATGTGGGCAATTTGCTCTGCCCCAGTACCCTGATGTTGGCTAATAACTAGATCTACAGAATGTCAGTGGCCTGGATACTTTCAATGAAACATGGTTGGACCTCCCACTGGGGCCTGCCACTGAGGAGTTTTTTTATTTTGTGGGACTGGTCCACATTCAGCAGAGGTTTTGGTCCTTCGCTTGTCTTATAAGACACCAAGGCAAACCTGATGACCGAAATATTGCAGGTTTCTGAAGGAAACCTTTATGGATGACCTGTTCTAACTGTGTGTTCAGCTTTCTCTAGCTGTTATAGGCCAGCCCCCTGAGACCTGGCTTTTCTGACTTAGCACACAACTCCTGTGAGTTTGTTTTTTTCAAGCTTCTACTAGCAGGATGAATCCCATTGTATTCCCTACTGTGCCACCAGGCAGGGTTTTGGGAAGAGTTATTCTCCAAGCTGGCCTAAGGGGCCTGCAAAGACAGGCAGGCCTCTGCTAAATATGTCTGGAGGGATGTGTTGGTCGCAAAATGGGCTCAGCATTGTGATCAGGCATCATGCTCGTATGTGTGCCATTAGGTTCTTGTGATGTGCAGGCATCCCTTATGGACATGCAGTTTCACAGTTTCAGGCTTTTTGCTGATTCTGCCCTTTAAGGACAGCTGTGTTAAAGCCCACTCTGTAGGCTTGCTTTCTCCACGCTGCCATTTGCATCAGCTATCGCCAGAGGCAGCTCTTGAAACTCGTACAGTAGCCAGAACTGCTCTTTTTATGGCTCAAGGGGACAGTTAGTGGCAGAGGCAATGAAAACAAGCAGGGATAACTCATCTTCTTCCTTCTCGTTCTACCATAGCTTCAGTCAAGCTGCTTCGATAATTGTTCCACCCCCACCTCCCTAGTGGTCAGTGCTCAATCAATAGGGGCAGAATTTATTTTTTTTCTTTCAGGGTGGTGTGCTGCAACTTCAGCCGAATAGATGCAGTAAGGTTATGCCCTCTTATTCTCATGTTTTTGTTCAGATTTCAGTTAGTGCCTCCATCCATAGAAATTTCAGTCCTTACAGGCCAAGGGACATAGAGAGGTCCCAGAGGCAGAAAAGATCAGGGGTGCTACTCCCATTATTGTATTTATTACTTTTGTTTTGGTGCCCAAAAAATACTGCAGACTGAGGCTGATTGAAGAACTCCGACTTATGAACACATTCTTTCAGAAGGAGAGTGCAAATGCAAATATACAATAGTGACCCTAGGGGGAATCCCAAACCATATACTAAGAAATTGAATTCCAACACAGGACCCCCACCTAGGTAAGTGGAATGTGTAGAGGGGAGCTGGGGATACTAGGAAACCCCAAAGGTATCCCCCTAGCGACCAGGTAGAAAGGAGTAAATTACTAGATTCCAAACCACCCAAGAGGAAGAAAATTAAGAAAATGGAACACCCATACAAGACTGCAAGAAAACAGCAGTGGATTCCAGAAGAGGAAAACCCGTGGAAGAAGGGGACCAAGTCCAGAATTCACAGAAGAGTCCAGCAGGAGCTACTACCCACCCAGCTGTGGATGCCGGAGTTGGTCAATTGTGGGATGAAGGAATGCAGCTCTGAAGCAGGTGAAGAGTTCCTGTAGGATGCAGTTGTCGTCCCACGCCGGATGGATGATTGCCATTGGTCAGTGGCGTGTTAAAGCCCCCAACAAGTTTGGGCAAAGGTAGAAGTTGTGATGCAGCAAAAGTGGAGCTACTGGGGACCAGCAAGGTCCAGGAGGGCTCAACCCATGGGAGAGTCCTAGGGGGACTCTCAGCAAGACAGAGTCCGAAGAAGAGGAACCCATGGACGAGGAACCTGGAGTCCCAGAGGAGCCCATGCAGTACTACTGGAGAAGGGTCCCACGCCGCAAGAGAAATACGCAGAGGGCTATGTGTCGCAGGAAGGAGTGCTGAGGGCTAGGGCTACATGGAGCCTGAAGATCCCTTGGAGGAGATGCAAACAAGTCTTGGTAGCTGGAAGAGATGCGGTGCACGGGGGTACTGTTCTGAGTGGGAAGGCAAGGGCTTACCTCGACCAAGGTTGGACAGCTGGCAGAGTGGACCAAGAGGACTTCTCCGGACCACCACCCATGATGCAGGATCCACGCAGCCTGTCGTTGCAGTTGGGGCCTGCAGATGCAGGGGAGTGACTCCTTCACTCCAAGGGAAATTCATTCTTTGTTCTCATGCAGGCTGAAGACCTGCCTCCCTCAGAGGATGCACTGGTGGGGAAATGTTGCAGAAGCTAGAAGGAGCCATGGTAACAATGTTGTAGGCAGAGCCTTCGTTGTGGATGCAGATTGTCAGTTCCTGGGGGGTCCAGTCGTGGTTCCAGTGGCTAGAAGTTGAAGTAGAGGTTGCAGAGGAGTCCTGCTGGAATCTTGCATGCCGAATCTGAGAACCCACCCAAGAGAGAGACCCTTAATAGCCCTGAAAGGCGGATTGGTCACCTACCCAGGTGACTTCCTATCAGGAGGGGGCTCTGATTACACCTGCCTGACCTGGCCACTCAAATGCTCCAAGAGGTCTCTTCGAACCTTGGATTCAAGATGGCAGGACCCAGAGACCCTCTGGAGGAGCTTTTGGCACCATCCCTGGTCTGGTGATGGACAGGGGTGTGGTCCTAAAGACATTGCTTACGGTTCAAGGTTGACCAAGAGCATTTTCATTTTGCCTATTGCCCTTTGGTCTTACCAGTGACTCACTCCTCAGGTGTTACAAAAGTATGTTGTGCACTGACAGGGAGACCAGATCCTTGGGCCTGTGCACATTCCCAACTTGTCCACCACTAGACAGCTCCAAAACTCTGATAGAAATATCATAGAGCCTGAGAGAGTCCGAGTGGGGGGGGAAAGGGGATTAGGAAGGGAACAGCTGGGAAGGAGACCTGTAGGAAGCAAAAGGTTAAACAACACAATATCAAGATATTATCACATTGACTTTCACTAGATTATGGTTCTAAGCGTTCTCATACTGTAACCATGGATAACCTAAGAAGTGACTATAACTAGACCTCAAGAACTCTGGGTACATGGGAAAAAAATCAAGAATAATTAATACAATGTTTCATATGAGCTTTATATGAACTGTCACATACTGTATAGAAATACAAGAACCTTCTAGGATAGTGTTTCAGAACAAACATTGCATTTTTACATGAGGCCAAAAGTCAATGTGAATATATTCCCTGGAAAACAATAAGAATTGTACTGGGGACTTAATATGCACAAAGAATGTCCCGTTTTGAATTTAGCATCTTCACAGAAAATCCAAAAGCCCAGGATGAATGTGTACACTTCAACAAACACTACACATCAAGGTTTTAATTGCCATGAAATGATTGCACACAACAATTGCCGATCTGAACATTTAGTTTTACATGCTGGAAATGAATCGCGCACACTGTCGATTCTAACAGGAATATGCAAATGCCATGATATGATCACGCAAGCTGTTGCCAATCTGAACACCAAGTTTTACATGCGGGAAATGAATCGCTCACACTGCAGATTCGAACAAGAATATGCAAATGCCATGAAATGATCGCGCAAGTTGTTACCGATCTGAACACCAAGTGTTACATGAGAGCAATGACTCGCGTACTCTGAAGGTTTCATGAGTAGGCCCAAAAACTCAAGAGTCTTTGAGTACGGGGTCGGGGGCCCAGCCCGACCTCCGCCTTACCACCCTGCTCAAGGATCACCAATATAATGCGGGCAGGCCTGGAACATCAAGGTAGGCCTCAGGGACAGGAGCTCAGGAAGTTGCTGCTGCTGTGCTCTGGGACCTCTGACTAGTGAGCCCGTGGAGCTGGGCTGGCTCCCTTATATAGAGTCTGGCCCAGCCCACAAATCACACTCAGTCATGCTGCAGAGAAAGCTTCTAGAAGGTCCTAGAAAGGGACCACACCCTAACACCCTCAGTAAGCCTGCAGCAATACATTGCAAATGAACAATTATTGCAAACATCATTAATAATACTTTTCAAGGTTAAAGTCTGTAATGCAAAAGATTAACATACTGCATATAAACACAATGCATGAATTATGCTCTTGCATAAAGGCTAGATTTTTGCATTCTTGTCACCCGTAGAGCGTGCACTGTCCTGATGTTGACAGTACTCCCCTCCCCCAAACACGCTCTAGGGCCTGGTTTGCCTGGGTTAAGATGATGAAAACGTCTCACTAGTCTTGGAGCATGAACGTCAGATGCAGAGACCCATGAGTTACTTTCAGGACCGTAACCTTTTCAAGAGATCAGATACCACAGGTTACGACCTCTAAGTTTGGAATCCAACACCTGTTTAACTTCGTATTCCACTTCCCCCTGTGCTAGAACTGGAGCTGATTGGGAGCGTACTTTCTGGACTGCTTTTTTCAGGAGGGAAGTATGGAACAGGGGATGAATACGCAGTGATCGGGGCAACTGCAGTTTATAGGTCACTGGATTAATTTGCTGGAGGACAGTGTAAGGACCTATACATTTTGGATTAAACATGTGCTTTTTCTTAAAGTCTATATGTCCTGTAGAAAGCCATACTTTATCACCTGGTTGATACTGAGGTCCTTCACAATCTTTCTTGTCGTAATGCTTTTTGTATTTTTGTTTAGCTTTTTCTAGATGTTGTTGAATCAGTTTCTGGGTTTGGTGGAGGTGTTGAATTGTTTCCAACACCGCTGGTGTAAGAAAACTTTCTTGAGGAATCGTGATGGGCAAGGTATCAGGATGATAGCCAAACAAGCCAAAAAAGGGTGCGACACTAGTGGAGGTGTGAAACAAGTTATTGTAGACTAGTTCGGCTAACCAGAGCATTGATGTCCAGGAATGAAGTGCTTTCTCATCGTAAGCACGCAGATATTGCTTCAGTGTCTGGTTCAGTCTCTCAGTTTGGCCTTGTGTTTGAGAATGATGGCTAGTAGATAGTGTGGATGTAACTTGAAGCGTTTTGCACCACGTTTTCCAGAAGTTGGAGGCAAATTGCGTTCCTCGATCGGAGAGAATCATTCTCGGCAGCCCGTGATAACGGACCACTCTATTCAGTAGGATGGTTGCCAGTTCACTGGAGGTGGGCAGTTTCTTGCAGGCAATCAAATGTCCGTATTTCATGAGACTGTCTACTACCACAAGGATTACTGAATGCTGTTGAACCACTGGTAGTCCTGTAATGAAGTCTAGCGAGATGTGTTCCCAAGGTCGACTTGGAGTTTGGAGCGGATGCAACAAACCTTTCGGTTTTGAATTACTTGTTTTGATGCGAGCACATACTTCACAGTTAGTGACCATTGTTTTGATGTCATTTGTCAGAGTAGGCCACCAAAAGTAGCTTTGGATTAATTCAAGAGTTTTAGGAGTGCCTGGGTGACCTTTTGTAGGTATAACATGCAACCAATTAAATGCTAACTTGCGAAGCTTGGTTGTGGGCACGAACAAACGAGCGTCATGAAAAGGTAGTCCTTGCTTGATTGATCTTTTGGGATCTGCTTGAGCCCATGCGTGCCATTTCTCAATGGTGCAGAAATTATGGATGTCTTCAAAGAAGACTTTGGTTTTTATGATGCAGAGGACTTTGGCTGGAGCAATGATAGCTCTGGAAAGCTGGATTGTAGGCAAAGTGGTAGACTCTTGGCGGGACAAGGCGTCTGCTTTGCGAATGTCTTTACCAGGACGAAAAGTTACCACAAAATCGAACTCTGCAAAAAATAGCATCCAGCGTAATTTCCGAGGAGTCAAAAGTCTAGCTGAACTCATGAACTGAAGATTGCGATGATCAGTATATACTGTGATAGTGTACTTGGCTCCCAACAAATGATGCCTCCACTCTTTAAAGGCATCACGGATTGCCAGAAGCTTTTTTTCAGCAATGACATGGTTCTGTACGGCTTTGTTCAGCTTTCGAGACATGTAAGCTACAGGATGAAGTTGGCCAGTGCCTTTACTTCATTGTGACAAGACTGCACCAATTGCCACATCTGAGGCATCTGCTTCAACTATGAATGATCGATCCACATCAGGGCGAGTCAAGACTGGGGCAGTGGAAAAAGCTTCTTTCAAAGTTGAAAAGGCTCGGTCAACTTCTAAAGACCATACAAATTTTTCTTTCTTTCTCAATAACTTGGTGATTGGCGCCACTGTTTGAGAGAAATGGTTTATAAACCTGCAATAAAAGTTTGCAAAACCCAGGAAGCACTGTACATCTCGAACAGTCTTTGGAGTGGTCCAATCAGATACAGCTTGTACTTTCCTTTCTGCCATGACTATACCTTGAGGGGTAAGGATAAGCCCTAAAAACTCAACTGTGGTAACATGAAACTCACACTTGGTTAGTTTGCGATATAAGTGATGCTTTCGAAGAGCCGTGAGAATCTTCTTGACATGTTGTACATGTTCGGTTTCATTGTCAGAGTAAATCAAAATATCATCGATATAGACTATTGCAAACATGTTGAGATACTCTCTAAGGACGTCATTCAGGAAAAATTGAGATGCTGCTGGAGCATTGCACAGTTCAAAGGGCATGACAGTGTATTCAAAGAGACCATATCTTGTCTTGAACGCAGTTTTTCATTCATCGCCTTCTCTCATTCTGACTAAATGGTAAGCACCTCGTAAATCGAGCTTAGTGTAAATCTTTGCTTTTTTCACTTGATCCAACAATTCAGGAATCAGAGGCAAGGGGTATTTGTTCTTCACTGTGACCTTGTTCAAACCCCTATAGTCCGTACCGGTTCGAAGGTCCCCATTTGCCTTAGGGTCAAAAAACAAAGGAGGGGCTGCAGGAGACTTGGAAGGGGGGATGAAGCCATTCTCTAAGAATGGATCTAGTTACTTTCGTAAATGTTGATTTTCATGTTTTGAAATGGCGTACACACGACAGCTAGGGAGGATCGCACCTGGAGTTAGATCAATTTGGCAGTCATAAGGTCTATGAGGAGGCGAGGTTTCTGCTTCATTTTCATCAAATACTTCTTCATAGGATGAATACTGCCTGGGCAACATTACTTCTTTCTCCATTGCAGTGGCTATGTGAGAGTTGCAATTTTTGGCGACTCGAGATGTCTGGAGACATACCTTATTACATAGGGCGGAAGAGAATACAACTTTCCGTTCTGCCCAATTAATCTCAGGATTGTGATGAGTTAACCATGGTAAGCCAAGGATAATTCCATACTGAGGAGCATGGATCACGTCAAAGATGAGCTTCTCTTGATGTTTGGTTCTTTGATTTCCCCCATCACAGATCACCGACAAGGGGACAGTCTGAAGAATTACTGGGCCTCCAATCAAGAGTTTTCCATCTACTGCTTGTATTATCTCTGGAGTCTTCTTCTTGGTGCATGGGATCCCCCATGCGCGAACCAACTGGGCATCAACAAAGTTCCCGGTAGCTCCAGAATCTACAAGGGCCTTCCTGAAATAGTTATTTTTCTTTACTTGTACTTTTATGCCCAGCTTGAGATGTCTAGACTGTGAAGGGTCCACGGTGACACCCAAGAGCAACCCTTCTTTACATCTTGGGTGATTTAGTTTTCCGGCTCGGCTTGTACATTGGCTGCAAGTTTCTGGACAGGACCTCATTTGCTCTTTGGCCTGATTGGACAATCTTTGGCGAAATGACCGTTGCGCCCGCAATAAAGACATTGTCCATTCTTTCTACGTAGGTCCTTTTCTTCTTTGGTTATAGGTCTCCTGATAGTTCCGATTTCCATAGGTTCTGGAGTTCTCGCTTTCTGGATTCTTGAGTCTCTATGATCGTGAACACGCCAGGAATATTTCTCAGTCTTTTTGGGTGTTCCCCTTCGTTCTGCTAGACGATGATCCAGTCTCAAAACAAGGTTTATTAGATCTCGACAATCAGTAGGCTGCGGGTCTATCTGGGCAAGAATGTCCTTTAACTCGTCCTTGAGTCCTTTGTAAAACAAGGCTGCTTGCTTTTCTTCAGGCCAGGATGTCTCGGCTACCAGCCGATTAAAATTAGCTAAGTAAGAAACTAAATCTTGGTTACCTTGTTGCAAGTCTAATAGTTCACGATCTGCCGACAATGTCACTGTTCTTCAATCAAACACTCGTTCCAACTCACTAACAAATTTCTCCAATTGTAAAGCAGGGGACTGTCTTTACGCACAAGAGGGATTACCCAGGTGGCTGCGTCCCCAGTCAGGTAAGATAACAAGAAGGCCACCCTGGATTGGGTATCGGGGAAAGTGTTTGGTCAGCAGGTAAAATGTAATTCCACTTGAACCAAGAAAGATTGCGCTTTCAGGGGATCGCCTGAAAAACGTTCTGGAGGAGCTAGGGGAATAGCTGAGGGAACGTTGAGGGACATGTTCATAGGAGGATTACCTCCAGAAGCTTGAGAAGGAGGACCAGGCCAAGACACACGCAAAGGACTTTGTTCCTTCTTTTCTACCCTTTCCTGTAACTGATTCACTCTCTCAGCTAAGCTGGCTGCAATATCCTTTGATGACACTACCTCTGCTTGGAGCTGCGTGATAACCTTGACTAGCTCGTCCTATTTGGCCATGTTGAGAACACACACAAACCAGGAGGATAATAAATTTGTGGGCTCACTATTCTGTCAGGGAGACCAGATCCTCGGGGCCTGTGCACGTTCCCAACATGTCCACCACTAGACAGCTCCAAAACTCTGATAGAAATATCACAGAGCCTGAGAGAGTCCGAGTGGGGGGGGAAAGGGGATTAGGAAGGGAACAGCTGGGAAGGAGACCTGTAGGAAGCAAAAGGTTAAACAACACAATATCAAGATATTATCACATTGACTTTCACTAGATTATGGTTCTAAGCGTTCTCATACTGTAACCATGGATAACCTAAGAAGTGACTATAACTAGACCTCAAGAACTCTGGGTACATGGGAAAAAAATCAAGAATAATTAATACAATGTTTCATATGAGCTTTATATGAACTGTCACATACTGTATAGAAATACAAGAACCTTCTAGGATAGTGTTTCAGAACAAACATTGCATTTTTACATGAGGCCAAAAGTCAATGTGAATATATTCCCTGGAAAACAATAAGAATTGTACTGGGGACTTAATATGCACAAAGAATGTCCCGTTTTGAATTTAGCATCTTCACAGAAAATCCAAAAGCCCAGGATGAATGTGTACACTTCAACAAACACTACACATCAAGGTTTTAATTGCCATGAAATGATTGCACACAACAATTGCCGATCTGAACATTTAGTTTTACATGCTGGAAATGAATCGCGCACACTGTCGATTCTAACAGGAATATGCAAATGCCATGATATGATCACGCAAGCTGTTGCCAATCTGAACACCAAGTTTTACATGCGGGAAATGAATCGCTCACACTGCAGATTCGAACAAGAATATGCAAATGCCATGAAATGATCGCGCAAGTTGTTACCGATCTGAACACCAAGTGTTACATGAGAGCAATGACTCGCGTACTCTGAAGGTTTCATGAGTAGGCCCAAAAACTCAAGAGTCTTTGAGTACGGGGTCGGGGGCCCAGCCCGACCTCCGCCTTACCACCCTGCTCAAGGATCACCAATATAATGCGGGCAGGCCTGGAACATCAAGGTAGGCCTCCGGGACAGGAGCTCAGGAAGTTGCTGCTGCTGTGCTCTGGGACCTCTGACTAGTGAGCCCGTGGAGCTGGGCTGGCTCCCTTATATAGAGTCTGGCCCAGCCCACAAATCACACTCAGTCATGCTGCAGAGAAAGCTTCTAGAAGGTCCTAGAAAGGGACCACACCCTAACACCCTCAGTAAGCCTGCAGCAATACATTGCAAATGAACAATTATTGCAAACATCATTAATAATACTTTTCAAGGTTAAAGTCTGTAATGCAAAAGATTAACATACTGCATATAAACACAATGCATGAATTATGCTCTTGCATAAAGGCTAGATTTTTGCATTCTTGTCACCCGTAGAGCGTGCACTGTCCTGATGTTGACAGTACTCCCCTCCCCCAAACACGCTCTAGGGCCTGGTTTGCCTGGGTTAAGATGATGAAAACGTCTCACTAGTCTTGGAGCATGAACGTCAGATGCAGAGACCCATGAGTTACTTTCAGGACCGTAACCTTTTCAAGAGATCAGATACCACAGGTTACGACCTCTAAGTTTGGAATCCAACACCTGTTTAACTTCGTATTCCACTTCCCCCTGTGCTAGAACTGGAGCTGATTGGGAGCGTACTTTCTGGACTGCTTTTTTCAGGAGGGAAGTATGGAACAGGGGATGAATACGCAGTGATCGGGGCAACTGCAGTTTATAGGTCACTGGATTAATTTGCTGGAGGACAGTGTAAGGACCTATACATTTTGGATTAAACATGTGCTTTTTCTTAAAGTCTATATGTCCTGTAGAAAGCCATACTTTATCACCTGGTTGATACTGAGGTCCTTCACAATCTTTCTTGTCGTAATGCTTTTTGTATTTTTGTTTAGCTTTTTCTAGATGTTGTTGAATCAGTTTCTGGGTTTGGTGGAGGTGTTGAATTGTTTCCAACACCGCTGGTGTAAGAGAACTTTCTTGAGGAATCGTGATGGGCAAGGTATCAGGATGATAGCCAAACAAGCCAAAAAAGGGTGCGACACTAGTGGAGGTGTGAAACAAGTTATTGTAGACTAGTTCGGCTAACCAGAGCATTGATGTCCAGGAATGAAGTGCTTTCTCATCGTAAGCACGCAGATATTGCTTCAGTGTCTGGTTCAGTCTCTCAGTTTGGCCTTGTGTTTGAGAATGATGGCTAGTAGATAGTGTGGATGTAACTTGAAGCGTTTTGCACCACGTTTTCCAGAAGTTGGAGGCAAATTGCGTTCCTCGATCGGAGAGAATCATTCTCGGCAGCCCGTGATAACGGACCACTCTATTCAGTAGGATGGTTGCCAGTTCACTGGAGGTGGGCAGTTTCTTGCAGGCAATCAAATGTCCGTATTTCATGAGACTGTCTACTACCACAAGGATTACTGAATGCTGTTGAACCACTGGTAGTCCTGTAATGAAGTCTAGCGAGATGTGTTCCCAAGGTCGACTTGGAGTTTGGAGCGGATGCAACAAACCTTTCGGTTTTGAATTACTTGTTTTGATGCGAGCACAGACTTCACAGTTAGTGACCATTGTTTTGATGTCATTTGTCAGAGTAGGCCACCAAAAGTAGCTTTGGATTAATTCAAGAGTTTTAGGAGTGCCTGGGTGACCTTTTGTAGGTATAACATGCAACCAATTAAATGCTAACTTGCGAAGCTTGGTTGTGGGCACGAACAAACGAGCGTCATGAAAAGGTAGTCCTTGCTTGATTGATCTTTTGGGATCTGCTTGAGCCCATGCGTGCCATTTCTCAATGGTGCAGAAATTATGGATGTCTTCAAAGAAGACTTTGGTTTTTATGATGCAGAGGACTTTGGCTGGAGCAATGATAGCTCTGGAAAGCTGGATTGTAGGCAAAGTGGTAGACTCTTGGCGGGACAAGGCGTCTGCTTTGCGAATGTCTTTACCAGGACGAAAAGTTACCACAAAATCGAACTCTGCAAAAAATAGCATCCAGCGTAATTTCCGAGGAGTCAAAAGTCTAGCTGAACTCATGAACTGAAGATTGCGATGATCAGTATATACTGTGATAGTGTACTTGGCTCCCAACAAATGATGCCTCCACTCTTTAAAGGCATCACGGATTGCCAGAAGCTTTTTTTCAGCAATGACATGGTTCTGTACGGCTTTGTTCAGCTTTCGAGACATGTAAGCTACAGGATGAAGTTGGCCAGTGCCTTTACTTCATTGTGACAAGACTGCACCAATTGCCACATCTGAGGCATCTGCTTCAACTATGAATGATCGATCCACATCAGGGCGAGTCAAGACTGGGGCAGTGGAAAAAGCTTCTTTCAAAGTTGAAAAGGCTCGGTCAACTTCTAAAGACCATACAAATTTTTCTTTCTTTCTCAATAACTTGGTGATTGGCGCCACTGTTTGAGAGAAATGGTTTATAAACCTGCAATAAAAGTTTGCAAAACCCAGGAAGCACTGTACATCTCGAACAGTCTTTGGAGTGGTCCAATCAGATACAGCTTGTACTTTCCTTTCTGCCATGACTATACCTTGAGGGGTAAGGATAAGCCCTAAAAACTCAACTGTGGTAACATGAAACTCACACTTGGTTAGTTTGCGATATAAGTGATGCTTTCGAAGAGCCGTGAGAATCTTCTTGACATGTTGTACATGTTCGGTTTCATTGTCAGAGTAAATCAAAATATCATCGATATAGACTATTGCAAACATGTTGAGATACTCTCTAAGGACGTCATTCAGGAAAAATTGAGATGCTGCTGGAGCATTGCACAGTTCAAAGGGCATGACAGTGTATTCAAAGAGACCATATCTTGTCTTGAACGCAGTTTTTCATTCATCGCCTTCTCTCATTCTGACTAAATGGTAAGCACCTCGTAAATCGAGCTTAGTGTAAATCTTTGCTTTTTTCACTTGATCCAACAATTCAGGAATCAGAGGCAAGGGGTATTTGTTCTTCACTGTGACCTTGTTCAAACCCCTATAGTCCGTACCGGTTCGAAGGTCCCCATTTGCCTTAGGGTCAAAAAACAAAGGAGGGGCTGCAGGAGACTTGGAAGGGGGGATGAAGCCATTCTCTAAGAATGGATCTAGTTACTTTCGTAAATGTTGATTTTCATGTTTTGAAATGGCGTACACACGACAGCTAGGGAGGATCGCACCTGGAGTTAGATCAATTTGGCAGTCATAAGGTCTATGAGGAGGCGAGGTTTCTGCTTCATTTTCATCAAATACTTCTTCATAGGATGAATACTGCCTGGGCAACATTACTTCTTTCTCCATTGCAGTGGCTATGTGAGAGTTGCAATTTTTGGCGACTCGAGATGTCTGGAGACATACCTTATTACATAGGGCGGAAGAGAATACAACTTTCCGTTCTGCCCAATTAATCTCAGGATTGTGATGAGTTAACCATGGTAAGCCAAGGATAATTCCATACTGAGGAGCATGGATCACGTCAAAGATGAGCTTCTCTTGATGTTTGGTTCTTTGATTTCCCCCATCACAGATCACCGACAAGGGGACAGTCTGAAGAATTACTGGGCCTCCAATCAAGAGTTTTCCATCTACTGCTTGTATTATCTCTGGAGTCTTCTTCTTGGTGCATGGGATCCCCCATGCGCGAACCAACTGGGCATCAACAAAGTTCCCGGTAGCTCCAGAATCTACAAGGGCCTTCCTGAAATAGTTATTTTTCTTTACTTGTACTTTTATGCCCAGCTTGAGATGTCTAGACTGTGAAGGGTCCACGGTGACACCCAAGAGCAACCCTTCTTTACATCTTGGGTGATTTAGTTTTCCGGCTCGGCTTGTACATTGGCTGCAAGTTTCTGGACAGGACCTCATTTGCTCTTTGGCCTGATTGGACAATCTTTGGCGAAATGACCGTTGCGCCCGCAATAAAGACATTGTCCATTCTTTCTACGTAGGTCCTTTTCTTCTTTGGTTATAGGTCTCCTGATAGTTCCGATTTCCATAGGTTCTGGAGTTCTCGCTTTCTGGATTCTTGAGTCTCTATGATCGTGAACACGCCAGGAATATTTCTCAGTCTTTTTGGGTGTTCCCCTTCGTTCTGCTAGACGATGATCCAGTCTCAAAACAAGGTTTATTAGATCTCGACAATCAGTAGGCTGCGGGTCTATCTGGGCAAGAATGTCCTTTAACTCGTCCTTGAGTCCTTTGTAAAACAAGGCTGCTTGCTTTTCTTCAGGCCAGGATGTCTCGGCTACCAGCCGATTAAAATTAGCTAAGTAAGAAACTAAATCTTGGTTACCTTGTTGCAAGTCTAATAGTTCACGATCTGCCGACAATGTCACTGTTCTTCAATCAAACACTCGTTCCAACTCACTAACAAATTTCTCCAATTGTAAAGCAGGGGACTGTCTTTACGCACAAGAGGGATTACCCAGGTGGCTGCGTCCCCAGTCAGGTAAGATAACAAGAAGGCCACCCTGGATTGGGTATCGGGGAAAGTGTTTGGTCAGCAGGTAAAATGTAATTCCACTTGAACCAAGAAAGATTGCGCTTTCAGGGGATCGCCTGAAAAACGTTCTGGAGGAGCTAGGGGAATAGCTGAGGGAACGTTGAGGGACATGTTCATAGGAGGATTACCTCCAGAAGCTTGAGAAGGAGGACCAGGCCAAGACACACGCAAAGGACTTTGTTCCTTCTTTTCTACCCTTTCCTGTAACTGATTCACTCTCTCAGCTAAGCTGGCTGCAATATCCTTTGATGACACTACCTCTGCTTGGAGCTGCGTGATAACCTTGACTAGCTCGTCCTATTTGGCCATGTTGAGAACACACACAAACCAGGAGGATAATAAATTTGTGGGCTCACTATTCTGTCAGGGAGACCAGATCCTCGGGGCCTGTGCACGTTCCCAACATGTCCACCACTAGACAGCTCCAAAACTCTGATAGAAATATCACAGAGCCTGAGAGAGTCCGAGTGAGGGAAAAGGGGATTAGGAAGGGAACAGCTGGGAAGGAGACCTGTAGGAAGCAAAAGGTTAAACAACACAATATCAATATGTTATCACATTGACTTTCACTAGATTATGGTTCTAAGCGTTCTCATACCTTAACCATGGATAACCTAAGAAGTGACTATAACTAGACCTCAAAAACTCTGGGTACCTGAAAAAAAATCAAGAATGATTAATACAATGTTTCATATGAGCTTTATATGAACTGTCACATACTGTCTAGAAATACAAGAACCTTCTAGGATAGTGTTTCAGAACAAACATTGCATTTTTACATGAGGCCAAAAGGCAATCTGAAATATTCCCAGGAAAACAATAGGAATTGTACTGGGGACTTAATATGCACAAAAAATGTCACGTTTTGAATTTAGCATCTTCACAGAAAATCCAAAAGCCCAGGATGAATGTGTACACTTTAACAAACAATACACATCAAGGTTTTAATTGCCATGAAATGATCGCGCACAACAATTGCTGATCTGAACATTTAGTTTCACATGCTGGAAATAAATCTCGCGCACTGTAGATTCTAACAAGAATATGCAAATGCCATCAAATGATCGTGCAAGACAAGATGCGTGCATAATATTTTTCGCTGCACGCCATCTTTGGTCAGCCACCTCCCTTTAGAGCACCTGTTGGTCCGAAGGAGATGAGAAGTGCCTTGATTTGAGTCCACGCTGGTGGGTTCGCCCTCGTCTTCAGTTAGGCCTTCAGCGCGTGTTGACACAGCTACTGCGGGGTTCCCACCGACACTGGCAACTTTGCTGGCGGTGCTGATTGAAGTCGACTCCCCCCTCTACGTCTGCCGCCAACTTCGAGGCCTTGCCTTCTTGACATTGGTCGAAATTGGGAATTACGCTGGTCATTCCTCCTCAGGAACCCACTCCTATTGTTCCTATTGCAGGAGATGGTGGAGAGAGGCGACACTGGAGCCAGGGCCTCCTAGAGAAGACAGCTGGTTGTCTGATCTGGCCAATGCTAGTGGCTTGGATTCTTTTCACATCCTGGACTTGCTTCGGAAGTGAGTTCCTCCTTTGCAGATATGCTTATAAGGGTTGCGGAGGTGTGGCTTCAGATCCCCTGATTGATGCACTCCATCAAGGCCGGACAGGGGTCGAACCAGTGCTCCCCTACAACAAAGCCCTGCATGATGTCTTTTTGAGTGCTTGGGCTAAGCTTAATAAAGGCACCCCAGTTGATCGGGATATATCCCACAGGCACCGTCCTGCCCCTGGAGACCCACCATGTTTGATCAAGCTTCCATCACATTGCAGTTTGGTGGCACAAGCTGCATTGGCTTGCCCTGATGAACAGTCCCTCCCACATGTTCCTCCTGATAAGAGTCCAGGAGTCTAGATATCTGCGTAGGCATATTTTTGCCTCAACCAGTTCTGCGTTCTGTGAGCACGTCCTGTGTTCTTGGACATTTTTGTAGTTTCATGTGGGACTGTTTAGCGAATATTTTACCTTCCTGATGATGTCAGGAGCACTCTTACTTCCTGCGCCCTAAGGTAACCATAAATCGTGCCCCGCCATGTACAGTTTTTTATTTATTTTTTATTTGACTGCTAATGCTTCATTTATATTTTTAATAATGTTATAGAAGTCGTCTTGAGTACTGTAATGTCTGAGGTAATTAGCAGTGTATGGCGAGGGCGCAAGTTATAGTTACCTTAGTGCGCGATTCTTGAAATATCTCTAACTGCTGAATTCTCTGGCTTTGTGCGAGTACATTCAAAACCTAACTGTAATGTCCCTGTAACCTTTGGTTTTTCAGTGAATTTCTAAGGTTTTTTTAAATTAAATTTCCTAACTATAATGTTCTGTAACTTTTGTTTTTTTCAGTGAATTTCTACGTTTTTTTTTTTTAAGTAAAGTAATTTTTGTTACTATGGGGGTCATTTCGACCTCGGCGGTCTTTTGACAAGACTGCCGAGGGACCGCCGTGCTGAAGACCGCCAGTGGTGGCGGTTTTCCGCTCGGCGTATTATGACTGCTGGCAGCCCTCCGTCCTTTTCCGGACGGAGAGCCGCCAGCAGCCATACTGGCGGGCGGCGGGGAAGTGGAGGTTGCTCCACCTCCACCACCACGTCAACAGAACACCGCCCACCGAATCACGTTCTATGATTCGGCGTGGCGGTGTTCTGTTGACGGTGTGGTGGCGGCGGAGCAGCGCCCATGGATCCCGTCCCCTCCCGGAAGATCAACGGACAAGGTAAGTTGATCGTCCGTTAGGGGAGGGGGTGGGGGGGTGTTGTGTGATGTGTGGGTGCATGAGGGTGTGCGTGTGAGTATGTAGAGGGGATGTGTGAGTGCATGTAATCATGCAGGGGTGACCCCTATCAGTGCCAGGGACGGAATTCCCTGGCACTGATACTGCTTACCGCCATGGATTTCATGGCGGTTCCAAACCCCATGAAATCCATGGTGGTAAGCCGGGTCATGATACCGCTGGCGGTCTTGTGACGGCCGCCGGGCTGGAGACCCAAGTCTCCAGCCCAGCGATCTGATCGGAGAAGTAGCGGATGACCATGGTGGTAACCGCCATGGTCATAATTACAATTTTTTTACCGCCAGCCTGTTGGCGGTAAACCCACCACTTCTCCGTCAACTGCCAGGGTCGATATGACCCCCTATATGTTAATATAACCACCACCGCACACTGCCTTTGGCGACTGTGCGCAGCAGGGGTTGGCCGCAGGGCCTGGCATGCAGCCAGCCCCTATAACAACCCAGCCCTGCACGGTCCAGTCCACCCCGCTCCAATACAATATAATCCACCTCCTCCAGTCGAATCCACCACTCCAATCCAGAACTATTCACCCCAATCCAATCCACCACATCCCTATCCAATCCACCCCAATCCAATCCACCCCAATCCAATCCACCACACTCCATCCACTTCACCTCACCCTAATCCACCCCACTCAGTCCAATCCATCACACTCAATGCAGTCCACTACACACCAGTCCACTACACTCTAAACCATCCCACCCCAACCCGATCCACCCACTCTAGTCCACCCCTCTCCAATCCATCCCACCTCACTCAAGTCCAATTCACCCCATGCCAATCCACCTCACCTCAGTGAAATCCACCCCACTCCAGTCCACCCCCACTCAATCCAGCCCACCCTAATCCAACCCACCCCACCTCCTCCAGTTCAACGCACCCCAATCCACCCAGTTTCACCCCACTCTACTCCAATTCACCCCACTCTACCCTAATCCAATCAACTCCCACCCCATCCCAGTTCTGTCCACCACACTCCAGTCCAATCCATCCAACCCACTCCAGTCCACCCCTCTCCAATCCAATCCACCTCAAACAAATCCACCCTACCCCAATCCACCCCCACCCCAGTCCTCCCCACTCTAATCCAAACCACCTCAATGTAGTTCTCCCCGCTCCAATCAATTCCAATCCAATCCATCCGAGTCCAATACACCCACGCCAATCCAATCCATCCCTCTGCCGCCCGCCACACCCCAATCTACCCCACCCATTTCAATCCACCCCACTCCAGTCCTCTGTAATCCATTCCACCCCAATCCACCCCCTCACACCAATCCACCACACTGTATCCCAGTCCAATCCACCCCCCAGTTCAGTACACCCAACGCTAATTCAATCCATCCAGCCCACCCCAAATCTATCCCAATTCAATCCACCCCATCCTATTTCAGTCCACCCCAGTCCATCCTGCCCCACTCCAGTCCATCCTGCCCCACTCCAGTCCATCCTACTCCACTCCAGTCCATCCTACTCCAATTCAGTCCACCCCACCCCACTCCAATCCAGTCAATCCAATCCACTCCAGCCCACCACCATCACTCCAATTCAAACCACCCACTCCAATCCAATGCAATCCACCCCAATTGAATCCTCTTCAATCCAGTCCACCTCACCCCATTTAAATCCACTCCACTCCACTCCAATCCACCCCACTCATACCACTCCACTCTACCCCAGTCCAATGCACTCTACTGCAGTCCACCCCAACACCTCAATCTACTCCAACCCACTCCACCCTATTCCACCCCGCTCTAGGACATGCTCTGCCACTGAGCTCGACTCCACTCTACAACACTCTACTCCCCCCACTGCACTCTGACACTCCACGTCACTAACTTTTAGCCATGATGAGCAGCAGTCACACTGGTGTACAACATGGCAAAATACAAATAGCTCTTGTGTAGACGAGACCTATTGGCTTTAACAATGATTGTTTAATCTTTTGTGCAGCATATGCACCAAGACATAAATGACTATTGCTGTTGCCCCATTGAGAGTTACAGATGTCCAAATTTAAAAATGCTCTGGAGACACTTACGTTTCCCACACATTGAGATGGTGACCACCATGGCCAGTTACCATGCGGTAGATGATTGCCATTTGATGGTTATTACTGTGGTACCCTTCTAAAATGTTGGTATTTTTTACTACTGAACTGATGTTTTTTGTGTTGTACCCATTATAAACGTTTTCATTCGGTATGTTCGTTGCCCACAATGTTAATTCTTTGTCGGATCTTCTATTCTAGGACTGGCAAACATACACACAGAATTGCAGATCTATTACCAAACACTTCCCTTAAAAATAAGTCAGACCTTTTGAGTTTGCTTATGCTTCCATAATAACAAGGGTCCCTTAATAAATGTTGCCACACTGAAGGCATTTGAGGCTTCAACACAGTTTTTTCTTTCCTCTAAAACTTAAGTCTTTGACTTTCCCAGAACATTACAGGGAGTGCAGAATTATTAGGCAAATGAGTATTTTGACCACATCATCCTCATTATGCATGTTGTCTTACTCCAAGCTGTATAGGCTCGAAAGCCTACTACCAATTAAGCATATTAGGTGATGTGCATCTCTGTAATGAGAAGGGGTGTGGTCTAATGACATCAACACCCTATATCAGGTGTGCATAATTATTAGGCAACTTCCTTTCCTTTGGCAAAATGGGTCAAAAGAAGGACTTGACAGGCTCAGAAAAGTCAAAAATAGTGAGATATCTTGCAGAGGGATGCAGCACTCTTAAAATTGCAAAGCTTCTGAAGCGTGATCATCGAACAATCAAGCGTTTCATTCAAAATAGTCAACAGGGTCGCAAGAAGCGTGTGGAAAAACCAAGGCGCAAAATAACTGCCTATGAACTGAGAAAAGTCAAGCGTGCAGCTGCCACGATGCCACTTGCCACCAGTTTGGCCATATTTCAGAGCTGCAACATCACTGGAGTGCCCAAAAGCACAAGGTGTGCAATACTCAGAGACATGGCCAAGGTAAGAAAGGCTGAAAGACGACCACCACTGAACAAGACACACAAGCTGAAACGTCAAGACTGGGTCAAGAAATATCTCAAGACTGATTTTTCTAAGGTTTTATGGACTGATGAAATGAGAGTGAGTCTTGATGGGCCAGATGGATGGGCCCGTGGCTGGATTGGTAAAGGGCAGAGAGCTCCAGTCCGACTCAGACGCCAGCAAGGTGGAGGTGGAGTACTGGTTTGGGCTGGTATCATCAAAGATGAGCTTGTGGGGCCTTTTCGGGTTG
Source organism: Pleurodeles waltl (assembly GCF_031143425.1). NCBI lineage: Eukaryota > Metazoa > Chordata > Amphibia > Caudata > Salamandridae > Pleurodeles > Pleurodeles waltl. The sequence continues at coordinate 206,089,601 of NC_090449.1, forward strand.
AGGATGGAGTCAAGCTCAACTCCCAGTCCTACTGCCAGTTCCTGGAAGACACCTTCTTCAAGCAGTGGTACAGGAAGAAGTCTGCATCCTTCAAGAAAAACATGATTTTCATGCAGGGCAATGCTCCATCACACGCGTCCAAGTACTCCACAGCGTGGCTAGCAAGAAAGGGTATAAAAGAAGGAAATCTAATGGCATGGCCTCCTTGTTCACCTGATCTGAACCCCATTGAGAACCTGTGGTCCATCATCAAATGTGAGATTTACAAGGAGGGAAAACAGTACACCTCTCTGAACATTGTCTGGGAGGCTGTGGTTGCTGCTGCACGCAATGTTGATGGTGAACAGATCAAAACACTGACAGAATCCATGGATGGCAGGCTTTTGAGTGTCCTTGCAAAGAAAGGTGGCTATATTGGTCACTGATTTGTTTTTGTTTTGTTTTTGAATGTCAGAAATGTATATTTGTGAATGTTGAGATGTTATATTGGTTTCACTGGTAATAATAAATAATTGAAATGGGTATATATTTTTTTTTTGTTGAGTTGCCTAATAATTATGCACAGTAATAGTCACCTGCACACACAGATATGCCCCTAACATAGCTAAAACTAAAAACAAACTAAAAACTACTTCCAAAAATATTCAGCTTTGATATTAATGAGTTTTTTGGGTTCATTGAGAACATGGTTGTTGTTCAATAATAAAATTAATCCTCAAAAATACAACTTGCCTAATAATTCTGCACTCCCTGTAGTGGCAAGCGATGAAGATTAGTAGGCTGATAATTTATTGTCTTCAGATATGTTGGTACAGTGGGGCGAAGCTTGCGCTTCCCATGAATAGGCATGCCAAATCTTAAGTTATCATGTGCCCATCTTTAGGTATAGAACCACCATAAAATGTAAAAAAAAAAAAAATACAGAACACGGACAGATTAATTTGAGAACTTTAGCTTCTGGCTGCGATTCTAGGGGCCTTACATGTTCTTCGAATTCTTCCCAGTATGATTGAACAAGCAGTTCCCTAGATTTCCTACTCTTGGCAGCCAGACGTTTGACTCAAGCTCCTGATCAAATGGTACAAGAGACTAATCATACGTCGTATTGAGCTTGAAGTAACATTTCCTTGCAGCTTCAAGAAATGTAGTTATTCCCTAAAAATAAATGCAAGTAAAGGAGACATTGAGCAAACAGTAGGTAAGGCCACAAAAGGATGTAAAACATAAAACACGTTGCAATGGAAGCGTAACACACTGTTGGTCGGAAGAAACATTCACTTTCTCATGAAGATTTTACCCTTTTATAGAACAATCATAGACTTACCAAAATGCACGTACTTTTAAGGGAAATTTTACTTATTGCTTATGGAATGAGTCAAGTAACATCTAGAAGCAGTGTTGAAAAACAATCTAACAAGCATTTGCAATGGCAGTCAGTCTCGGCAGTTTGAGAGCTATGTCATTGTCTTTTAGCCATTTGTTATGGAGTGGACACTGCAGGTCTTCTTTAACAGACGTTTTTTGTCCCGTAATTAATGAGAAAAAGGGCCAAACCTTATACACCTAGGTACACACAGCCAATTAATTAAGAGGAAACATATTCTTATTTGGCCTGTGGCAGTGCGGTGATCTTGTATTCGTTCAGTAGAAGTCTTGCCATTGGATTGACTAGAAAGCTTTTATCAGATGGCTTAATCGGCTATAGGTGGAGACTGTATTGTGGCTTTGGAATGGTTGGAGAAACACTTTCAAGTAAATCATTGGTTGTGGGGCCCTGATAGTCAGCGTGCTCAATGCACACTTTTTAGCATCTGCACGCCCCCTCTGATGTCTCTAGTCATACTTCAGTAATCCCAGTACAAAGATGCTTCCATTGTATCTATTCATCTGTCAGTCATTAAGACAGCAGTCGACGGTGCAGTTAAAATAGTGTGTGAGGAATGAGCACTGTGATAAGGCACTCTTACTTTTTTTATTGGACTCTGCCATGCAGCAGCTTCTATTGCGCAAACTACAGTCAAGAGCCACCCGTTCAGTATCAGCGTCATGAGCGCATGATGTCAAGCAAACCAAGCAACTAACTTTTCTACCGCTCTTGCTGAACACACAGTGGCTAGGTCCATTAGAGAACTGACCCTTAGCTGTGATGCTTTATTCATGAGACAATTACGCCACATTCTCTTCTGTGTGTCATGCATAGTTACATCAACGGCCGGAGAGCTAGAGGGTTTTTCTTGAAACTTAAGGCTACAACTACATATGTGGAGGTGCAGATACCTGAGGTGGCTCTGGAATTTACGTGAGTTTGCAAGCAGTCAAGTGGTTGGAAGAACTGGAAATGATGTAAGAAAAACAGAAATAGTAAAAGGAAACCGGGTTCGAGTTTCTGCATCGGCACATCGTGTGATCTTAGGTAAATCACATAATTTCCCAGTTAAAACAAAAATTAACATTCTGTTCCTAAACGAATGTTGTTGAAAGAATGCTACGGCATAGTAAATGTGCGAAGAGGCTAATTAAAAGTAAAAGTACTAGAAGCAGGACAGGGAGGTCAGAGCGAGTGAACTGAAAACACAAGCACTCGTATGGAGTGCTCCGAGGCAATTGAAAAAGTAGTTCATAAAATGGGAACCGTAGATGTTTTTTAAGTACTTGGTCCCTGATCTGGGGGAGGACGTAACACAGGAGAGGGCATGATGCAGTCATGCCCTAGACAAATGGGAACAAAGGATTTCAGAGCGATAAGGGAGCGAGCAAATGGAAAGCCTTTGGGCGGGCTGAAGCACAGAGATAGAACACTACACGTCTCTACGAGACAGCGCGCTGACTAGCCAAGGCCTAAAAATGTTGTGTAGTTTACCTTGCCATTAGTTTTGAGTTGTCAGAAAGGCTTCATTTAATTCTATTCAAAGTTTAAGGTTTGTAAATAATTGATTCAGGATACTGCCTTTGATAAGAGTATATCAACATTTACAACTTCTTCCCCATTGAAACAGCTTTTGTGTTCTCTGGTAAAAATACGAGGTTAGTAATCCAAGTAGAACAAATGCAGTACCATTAAAGTGGTCTGATATGTGGTGGCCACTATGCTCTTCCTTGAAATTCATTTTTTTTTTTTTTTGTGAAGGCATACAATCTTAATTTTAGACTGTGGGTTTTCTACAGAGGCATTTACGGGTATGGGAATCCAGCTTAATTGTGGCTTTGGGTCTGGGAACTATAATTATTTTCAAATATGTACACGGCTGATATGCAGCTGCGTCCAGCGCATTGACAAAGTCTTGCTGTCACCCCAAGGTTTCCTGAATGGTAAATTTCTGTCCCCTGCAGTGACTGGTGACACATGAGAGACACCATTTGAAAAAATTATTGTATTGAGCACACCTGACCAACCTCTGTTTTCTTGGGCAATGTTTTTTGTGTAACTTCAGTATTTTGTCATTTGTATCACTAGTCCAAAAACACTAACCCTGTGCCATTGTTAGTAATGTTGATTAAAAACAATCTGATCTAAAATGATTATTTTCTTATAACTAGCATATTGACATGTACTTTGGTTATTTCTTCCTTTTACTCCCAAACCTTCACCATTGCTCTTATTCCATTTGTGTGCCCTGCCAATTTCCCTTTTTCTTCATTATTTCTTGTTCCATGCTACTACATCCCTCTGTTTAATCACTATTTTAGTTTTGCTTTAGACTTCAGTTTTGAAGTGTCCTTGTTAAGGTGTCATGACCACACCAATGGGCTGATGATTGTCCCTTGGTTGAGTGGTAGCATATACCTGCTGTTGCATGCTCCCATCTTAGCTCCCTACCTCAAATCCCCTTGGCTAGGCATCTGTACGAGTAGCCAGTACCAGGAATTCCTTGCTGCTTTTGATACATTATTAATTCACTATACATGTACGCTCTCTTTATATGGCTGCTGATTCCAGTGGCTCTAGCCTTGTGAATATCTAACATTTGGAAAGAATCTCTACTTACTGTTATTATCACTTTTTTATCTATTATTTTCCGTCCATCCTTGGTTTAGGTACCTGTTTTCTTTACCTCTTGTTGAGTGACATGTCTTAACATAACACAATATTTACCTTCTTCAGATGTTACTTAATGCCATCAACTTGACTTTTCTGTCTAGATCAAAGAAAATAATCGATCCTCTGTACCAAATTTGGGATGAATCATGCACTGAAGACCTGCAAGATTTTCAGAATCCAATTGGAAAGGTATTTGGTAGCATTTATTTAGTTACTATTGAATAACAGCACATTTATAGTGATTAGAGGCCAAAATATTTACTAGTATCGAAATTTTGGTACGTATTTCCTGTGCTGTACAGATTTTGAGGAGACTCTAACCCAAACTGCAAGCTCTCTCATGGTATAATGCCAACTGATATTCTTTAGGTGCAAGCAATTGTTTCCCTATTTTAATTACATTCAAGTTCGATTAAAAAAAACTGAAAGACAGAAGTGAACTAGCATTTTTATTAGTTCAGTAGAATGAAATACAGATATAAATATAGGCCAGGCATTCAAATAAAGGCAAAATCCAACCTATGCCAAGCTCCTACTCTCTTTTAGCTATCCTTCTGAGATGCTACAGGAGAAAATAGCATGCTTTTGTCTCCCTATTACTAGGACAGCAGTGTTGTACATTCCCCAATTCTGCCTACATCTTAGTTCTATTTGTTGAGTACATCTGTTCTTCAAATGAAAATATATTGATGATTCTATGCCCCGACATTAGCATTTGGATATGTGTAGAGTCCTTCCAGTGGTGTGCAGGCTGCAGGAGAGCAGTCAGAAAAGAATGAAAAACAAAAAGGCATTCAACCCTAAGGTTCACCCTCATCGTGATTAAATGAGTATCCTATATGATTGCGTGTCCAGCCTCTGCAGATATTTTTGTTAAGAAAACAAAATCTCAAGAGGCTCTGGTCTGAGGGAAGCTTCAGAACGTGAGTTCACTGTCTGCTGATTGTATTTGGCATCTGGAGCAGACATCTGGTACGTAAGGCCTCCATTTGCTAATATTTTTCCACTTTTAAATAATGGTGCTGTCATCTAAGCTTTGTGATGTCTAACTGAATTGTCCATAGACAGAGATTGGTTAAAAGTCTCCTGGACCATCTTGCTTCCTAGCCAGTTTGACGATTTTGTGGCCCATAGCATCAGTTGGTTATCCAGTGCATGAATGAGCACTTAAAAAAAGGGTAATATTTTTCAGTAAATATTGACAGATCCTGTCGAAGAACGAGGCTCTAGCTTACTCCTGACGAAACTGAGATTGTCTGTCATTTATAAATGCTTACAGAATTTGTGATATGAAATCCCACATTGCATAGCTAAAGTGGAGATTATTAACATACGCTGAACGTGGCATGTAAGAACATTAAGCTTGAATTAGTCTGCGCACGTTTTTTGCGGTTGTGGGCACTATTGGGGTCAAGGAGGAAGCAGCTGCGGTGTCCTTGGATGCCACTAAAGCCTTTGATTCTCTGGCATGGGACTACATGTTTGCGTTGCTCGCTAGAGTGGGACTGAGTGCGCGCTTTGTGAAATTGATCCGATTGCTGTATTCATCCCCCACCGCCAGGTTGCATCTAAATGGGTCTATTTCTGACTCTTCCCGGTTGCCCGCGGAACTCGCCAGGGGTGCCCCCTTACCCCGTTACTTTTTGCCGTGGCCATGGTGCCTCTTGCGGCATGGCTGCGCCAGCACAATAGTGATAAGGGTCTGCCGTTCAGACATCGGTCTATTCTGATATCCATGTATGCTTACGATATTGCACTGTATGTCTGTGAGCCGCGCAATAATCTGGATGTTCTGTTGGATGAAATAGTATGCTTTGGTTCCTTTTCCGGGATTAAGATTAATTGGTCCAAGTCCGTGATGCTGCCTTTATCCGCGGGGGTGGCGAATTTCCCTTTCCGGTACCCAATTGAATGGGCGAATGGTCCTGTTCGGTATTTGGGGGTCTGGCTGAGCTGCGATGTGGAAACCATCTGGTTGGCTAATTATGGCAAGGCACTATCATGATTGGAGGGGAAAGTTGAGGCGTGGCGCTCATTACCACTCTCACTGATAGGTCGTATAGCCATTGCGAAAATGGTGATTTTTCCAAAGTTTCTGTATCTGTTTGTCAACCTCCCACTCCCATTGAGTTTTCTACGACGTCTCCGCTCTGCTCTGATACGGTTGGTTTGGGCCAGTGGGCAACCTCGTATTGCCTGGGAGACGCTGACGTTACCATTTGAGCTGGGTGGCCTTGCAATACTATTATCGTTCTCAGGCGCACTTTGCGTATTACTGGCTGCCGTCGGTCCGTTATCTGCCGCATCCTGTGCCGTAAAGTGATTCAGTGAGTCCGGACAACTTGACCTGTGTCCTGGGTAGTCCCTCCTGGCTTCGAACGCGAGGTGTCGACACGGTGGTGTGCACCGCTCGGGCCTGGATGGCGCTGCTGCGCCACCCTGGGGCGAGCTCTGCCTTTGCTCCTTCGCTGTCTGTTCTTTCGGTTGTGGATCTTGTGATGTTCTGAAGTAGGCAGCTGCGCGACTTAATCCGGAATTCGAGCTTAACTGAGTTGGGGGACTGGTTTGTAAACGGGCGATTGATCTCCCTTGGATAGGCGCTAGAGGATGGACGCGCTACTACGTTGCAACGGCTATACATGTTGCGTGTCTGCGCAATGCTGCAAGCGCGATTCTCTGGACTTACTGGCCCACCGGTGGAGTGTCAAGCATTGGAAGTGCTGTGCCGTGCTCAGACGCCGCGTAAACTTATCACTAAACTATATAATTGTGTGCTGGAGAGGAGGGGTGGCCTAGGTGCATCGGCCAGGGTGCAATGGGAGGTGGACGTGGGTGAACCTATATCCGAGCAGGAGTGGCGAAGAGGCTGTGTGCACATGAGAGCTTTGTCACCCAACTATAGGCTCTGCCTGATACAGTTCAAATTTCTGCACCGCCTATATTATACTCCTAGCGGTCTCTGCTCGATGGGCCTGCGTGCGGATGCATGTTGTGAGCGGTGTTGCGCGCCCAATGCTGGTTTCTTGCATCTTGCATGGGAGTGTGCCGAGGTGCATGCTTTCTGGGTGGAGGTCATGAGGATGATTGAGGAAATGACCGGGTTGGAGTTGTCCTTTTCCCCCGGACTGGCATTGCTTGGATGTGTGGATGAAGTGCAGTGAACTCATAGACAGCTGGTGTGTCTTCTCATGCTGCTAGCTAAGCTTAGAGTGGCGATGTGTTGGGGTGGGGGGTAGGGCCCCTCGTGGATCTGATTGGCTGCGCAATGCCTCTTTTTGTCAGGAGCAGCTGACAATTTTTTGGAAGCTGACACCTAAGGGTTACATGGGATATATGGGCTCCGCTGCACTCCTTCTTGCATGCCTTATAATATGGATGTGTTGACATTGCATGATTGCCTATGTGTATAGGAACTTTGTGCGCCTTCACTCTTCTCTCAGGGAGTGGAAGAGTGACATTGGTCGTTGTATGTGCTCCTGTGCTTTCCCTCTGCCTGCCCTCTTTTCCTTTCATTCGTCCTATTCCCTTGTTTTGTATTCAGTTGTTAGCCCGATGGACTAGTTGTGAACTGCCCTGAGATCAGCCTGTAGCAGCCATGTTTACCTAGCCGAGACTGGGGCCCCTAGTGGTGTGTGGCTAGTCTTGATCGGCACATGGACCAGTGAATTATTTGCATTTTTTATTAACAGGTGGGGCCCAGGGACTGTACGGGGCTTGGAATTGATATTCTTGTGTAATTAGTTCTGCGGGCTGTTCTGCCTCTGTATTGTTGTACGTTGTCTTTCTCTAATATACATTAAATAAATAAACAATCAAAAAAAGCTTGAATTAGTCTGTATAAAGTGATTATATATCTTAAACCTCTCTAGCAATGATGGGTTGTTCCATAGTGGTTGATAGCCGTGCAGGTTTAAGGATTTTATGACATCTGAATTTCTTGCCAGGCAGGAAACCATTGTATTAATAAACTCAGATTTAACCTGTTTTGGGTGTTGTTTTGGATTGGAAAACAGTCATTAAAAATAACATTGGTGGGGTCCATAAGTGAAAAAGTTGTTAATACATCATGTAGTTTTTTGATTACGTGTTTAGCTAGAGCTGTCCGTACCAGAACAGGAGATTACAAAGCTCATATCCTCCCTTTTTCCAAGAGAGGTAGAGGAAACAAAGGCTTGCCTAGGTCTTCGATGGCCCATTTTGTGATTACTGAAATGTATGGCTCTAGCTTTTTGAATTGAGGACAGAATTTAGGTGATTGAGCCATTTAATCAAATTGGTATGTCCAAATAATGTATTGAGGCGCTGCTGACATTTGTTGAAAAGATGACTTGCTTCTTTCAAAATGGGTGTGTAGTTGGTGGATCTCAGGTTATCTTACTTAGTTGTTAGTAACATCCTCCAACCCTCAGCTGTTTCATCTTTGAAACCAAATATCCATCATACAGGGCAGTTGGCGTATTGTCAAAATCTTTGTTTTATCTTTATTTAGTTTGTAGCCCAAGGGTATATTGCCCTGGGGACGAAGAGATATAACACAACACCATCGATAGTTACCACCACCGCCAGGGCATGAGACATCTTTTGTTCACTTAAAAATGGCTAATGGAAATCTATACTGGTGCTTAATGCCCCAAACACATGACCAATCCATGTGGGCAAATGCCTTTTTGGCATCGAGGGATATGAAGTACATTGGCAAATGCCTTTTTTGCATCAAGGAATATGAAGTACATTGGTAGTTGTCCTGCCTCTGTCCAGTCAGATAGTACCACTGCAAGGTTAATGTAGTATTTGTGCTGCCAAGGAGTCACTGATGTCACAATGTGATTATTGTGTTGATTCTCTGAGATAGAATTGGAGTGTTTGTTTTGTAATCTGCATATGAGTGAAATGGGGCAATAAGAATCTGATAGAGACTTCTAGCCGCAGATTCCTTACCTTTAACTTTTCCAGGGATCAGACTGGATCCAGAAGTTTTTTAGTGAGCAATACCCCTGCGTGAATGTAAGTGCTTTTGATCGGCTCTGCGCATCGACATCTGCGCCGGAAGTGACAATCAGTTATTTTCTTTCCATGCCAGTTAACACTGATCTGGAGAAGAACTACCCCGCTGTCATCTTTTGACAGGCTTTTTCACCATTTCCTTTTTGAGGACATTTTCCTCCTGGTGTGTCGAGGATGTCTTTGAGGAAGACAGGGTTTAAACCGAATGGTGCCTGTCATCGCGCCATGTCGACTACAGATCCACACCTCATGTGTCTGTGGTGTCTCGAGCACATGGCACCCATGGCTTTGAGGGAGCGGTCCCTAAGCTGCTAGCAGCCCGGCAGGAGACACCCCATTGAGTGGCTCCTAGGAGATCTCAGTCCAGAGGGGAAGGTCGCGGGACCGCTCCAGGAGCCTTATGACCTCTTCTTCTCACTCCAAGTCATTGGGTCATTCGAGAAATAGGCATAAGAAATCAAAGCATGCTTAGACTTCTACTCATCCGTCAGCCAGGCGATGACGAAACATCGGTGATCGAGGCACGGTTCTGTGGAGCCATCGCCAGGTTCGACTTCGCTCCTTCCCACTTTTCTGTGAGCCAGAGTGGCCTTCCCAACGCCAATGCTTTCAACACCAGCCCCAATTGGATCCCTGAATCCGACATAGAGCTGGAATGGAGTCAACTGACACAGATTCTGGCGCCGACAGGACCCATGTGTCCAAGGTCGGTGCCTTAGCCCTATTCTGAAGGTTTAGGCCTTGGGGAAAAATGGGAGGGGGGCCACTGGATCATTTAGAATACCAGTTAGAAGGCCAAAGCATGGACTGGTGTGAGGAACTTGGTGATAACAGTGGACTTTATACGTTTCCAGATGCTGGCATTCTTTCTCCTCCTACTGTGGCTACAGAGAAAGGAGCAACACATACTATCATGGTGAAGAGGGCAGCTGAGGTCTTGGCCATCCAGTTGAGCTCAGTGGCAGTCAAGACAAACATTTGATGAAAGAGCTACAGCTGGGAGTTCCTCTTCCTGACCCCTGCTCCCTTTCAGGCAGAGAACCAGGCCATTGTCTCTCAAGTGGTTAAGGACGGGCAAGATGCTGCGAACTTCACCATTAGCTATTTTTTAGACTTGACCGACTCGCTGGGCAGAGTGGTTTCTTCGAAGGTGGTACTTCTGCTGAAACATCTGTCTTTTTAGGGGCTGTCGAAGCTTCCTTGTGTCCATGCCCTTTGATGGCAGTTGTCTCTTCAGAGACAAGGCCGACTCAGTGCTGGAGCGCTTTAAGGACTCGTGAGCTACAACCAAGTCCTTGGGCCTCTCAGCTGCCCTGCGTCACCCCCAGTCTGCCTCTCGCTCTTTTCATGGCCACAGACAAGGCTTTCAAACCTTATCCCAGCCACCATCCTGCGCAAGCTGCCCAGCCTCTGTGTGGACAAAGGTGCGGTTAATACTAACCCAGTGTTTCAGGTAACCAAAGGTCTGCTACAGCCACCATCCCTCCTACCCCCCGAAAGCCGCAGCCTCTAATGCCTCCTAGCATTGCCCTACAAGATAATAAACGTCCACTTGGTGGCAGAATCAGCCATCATCTCCACCACTGGCAGACCATAACATCGGGCAGGTGGGTCTTGCATATCATTTGGAGGGGCTACTCCCTTCCCTTCAAATCCTTCCCTCCACCTATACCTTCATCTCATGATATCCTGACAGAGGATCATTTGTCCTTGCTCCGCGAGGAGGTCAAGGCTCTTTTGTTCAAGGGGACCATAGAGAGGGTTTCCATGTCAGAAGTAGGCAGTGTTTGTTATTCCCACTTGAAGGAAAGCACTCTTTTTGCATTGTTTGCCCCACTTTTGTGCCTGCTATCTGATGTAATTTCGACTGAAAATGTCCTGGATTCCTCCTAACCAGGCCCCCTGTGCCAGATCTCTTTCCCAAAACTGCCCAGTAGTTTCCCTAAATCCCAGAACCTTTAGCCCCCTCTGTAAGCCCCTAGTAAATGGTCCCCCTGGTACCAAGGGTCTGGGGTATTAAAGAGAGTCCCTAAGGGCTGAAGCATGAATTGTGCCATCCTAAGGGACCCATCAAGCACATGACGGGTTACCATTGCAAGCTGCATTTCTTGGTGCAGACAAAAGTGAAAACACAGCCTGTGTGCCATGTCCCTTAACAGTGCATGTCACCCCTCTAGCAGGCCTTACATCCCTAATGCATGGTGCATTATATTACATGTGAGAGCATATCTGCACAAGCAGATATGGCCCTTCTATGTCCTTGTCAATTTTCAAACATAGTAAGTAAACAGGTTAGCCATTTTAAGCTCAGCCACGTTTCTGAAGCCCTAAGGTGAGAGCCAGCACTCTTTGAAGTCAGAAGCAAAAGCTTGCAATAGGGGGAGGTGTTGACACCTCCTCCAGACAGGATAGACGTTTCAGGGTGGGAAGCTTCAAAGGCCTAGCCGCCTTTTTATTGCAACCCGGGTCTCTCCAGATGGCGGAGATGACCAACCACCCTGTCTTGTTTTGAAATGAAATTAGATCTCTAGGGTCAGGGTTATGTCCACTTCCCAACGGAAGTGGTCATAGAGAGGGTGTAGTCACCCTTAAGGAAGGCACCTTTCCTGTGTCTTGATGACTTTATGATTGCACATTTTCCCCAGGCTGTCGGCTTCTATCTCCAGAATATGGTGAACTTTCTGCATTCCCTGAGATTCACTATAAATGTGCCAAAGTGACATCTGAATCCCTCTCAAATGCTCTCTTTCATCTGAGCTGTTCTGGACACAGTGCATTTTCGGGCTTATCCTCCAGAGCAGCGAGTCCAGAATATTCAGGTTATGATACCATTGTTTTGGCCTCTATCCTGGGCTTTGGTGACGCACTCTGAGGCTGCTGGGCTTCATGGCCTCCGGCATCCTGCTAGTAAATCATGCCAGATGGCATATGCAGGCCCTGCAGTAGGATCTGAACTTCCAGTGGGTGCAGCATCAGAGAAATGTCTCCGATTTGGTCCAGATCTCGGAGGGAACTGAAAAAGACCTGCAGTGGTGATTACAAACCGCGCTTTGGTCCTGTCCCCAACCAGACCTCACAGTAGGTACAGATGTGTCACTTCTGAGATGGGATGGCTGTAGGAAAGCAGCACCTTTCTGGAATAGTTACCCCAAATTTTTGCCTAGTGTCAGTGTTTAGACTGTAGTACCCTGGGATCCTGCTAACCAGGACCACAGTGTCAGTGCTCTATCCCCTAAATTTAGTTGTAAGGTAGCTTTTACACCGCCCAGGTGGCAAGCTGGTGCACCCATGTAAGTCCCAAGTATATTGTACTTGGGGATTCAAGGCATTGGTATAACAGGGGTCCCCTATCGGCTACAGCATGTTTTGTGCCACACATGAAGGCCCATGTAAACTGTGACTACAGGCCTTCCATTGCAGCCTGCGTGAAATCGTGCATGCACCTTTCACCCCAGATATAAGAATTGGCTTATTTCATGGTCACTGCACTCTGACCCTGTAAGTCACCCTGACCCCTAGGGTAGGCCCTTCAGCTCAAGGGCAGGGTGCATGGTTCTAAGTGTGAAGGTACCCCTGCATGACCAGAGGTGCCCCTACAAACCCCAGACTTCAATTCCTGGGCTTTGGAAGTGTAGAGAAGCTATCTTAAGGTATGTAGTGGACACTGGTTAACACTAGTTGTCCAACTACATAATGACTTCACCGAACATATGCATGTTTGGTATCAAACATGTTGGAATCATGCAACTACACCGATTCCAGTGCTAGTTGCATAACACCATGTACTCTGGGGGTTCCCTGGGGGATCCCTCAAAGTCTTACTGTACAGCCTTGCAGGTTCTGCATGCCAGCCAATGCTGCTGCTGACCCCAGACACTGTTCTGCCCTCCTGCTGCAAAGCCTAACTCAGGCAAGGTAAGGCAGGACAAAGGATTCCCTTTAGAAGAGAGGTGTGACCACCTCTCCGTTAGAAATAGGTGTCACTTGGCTGGGGTGGGGGTGCCTTATGAGAGCCACAAGACTGCTTTGAAGGGCACATTTGGTGCCCTTTTTGCATAAACCAGTTTGCTACAGTACAGGAACTTCCAGCTCCTGCTCTGGCGCAAAACCACACAAAGGACAGGAGAGTGACCACCACCCTATCCAGCTCCTCCCCTTGGGAGGTGCTCAGAGCTCTGCCAGGTGGCCACTTGATTCTGCCATCTTGGAAATAAAATGAACAGAGACCCCTGGGAGCATCGGACTGGTTAGTCCAGCTGGGTGACGTCCCTGACCCCCCTGATATGGTGGGTCCCTGCAGAATGTGTCCAACCCCCTTCCTGGGTTACTTAAGGATGTCCCCGAGGGTGGGACCCCAGATTCATCTGCAAGACTTCAAGATCCGTCTTTAAGTCTTCTCTGCAAGACACTTCTGCAACCTGGACTCCGGAACCGATGATGTTCTCCCCTGGAGCTAAGTGCAAGAGTGTAACCAGTAGTAGGACTCCTACTGTAACTTTGTGTTCGATGGCATGTGTGGCTGTAGATACACATGCTCTGCATTCTTCTTCCATCTAGTGTTGGGTCTCGATGTGTACAAGTTGGTTTTCTTCAAACAAGTCGTCGGAATCATGAGGTAAAGTGACCCCTCCTCTTGGTGATACTGCGCTTGGGCATCAACTCCATTATTAGTTTGTTTTCTCTCTGCCATCGGGTTCGGACTTCTTCTTCGGTGCTCGGTTTGAGACCATTTCGGTTTCCCTTCTGACCAACTTAGTCTGTATTGTTTTTGCTCGAGTTTAATTGATATACTGCAAAGAAACATACGGTTTTGACCAAAAATAAGGCTACTGGGTCACGACTTCCATCAGGCCATGGTCGGCACTGAACAGTTGCCAAGGATGCCTGTCCTTTCGGCTCGGCATCTAAGGCTAAGCTTAAAGACTCCACCCACAAACTGGCTTTGATGGTTTCAGCATCGAACCAACCTAAGCTGCCTTCGGTCCCGACAAAAACAGCATAGACCATTTTGGCACCAAAACTCAAAAAAGCCCTGTTCCTCATTGAAAGTTTCACCATTCGAATCGATAATAAATATTTCGGTCCCATTGCCTATTTCACAAACTATGACGGAGAAGCTTGATCCAAATCACAAGACTATCCATATTCAACCAAATACTGGCTGGATTGTTACAAAACCATCTCACTGTAAACGCCAGACTTCATTTGAGGAGGTTATTGATACACAGCGACTTCCTCAGGAGAAAAATAAAAAGGACATCGCCACTAGTCTAATACCTCCACCTTTATCACCCTCTCCTCCATCTCTAACTCCTTCACCACACCAGTCACACTAAGAAGCAGAAGATTTAATAGAGGGAACTCTATTAGGATCTCCACAATCTTATATAGAAGATAACGGGAGGGATGATGACACAGTGCAGCCACTGTTAGACCCTTGGGACCCATATGACATTGACCCACCACGGGATCCAGATCCAGATTTATACCCAGAGAAATGATCTCCACCAGATGACACGACATCCTTCAATGAGTTGGTAGCCAGGGTAGCTGCATATCACCAGGTCCCATTACATAAAGACCCTTTAGAAGATGACTTCTTATTTGAAACTCTTTCTTACACCAGTAGGGCATCTCAATACCTGCCCATGTTAAAGGGTATGACACGGCATGCGGTCATAATTTTTAAAGAGCCTGTCTGCTTTTGAGTAATTACAACTAGGGTTGAAAAAAATATATAAACCAGCTCCTTCAGATCCTGCTTACATTAGAGGACACATTTCTCCAGATTTTCTAATAGATTCCAGTGCTTGCAAACAAGCTAAATGTCAAACATCTGGGGATGCACCTCCTCCAGACAAGGAATCTAAACTTACTGATGCATCAGGCAAAAGGGTGGGTGTTCCAGCAGCCAACCACTGGACAATTGCCAACACACAAGGACTGTTGGCAAGATATGATAGAGCCCACTGGGATGAGATGTAAGATCACATTCAACATCTCCCAAAGTCCCAAAGAGTTTAAAAAGAAAGGACAGCAACTTGTACAGCATGGCAAGTTAATATCTAATAACTCTTATCTCTAAGTGCCTTTGATGCGACAGATACAGTTGCAAGGGGGATTTTTTTTTTTTTTTTTTTACAACGTCATGCATGGTTGCGTATATCAGGGTGCAACAAACACTCCTCAGCTCCCATTTTCAGGAACACCTTTTTGATCCAGAGGTAGACCATGCACTAGAAAAAATGAAAAAAGACGTTGCAAGATCTATGGTGGCCCTTCAAACGTCCGGTAGCCGAGGCTCCTTTCGCAAACCTTCCTTCGAACAAGGCAATTGGCAACAACATCAGAATCCTCTACCTTTTTCAGGCAAGAAAACTCGCCATCTCCTTCTAGAGGTTTTTACAGAGTATCCTATAGGGGAAACAATTCCAAGGGTCGAGCAAAAGGTGCCCTCCACACGTGCCACCCTTTCCACCTCTAAGCACTGACTCTCCTCATTCCTCCCGATCACGCAACACCTGACAGGGGAAGTCTGCAACAATTGTTTTCCCAATTGGCAAAACATAACAGCAGACCAGTGGGTGTTAAATGTTATCCAACATAGTTATTGCCTGGTGCACATCACCACAGCTCCAAACATACCACCCAGAAAGCACAAACTCTCCTTGGAACATTTACAATTTTTAAATCAAGAAGTAAGGCTCTCCTTCAGAAAGGAGCAATAGAGTTCGTTACCAACCGTCAAAAGGAACAGAAGTATATTCTCTCTATGTTCACATTCCAAAAAAAGATCGCTTGCGTCGGCCAATTCTAGATCTCAGACCACTAAATTGTTACATCCTGTCAGAACACTTTCATATGGTCACACTACAAGATGTAATACCATTATTACAACAAGGAAGACCCCATGTCTGCTTTAGATCTAAATGATGGTTATTTCTACATCCCAATTCATTCAGCACACAGAAAATGTCTCAGGTTTGACGTACAAGGTAGGCATTACAAGTTCAAGGTACTCCCGTTCAGAGTAACAACTGTACCTTGTGCCTTCACAGAATGCCTCGCTGTGCATCTAGGTAGACAAAGCATTCATGTCTTGACGATTGGCTTATCAAGGCAGTTCACTTCACAAATGTCTTCTGCATACAGAGATAACCCTTCATCTTCTTCACCAGTTAGGGTTTACCATCGATATACAAAAATCCCACCTTCAGCCATCTCAGATACAGCCCTTTCTAGGAGCTTCTAAACACTCACTTAGGGTTGACCTACCCCAACCAAAGCAGGAGTCAGAATATAACAACTCTGCTAAGTCAAGTATCCCCCACAATCAGCACATTCCAGTATGAACAGTTCAGAGAATTCTAGGGATGATGGCATCTTGTATTGCAATAGTGCCATATGCTTGCTTATCCATGTGTCCTCTGCAGGAGTGTCTGGTGACTCAGTAGTCTCAAGCATTGAGTCCATTACACGATCTAGTGTTGATAGACACCCGCACATAGTTCCCTTTGCATTGGTGGAATACACAAAATTTGACAAAAGGGCGGCCATTTCTAGACTCTGTTCCCTAGATCATTTTCACAGCCGACACATCACTGAAAGGTTGGGGTGCAAGGTTGGGGTGCTCATCTACACAATCTCTTAGTATCAGTATTGTGGGACACCAAACATCATGCTTTACACACAAATTACTTGGAACTTCAAGCCATTATCTAGCACTGAAAGCATTTCTGATTCATCCGCAAGGCAAGACTGTTCTAGTCCAGATGGACAATACAACAGCCATGTTTTATATGCAGAAATGGTGAAGGTGACACTCTCTACAGTTGTCTCGACTAGCTCAGACAATCTGGCTTTAGGCAATTTGCATTCGCATTCAGTTGTTAGCAGAACACCTCCCAGTGACAGACAACAATCTTGCAGATCCACTCAGCAGGATGTGGCAACAAATCCACGAATCGGAGCTCCACCTTCAAGTCCCACAAAAATATTTCCATTGGTGGGGGGGCTTCCACAGATAGTTTCGTTTGCAACAGCAAATAACCCAGAATGCCCAAACTTAGCCTCCAGGCTTCCAAACCCTCTCTCCAAGGGCAATGCTCTGTGGAAGAGTTTGTTAGGGATATTTGCATATGCTTTTCCACCTTTCCATCTCTTTCCCTTTGTGGTGAGGAAACTCGGAGAGTTCATTTGCAGAAAGAGCTTTATACACCTTGGATGTTAAAAGAGCGTTAATGTACTTTGTTGCTAGAACAAAAGACTTTTGTAAACCTAAACAACTCTTTGTGGCTTTCTCACCTCCACATATAGGGAAAGCTATATCTAAAGCAGGTATATCAAGATGGATTATTAAATGTATTCAAACAGTCTATACTAAAGCTAAAATAACTCTATCCATACTTCCTAGAGCACACTCAACTCATAAAATAGGTGCACTCTATCTATTAAATTTTTGGGAAATATAACAATAATTGACATCGGCAGAGAAGCCACATGGTCAAATCTGCACACATTTACTAAACATTATTGTGTTGATGTATAGATGTTTTCGAACAGCAACAAGCAAATGTTGGACAAGTTGTGCTTCGTACTCTTTTTCAAACAACTGCAACACCCATGGGTTAGCCACCGCTTTTGGGATGGCACTGCCTTACATTCTATGCAGAGCATGTGAATCTACAGCCACACGTGCCATCAAACGGATTATGTAAATTATGCTGTAAGCATCTGTTCTTGGCATGTAGTGCTGTAGATACACATGTGCCCGTCCACCTCCTCAGACTCCTGTGGCTGTTGCACTATTTTATTACACGTCATATGCATTGACATCTCTTAATAACACTATATCCACACTCCATTCTCACCCGACTGCAGGAAAACAATCTAACAATGGAGTTCATGCCCATGTGCACTATCACCAAGAGGAGGGTTCACTTTACCTTGTGACTCCGGCAACTTCTTTGAAGAAAAACAACTTGTACACATCCGGACCCAAAACTAGATGGCAGGAGTATGCAGAGCATGTGAATCTACAGCACTATATGCCACGAACAGATGCTTCCAGGGTAAGTAACATAATACTTCCAAGTTATGCAAGACTTCTGCAACCTCTGTGGCCGTGCATCCTTCAGAGATACAAGGACTCTTCCTGCACTTAGGAAAGCAAGAAGGAATCTCCCTTGGAGTGAAGAAGTCACTCCCCTTCATCCACAGGCACCTCAACATTAATGATCAGTTTGTAGATCCTGCTGTCCCACAGACTCTTCAAGGCTGTACAACACGTGGTCGTTCTGTGGCTCTCTAGAGGTCTGACCTGTCTTCTTTGCATCTGAGAAGTCTGTGGCGCCTCGGAGCTGCTGGCCTGGATCCCCTGTGCACCACGTCTGTTTTCCTTTGCCAAGGTTTGTTGGCTCTTCAGTCCGAAGACCTTCTAGCTCCTAGAAGCCCTGGCCTCCAGCACTCTTCAGCTCTAAGAACAACATCCTCTCTGCAACTCCTGTGACATGGGCTTCCTCTTTGTTGTGCTGAGGAGGCCTCCCTGCTGCTCCCTGTGCATGCTGCCAGAGGGTCCTGCTGGGGGCTCCACCAATTCCTGCTGGTTCTCCTGCTTGCTGAGGGATGTCCCTGACCCACCTGCAAAGGTTGGGTCACCCGGTCCTTGCTGGGCCCAACAAATCCTGCAATCGCCTTGCAACGTTTTCCTGCATTTACTGAGGCTTGTTGGTGGTCCTGCTTACCCCTCTGCAATCCGATGACCGGCGTGGGGCAGGGCGTGATGACTCCAGGCTTCTTCCTGCATCACAGGGACTCCACAGCTGCACTTCTTCGACCACTCTCCAAAAGAAAAGCATCTCCAAGAAGGGTGGGCACTGCCCTCCTGCAATGCCTGGGGACCTCCGGGTGGTCTGGACTCTGTCCCCTCTTTTCTTAGGTCTGCTACTTGGGAATCCATACCTGGCTTCCACCAACCTGGACCATGGGTCACGACAGCCGCTGGACAACCAAGGTCCCCATTGACTTCAACGTGAGGTTCCAAAACAAATTCACCCCCTATACACTTGGGCTTCCTGGAGTAGGTACTAAACTATTCTGGATATCCGCGGGTGGGGGCAGTATTTAACATCCCTTGTCCAAACGGTTTTCCTCAGTATCCTCTGGAAAGGGTCGTAGAATTTGAAAACTCTAATTGCGACTTCCCCATGTTATCCATTGGACACTGACATGGGGTTACAGCTCCACACACAGGTGCCTGGGGAATCCTGTCTACTTACCTTGGGTGTTTCTGTGCTTCCCCAGCCTAAGAATCCTTGGTTGGTAGTTTGTGTTGGGAGTGATTCATGGGTTCCATTTACTTAGTATAGCCCCCCCCCCCTCCCCCATAGGGGCACATGTTGTTATATTCCTGTACATACCTTTTTCCAAGTATATTTTTGTATGACCATATCTCCGGTTAGGAGATGCACCAAAGTTAGTTCTAGTGTGTGTGTTACAATAAATATGGAATATTTATCTAACACTGGTGTGATTCTTTCCTGTGTGTACATCACTGACTGACCTGTGAGGTATTTTCAGTTGTTTTACACCCTTCTTGATAAGCCTTAGCTGCTCTCCACAGCTACCCCTCTGAGAACTTTGGTTATCTAGAACATCCTACACTATCACAAAGGGTTGCCTGGCCTCAGTACAAGGTGCCTCGCCTATAGGTGTACACCACATACTGAGCCAGCCTCCTACAGCTGACAGAGGTTAAAATAATAACCCCAAATGCTCACTTTGTGTGGTGATGTGGGCAAGCAGTTTAGGCTTATCAGAGGATTGTGTTAAACATTTATTGCACAAACATAGTCAGCAAGCGAGACACGCACTCAATAAAGAAATCCAACACCAGTTTATAAAAATAACAGATTTTTATATGCATTTAGATACCAAGAATTGAGTAAGTACTCTTTGAGATATGAACTTTTATAGGTTTCAATAGTTCACACAGTGCAGTTTCTGGAGCAGTTATCCTATGTGGAAAAGACATATACTGCATTTGGGCACTTCGCAGCGACTTACAGGACTCTCCTCCTGTACTAAAGGTGAGTATCGGGCAAGGTCCAAGGCAGCACCAACGGCTCACCCTGGGCAGCACTGGGGCAGCCGGGTGCTGAGGTGCTTTTCAGCGTTGGGTGCCCATTTAAGTCTATGGGGATTGGTCCGGTCACAAAGAAGCTGGGACTGGGTGCCAGTCCGGTTCAACCCATAGGAGGGGGGCTCAGTCCTTCAGATGCTTGGGCACGTAGGGGCACCATTGATCTACTTTTCAGGCTGTGGGGCTCGGTGCTATGGTGCTTTTCGGTGTAGGGAGATACTCGCGGTTTTAGTGGGCCTACAGAAAGTGGCTGCTGGCAGCAACTGGGAATTCAGTCTTGCCAAACCCAAATGTGAGCTCAGCTTCAGAGGGTCTCAGGACCTTGTGGGCACCGTCGACTCCCTCGGGGTGTGGGGCTCGGGTGTAGAGGTGCTCTGGCGTCCGGTAGTGGCAGTCAGTGACTCCTCAGTATCTTGGTTCTGCAGACGAAGGTCAAAAAATTACAGCTGGGCCACTCTTGATGTGGGTCTCACTGTCCCTGAAGTCTCTCGAAGTGCTGGTCGTTTTTTCCTCAGCATTGGTTCCCAGACTGGACACAGCGAGCCTTGGCTGATTCAACTGCCCTGGTACACAGGGTATTGATGCTATGGGGCTCCTGGAGGGGTAAGCGTTTCGAAACTCGCTGGGGAGATGGGGCTGACCTCCTAGAGCGTCTGTGAACTATTCCTGGTAGATTGGTCTCTCAGTGGACCCAGTAGCAACACAGTGTACGGGACAGGTGCTTGTGGTGCCTGAAGAAGCAGGAAAGTAGCTTGTTAACTCCAAGAGAGAGCTTTCTCAGTTGTTGAGGTGCTGGGCAGTCCTTTTGGGGAGGTTGTCCAGCCCTTGGTGAAGTTGGTCCAGTGAATGTCAAAGTGCAGGCAGTGTAGCGGGCAATCTTTGGTCCAGGTCTTCAGTTCTCGTTGTCATCGGTCCATCTTCTTTCTTTGTCGGATCTCAGTAGTTGAAGTCTTGGCTTGATCTGCTTTCCTGATGTCAGTAGGTCCCTTTAATTCTTAATTTAGGAGTGTTAAGGGAGTGAAAGGTAGTAGCCAGTGGCCTATTTACCCTTGGCGTCACTACAACCCTTAGATGACCACTTCCTGTGGGGAGTGGGCATCACACTGTACCAGAATTCTTAATTCCACCAAACAAAAGATGGTGGAATTCTCCTTTTCAGGCTGCCCACCTCTAGGTTGTGTCCAGTCTACAAGTTCATCATGCCTCCCATCTAATTTCCTGCCTGTCCTGGTGCCAAAAGGGCATCAGGGCAGGGCAGGGGGCTGCCTCTCCCAGGTCTGGGGGAAGCTGGGGTCACATATTAAACAGTGGCTAAAAGTGGCAGGGATTTTGAAGTACCTTGCCTTGGTATGCAGAGTTACTAGTCATCCTGAAGGCGGAGATAACACCTCCTGTCAGAGCAGGCATTGTTTCTGACCTCAGAGAGCAGGGGTCTCACCTCCAGGAGGTCAGAATCCCATTTGTGGTGACATGCAGGTTGATAGCAGCCAGCCAGCACACTAGAGGGCTAGTATAGTATGGATTTATTAAGATGAGGTGTTTGATACCAAACACCATAACTTTCTGTGTAGCCATCATATAGCTGGGTCACTTGTGATGACCAGAGTCCAGTACATAATCGAAGATGGCTGCCCGGTCACTTGTAATATCTAGCAATAGAACTAGACATCACAGGGGCATACATGCTCATACAGACATGCCCTCAAATATATTATAATGCACCTTGCCTTAGGGCTCTTAAGGCCTGCTGTAGTGATGCCTTATATGTAATGTATGCAGTGACTTTGGCATGACACACATTATGTGTGCCATTTTGTGTTTTCTCTCAGGGCTTGCACCCTGACACCAGTCTACGATGACAGGCTGTGTGCAATTTTTGTGTGGGTCGCTTAGGGTGTCATATGATATGCTGCAGCCCTTAGGGACCCTCTTTAGTTCCCATGCCCTTGATACCAGGGGTACCATTTACTAGGGACCTACATTGGTGATAAAGTCCTGGGCCGGTTGTGGAACAATCAGACATACTTTGTTTTAAGGAAAGAGCACTGTCCCTGAGGTCTGTTTTAACAGGCATCAGTGCACTTTCACAGGCGAAAACCAGTATCCACTAGTTCTTAAAGGGCCAAAAAATAGTGATGGTGGTGGGTGACATCTGCAACGAAGCCCAGTTTCCTACACTCATTAAAGACAGATTTGCACACGCCTTGCGAGGAGGATATTCTAGAGCCAATATAATTATCTGAATGCTTGAGCTCTTCTGTATTAGCACAAAAGCTTAATGGAATGATGTGACTGTGCATTGATTTGAAGGATTTGAACAGTTGCATTTGGATAGTTCTCCATTGCCCAGCAAACAAACTAAAAGAGAGTACCCTCGAAGAAAGTAGGCTTTTTTTCTAACAATGTATTTATTGAAAGCTTATGAAGTCCATTTGTTTCCAGATTGTAGACACTTAACAGTGTTTACTAATATGCCGTATTTTTTTAGCATCTGCTTCAACAGTATTTCCGGGTGTACTGTCAAAAGTATTGGATGGTGTTAATCACGTAGCACTATTACAGGATGTCATTTCGATCTGTGATAGGGATGAGAAGGAACATGAAAGGATTTTGAGAGAAGTATTAGTAAAGTTGAGGGATTCTGGTTTAACCATCGATGTGGAGAAATGCAAGTTTGTAGTCCTTGGGCTGGACTATCTTCAGCATATCATAAGCAGGGATAGTATAAAACCAAAGTTAAAACTGTTGTAAACTATTGAAGGTGCACCAATCCCAGTAAATAAAGAGCAGTTTCATTTTCTTTGAGGCCTAGCTGAATACGGCAGTAAATTCATTTTGAAGAAAAAAACTAGTCCCATGAATAGGCAGAGGGAGCGGTATATATGATGGTCTTTGGAGTATGTAAAATTACTCAAAAGTGTGAAGAAAGACATAGCTCTTGCTTCCATATTGAAACCATTCAATCCTCAGCCTAAACCAATGGTAATTACTAATACCAGAGCCAGTCACTCGGAAGCTGTATTGTTACAACTGAAGCAAGGTTGGAAGGAGTTTCAGGATTCACTTCCAGAACTCTGAGAGGTGCAGAAGGTAGTTATTACGTTATCCAAAAGGAGGTGTTAGCCTGCTAGTGGGGCATTCAACATTTTAGGACTCGACATATGGCAAAATGGGTGTCATGTTATAGGAGTGCTTATTTGATAATACATTTGTGTCCAGTATGGGAAATTGTAGCACAAATTGTTTTTCCAGGGTGCCTTGGAAGGGTCAACCGTGATTGAGTATCATGATTAGATGGAGTCCATTGAATTGTTATCAGTGGGAGGTTTCCATGAGGAGGAATGAAGTAATTAAAAGTTGCAGAGCTGGTGAGTATTAAGGACTACATTGGTTGCAAGAAGGAATTTACCAGTGTTACATTATTGGAGAAATTCAAACTGGTCTGGTCAGAATTATTTTTGTGGGATGGTGCAATTTTCTTTAAGAGAAAAAGCTCCAACATGACTAAATGAGGACAATAGAGGCATCTCTGCCAAGAAAAGCAAGTTGTGGTGGTTGTGAGTGAATTATAATTTAGAGAGATATATCTGTAATTGTGTGAGCTGTATCAGCGTGGCAAATCTTATGTTGTGAGGAAGTCCCCAGTTGTACCATTGAAATTTCCAAATGGGCTATGGAAAAAAGTAGGCTTTCAGATTTGGAAGTTTGAAGTGAAAATCTGTTGGCATCTGATAGACTTTTAGCTGCACATTCCTTACCTTTGAATTCCCTAGACTTCAGACTGGATCCAGAAGTTTTTTTGCGTGAGCTGTACCCCTGCGCGCTTTTGGGTGGTTTCCTTCGGTTCCACGTAACATCTTTGGTGCCTGGTGTGACGTCGCAGTTAGCTATATAGGAACCACCCAAGGTCAGTCCTTTTCTTTCCGCACCAGTTAGGATGATATGGAAAAGAGCTTACCCCTCCGTCTCTTTTTGACAGGCTTTTTTTGAGATTTTGACGAATATTTTTTGCAAAGTGTGTTGAGATGTCATCAAGGAAGCAGGGCTTAAGCCATGTTATGCCCGTCACCCCACAGGCCGTAACTGACCCACACTTGTTGTACTTAAGGTGTCTCGAGCGCAACCACGACTCGAAGTTGTGCTAGGACTGCGGCCCGGCAGTCAGCGCCAGTTAGTGCGACTCCTAGGAGGTCTTGGTCCCGATCGAGAAGAAGGTCGCAGGACCGTTCCAGGAACTCAAGTCCTCTTTCTCTCACTCAAGGTCCTCAGGACACTCAGGGAAGCGGTGCAAGGAGAAAAAAGTTGAATCTGTCTTCAACTTCACCTTGTTCGTCAGCCAATGCAACGAGTGAGGAACATCGGCATTCCAGGCATGGTTCTGTGGAGCGGTTGCCAGGTCCAACTCTGTGCCTCCCCCGGTTTCCAAAAGCCGGAGCGACCCTCTGTAGGAGGCTGGCTCAGTATATGGTGTACACCTGTTAGTGATGCACCCTGCACTGAGTCCAGACAACCCTTAGTGATAGTGATAAGCATAGCTTTCAAAAGGGGTAGCTGTGGAGAACAGCTGTTTCTTGTCAGGGAGGGTGTAAAGCAATTGCAGTAACTACAGAGTCAGCCAGTGGGTTTGCACAAAGGAAAGAACTACACCAAGGGTGTCATTACCGCCGCCCGCCAAACTTCCCCCGTCAAATGACCGCTCTGCGGTCAGAAGACCGCGGGGGCCATTCCGACTTTCCCGCTGGGCCGGCGGGCGCCCGCCAAGGGAGCGCCCGCTGGCCCAGTGGGAAAGGCCCTGCAAAACAGGAGCGGCTCCGAATGGAGCCGGCGGTGTTGCAGGGGTGCGACGGGTGCAGTTGCACCCGTCGCGATTTTCACTGTCTGCTAAGCAGACAGTGAAGATCATGCTGGGGCCCTGTTAGGGGGCCCCTGCACTGCCCATGCCAGGGGGCCACACGACACCCGTTCCCGCCATTCTGTTCCTGGCGGGAAAAACCGCCAGAAACAGGCTGGCGGGAAGGGGGTCGGAATTTCAGCAGCGCCGCCATGGAGGTTCAGCCCAGCCAGGGGTATTCCGGCGGGAAACCGCCGGATCCCCTTTTCTGACCGCGGCTTTACTGCCGCGGTCAGAATGGGCAATGAAGCACCGCCAGCCTGTTGGCGGTGCTTCCGTTGCCCGCGGCCCTGGCGGTCCAAGACCGCCAGGGTCGGAATGAGGGGCCAAGTGTTAGACAAAATAAAGTATTTTTATTAACACAGAAGCGCTAAACTAACTTTGTTATGTCACCTAACTTGAGATATGAACACACAGAAATATACTTCAAAACAGGTAGGTATAAGCATATAATAACATGGAACCATATGGGGGGGGGGGGGGGGGGGGGGGGCAAACCTACATACTAAAAAATTGGTAAGTAAAGTCACAGCTGATACTCAAGAATCCTAAAGAATGGGGAAGTACTAGGATACCAAAGGTAAGAAGCAGGAATTCCCCAGAAGCCCGTGTGCAGAGTGTTACCTAGTGTTGGGTGTCCCATAGGATAATATTTGGTAAGTTACAGTTAGGAAAAGATTAGAAATGTCCCTTTCCCAGAAGACCCCAAGGAAACTAGTTACAACAAGGAAGGTTCAAGAGTGCCCCACCCAGTGGATACCCAGAGGCGTGGTGTACCTGCACCAGAGTGTCTGGGTGCATAGGGGTGAAATTGTGTCAGAACCTCCAGTTGAAGTCAAGTGGAGGCCTAAGCTGTCCAACTGCTGCCGAGACCCGTGGACCAGGTTGGTGGAACCCAGGCATGAATTCCGGACAAAGAGCATCTGTGGAGAGAAGGGACAAAGTCCAAACCAGCTGGTGGTGTCCAGGGGGTGCAAGTGGGCAGAGCCCGCCCTTCCCAGGGGTTCTGTCCCAGCAGCTACGAGGGACCACCATCTTCCCAGTTACAAAGAAGACATGTCAGACCACTGGAGAGCCAAAGAAATCACCATCTGTGTTGCAGAGCCTTGAGGAGTCTGTGGGACAGCAGGAGCCACAAACCAGTCATAGACGTTGAAGTGCCTGCGGTTGCAGGGGAGTGACTCCTTCACAGCAAGGGAGATTCCTCTTGGATGTCCTTATTGCAGACAGGGTCTTTGTAACTTTGGAGGATGCACATCCACTGAAGTTGCAGCGTTCCTGCAGTGCTCGGGGACAAAGTTGCAGTAGGAGCCCTCCCACCAGATGCAGTCTTGTCTTGGTTCCCAGCGAAGTCCAGCAGGAGAAGTCTTGAAGATGAATCTGGGGTTGCTCCCTTAGGGGAGCCCTCAAGTAACCCAGGAAGGGGGTTGGATGACATCTGTGGTGACCTGCGAGTCAGGGGTGTCAGGGATGCTATTTACTTGGACTGACGAGCTCCCAGGGCCTCTGTTCATTCCTCCCCCCCCCCCCCTCCCCCCAGGGACAAACTTGACAGGTGGGTGGTCACTCCCCTGTCTTTTGTGTGTTTCATGCCAGAGTGGGAGCCTGGCACTCCAGCACTGGATTAAACCAGTTTTAGCTGAAGCGCACCAAATGTGCCCTTCAAAGGAGTCTGCTGGCGCTTAGGAGCACCCCTACCTAAAGTATCTAGTATCATGCAACTAACACTGGAACCGGTGTAGTTGCATGATTCCAACATGTTTGATACCAAACAAGACTAGGTGCGGAAAAAACATTATGTAGTTGGACTTTGCATAATGACCAGTGCCCACTACATACTTTGGAATGGTTTCCCCGTGCTTACAAAGCCCAGCTGATGGAGTCTGGGGTTTGTAAGGGCATCTCTACTCATGCAGGGGTACCCTCACACTTAGCACCAGGCACCCTGAACTTGGGCTGAAGGGCCTACCTTATTGGTGACTATTAGGGTCGAAGTGCAGTGACTGCAACATAAGGTAAACCTTATATCTGGGATGAAAGGTGCATGCACTATTTCACACAGGCTGCACTTGCAGGCCTGTAGACACAGTTTGCGTGGGCCCTCATGGGTGGCATAATACATGCTGCAGCCCATGTGGGACCCCTGGTGTACCATTGCCCTGGTTATCTAAGTACCATGTACCAGGGACTTACAGGGGTACACCAGTAGCCAATTGTGGGGTGGAAGAAATGCTTCCCAGCCAAAATTAGGGGAGGGAACACCAACACTGAGGTCCTGTTCAGCAGGATCCCAGTGTACTATAGTCAAAGCACACCAACATCAGGCAAATAAATGGGTGCAGCCATGTCAGAAAGACCCTACTTTACTACACCAGCGGCTCAAGTAAAGGACTTTTACAAGTCCATGCGCTGCTTATTCGAGCAGGCTGACCCCTCGGGCCGAGCTCGTTCGGGCCCTGGAGGGTTGTAGCAGGCCCCTTCAGGTTCTGCGCCGACAGCTGCAGCCTCTGCTCTGATGGGGTCCCACGGATCTGATACTGGATCGTGATCAGCACCACTCATGCCAACGCAACCTTCTCTGGTGCTGATCCTGATGCCGATGCTCCCTGCGCCCACCAGTAGCGCCAACTACATTCTCATCCCTGACAACTCTGAGTCGGAATGGAATGGAATCGATCGATCGATAGGGCCCAGTGGCTCCAACTCTGTTGAGCAGCCAGGTATGGGGTATAAGTGGGAGGAGTCACTGGACTCCTTGGAATACCACTTTCAAACCTCCAGTGGAAATTTGGACTGGTATAAGGAACTAGGAGATGCTAGTTGAGTGGGCAGATCGCCAGATATTGGCTTGCTCTCTCCTCACACCGCGGCTGTGGAGGGGGATTTTACGCAGTGGTGGTGAAGGGGGAAGCAGAGGTCCTTGACCTCAAACTGCCCTCAGTGGCAATCAAGACAAACATCTTGTAGGAAAGTGCCTCTTTTGACATGGTCCCTGCCCCACTTTTTACCAGGTTTCCTGTGTAATTTTGACTGAAAGAGCACTGGGTTCCTGCCATCCAGGTCCCTAGTGCCAGATCTATTTCCTTCCAAACTGCACAATAATTTTTTTCCAATTGGCAAAACCTTCAGCACCCACTGTTAGTGCCTAGTACATGGTACCCCTGGTACCTAGGGCCTGGGGTACTAAGGAGGGTCCCTAGGGGCTGCAGCATGATTTGTGCCACCCTAAGGGAACCCTCACCAAGCACACAACTGGCTGCCATTGCAGGCTGCATGTCTTGGTGCAGACAAAAGTGAAAACACTTGTGCCATGTCCCCTAAACACTGCATGCAATATATGCAAGGCACCCCTCTAGCAGGCCTTACAGCCCTAAGGCAGGATGCATTATATTACATGTGAGGGTAATGCAGATATGCCCCTCCTATGTCTTTGTTGATTCTCAGACATAGTAAATGACCAGGGAAGCCATTTTAAATGTATGTGCTGGACACTGGCCACTAGGAGTTTTCCATCTACATTATGGCTTCTCTGAATATAGGGATGTTTGGTATCAAATGATGCCAGTGAGAGATTTATTAATAACTGCACCCAAAGGGCACCCTAGAGATGCAGCCTAAAAAATCGACCAGCTACTAGTGGGTTGAGTGACTGTCACTGACCACTTCAGCCACCATAGATGCGTTTCTGGCCCCCAAAGGTCAAACCCATCTCTCTCGAGGGCCAGAGACAAAGGCTGCACTGGGTGGGGGTGTTATCACCTCAACCAGGCAGGAGGGACATTCAAGGGTGGGGAGCTTCAAAGGACTAGCCGAATTCTAATGCAACCCATGTCTCTCCAGATGGTGGAGATGACCGACCCCCCCTGTCCCAGGGGTGTGGAATTTAATCAAATATCTAATTGTTGATGGGACAGATTGCTTCTTAAATCTACTTGTCTGGTAAGAAAACAATTCTACGTGTCCCTTTGGTGCCATGTAATGCAGCGACAAATTATAGCAGCAATCTTATTATGTAAGCTCTGATAATAGCCTCTCTGATTATTTCAGGGCTTGAATACTTACAATTTCAATCCCTACTATAACAATTTCCTTATTTTACCACCTTTCCGCAGATCTACATACTGGGACTGGAGGAAGCAGTACGCAATAGTTCCAGGGCAGGAATGGCTTTGAGTCTGCAAAAATACTAACTTGCATGTTTTAATGATTGTTACCATAATGAGAAAGGTTAGAAATTTACTCCTGGCAAGGGCAAAAGTAGTTCTTCCTAGGTTTGGAAAAAAAGTGGTTGGAGGGAAAGTGAACTTGTAAACGCTCAATAGATTTTCACATGAACAAATCTACACATGCATAATTGCTTGTTCTAAAATACAGTTCACAAATATCTTTTAGGAGTATGCCTTTCTGGTCTTTTGAATTCATGAAAGCCACTGATTCAAAGACAAATACCATGGGTGCACGTTTGTGACTTCCTTTAAGAATAGGGTCCCTAATTAGGTCTGGCATTAGCAAAGACATTTTGGGGGTTATTCCAACTTTGGAGGAGGTGTTAATCCGTCCCAGAAGTGACGGTAAAGTGATGGATATACCACAAGCCGTATTACGAGTTCCATAGGATATAATGGACTCGTAATACGGCTGGTGGTAAATCCGTCACTTTTCCGCCACTTTTGGGACGGATTAACACCTCCTCCAAAGTTGGAATAACCCCCTTTGTTTTTTAAACTTCTATTTCTATCTCTATCTATTGGCTGGCTTTACTATGAGTGATAATTCTGTTCTTCAACAAGGAGCATATTGGCGCACAAAGTAGTTTTGTTCAGTTCCAGGAATCACTGTGGCAATCAGTGGCGCAACAAAACTGAAGGGTCCTCCTTGCAAAGAACATGGAGAGCCCCTCCCTCCAAACTCACTCTGGGCAGGTGCTGTACTGAGGAGGCCCATGTAGGGGGACTGTGTGGGCTTTGTCACAGAACTGGTAGCAATGTGTGCTTTTTGAGACCAAAAACATTTTTTCTTTTAGCCAGTGTTTATTACAATGGTGAGTGCCTGGCAGCTCCTACAACAATAAAGTGTTAAAAAAGCCATGTCAAAACAAGATACACATTAACGAAACCAAAAGACTCACAAACAAAATGATGGATCAGTTGGCTTTGCCAGGGCTTCTTTATTTTCATGCTTCCCATAATCTTGTTGAAAATGGCTACACTGATTTTCTATTAGGAATTAGTTTGGGAAATACTAGCATGCATCAACACATTTTACTAGATGACGCTTCAAAGAAATAGCACCTAAAAATTCATAGTAGCAAAACATTTTTTTTCCTACTTGAATTTTTTTCTGAAAATTATATTTTGAAAGCAAACAATCATCACTCTTGCTTACAAGTGGCTGCAAACATTTGCATTTCATCAGAGAGCATTCTAGGAGCATTATACTTAGCATCATATTGTTAAACTTTTCAAACGAGTGTACACTTTTTTATTTTTTACTGAAACCACTGTCAGTAGTGCACTGTGACCTTAAAACGTTTATTTACAGCGCTCACTGTAATAATGAAGGATTTTAAGTAATGAACCATAAATACAAGTTCGAACAGCATTAAGGTATGAACACACATATTACCTCAACTGCAGACAGTTCCCTTCTCTGTAGACTGGCAGACAAAGGGTTTGTGCTGCAGGGGGTTGGTCCTACTTGTCCCAAGGACAAAATAAACAAGAAAACGTGTTGCCCTTGACCCCAAACAATATGTTCCGGGTGTCAGGCGATAGGAATTCCACATCCCTGCGTCCTGACCCCACTTTTGATAGCAGCACAGGAGGGAAAATTAGCCAGATTAGAAGGTGTGCTCACTTAATGCCAGTCCACTCCCTGAGGGGGGGGCGAGCTTCAATGGACACCACTTTTCAAATTCCACCATCTTTGTTGGAAGGAATGAGGACACTAGGGTTAGGGATATGCTCACTTCCCAGCAGAAGTGGTCATAGAAAGGGTGTAGTCACCATAAAGGTGAGCAGTCCACTGGCTACTACCTGGCACTCACTGTGACGCCCCTAAATTGTGTATTTGGGTGTCACCCCTGACCCTGGAACTCAGATCCTGATGACCGAAGAAGCAAAGCACAAATAAGAGTCGCACCTGCAGAAGAGGAAAAGAAGAAGCAGCTGACTTGGTACTAGCCTCACCTGCCTGCCTGCTGACCTTGACCGACTGCCCAAAAAGACGACTTATTATGCTGCTGAGTCTCCAACAAACCCAGGAGGGACCACCTGCCTTCCATAAAGCCTCGAGACTCCTGTGAGCAGTAGATATGCTCTGTAACAAAGTCTCAAGAAAGGACTCTGCAGCCTCTGGAACAGCAAAGACCCGACACCCGAAGTGACCTCTGCACCCAGCGTCCATGACCCAAGCCGACCAATGGTGCCAGCAAGTTTCCCCAGCTATTCAGCATCCAAATCCACTCAGGTTTCACCCATCTTGGACGCCCCCAAGTTGCCTGCAGCCTTTGCACGCATGCCCTCTCTCCCACAGCCTTGTGCTGCACCCGTTGCCTCTGACCCCATCTGAGGTGGGTCACGGGTGGCAACACCTTCCCCCGCCTCCTCCGAGCTCAAGTCCAGCCTACCCCCCGACCCCACCTCTACGGCGGGACTCCCCGATGATGCCTGCAGCCTCAACACGCAGAGGACCCCCTGACTGGGAGTACTCCCGGATGGAGAAACACGATGCCTAAGGATACCCCTGCATCAGTTGCCCTTGGGCCCTAGAGAAAAGGACCAACTGTGCACTTACGTCCTGTGCACCCCCAGTCTACAACCTACCTGCTTGTTTTCCCTGGCTGACTTTCTAGCCAGAGCCTGCAGCCTGTTTGTCCCGCAGACCAACTCCCGTTGAAAACCATTGGGCACCCAACGCCTTACTGCACCCCTGTGCTTGGCCGCCAAAGTGCTGCCTGGAGTGACCTGATGATGTGGTTCTGATCAGTTCCCAGTACTTACTTTAACTCTCTAAGATTGACCTCGTAAGTCATTGTTATCCCTCTGTCTGCTGAACTTTGTTTTCTTTCATAGGTTAGCATTGAATAACTGCACTAAGTGTTGATTTTTTAATCTGAAAAGTATTTATGCTTGAAAAAGTACTTACCAAATTGTGAGGTTCTTGGGTTTGAAGCACATACAAAGTAAAATGTTAATTTTCTAGTTTGGTCTCTGATTATTCTTTGAGTGAGTATTTATTGTCTCTGTGAGTACAACAAATGCACTACCCTGTTATAAGCCTAACTGCTCGCCCACACTACAACAAAAAAAGAGCATTGGTCCTATCTACTTTTGCTTCTGCAAACAAACTGGGGATCCACTGGACTCTCTGCATGGTGTTCTTCTTTTTAGTGCACCATATAGAGAGCCAGCTTCCTACATCTCTTGATGAAAGTGCTTCAGACTTGGGGCTTCCTCATCCAAACTCCAGATGACCTTTGGTAAAGCACTAACTAATGTCCTGCTGGGAACAAGGTTTGAAGCCCAGCACAGGGGATCCTGTAAGTAGGACAATTGCTCGCCGCCATCGCCTTGCCCCGGGTGATCCTAGTTTTATCATCAAGGTTTGCCACAAGCATTTTCAATTCAGCGTGCTCCCTTTTGGCCTTAGCAGCATCCCCTCGGATGTTCACCAAGGTGATGGCTGCGGTTGCAGCGATTAGGGGCATCAGTCTTTCCCTATCTCGATGACCTGGTGTAAGGAAATGCCTCCTTGGCATGGTTACCCCCTAACATTTTGCCTTTGCTGATGCTAAGTTATGATTTGAAAGTGTGCTGGGACCCTGCTAACCAGGCCCCAGCACCAGTGTTCTTTCACTAAACTGTACCACTGTCTCCACAATTGGCACAACCCTGGCACTCAGGTAAGTCCCTTGTAACTGATACCCCTCAGCACATGCACACTGCCTCACAGCTTGTGTGTGCTAGTGGGGAGAAAATGACTAAGTCGACATGGCACTCCCCTCAGAGTGCCATGCCAACCTCACACTGCCTGTGGCAAAGGTAAGTCAGCACTCTAGCAGGCCTTACAGCTCTAAGGCAGGGTGCACTATACCACAATTGAGGGCATATGTGCATGAGCACTATGCCCCTACAGTGTCTAAGCAAAGTCTTAGATATTGTAAGTGCAGGGTAGCCATAAGAGTATATGGTCTGGGAGTTTGTCAAACACAAACTCCACAGTTCTATAAGGGCTACACAAAAAACTGGGAAGTTTGGTATCAAACTTCTCAGCACAATAAATGCACACTGATGCCAGTGTGCAATTTATTTTAACATACACCCAGAGGGCATCTTAGAGATGCCCCCTGAATACTTACCCGACTTCTAGTGTAGGCTGACCAGTTTCTGCCAGCCTGCCACACACCAGACATGTTGCTGGCCACATGGGGCGAGTGCCTTTGTCACTCTGTGGCCAGGAACAAAACCTATACTGGGTGGAGGTGCTTCTCACCTCCCCGTGCAGGAACTGTAACACCTGGCGGTGAGCCTCAAAGGCTCACCCCTTTTGTTACAGCACCCCAGGGCATCCCAGCTAGTGGAGATGCCCGCCCCTCTGGCCACTGCCCCCACTTTTGGTGGCAAGGCTGGAGGAGATAATGAGAAAAACAAGAGGAGTCACCCAAGAGTCAGGACAGCCACTAAGGTATCCTGAGCTGAGGTGAACCCTACCTTGAGAAATCCTCCATCTTGAGTTTGGAGGATTCCCCCAATAGGATTAGGGATGTGTCCCACTCCCCACAGGGAGGAGGCACAAAGAGGGTGTAACCACCCTCAAGGGCAGTAGCCATTGGCTACTGCCCTCCCAGACCTAAACACACCCCTAAATTCAGTATTTAGGGGCTCCCCAGAACCCAGGAAATCAGATTCCTGTAACCTGAAGAAAGAAGGACTGCTGACCTACAAGCCTGCAGAGAAGAAGGAAGACGACAACTGCTTTTGCCCCAGCCCTACTTGCCTGTCTCCAACTTCAAAAACCTGCTCCAGCCACACATCTGACAGGGACCAGCGACCTCTGAAGCCTCAGAGGACTGCCCTGGACTAAAGGACCAAGGAACTCCTGTGAACACTGCGCCCCTGTTCAAAACCAGCTACTTCTTTTTAACAAAGAAGCAACTTTCAAAGACTGCACTTTTCCCCTTTCATGAATAGTGTTTTTTCCCCCATGTTTTCAATGTCTTTATGTTTCATTCCACAGTTCTCATGGGAAGATCATGCAGGGAAATTATTTTGTATTCATATTGTTGGTTGGGTGCCGCCACAGATGATAATTTTATTCCTATGCTTTTAAAAAAGAAGTGTTATTTAAAAAGAAGTGTTATTTTTCTAAAATGGTCTTGGATTTTTTCTAAATTGGATTTTTTCTAAATTAGTCTTTAATTTATTCTTTAAGCGCATGTCTCATTTATTGCCTCTGTGAGTACAACAAATGCTTTGCACTGCCCTCTGGTAAGCCTAACTGCTCACCCACACTAACACAAAATAGAACATTAGTCCTATCTACTTTTGCCTCTTCAAACCATTTGGGGATCTACTGGGCTGTGCACGGTGTACTTCTTTTTAGTGCACCATATAGAGAGCCAGCTTCCTACAGGGTGTGAGGCGGTTTTTTCCTTCTGCTCTTTGCACAGGGTTTTCCCTCAGAGGAAATAAATGAGACACACACTCAAAGAATAAATCTGAGACCAAATTAGAAAAATACTTCTTTTTAAGATGTTTCAAACCCAAGAACTTACTAATCAGGTAAGTACTTTTTCAAGCATAAATACTTTTCAGATTAAAAAATCAGCACAGTGCAAGTCTCTAAGTTCTTCAATGTTAACATACGGAGGACAACAATTCTCAGCAAACACAGGGTTAACCATGACGTACGAGGCCAATCTCAGTGGTAAGTACTAGACACTGATCTGAACCACACCAGCAGGTCCCTGTGGGCGGTGCTAGTGTGGCTGGGTGCAAGGGTGCAGTAAGGCATTGAGTGCCAAATGGTTTTCAATGGGAGTTGGACCTCTGGACAAACAGGCTACAGGCTCTGGCTAGGAAGTCAGTTGGGGACAACAAGCAGGTAAGTTGTAGACTTGGGATGCTCTGGGAATTAGGTGCACCTTTTGGTCCTTTTCTCCAGGGCCCTGGGGCCACTGATGCAGGGGTGTCTTTAGGCGTCAGGTGTCTCCTGGTGTACTCGCAAAAAGGGGTCCTACATATTGAGGCTGTGGCCATCGTCGGGGAGTCCAGCAAGGGGG
The DNA here is from genome assembly GCF_031143425.1 of Pleurodeles waltl. NCBI lineage: Eukaryota > Metazoa > Chordata > Amphibia > Caudata > Salamandridae > Pleurodeles > Pleurodeles waltl. The sequence continues at coordinate 206,124,957 of NC_090449.1, forward strand.
TGTTGGACCAGGGTGGACTCAAGCTCAGAGGAGCGAGGGACATTGTTAGAACCAATGACCCACCTCAGATTGGGTTAGGGGCGAAGGGTGCCATGGTTGCTGGAGGTGTTGGGTTTTCCTCTCACCACAAGGCTGCGGAAGAAGGGGCCTGGGTGTAGAAGCTGCAGACAACATGGGTGAGTCCAAGAGGGGGGTGAAATCTGAGTGGACTCTGACCCTGGACAGCTGGGGAACCTTGCTGGCACTGTTGGTTGGCCTCACCTCGGGTTGTGGATGTCTGGTGAAGTGGTCACTTCAGGTGTCGGGTCTTGACTGTTCTGGAGCCTGCAGAGCCCTTCCTTAAGACTTTGTTGAAGAGCAGATCCACTGCTCACAGGAATCTTGAGTCTTTATGGAAGGCAGGCAGTCCTCCTGGGTTTCTTGGAGGCTCAGCCGCAGGATAAATCATCTTTTTGGGCAGAATCCATAGGGGTCAGCATGCAGGCCGGCAGGGTTGGTACCAGGTCAGCTGCTTCTTCTTTTTCTCTTCTGCTGTCGCGATTCTTCTTTGTCCTTTGCTGCTTAGATTGTCAGGATCCGAGTTCTAGGATTCAGGGGGGCCAATGGGCTGTCCATCTTTAGGGTGAGTACACCCTTTCTATGACCACTTCCACTGGGCAGTGGGCATAACCCTAGTGGCCTATTTCCTTCCAGACAAGATGGAGGAATTTGAAAGGTGGTGTCCACTTCAGCTCGTCCACCTTAGGGATGGGACTAACATGAAGTGGGCACACCTCATAATCTGCCTAATTTTCCTGCCTGTGCGACTGCTAAACGTGGGGTCTGGACATTGGCGGAGGGGGGGGGGGGGCCCTCAAGAACGCTGGCTCTTACCTTGGGAGGCCAGAAACGTGTCTGTGGTGGCTGAACTGATTGGGACCAATCCTTCAACCCAATAGTAGCTGGTATGTTTTCAGGAGGGGGAACCTCTAAGGTGCCCTTCTGGGTACAGTTATTAATAAATGCCTCTCTGGCATCAGTGAGAGTTTATTATTCTCTGATTTATGATGGATACAACTACCTGTGGATTCCTCACCTTATGAATTCTCCCAGTGCAGCAGCATTCGATGGTAATTTTTTTTCCTAGCTCTTCACTTCGGCGAGGACATCACAATTGCACAGCTCCGCACGTGACTCCATCTGACGTCATCGTGGCAATAAGAAGTCCTTGCCGGCGTGCTGACGTCAGCTCCCTTTTTTCTGCGCCTTTAACGCTAACGGTTTTTCCTGGCTCTCAAACAGTTACTGTTTCGAAGGTGGTGTTGTTGTCGAGTTACGATGTCACCACCGAAGAAATCGGGATTTAAGCCTTGTTATAAGTGTGGGGGTCGCATGACGGTCACAGATCCTCATGAGGACTGCTTGTGGTGCCTAAGCTCGGACCGCAACGTGGAGGGGTGCGTGTCCTGCCAGCGGATGAACCCGAAGGCCTTGAAGGAGAGAGAGGTTAAGCTCTTCTTGGCAAAAGCTAAGAAGGAGCATAAGGGTCATCGAAGATCTACGGCGAGGGATTGTTCTTTATATAAATCCTCGAGGTCATGTAAGAAACGGCGCGAGCATGATTCTCAATGCCATTCTTCCAGGGAATGGTCTCGGTCCCCTCTGAGACGACGCAGTACAGCAATGGAGGTCAGTCCAACAGTCACTCCTCAGCCTCAGAGTCCACAGGCTTGTCCGGCACCATCGTTGATCGAGGTGTTCGAGTCCCTGGCGAGCCCTCCGGTTCACTTTTCTCCTGTGTCAATTCATGGTCAGGAGCTGGTGGTACAAGCTTTGGATTCAGTTCAAGCGCCTCAGGATGAGCAGAGGTTTCCTGCCTTCCTGACTCCAGGAGCAAATTCAGCTGCGTTCCTTAATGCTATGTTTGGCATTATCAACAGAGCTATGGCCCCTGCTGGTGCACCGGCTGGTCCCACGGGTCCATTAACTTTCACTCTGGGTTTGCCGGTGCTACACAAACAGGCCTGTTTGTACCAGCTGAAGGTGCTGGTTCGGCACCGATGATGTCGTCACCCGAGATGATTTTGCCGACGGCGCTGATGGAGTCGATGCCGGTTCTGAATGGGCCCCGATCAGGGCGCAGTGTCTCTCCACCCTCTTCTCTGCCGGAGCGTCCATCTGCTTTGAAACTGGCATCGTCAAATTTTGTCGATGCAGCAGTTGAAGGCCAGACTGAGGTCAAGGAGGGCCTTGAGGCTCTTGGAGGAGCAGGAGTATCGGCAACAGCTGTTGGGGAAGGGGAGATTCCTGAGCCTATGGGTGAATTTCAGGGCCTGGACTCTGCAAGTGGCCTAAATACATCCCCTGAGCGGGATTTTTCATCCCCTGGTGAGTTCAGAGGAGGCAGCATCTTACCACAGTGTGATGAGAAAGGCAGCTAAATTCTTGGAACTTCCTTTACCAACATCAGAGGTGAAGACGAACATCCTGACAGAGGTGTTGCATCCTTCCTCTACGTCTTCGGAGCCCCTACTCCCCTTTAATAACGCCCTTACTTAGCCCATTCTAGACATTTGGAGGAAACCCGTCATGACTCCAGCAGTTTCCAGGACTGTGGCTAGGAGGTACAGAGTTGTTCCAGGGGTTCCACAGTTTTTGTTTCAGCATCCAACAGCTTGGTAGTGCAAGCCTCTTGTTCTGCCCAGTCTGCGCCTGGTTCGTTCCCTGCTACTCCATCAGATAGAGAGTCTTAGCGAATGGAGCAAACAGCAAAGAAGGGTTTCTCCCCGTGCAGTATGACCTTGAAGTCTGTCAATGCTACCAGTGTGCTGGGTTGGTATATTCATGCCCTAATGGACACGACAAGAGCTGTGGTGCAAGTTTGCCTCAGGATGTGCAGGGGCAGTTTGATAAACTCCTGTTGGACACTCAAGCGGCGGCCAAGCATGTTATCCCGTCTGGTTTGGATACAGCAGATTCAGTTGCCAGGGCAATGGGCTCTTCGGTGGCGACATGGAGGCATGTGTGGTTTAGGTCTTCTGGCTTTTCCACTGATGTTCAGACAACTTTGTTGGGCCTTCCGTTTGATGGCGAGAAGTTGTTTGGATCCAAGGCTGGCTCAGCTTTGGAGCGTTTTAAAGACAGCAGGGCTACTGCAGAGTCCTTGGGACTCCAGGCTTCAGTGTTCACACCCTTGTGATCTTTTCAGAGGTTCAGGGGTTTTGGCCGTGGGTCCTCTTTTCGTGGGAGGCCACAGTCCAGCATGCAGCAGCCTGCCAACCCTCTCAATTGGTCTCCTAGAGAGCGGGGGAGGGTTAGAATGCGAGGAGCCACTCAGCAGCCTCCTGTCTCATCTTCTTCCTCTGGGGAAACCCATCAAGGAAAGTAGACCTTGTTTTCTCTCCATCTTGCATCATACTTCTCTCATAGGGGGAAGGCTTTTGTTAAATGATGCAGTGGAGTTGGTTCCAGAGCAGTGAAAAAGTCAGAGATGCTATTCGAGGTATTTCCTGATTCCCAAGAAGGATGGTCGATTGAGGCCTATCCCTGACCTGAGGATTTTGAATTGGTTCCTCAAACAGGAGAAATTCAAAATGTTGACCCTAGCACAGGTGCTTCTGGCGTTGAACAAGCAAGACTGGATGGTGTCTATCGACTTAAAGGATGTTTATTTTCATATCCCCATTCTGAAGTCGCATAGGAAGTGTAGGAAAATGGCTCCCTGTTGCAGTTACCCCCCACTTTTTTCCTGATATTGATGCTGACTTGACTGAGAAGTGTGCTGGGACCCTGCTAACCAGGCCCCAGGACCAGTGTTCTTTCACTTAAAAATGTACCATTGTTCCACAGTTGGCATATCCCTGGCACACAGATAAATCCCTTGTAAAAGGTACCAGTGGTATGAAGGGCCCTGTGACCAAGAAAGGTCCCTAAGGGCTGCAGCACATGTTGTGCCACCCTAAGGGACCCCTCACTTAACACATGCTCACCCCCATTGTAGATTGTATGTGTTGGTGGGGAGAAAAAGGCAAAGTCGATATGGCATCCCCCTCAGGATGCCATGCCCACAAAATACTGCCTGTGGCATAGGTAAGTCACCCCTCTAGCAGGCCTTACAGCCCTAAGGCAGGGTGCAGTATACCACAGGTGAGGGCATAGCTGCATGAGCAATATGCCCCTACAGGGTCTAAGTCTATTCTTAGACATTGTAAGTACTGTGTGGCCATATTAAGTATATGGTCTGGGAGTTTGTTAAAACGAACTCCACAGCTCCATAATGGCTACACTGAATACAGGGAGGTTTGGTACCAAACTTCTCAGAATAATAAACCCACACTGATGCCAGTGTTGGATTCATTGACAAATGCACACAGAGGGCATCTTAGAGATGCCCCCTGTATCTTACCCAATCCTTCAGTGCAGAACTGACTGGTCTGTGCCAGCCTGCTGCTGAGAGACGAGTTTCTGACCCCCTGGGGTGAGGGCCTTTGTGCCCTGTGAGGCCAGAAACAAAGCCCGATGTGGATGGAGGTTCTTCACACCTCCCCCCTGCAGGAACTGTAACACCGAGCAGAGAGCCTCAGGCTCAGGCTTCGTGTTACAATGCCCCAGGGCACTCCAGCTAGTGGAGATGCCCGCCCCTGGACACAGCCCCCACTTTTGGCAGCAAGTCCAGGGGTGATAATGAGAAGTCACCCACCAGTCAGGACAAGCCCCTAAGGTGTCCTGAGCTGAGGTGACCCCTGCCTTTAGAAATCCTCCATCTTGATTTTGGAGGATCCCCCCTCCCCTCAGGGAGGAGGCACAAAGAGGCCATTGGCTACTGCCCCCCCAGACCTAAACACACCCCTAAATTTAGTATTTAGGGGCACCCCAGAACCCAGGAAATCAGATTCCTGCAACCTGAACCAAAGAAGGACTGCTGACCTACAAGCCTACAGAGATGACGGAAGATGACAACTGCTTTGGCCCCAGCCCTCCCGGCCTGTCTCCTGACTCGAAAACCTGCTACCAGCGATGCATCCAACAGGGACCAGCAACCTCTGAAGCCTCAGAGAACTGCCCTGAATCCCAGGACCAACAAACTCCCGTGAGCAGCAGCTCTGCTCAACAACCAGCAACAAACTTGCAACTTTTCTACAACTTCAAAGACCTCACTCTTCCCGCCGGAAGCGTGAGACTTCACACACTGCACTCGACGCCCCCGGCTCAAGATCCAGAGACCCAACACCACAGGGAGGGCTCCCCGGCAACTGCAACCCAGTGAGTAGCCCTATATGACCCCCCTGGACCCCCACAGCGACGCCTGCAGAGAGAATCCAGAGGCTCCTGTAACAAGGGACCCGACGCTTGGACCAAGCACTGCACCCGCAGCCCCCAGGACCAGAAGGAACCGAACTTCAGTGCAGGAGTGACCCCCAGGCGACCCTTTGCCTAGCCCAGGTGGTGGCTGGCCCGAGAAGCCCCCCGTGCCCTGCCTGCACCGCCAGAGTGACCCCCGGCTCCCTCCATTGAAACCAATACAAAACCCGATGCCTGCTTTGCAAACTGCACCCGGCCACCCCTGTGCCACTGAGGGTGTGTTTTGTGTGCCTACTTGTGCCCCCGTGCTCTACAAAACCCCTCTGGCCTGCCCCCCAAGGACGCAGGTACTTACCTGCTGGCAGACTGGAACTGGAGCACCCCTGTTCTTCATAGGTGCCTGTGTGTTTTGAGCACCTCTTTGACCTCTGCACCTGACCGGCCCTGAGCTACTGGTGTGGTAACTTTGGGGTTGCCTTGAACCCCCAACAGTGGGCTGCCTATGCCCAGGTACTGAGAATTGTAAGTGTCTTACTTACCTCACAACCTAACCAATCCCCCAGGAACTGTTGATTTTTGCAGTGTCCACTTTTAAAATAGCTTATTGCCATTTTACCAAAACTGTATATATTATTGCTCTAATTCAAAGTTCCTAACTTACCTGTGTGGAGTACATTGCATTTTATGAATTTACTTCAAATCTTCAAATTGAGAAAATATATTTTTCTATATAAAACCTATTGGCCTGGAGTAAGCCTTTGAGTGTGTGTTCCTCATTTATTGCCTGTGTGTGTACAACAAATGCTTAACACTACTCTCTGATAAGCCTACTGCTCGACCACACTACCACAAAATAGAGCATTAGAACTATCTAATTTTGCCACTATCTTACCTCTAAGGGGACCCCTTGGACTCTGTGCACACACTTTCTTACTTTGAGATAGTATATACACAGAGCCAACTTCCTACAGGAAGCATCTCCGGTTTGTAGTAGGGTCGCACCACTACCAGTTTGCAGTCCTTCCTTTTGGTCTTCTGCACCTCGAGTCTTCACGAAGGTGATGGCGGTGGTTGCAGTGGACCTCAGAAGGAAGGGAGTATCTGTATTCCCTTATCTAGACGATTGACTGATCAAAGCCAGGTCCCCAGAGCTTGTGCTGCATCACTTGCAAATGACAACACAATTGTTGTTCAACCTGGGCTTTACAGTAAAGGTGCCCAAGTCTCACCTGGAGCCCTCTCTGCGCCTCCTGTTCATAGGGGCAGTACTGGATACAACAGTAAATCCGGTCTACCCTCCACCTCAGAGGATTCAGGACATTCAGTCTTAGATTCCAATGTTTCAAAAGGGAGCAGCTGATCCGGTCCTCAAGGTCCTACGTCTGCTCGGTCTGTTCGCTTCTTGCATCCTGTTGGTCACTCATGCACATTAGCACATGAGGGCTCTCCAGTGGTGCCTCCGCAAGCAGTGGTTTCAACACAAAGGGGATCTGGAGGAGTGGATAACGATCTCCAGAGACGCTGGGCTGTGGACAGCAACCTTTCCAAAAGGAAGGCCGTTTTGCCTCTTCCCTCTGGTGGCCACGGTCATAACGGATGCTTCCACTCTAGGCTGGGGCACTCATCTGGGGGACCTGGAGATCAAAGGCCTTTGGTCCCCAGTAGAACAGGTGATTCACATCAGTCTGTTAGAACTGCGGGCGATACGTCTGGCTCTCAAAGCCTTCCTCCCATCCGTTAGCGTCAGTCAGTACAAGTCTTGACAAACAACACTACTGCGATGTGGTATATCAACAAGCTGGGGGGAGTAGGGTTGTATCTTCTCTGCAGAGAGGCTCTGGTCCTGGGCACAGGACCATCAAAATTGCATAGTTGCAAACCATCTGGCCGGGGTTCTCAGCATACGTGCGGAGAGTCTCAGTCGGCATTTCTCGGCCGATCACAAGTGGCGTCTCCATCCAGACCTGTTTCTTCACATTTTCCAGATGTGGGGATTTTCACAGATAGACCTGTTTGCCACTCAGGAGAACACACACTGCCTGTCGTTCTGCAGCCTTCAGTATCCAGTGCAGGGAGCGTTTCCCCCTATTCCCTTGATTCCTTGGGTTCTGAGGAAGGTTCGACAAGATCACTGGTTCACACTTTCTTTATGGGTTCACAGTTTGAGGCTATGCATTCTTGCCCGTTGAGGTTTTTAATTTTTAATAAACAGTTTTCTTAAAGGCTATCACATCAGCTAGGTGTATGAGTGAGCTTCAGGCTCTTAGTGTGAAACCTCCTTTTGCAACCTTTTATGCTGACAAGTTGGTGCTGAGAACCAGGCGGCTTTCCTTCCTAAAGTAGTCAGTCCCTTTCATATGGGTCAGTCTATAACACTCTCATCCATTTACCCTCCTTTTCATCCATGAAAGGAGGAGGAAAGACTTCATCGCTTGGATCCAAAAAGGGCTCTGAGTTTCTACATTGAGAGGACAGGAGACTTTCGAGTTGATGATCAACTCTTCGTCGGATATGAGGGCAAGGCTGTCCACAAGAGAACCCTTTCCAGGTGGGTCATTCTTTTCCTCCTGAAGGTATTAGGGCCCATTCCACCAGGGCTAAGTCTGCTACTTCGGCCTTGGCTAGAGGTGTCCCAGTTGCTGAAATTTGTAAGGCTGCAACTTGAGCTTCCCTCCACACTTTCGTGAAGTATTACTGCTTTGACTCGGAAGTTAGGAGGGATGGCCATTTTGCACGTTCTGTTTTGCAGGATTTCTTGGTTTGAACGGTCAGGCACCCACCTCCAAGTGCAGGACTGCTTTGGGATTCTATTCATAAGGTGAGGAATCCACAGGTAGTTGTGTCCATCAGAAGAACAAGTGTATTCCTCACAGTCCCACCCGCCTCCCAGTTGCCTGTGTGGTCATATCAAGACTTCTTTTATTATAAATGTATATATGTTTTTGGTGTTCTTATGTAAACAAATATTGTGGTTTATATTTGTATTTGGATTGGTGTATATTGGTCTTGTGAGGTCGCAATTCACCTGTTCGCCTGGAAGGCACATAAAAAATGGTGATACTGACATCAGCACGCCGGCAAGGACTTCTTATTGCCACAATGACGTCAGACAGTTGCGTGCAGAGCCGTGCAATTGTGACATCCTCGTCGACATTAAGAGCTAGGAAGAACATTTCCGTCGAATGCTGGCACATTGAGAGAATTCATAAGGTGCGGAATCCACAGGTAGCTACTGTATCCACCAGAAAAAGCATTACCGAAGGTAAGTAACTTGTTCGTTTGATACCAAACATCCCTATAGTCAGAGAAGCCATCAGGTAGCTGGGAAACTCGTAACGACCTGTGTCCAGCACAAGCTTTTAAAATGGCTTCCCTGCTCACTTGTTATGTCTGAGAATCGACAAAGACATTGCAGCCTGCCTTAGGGCTGTAAGGCCTGCTATAGGGGTGACTTGCAAATGCTGCATGCAGTTTTTAGGGGACATGGCTTACAGGCTGTGTGCCGTGTCATGTTTTCACTGATCTCTGCACTGAGACAGGCAGCCTTCAATGGCACCTGTCAGGTGTTTAGTGAGGGGTCCCTTGGGTGGCACTGTTCGTGCTGCAGCCCTCAGGGACCCTCTTTAGTACCCCAGGCCCTGGGTACAAGGGTTACCGTTTACTAGGGACTTACACTGAGTGCTAAAGGTTTTCCCAACTGGGAAACATTATTGTGCAGATTTGGGGAAAAGAGATCTGGCACTGGGGACCTGGTTGGCAGGAACCCAGTGCTATTTCAGTTGAAATTACACCAGAAACCAGGCAAAAAGTGTGGGGGGGGGTGACCATGTCAAAAGAGGCACTTTTCTTTACATGCTACCACTGCAATGCTTCAGAAGCTGGGCCATCCTACAGATGAGGCCACTGACCCTGAAGTGAGTGAGGAAAAAGATCTAGATATCCCCCCACTCAAAGGAGAGGTTACAGTACTTGCACCCATTAGGCAACCCAAGGTGCCCAAGGCACCTGCCTCGAACAAGGATAGCTCGGGTCGGTCAAGGTGCAATGATGAAGTCTCTGAGGGGGAGGATCATCTTGAAAGATTGGCCCGCAGAATAGTCCTGGAGAACAGGATACTGGCTATAGAAAGGCAAAGGGCAGAAATGGGTTGGGCTCCCATGAATCATGGCAGCAACACAATACCCAAGGACAGAGTAGGAACTTCTGACCCTAAAATCCCCAAAGCGATTGTCCTGAAATAAGAGGGTGTTGACATCACCACACTGTTTACAGCCTTCGAGAGGGCCTTTACCCTTAGAGAACTTAATAAAAAGATCTGATTGAGACTTCTAGTTGCAGATTCCTTACTTTTGAATTTCCCAAGTCGTCAGACTGGATCCGGAGATTTTTCTTCGAGCCGTACCTCTGCGCGCCGTCAGGTGGCGTTGGTCAACTCCGGGAGCGTTGTTGCCGTTGTGTTCACCGTGATGACGTCGCAGTCAGATATATGCACCACCCCGGTGTAGTGACGTCATTTATTTTCTTTCAGCGCCAGCCTACGTGCAGATCCGGAGTGAGCTACCTCAGTCATTTTTTTACTACGTTGACACTTTTGTTCAAGTTTTTTGACGAGTTTGTGGATGTGTCAAGGGATGTCCCGCAAGACCAGAGTCAAGCCCTGCGACTCCTGTCACCGAACTATGTCGGTGACGGATCCGCACCTCATGTGTCTTTGGTGCCTGGAATGCGATCAAGACCCGAAGTCATGCTCCGATTGTCAGGCCATGAACCCGAAAGCTTTGAGGGAGTGGTCCCTAAAGCTCAAGGCGGGCCGACACTCAACTCTGCGGCGCTTATAGTCTCATTCGAGAGGAAGGTCTTGAAACCGGCCGCAAAGTCACCACCACTCCTTGCCCTCCAAGTCATCTGGACATTCGGGTCACAAAAAGAAGTCAAAGAAGATCAAGCGTTCTTCGACTTCACCCCATTGTTTGGATGATGCGACACAGGAAGAGCGTTGATGCTCTAGGCCTTCATCATCAGAGCCTTCATCTGGGTTGGCTCCGCGCTTCCCCGACTTCCCGGGAGCCGGAGCCACCCCTGCCCAGCATAAAGAATTTTATGAGGCAATGCGCCTAATTTTTGGGCAGTCTGACCCACCTTCGGCGCCCTCAGGCACGGGTGAGTCGGTGGGGGCTCCCTCCGGTTGAAAATCGTCGGCTTCGGCCAAGGCTCCGGAGGGCCCCTCCGGATCCAATCGGGGATCCGTCCCGACGCCGGTCGTGCCATGGCGACCTTCCCCAGCGTTGGGTCAGACGTTGACGATCCTGACGTCTGTTTGGCCCACAACGTCGCTTGATGCCGATTCTATTCTCTCTGGGCTCTCCTGGGCCTAGGGTTCATCCAGACCCTTATTCTTGTGGGTATGGATACGGGGAGAGTATGGAGGGGACGCTGGACCCTTTAGAATAACAGCTTGACCCCCAAGTGGACTGGGTGCAGGATTTTGTTGATGCCTGTGGTCTAGACACCTCCCCTGACACTGGTATGCTCTTTCCTTCTACCGTGGCTACGGAGGAGGGTCCTTCTTATTCTATGGTGGTGAGAAGGGCAGCTGAGGTCCTGGACCTCAAGCTACCTTATGTGGAGGTTAGTCCTAATATCCTAACCAATGTGCTTCATCCTGAGTCTTCCTCTGCCAAGCCCCTTCTTCCCTTTAATGAAGCACTGACAGACGTCCTTTTGGGTACTTGGTCCAGACCCAGCACAGGGGCTCCTGTGAATAGGCCGATTGCAAGCTGCCATCGGCCGGAGCCGTCAGACCCGAAATTCCTCACCCAACAGCCCCACGCCTGAGAGCCTTGTCATCCAGGCTTCTTCTTCATCTGGCGCATTCTCTGCCACACCCCCGGATAGGGAATCAAAAAGACTGGATAATTTGGGGAAGAAGATGCTTTCTTCCAACAGTCTAGCACTGCATTCCGTGAACACTGGCTGCCTTTTGGGCCGCTGTTTCCCTACTCTCTGGGATATGGTCGCGCAAGTGCTGCCTAGAGTGCCTGAGAATGCCCGGACTATCTTTTCCCAAGCCGTAACAGATGGGAGGGAAGCAGCGAAGTTCATGATTCATTGTGGACTAGATACGACCGAATCTCTGGGCAGATCGGTTGCATCGACGGTGGCATTGAGACGCCACGTCTGGCTGAGAACATCTGTCTTTTCAGGGGATGTCCGGCAATCCTTGATGGACATGCCCTTTGATGGCACACGTCTCTTCAGAGACAAGGCGGACTCGGCGCTTGAGCCCTTTAAGGATTCCTGAGCCACAGCCTGGTCCCTGGGCCTTGCGCCTGCTCCTAGACCCAGCAGTCTGCCTTTCACCCCTTTCGTGGCTATGGAGGGGACACCCAACTGCATCCTTTCCCCCCTGGCCATCAATCCGCGCATGCTGTACAGCCCCTGTGCAGCGCAGACCACGAGGATCAGGAAGCCAGCAGGTCGTCCAGTCCACCCCGCCCCTCCTCCGCCTCCAAACCTTCCTAGTCGGCGGGTACACCAGGAGCCATTTGGCGGCAGGATTCGCCATCACCTGCCCCAATGGCAATCCATTACCTCAGACAGGTGGGTCCTCTAAATTGTCCGAAGGGGCTACTCCCGCCCCTTCGAGACACCTTCTCCAGCCATGCCACCTTCATACAATCGGATATCGGAGGAGCATATGGCGCTTCTCTGCGAGGAAGTCCAAGTCCTTTTGGCCAAAGGAGCTATAGAGAGGGTTCTGTTGCCAGAAGTAGGTCATGTTTCCTCTTCCCGCTACTTTCTGGTGCCGAAAAAAGGCAAAGGCCTATATTAGATCTTCGGTCCCTCAACCTCTTCCTCAAAAAGGAGAAGTTCAAAATGTTGACATTGGTTCAGGTCCTATCTGCCCTGGATCCCTTAGACTGGATGGTAGCTTTGGACTTGCAAGACGCATACTTCTACATTCCCGTCTTGCCGGCCCACAGACGTTGCCTACAATTCATGGTAGGTCACGAGCACGTTCAGTTTACCGTGCTCCGCTTTGGCCTGACCAGTGCCTCTTGGGTGTTCGCGAAAGTGATGGTGGTGGTGGCAGCTCATCTGCACAGGTTAAGGGTTCCAGTCTTCCCCTTCCTTGACGAATGGCTGTTGAAGGCAAACTCACCCCAGACAGTTGTCTCCCACCTCCACACTACGGCGAACCTTTTGCATTTGCTGGGGTTCACTATCTACACCTGACTCCTTCTCAGATGCTCCCTTTCATCGAAGCTATTCTGTATACAGTGCAGTTTCGGGCATATCCTCCCGAAAAACTATTCCTGGATATTTGGGCTATAATACAGATGTTTAAGCCTCTGTCCTGGAATTCGATTAGAATGACTCTGAGGCTGCTGGGCCTCATGGCCTCCTGCATCCTACTAGTTCAAAAGGCCAGATGGCATATGCGGGCTCTGCAGTGGGACCTGAAGTTCCAGTAGGCGCAGCATCAGGGGAATATCTCTGACAAGGTCCAGATGTTGGAAGGAACTGCGAGAGACCTGCTGTGGTGGGTAATGAATCAGGTTTGGGTCAAGGGCAGATCCCTCTCCTTTCCCCAACCAGATCTTACAGACGTGACAGATGCTTCACTCCTGGGATGGGGTGGCCACATGGAAGAGGCAGAGATCAGAGGCCTCTGGTCTCCAGCGGAAACCCGGCTCCATATCAATCATCTGGGGCTCTGAGCGATTCGACTAGCATTAAAAGCATGCCTTCCCTTTCTCAAAGGGAAAGCAGTGGAGATGTTCACAGACAACACCACCACCAGTGGTACTGCAACAAACAAGGTGGAGTGGGGTTGTGAACCCTTTGTGAAGGGGCTCTTCGCCTCTGGACTTGGCTGGAACATCAGGGCTTTTCCCTGGTGGTTCAACACCTGGCGGGCTCTTTGAATGCCAGAGCAGATGATCTCAGCCGACGATGCATGGTCGATCATGAATGGCGTCTCCATCCGGAGGTGGCGCACGGGGAGAACCTTGCTTAGACTTGTTTGCCTCCGTAGAAAACCCGCAATGTCAGCAGTTTTGCACGTTGGAGTTTCCAAGGTTGGCACTTGCTCGGCGATGCTTTTCGTTGCAAGTGGAATTCAGGCCTCCAGTACACCTTTCCGCCCATACTACTTCTGCCCTGAGTTCTGAAGAAGATCAGGCAAGACCAGGCCCAAGTAATACTGGTGGCTCCGGACTGTGCACGAAGAGTCTGTTATATAGCTATTGAGCATGGCCATAGCTCCTCTGATCAGACTGCCCCTTCGGGAGGATCTTCTGTTGCCGCAGCAGGGGAGGGTCCTCCACCCAAACCTGTCAACTCTCTGGCTTCATGCGTGGAAATTGAACGTCTTTTGACCTCCCACCCGAAATCTAAAACGTTATCTTGGCAGCCAGGCATCCCTCAACCAAAACTGTCATTTAAAGAAATTTGTGGCATGGTGCATCGACAAATCTGTTGATCCTCTATCTGCTCCTCTTTCTCAAGTCCTTCTCTTTATTCTTTCCCTTGCCAAGCAGGGTTCCACCTTGGGCACTCTTAAGGAATATCTTTCTGCTATCTCTGCTTTCTTGAGGTTACCAGTTCAGCCTCCCTTATTTAAATCTCCTATCCCATTTATCATGCCCCAGTGGGATCTAAACCTGGTATCAACATACCTTATGTGTACCCTATTTGAGCTGCTTCACAACTGTCCTTTATGGCTCTTAACTATCAAGACTGTCTTTTTAGTTGCCATTACTTCTGCCCGCAGAGTAAGTGAGCTCCAGGCTTTGTAATCTAAGCCACCTTTTCTGGCCATACATCCTGACAAAGTGGTGCTTCGCGCGAGGGCTTCTTTTCTACCTAAGGTAGTGACACCCTTCCATGTCGGACAGCCAATCTCCTCGCCTACCTTTCATGCAACCCCACATCCCTCTCATGAAGAGGAGAGAGACTCCACCGTCTGGACCCAAAAAGAGCATTGCCGTTCTATCTTGATCGTACCAAAAGCTTCCGGGTGGACGATCAACTCTTTGTGGATATGTGGGTGCAAAGAAGGGGAAGGCGGTGTAAAAGAGGACCATTTCATGATAGGTATTCTTATGCATCAAAATGTGCTATGCTGTGGCTAAAAAGCAACCTCCCGAAGGTTTGCGATCTCACTCCACAAGAGCTACTGCTGCTACCCCAGCACTAGGACAGGGCATTCCAGTGCTAGACATCTGTCAGGCAGCAACATGGGCATCTCTGCACACTTTTATCAAACACTATCAGGTCCAAAGGGACGGCTACTTTGGCCGTTCGGTACCTGCAGGACTTCTTGGTGTGATCTTGGTTCGCAGCCCACCACCGGGGATGGTATTGCTCGGGTATTTATTCAAAGGTAAGGAATCTGCAACTAGAAGTCTCTATCAGATGTACAAGTTACTTACCTTCGGTAACGATATATCTGGTAAAGACATATTCTAGTTTCAGATTCCTTACCAACCTGCCCATCCTCCCCACACTGCAAACTGATTTCTAGGGACAGGAACTTCCCCTTAAGGGCCCTAGTGTTGGCGCCCTACTCTGTGTTCTTCATGGCTCCGCGCTACTGGCGTGGAAAGCCGTGAAAAAAAACTGATGTCAGTGCGCTGGGGTGGTGCCTATATACGACCCTGACGTCATCACCAGGGTAAAAACTGGGATGCCACAAAGGCTTGGGAGCTTTGACTGCAAACAGACAGGGCATCAAACCAAGGACACATCCTGTCCTAAAAGCAAGCCCACTGGTAAACCAGCCAGTGTTATTCTTCTCTCAGACAAGGAGGTGCTCCTAGCCTTTAACTTGAAAGTAGTCCCAGCAGGTGAGTTGGAGATTCCAGAGGGGAGTAAAGACTTCCACCACCTGATGAATAGAATCTAAGTCACTGTCCTGAGAGATACCTGTGCCATTCACACCATTGTGCATGACAGGCTGGTACTCTCAAACCAGTACATCTCAGGTGAGACTCCCAGAGTAAGGGTGATCCCTCAGGAGGTTACTAATAGGCCCGTAGC
Source organism: Pleurodeles waltl (assembly GCF_031143425.1). Lineage (NCBI taxonomy): Eukaryota > Metazoa > Chordata > Amphibia > Caudata > Salamandridae > Pleurodeles > Pleurodeles waltl. The sequence goes on from NC_090449.1 coordinate 206,140,281, forward strand.
TTTAGTGCTCATAGAAATAGCAGGGTCCCTTAATTGGAGAAGGGTGGTAGTCAGTACAGACCTTCCCCTTGACTATCTCCTTGGAAATTACCTACCTGAGGTTGATCAGACCCCAAAAGGGAAACTGGTCCAGTGCCAGTTCCCTCCTAAGGATTCTAGAGGTGCTGAACCTACAGCTAGTGCAAGTAGACACCTGAAGAAAAGGAAAACAAAGAAGTGTAGGAAAAGTGGGCAAGTTTTAGCCCAAGTTTCTGTTAGCCAAGGAGATTCTGTTCCAGTGGGGAAGAACTCCAAAGTTGGCACTGGTGAAACTCAGCCTGACCCACAAGAAGCCCTGACTAGTCAGTCAGCTGTTAAGCTTGAGATAGTGGCTCCTCAGCTAACAGAAGAGAGAGTGGATGGAGGTTGTTTCCTACCGGATGTAGTAACCCCCCACTTTAAAACAGCAAGCAGGCACCCTGAACCCAAAGAAGCCTGTAACATAGCTCCTTCACCTGTCAGTGGAGAGCTAAAGGTGTGGTGCTTGGCACTGACAGCTGTCTGTGACCTCTGTTGGGTGTTAGCCCTTATGGCTGCACTGTCCTTGGCCTGTTGGTCTGACCCCAGGTCAAGTAGCAAGTTAAGCCCCCTGGCCCTGCTAGTCAACTCCAGTTGTGGGTGACCTCTTTGGGTAAGCTAGTGTTTGCCCTGGCTAAGACAGGATTAGCAGAAGGGGGCTCCTCTCATCCCAAAGAATAGGTGTAGGAAAATGCCACTGTTTGCATGGTTACCCCCTAATAGTTTGCCTTTTGTTGATGCTAGTTATGATTGAAAGTGTGCTAGGACCCTGCTAACCAGGTCCCAGCACCAGTGTTCTTTCCCTAAAACTGTACCTTTGTCACAGCCCTGGCCCACAGATAAGTCCCTTGTAAATGGTACCCCTGGTACCAAGGGCCCGGTGGCCAGGGAAGGTCTCTAAGGGCTGCAGCATGTATTATGCCACCCTGGGGACCCCTCACTCAGCACATGCACACTGCCTCACAGTCTTGTGTGTGCTGGTGGGGAGAAAAAGACTAAGTTGACATGGCACTCCCCTCAGGGTGCCATGCCTACAACCCACTGCCTGTAGCATAGGTAAGTCACCCCTCTAGCAGGCCTTACAGCCCTAAGGCAGGGTGCATTATACCACAGGTGAGGGCATAGCTGCATGAGCACTAGGCCCCTACACTGTCTAAGCCAATTCTTAGTCATAAGTGCAGGGTAGCTATAAAGAGTATATGGTCTGGGAGTTTGTCAAACACAAACTCCACAGTTCCATAATGGCTACACTGAATACTGGGAAGTTTGGTATCAAACTTCTCAGCACAATAAATCCACACTGATGCCAGTGTGGGATTTATTGAGAGATGCACACAGAGGGCATCTTAGAGATGCCCCCTGCATACCAGCCCAACTACTAGTGTAAGGCTGACCAGTTTCTGCCAGCCTGCCACATCCATACAGGTTTCTGGCCACATGGGGGTGAGTGCCATTGTGCACTCTGTGATCAAGAGCAAAGCCTGTCCTGGGTGGAGGTGCTTCACACCTCCCCCTGCAGGAACTGTAACACCTGGCAGTAAGCCTCAAAGGCTCAAGCCTGGTGTTACAGCGCCCCAGGTCCACTCCAGCTAGTGGAGATGCCCGCCCCCAGGACACAGCCCCCAGTTTTGGCGTCAAGTCCAGAGGAGATAATGAGAAAAACAAGGAGTCACCTTCCAGCCAGGACAGCCCCCAAGGTGTCCTGAGCTGAGGTGACCCCCAGCCTTAGGAAATCCTACATCTTGCTTTGGAGGATTCCCCCCAATAAGATTAGGGATGTGCTCCCCTCTCCACAAAGAGGAGGCACAAGGAGGAGTGTAGCCACCCTCAGGGACAGTAGCCATTGGCTACTGCCCTCCTGCCCTAAACACACCCCTAAATTGAGTATTTAAGGGTGACCCTGAACCCAGGAAGACAGATTTCATGACGACCTAAAGAAGGACTGCTGACCTGAAAGCCCTGCAGAGACGACGGAGACAACAACTGACTTGGCCCCAGCCCTACCTGCCTGTCTCCAGACTCAAAGAACCTGCAACAGCAACGCATCCAGCTGGACCAGCGACCTCTGCTGACTCAGAGGGCTGCCCTACAACCTAAAGGGCCAAGAAACTCATGTGGACAGTGACTCTGTACAAGCAACAAAGAAGAAACCAACTTTAAAGGGACTCCAGCCTCACTCCGGAAGCATGAGTCCCCAACACTCTGCACCCGTCGCCCCCGGCTTGTGGCCAAAGAAACCAACACTACAGTGAGGACCCACAGGCGATTCCCACAACGTGGGCACCCTGAGACGACCTCTCTGCACCCCCACGGCAACGCCTGCAGAGAGAATCCAGAGGCTCCCCCTGACTGCAACTGCCCGGTAACAAAGAACCCAACGCCTGGAAGAAGCACTGCACCCACAGTCCCCAGAGCAGAGAGAAACCAACTACTGGTGTAGAAGTGACCAGCAGGCGGCTCTCATCATTGCCCAGCCAGTGGCTGACCCGAGTAGCCCCCCTGTGCTCTGCCTGCATCGCCAGAGTGACCCCCAGGTCCCTTCCTTGATTTCAATACTAAACCTGGCACCTACTTTGCATACTGCACCTGGCCACCCCTGTGCCGCTGAGGGTGTATTTTGTGTGCCTGTTGGTGTCACCTGCCCCCCCCACCCCCAGTGCTCTACAAAACTCCCCTGGTCTGTTCCCAGAGGACGCAGGTACTTACCTGCTAGCAGACTAGAACCGAAGCACCCCTAGTCTCTATAGGCACACTATCTCTCACTTTGAGATAGTATATACAGAGCCAACTTCCTGCAAAAGGAAACCAAGAAAGCATACAAAGAGAATTTTAAACAGGCAACATGCTCCTAACACTATTGAGGAAGGTCAGCTTCCCAAAGGAATTGACCTGGACAATAGGATGTAAGGCAGAGTAGGCCCTTCAAACATACAGCCTGCTCCCTTCATCTTCCTCGCCAGACAGACTAAGAAGAGTCTCCCAGGTTGTGGCTGAGTCTGCTAGCCTGTTGGCGGGGGGGGGCCTGTGTACAGAACAGTTCTGGTTGCAGTACCGCCTAATTTTTGCTTGGTTTTTAGATGAAAGCTTGAATGAAGTGTGTTGGGTTCCTGCTAACCAGGTCCCCAGTGCCAGTGTTCCTTCCCCAAAACAAGACATCTGGTCACTTGATCCTCAAGTGACCAAGCCCTTTAGCACCTCCGTAAGTCCCTAGTAAATGGTACCACTGGTACTTAGGGCATGGGTACTGAAGAGGGTCCCTCAGCTGCAGCACAGCTTGTGCCAATCTGAGGGCCAAGCACCAAACATATACAGACAGCGTGACAGGGTACTTCCAAAATTGAAAACACAACATGGGACACACTTGTGTGCCATGTGCCCTAAAACACTGCTTGTAATATCTGTAAGTCACCCTTACAGCAGGCCTTCCAGCCCTAAGGCAAGGTGCATTATATCACAAATGAGAGTATATATGCATGAGCAAATATGCCCCTACTATGTCTTTGTCGATTCTTAGACATAGCAAGTGTGCAGGGAAGCCATTCTAAATACATGTGCTGGACACTGGTCCATACGAGTTCCCCAGCTACATGGTGGCTTCTCTTAACTTAGGGATATTTGGTATCAGACATCTCGTATTAATAACCACTCACTGATTCCAGTGATAGATGTATTAAGACATGCAACCAGAGGGCACCTTAAAGGAGCCCCCTGAAAAAAATTACAGACTGCTGGTGTGTTGCCTGATCGGTCTCAACCAGTTTAGCAACCCTAGACATGTTTCTGACCGCCAAAGGTGAGTGCCTACGCTCTCGGAGACCAGGAACAAAGCCTGCTCTGGACAGAGGTATGGACACCTCCTCTGTGAAGAATATGCATTCCAGGACGGGAAGCTTCAAAGGCCACGCTGCCTTTGTTATGTGACCCAATTCTCTCCAGATGGAGGTGACCAACATTCCACATCATGCAAGTTCCATCCCTAAAGTGGACTAGCTGATGTTGACACTTATTTTCAGATTCCTCCATCTTGTTTTGGACGGAATTAGCATTCTAGGGACAGGATTATGCCCACTTCACACCAGAAGTGGTCATACAGAGGATGTAGTCACCCTAAAAGTAGGTAACCCATTGGCTGCTACCTGTCAATCCCCTTAAAGCCCCTAAACTGAGTAATTCGGTGGCACTCCGAACCTAAAAACTCAGATTCGACAGATCAAGAGGAGAAGGACAAAGAAGTGTCACTGCCTGACTAGAACAACAGAAGAACTGTGGACTTGTTGGCACGAAACTCTGCCTGCTCGCACCTCTTTCGACACTTGTGACAGAGTAACTTGTCCTGCAAAGCTGGACAACCATCAAAGCCTCCGGTAGCCTGCCAGAAACTTGCACATTGCCGTCAGTCTCCCTTGGAGCAGAGGAGCTACTTCTCTGCAGCCCTCAAGCACCGAAAAGTAGAGTCCGGTCCACCACCTTGGAGCTCCGACCCACGCCGCAGACAACCTGGAGGAAGTACCCATGCTCTGGATGACCAGGTCTGTCTCCTCACCGACCACAGGACCAACCGGAGCCATGCAGCATCAGTCCCTTGGGTAAAGGACATCCTTCACCAACAGTGGGAGCCCATTCTAGTCTCCCTCTGCACCAGGACCGAGCAGCTGACGAGGGACATCAGCACCACTGAAATCCACTTTGTGAGTGGCCTAGCAGTCTTGATTTTGTCCCTCCCAGCTGTTGGCCATAACCGCAAGGAGCATCTTTGTGCACAGAGCCCATCTGCCTTATCCACTCTGCATTCGAGCCTCTCAGCCCAAATCCTGAAGAAGCAGCTGTTCCCCTTTGCTCTGAGGCCCCTTGTGACCCAAGCCCCCCATTTGGGAGCTCTCGAGCTTGTCCATAACACTCCCTGTGCAGCCTGTTTCCAGGTGGCTTCCCTTCTCCGTAGCGCACCCAGCTACCACCTCACCAGCACCCTGCTCCCAGTGGAATTCGGGGAGCTCCCGACGAACTGCTGGTATTACTGCGGACCTTGGTCCCCTAAACCCAGAAAGCGAACCTCTGAAACAAACTATACTTACTTTTGAGCACTATTTACTTCTCCATCTCTAGGATTGCATTGTGCGTAAAGACGCACAGGTCTGAACTCTTTACTTATGTATAAGAAATAATAACAAAAACAATACTTACTCTTTTACGAGGTTCTTGGTTTCAAAACATATATAAAAAGAAGTGTTTTTTTCTTCTAAATTGGCCTTAGGTTTATCCTTTGAGTGTGTCTCATTTATTGCCTCTGTGAGTACAACAGATGCTTTGCACTGCCCTCTGATGAGCCTAACTGCTCGCCCACACTAATACAAAAGACAGCATTGGTATTATCTACTTTTGCCTCTGTCAACCAATTCGGGATCCACTGGACTCTCTACATGGTGTACTTCTTTTTAGTGCAATATATATAGAGCCAGCTGCCTGCAGATATTCTTCTCTATATTCTTACCCTTGCCTCAGTGGGATCCAAACTTAGTTCTCACATGCCTTATGTGTGCTCCCTTTGAGCCGTTGCACTATTGTCTCCTCAATCTGCTTACCATCAAGACAGCGTTTCTAGTGGCGTTAACATCTGCCCAAAGGGTGAGTGAGCTGCAGGCTTTATCATCCAGGCCTCCTTATCTCTTGTGTTCCCAAACAGAGGGGCGATTCACACCAGGGCCTCTTTCCTGCCAAAGGTGGTGACCCCATTTCATTTGGGACAGTCAGTCACCCTGCCCACTTTTTATGCTCCTCCACATCTCTCTAAATGAGAGGAGCAACTCTACCGTCTGGACCCAAAAGGAACATTGTCATTCTACTTTGACAGCACAAAAGAGTTCTGGTTGGACAACCAACTCTTTGTAGGCTGTGTAGGAGCTAAAAAAGGTTGGGCACTACAGAAATGAACCATTTCGCACTGGTTTGTTCTCTGTATCAAGATCTACTATTCCCTTGCTGAAAAGCAGCCTCCCGATGGCTTATGGGCCCATTCTGCCAGGGGAATGGCTGCTACTATGGCGTTAGCATGTGGAGTCCCAGTCCTGGACATCTGTCAGGTAGCAACGTGGGCATCACTGCACACGTTTGCCAAACACTACTGCCTGGACAGTCAGGTCCGCAGGGATGGGCATTTTGCCAATTCAGTCCTGCAGGACTTCTTAGTATAGAATATTTGTCTACAGCATATTACCAGAATGGTATGGCTTGGGTATCTATTCATGGGTATAGAATCTGCAGCTCAAAGTCTCTATCAGATGAATAAATTACTTACCTTCGATAACGCATTATCTGGTACAGACTATATCTATCTGCAGATTCCTAACACCCACCCATGCCTCCCCGCGGACAGGTTTCTAGGGTTAAGGTTGATCCCTTCCAGGACCCTACTTTGGACACAGATTCATCAGTTCACTTCATGGCTCTGTGCTCTTGGTGTAGAAAGTTGTTAAAAGACTGACGTCTGCACACCTGGGTGGTGCCTATATAGGTGACTGTGACATCACAACTGGTGCCAACTACGCTGATGACGCCACACAAAACAAATCGCAGCCATCTGAGGGTGCACAGGTACTGCTCACGCAAAAATTGTCTGGATCCAGTCTGACACCTGGGAAACTTAAAGGCAAGGATTCTGCAGCTAGATATAGTCTGTATCAGACAACGCGTTACTGAAGGTAGGTAACTTGTTTTTTAGTCCTCCTGTGTTCCTTCTCCCAGCGCTGATCATTTAAAAAAATATATACTGTCTCAGATTCCAGTCATCAGTAGAGAAGTGCTGATTGTTGCGGAAAAGCAAGTGTATTTTCAGTATATTTTATTGATATGTCAGTGCCTGTCCCTTTGTAGTCTTTCATTGATTCGATTATCTGGGAAAACACAGGAAAGCTGGTGAGTTTAATGTTGCTTGCTCACTTTGTCCTTTTCTGCTTCCTTCCTCCCTCCTTAGGAAAGGGAGAAAAAGGCATGGAGTCTCAGGACAGGATTGTAACAGACTTACAAAGTTTTTCTTTGATTAAAAAAAAAAAAAAAAAAAAATTCTGTTCTTACCCAACCTCTTGTACCCAGGCACACCCCGGCCATCCGCGGTTCTTAATCTTGGTCTCTTTTGCCGTCAGTGACGGGAGTGGATAGACAGGTAAAAGACCAAGCAGGAATGAAAGTCAGAGGGCAGAGTTCAACTTTCAGTGTATACCCATTGTCTCTCAGAAGGCTCAATGATTAAGCGAGTCCCAAGCAGTGCTAATGAGGATGGAATACTCCCTGGAAGGGTGGAGAAAGTAGAGCGGACCTGCTGGTTCTGCAGCTCGACAGGGGTGGAGGAGAAGGGCAGAGGCAGAAGTAAATTAATCAGCCACAGTACTTGGGTGCAGTGATGGCGTGTCTGTGCATGGCATACAGGACATGCAGATCTGAGCCTTAGAGGGAAAGTGCTTAACCTGAAGACTGATTGGATCATTGGACCTCGGTAACAGGAAGGTAATAGTATCACAGAGCAAACAGGTGCTTCAGGTTTTGCAGCAATGTGGACAGGGTCTGAGTAAGTTGATGGTCATCTGTTAAGAGTTCAATCAGGGTGTAGCTTGCTGAAAGCTCTTGGGCACCATTATGCACTGTTTTTCTGATAGAGACTTCTTGTTGCAGATTCCTCACACTTTGAATATTCCACAAGCATCAGACTGGGTCTGGAAACTTTTCCATAGTACCTCTGCGCACCAGAGGGTGGCATTGTGCAGCTCTATACTGACCTGTTCCACTCCAGACGTGACGTGCAGGAACTATGTAGGCGCCACTCCCACACACTGACATCAGTTCCTTTCTTTCCTGAGCTTCTCTCAGTGGCCACTTTATATTCTTCACCAGATTTTTACAGTGCAATGGGTATTCACCCACTAGGATGACGGGAGTGTTGCAAACTAATGTCTTGGACAGATCCCCACCAGGTTTATGTGGGGTTAGGCCATGACTCCAAGACCAGAAGAGACTGCTTGTTGTTGAACCGGAAGCCCAATACAGTGAGTTGAAACTTTCTCACCAAGCACAGGAAGACCCAATTTCGGGACAACTCCAAGACCAAGGTTTGATCCCACTCCCAGAGTTGATGGAGCCAGTCTAGAAGTTGGCCTTCATTGCACTCAAGTCCTCCGGTACACACAAAAAACATAAAAAGTTGAAGTTGAGTTTTGCTCCTTTGTGCCGTTCCCATTTGCTTGATGAAGTTAATTGGCAGTGCCAACAGTCCAGTTCCCGAAGTCGACAGAACTTTACCCACGCTACACCGGATTGAAGAGTTCTTTGCAGCTGTGCTGCAGCTCTTCGGTTCAATACCGAAACCCTCTGGTGTACGTTCAAGCCCCATGGAGCAGAGAGACCTTCAACCCAAATTACTGCCGGTGGGGCTTACACTCTGTACCAGTTGAACCCTCTGAGCCACTTCTGCCCTCAGCTCTAGTCCTGAAGTTGCCCATGGAACCATCAACCATGCCAGACATGGCTATGTCGCACTGATGATGACCGAAAGGTAGCCCCCCCTAGTGTCCTGTCGGACTGAGGTTTCTGCACTCAATTTACGACAAGGAAGGCTCTATTCTATACAATCCCTTTTTGGGATGGATTCTGGTGACTACAACCAGGGTGATTATCAAGCCCTTTGCCAATGACAATTGGCGTGAGGACTTTAGAGTCTGTTGAGCTAGATACTTCCCCTGAGACAGCCCTTTTCTCTGCTCCTGTGTAAGAATCTGCTTTGTACACCATGGTTATGCGTAGGATGGCTGAAGTCCTTGACTCTCCACCTCCCCACCATGGAGGTGAAAATGACCATCTTGACCGAAGACCTGCAGTCTGACGAGACTGCTTCTGAGTTTCTGCTTCATTTCAGTGAAGAATTGATGGGGGCTTGGAGGGGGGGGGAGGGGGGGGGGTGGTAAATCTTGTTCCAGCCCTCCAAGAAACTGGTAAATTGCCTGGCGCCACAGTCCTGCTCCAGGTGACTTGACATGTTTACCGTAGCACCCCTCTCTAGAGAGCTTTCAGATGCACGCTTCCACAAGTGAAACAACTCCAACAATTCCCTACCACTCCTCATGAGAAGGAATAAAAAAGAGTTTAGGCTTTTGGGAAATGCTTATTCTGCTCATCCAGTTTGTCCCTTGATCAATCAACGCCTCCTGTTTGTTGGGTCCTGGGATTCGGTCGCACGAGTCTTCCCCTGTGTTCCGGAAGACCTTAGTCCTGTTCTTTCACAAGGAATTTAGGATGGTAGTAATGCAGCCAAATTCACAATTTATTGTAGCTTTGACTCCACCAACTCCCTTGGGCGGTCTATTGGCAGCAGTGCTGCAATTTGTTGCTTTTGTAGCTGCAATCATCTGGGTTCTTGGGCAACATCCAGTCCTCCCTGATGGACATGCTGTTCGGTAAGATTCGTTTGTTCAAGGACAAGGCTGATTGTGCCCTTGTACATTTCAAGAATAGTAGGGCTACAGCTCGCTCTCTGGGACTCACCACCAGCCTCCAAGCAACAATTCTAGTGGTCCTTTTGTGGCTTTGGACTAGGCATTTCTTACCGCCAGCATGTCCCTTCCCAGCAGGGAAGCCAGAAGTTTTGCTGGAGAGGATGTTGTGCCCACTGCCCCCATCGCCAAGAACAACATGCTGCTAGGTCCATCATCCCACACTGTACCACCTAAAATCCCCATCTGGCAAACCCCTTTAGTGTACTTTTACAGGGTTGCAAGCCATCTGGTGGGAGGCAGAATCCACCAATTTTTATCCAAGTTGGCAAGCAATCACATCGGACAGGTTGGTCCTTCAAATTGTTCACAAAGGCTATGCTTTACCCTTCTTTTTGTCCCCGCCACACCTTCCACATGCTCCCAATGACTAACAGAGGACCATCCCTCCTATTTCATCAGGAGGTGCAAGCCCTTTTGGCCAAAGGTCAAAGGGGTTATCAAAAGATGCCAGTGCCATAATTAAGATGTGATGTTGTTCCTGCTACTTTTTGGTGCCCAAGAAGAACTGAGGTCCCCTGCCTATCCTTGGCCTGCACCCTCTCAATCTCTTACTCTGGAAGGAGAAATTCAAAATAATCACCCTGGCCCAAGTCTTGTCTGCACTCGACTCTTGAGCCTAGATAGTGGTGTTGGACCAGCAAGGGCGCTGGTCCTGCTGCCCCATCGGCATTACCAGTGGTTTGTGGTGGGAGAGGAGCATTTTCTGTTCCACCTTGGTCCCACCAGCATCCCTTGAGTGTTCACAAAAGTGATGGAGATGGTGGCAGCGTGCCTTTGGCAGTCAGGGGTATCAGTCTTTTTCCTACCTCAACACCAGGCTCACCCCCTGACTGTTGTCAACCACCTCCAGACTACTGCAATCCTCTTGTCATATTTGGGGTTCACTATCAGTGTGCCAAGATCACACCTGACTTCTTTCCAGATACTGCACTTCCTCTGAGCCATTTTGAACATGTTTGAGTTTCATGCCTTTCCCCAAGGAAAAAAGTTAAGGACATTTTGGCAATTATCCTGATCTTAAAGCCACAGTCCTGGGTTTTAGTGAGGTTGGCTTTAAGGCTGCTGGTACTTATGATGGTCTCCTGCATCATGCTGGTTGGGCAGGACAAATGGCATATGTGGAATCTGCACTAAGATCTGAAGTTCCAGTGGGCGCAACGTGAAGGGGACCATGTCCAAGTTCCAGAAGAGACTGTGAAAGACATTCTGTGGTTGCTACTGGACCGAGATTGGGTCAGCGGGGAAGACCCCTCTTCCTTCCTTAGGAATTCCTCACCAACCCTCGGATCTTTCCCGTTCAGTGATTGGACTCCACTATTAAGATCCCAAGTCTAGGATTGGAACACAGGTCTATCCATTTGCTTTTGGGGTTCTGTGTCTAGGGGTGTGGACAGTCTCGAAAGCAACTGACGTCAGCACAGGGGACTGGGACCTGTAAAGGCCCCCATGTCACTTACAGAGCAGCAGCATCAGTACAAAGCCGTACAGCACCAATATCTGTCGCTCAGAGGTACAGTGTAAAGGTTTTCAGCTCCACTCTGACACCTGGGGAATATTTAAAAGGTAAGGAATTTGTGGCTAGAGAGAGGCTCAATCAGAAAGAGAGCTACTTATGCTTAGCAATTTGTTCCTTGTTAACCATGCTTGGGCTTTGAAATTTTCAAGTTTGGTTTAAAAACAAAATCCAAACTCTCAAGTCTGTCTTTGAATTCCTATTAGGGTAGTGCATAAATATCCACTAAGTCAGTATTGATTTTTTATTTGCTGTTCAGAATCTAGACTTGCTCCCTGCCTGCTGCAAATAAACTGTAGGTGTTCCTGATGATATCCAAGAATCCTGTTTATTTATCATGGAATTGCCACTCTACCATGTACGCTGTTCTCACAGTTTGAGATGTCATAAGTATTGTTATAGCATTGATAGGTGATGTATTAACTGTGCATCATAAAGGTGCAAGGCACAGTTAATGAAGTCTGGCTAACAAGTTGATAACACTGTGTACGGAGGTATGAGAGTTAAACTTGAAGGCAGTGTGTATATTATTAATTAAAGAAATAACTATCTTTAACATTTCTAATATTCATGTAGTTTAAGATTGGTTTGTATAGAAAGAATAAATAAAGTTATAGTAATTTGAAGTTGGTGTGTACATTATAAATGTAAGGTATAACTATAATTTTATAATTTGTAATGTTTGTGTAGTTGCAGTTGGTTTTGTAAGGAACATATCGATTTAGAGTTCCTAACTGTAACTAACCTTTAAAATTTAATTTTTTCATTAAATCTGTATGTTTTTTTAATTAAAAACAAAACTTTTGTTAGCTATTGCAAAGTAAATCCATGATTGTTTTTCGTTTCATACCATGGTTTGGAGTGGCGTAGAGTGATGTAGATTGAAATGGGAAAGAGTGAAGTGGTATGAAGTGGGGTGGAGTATTGTGGCTAACAGTGTCTTGGCTTAACATGAAATAGGGTGGCGTAGAGTTGAATAGCAATTTGAGAGGAGTGAAGTGGCACATATTTTAGTAGGGAGGAGCGAAGTGGCATACAGTGGAGTGGCATAGAGTGGAATAGCATAGAATGGAGTGACGTACAGTAGCGTGGTGTTGAGTAGAGTGACGTAGAGATTTTGGTGTGGAAAAGGGTACATTTTGGTAGTAGCTCAAAGTTGGTTGTATAGCGTTAAAGTTATAAGTCACAAAACACCCAGTTATATATTGGGCCACAGTCAACCAAGGCCACTTCGCAGTATACCGTGGTACATGGTGATCATAAGGCAGTATGTCATTGACTAATGGCTGCCTTTGCAAAAGTAAAAGGCGGCCATGTAGTTATCACCTTTCACCACACTTTGGCTGTGTTCTGGGTTAGGGCCTTAGATATAGGTAAATAGTAGGTTTTATTGTTGTCCCCTATCTATTTAAACTTTATTGAAGTGGTAGCGAAATGTAGTTATATTTTTCTATATATTTTCTAAAAGGTTTATGGAGTACCACGCTAGTACCTACAAAGTACGGCTGTATTTATAGGAAAAATAAAAAAAGAAATATGTAAAACATAAACAGTACTCTGTAGTACACTATATTTGTGCAACATAGTGCAGTACATTGTATTTTTACATTGTATACAATTATTTTTTAATACTGCAGTACTTTTGTAAGGGCAGCCAATAGCCAATCAGATACTGCCTTGTCATTGGCAAAAAACGCAAAATTACCAAGGTATACTGCAGCCTGAGGTATCACTACGTTTTAGTGCCTTAAAAGTTTTAAAATACCCTACATACCCTGACTACCAATTGGATTATCTAAACACCGTAGACTACCCGTTTTCGAGTTACGCTAGAGTACAAAGTCTGTGGAAAATGTATTGGTGGAAAAACGTGTTTTGAGACACCCATTTTCCTTTGCAACAACTTGACTAATCACTGCAAAACTTTAAATTTTCCGCCAATGTATAAAAAAAACAATAGGTCTGCAAAATGTCTTGGAGGTTCTTCGAAAGGTGGGAAAATTATTGGTGAGCACAAATCTGATGCATTACTATCTCTGGGAATCCTCACTATAACTACAGAGTGGCTACCACCACTTTATTTGTGTATATATATTTCACTGAAAAACAAAGGTTACAGGGACATTATTGTTTGCTTCTGAATTTACTCGTACAAAATAATAGAAATTCGGCAGTTAAGAAGCTCACTAAAACGTTCCTGTAGCCTTTGATTTTTCAGTGAATTTCTATGGTTTTTTTAACGTAAAGTAATTTTAATTACTATACGTTAATCCAACCACTGGACCACACACAGCCTTTAGCCGTGCGCAGCAAGGGTTGGCCGCAGGGCCGGGCCTGGCCAGTGGCCAGGCCTTACAGCCAATCCCCTATTACCACCCAACCACAGGCACGGCACAGAGCCTGTTTCTGTTAGTGGATCTGTCAATGGGTGTGTGAGTGGGTCTGAAAGTGGATGTGTGAGTCTATGGGTGGGACTGAGTGGATGTTTTAAAAAAAGAATTCATATCCTTGAATATTTAAGGATATTCGTGACTACTGCGCGTGGTGCAGAAAATCATTTTAAACCCATAATTTGACCCTAAAACACCCCTATATCACACCCCTGGGGGCAGGGTACCTTCGCTCTGACCCCTTATGCCAATTTGAATTTGAATTTGAATTTTCAGTCCCAGGGACCGTGTCCTGTGAATGAAATAGCGAGTGCAACTTTCTAGTCAGGCTGCGGCCAGCCAATTACATTGCTTCTATTTGTGTGCACATTCGGAAACATTTGTAAATGTACTTGATTTATTCATGATGGATCCGCTTCCCTAGATTTACAAATTTACTTTCTCTTTAATATTTCAAAAACTACTGAATGGATTTAAAGAAAGTTAGGTTTCTGCCAAATTTGGTGTAATTCCGGACAGTGGTTCAGGCTGTAGTCTTATTCAAAGGTCCTATGGGAATTTCAACTTTTTTTGACCCGCCCCCCTTTTTCTCAGCCTCCACTTGACGAATCACCACAAAATTTTCCATGTGCAACAAGAATTCCTGGGGCACTTTATATGGAAAATGTTGTGAAGATTCGTCAAATGGTGCCAAAGATATAGGCAAGTCAAAAAACGCTTTTTCTATGGAAACATGGTCTAAAACTGCCTACTGGCGACCACCAGTAGGTAATATATATATATATATGAGTCATTGTGCTTGTCTTTGTGTGTAAAGTTATTTTAAATCATTGCTCTGGTGTTCTTATTATCTTTCTCTCCGTTTATGCAGAAACGTTCTGTAGAGGAAGAAGATGATTTTTTGAAAGGCGAGACTCCACAAAGTGATGGAATGGTAGGAATGACACCAGGTTCCTATGATGCACAGTTCCGGAGCCCAACAAGCAGTGTGGGATCCCCTCCTGTAACCTACTCACACCGGCCATTATGATGTTTCAAATCACAAACTATCAGACTTATGAAACATAATTTATTTTGACTGTAAAAATATTCTTTTATTTTATGGAGGATGACATTAAAAGGAAAGAACCTATTTTATTTTCATCTGGTGGGTTTCCCGGCCACTGTGGTAAAAACTACTACAAGTTTGTTGCGGATTCCTGTCCAGAAGAAACAATAATTGAAGTCATTGGGAACTGTCTAACTTGCAGTTCAGTGTGGTGCAGTTGAAAGTACACAGAAAACAACTAAGAGTCGTTCATGGTCTACAAATGTATCTGCAAAAACAGAAACAGCTGCAGTTTAAAAACAAGGAAATTGATTTGCCTTCTGCTTCCTTTCTCTGACGATTTAGCACAGTGAAGATTTAGAACTGTAAATGCACGTTAATATCTTCTCCCCTAGCGATTATCTCCAGTACAATTTTTATTTTTATTGCTCTTTATAGGGCCACCTTCTTCATTTGTTAGTCGCTATTTTATTTTGGAAATGGCTGCAAATGTATTATCTCTAGATCTGGTTCGCATTTATATCTTTCAAAAGATTCACATTGCAGCGCCTACTTGGGAACGCAAGTAAGAGTAATGTTTATTTAAAATACATTGTGTATTAACGGCTTGGTCAAAATAGGCACAATGACTATTGAATGCCATTTCTTTTTATGTTTTGCCATCCATTTCCATTATGTTTAAAAACGGCATAGGAAGTACAGAATTGACAAACCGAATTACTGTGCCCTTCCTCATTACACACCAGGACTCCTGCAAAAGAGTGTTTTTATTGCCATCACTTCATAGAAGTCAATTGCATTGCCACTTAATGGAGTGATTTGCTTTATGTGATCTTATCTTCCTGAAACGAGATGCACACCTGTGGATACTGTTGCTTTCCTCTCCCTGCCATTACTCCCCAAACCTGTACTGGTGCACTTTTCCGCCTCATTGCTTATGCTTCTTCATGCCCATATCTATGATAGTTTAACTCCAGTTGCTCTCTCTGCTTCCACACCCCTTTTGCTACCACCTCATTATGGTGCTTGTCATGGTTTTCCTTCCTGGAGATCCCATAAGAGATACGCTGGATTGTGTCCCTGTAAGTAAAACACCTTCCCAAATGTGGTGTAGGCCCTTAGAAATCAGCAGTCTTCAAAGGACGAATTTCAGCCATGCTCTGAGGTGAACATAATCAAACCACGGTTCGTAGCAGTAACAGCCTCATTCATTCATTCATTCGCCCTCTCAAGATACCACCAAATCAAACTGTAGCAATTTGGTTTTTGGAGAACTGAGTGCTAAAAGTTATTTGATATTTTAACTTTCAAACCATCTATATGTCCTGCATTTAAGACTTTAGGTAAACCTCCATGCAGGATGATCAGTCACTTCCAGCATTTTTAAAAATGTCATGCTGGGTGATCATTCTCTTCTAGCTATCTCTGGTCACAATTGCTGAGTGAGTGTTCATTTCCAACCCCTTTAACCTTTCACTTCCTGGTAAGCATCACTTCTAGATATCTTTTGGCACAAGTACTTCCAGGTGAGTGTTCTTTTTCAGTACACTCAGGATCTACTTCCAAGTAGCTGTCCATTTCTGGGTCTAAGCCCCTTGGACTGGTGTGTTGCCATTTCTAGTTTAATGCTATGATGACTACTGGGGTGAAACCGCCACAGTGAGATTAATTTCTTCCAGCTACCATGCTCTGTTCCTGATCAACATTGTTATATTGTCAAGGCTTGCATGCCTCCCCCAAGTTCTGATTTTCTACTCTTGCAAGTGGTTATTATGTACCTCTTGCTCCAGCTCACACTATAATTTCCACATGCTTTTGCAACAGAACAAAAAAAGATAAGTATTGTAAAATCTCACAACCTTACATTTATTCTAATGGTATTAGTGTGGGTTCCACTCCATCCCGTCTGAATGAGTGCAGGTTTTTTGTTTCCTTATAAACCAAGTGGAGTATTTGCTAAGTGCTCAGGAGTAGGTAGCACTTGTAATTTTCAGCACCACTATAAAATTGCCTTTATTTTGCTTGACTAATTTTGCCTTCCTCATGATTGATATTACCTTTTAGTAGACCTAGTGAGCAGAGCCGAGCGGAACTTTCACCACAGTGGGCGAAAGTAGGGATGCTGTTGCAATGGAACTGGATTTAGATTCAGCTATATTCAGAAATCCTCTGACCATAATGAGTTTGAAATGGTGGAACTGCTGCTGTAATCGGTTTCCTTGGTGAGAGAAGGGATAGTAGGGCATATTAAGCTGTAGACTACTGGTGTAGCTGAGATACTTCTTGTTTTCCATTTGCATGTGAATGCCTACTCTTCTCAAATGATAGGGCAAGAGAAGAGATTCCAGTGTTTATTAAGGAACTGCCATCTTATGGAAAGTACAGATACCCCTTGAGCTTGAGGAAATGCAAGCACTCTGGAGAACACACCCATATCAACTGCAGCTGTGGTCACAACTGGAGCAGCCATTTAACACGGTTCCTGCAAATTAAAACAACATTAAAGATAAACTCTGCGTGGCATTTCTCTGCAAAGGGCAGTAATCCTTCTGTAAAACAGTTACACATATTTCCTGATCAAATACATGTAGGTCTCTCAACTTTGCTTTTCTATTGATGCGAGGAGGGCTTCTGTAAAGTTCAGGAATCTACAAGCAAATTACTAATTTTAAAATCAATTAAGTTATATGTGAAGAAGCTTCTACAGCTGTCTTCCATGTTATACTTGCTGTCGGAGTACACCAGTTTCATTTCTGAGGGAAGATTGCACCGCATCTGGTAATGCCATACCTCTTTTGTTTATTAGTGAAGCTTCAGGAAACTTTTCAGCTCTACAGAGGCGGCGACTGTAGTTTTTTCATTGGATGCTTTATTACATTTTGGGATGGTGGTGCTTTTTAACACTGGTTGCATCTGCCCTCTTCACCTATATTTATTCTGACAATGTTTGCTGGTGAACAGGGGTTTTTAACACACACCAACTCACACCCACTTATAAAAGTATACATATGAAAACAGACACCATCAAACCAAGCATACCATCTCAAATGTTATAGTCATAATAGTAGAGCACTACTTTGGTGATCTACTGACAGTGTGCCAATGTAGTAGTAGTTTCCCTTTCAAACAAAGCTTGTGATTTAGATTGTGCAGGTGAAGATACTTCCTGAGTGGTGTGGCTTTATATGTGAAATGTTACACATGTCTGTGTGATTTAGGACTACCATAGAAGACCTGATCACATCCCATACCAAGCACTGTGAAACTCAATAGGTCTGTGGTTGGCTACCGGCCTTATGGATTTATCAGTGTTTGTATTGTTATGATTTTTTAATATCATTGTGGAGTACCAGTCGCTTGTCAATCTATTGAAAAAATATTTTCTGATGGATGCATCTACCTGTGGATTCCCCACCTTTTAAATACACCCATTGTGCCAGCAATCAACTGAAATGTCTTCTTTCTAGCGCTCCACATTGACGAGGACGTCACAGTAGAACGGTTCTGCACGTGACGCTGTTTGTCATCGGAGCAATAAGAAGTCCTCGCAGGCATGCTGACGTCAGTTCCGTGCCTTCAATGCTAACGTTTTTTCTGCCTCTCTAAGTGGATACACTGCATCAAAGACCTTCTTTTTTTAGTTTCTCTTTAAGCAACAATGTCTCCACCGAAGAAGTCGTTCTTTAAGTCTTGTAGTCTGTGGGTTTGTCTGTGCCACCGGTGCCGACTCCAAGCTCAGACAGATCTCGTCCAGCGTTTGGTCAGTCTACACTGCCCAGGAGTAAGGTCCCAGCACTGACCCCGGCTTCACCGGCACCGCAACAGACTTCCTCAACATCGGCGCATTCACTGTCGACTCTGCAGCCAGAGTTCAGGTTAAGGTTGAGGAGGGAAGCCTTGAGGCTCTTGGAGGAGCAGCTGTACTTGGAAAAGCAGCAGGTCCTTGAGGAAGGAGAAATTCCTTTGTCTTCCCATTAATTTCAAGGTATTGAGGTAGCGAGTGGGTTGGTCACTTCTCCTGATTGGGAACTGTTGTCCTGTGGGGGTACACCACCTCCGAAGGTTAACCATTTCATTAATCAGGAAGGCAGCAGAACTTCTGGACTTAGCACTGCCCACAACGGAATTAAAATTGAACATTTTGACTGAGCTTCTTCACTCTTCTTCTGCTGCATCAAAACCTCTCCTGACATTTAATAAGGCTTTTTCGGAGCCAGTTTTGGATCTTGGTGGAAACCTGTTACTATTCCTGCAGTTTCCAAGTCCATTGCCAGGAGGTATAGAGCTGCCCCACAGTTTGAGTCAGCACCCAACACCTGAAGGCCTGGTGGTACAGGCTTAATGTTCATCCAAAGCTGCACCTGATTCCTTCCCCACGTCTCCTGCAGACAGGGAGTCGAAATGCATGAAGCAGTCAGCGAAGAAGATCTTTTCATCAGGAAGAATGGCATTGAAATCGGTGAATGCTACATGTCTGTTGGGAAGGTATGTCCATGCACTGATGGATTCGGCCAAGGAGGTTATTCTTACCCTGCCGCAGGATGTGCAGGGTCATTTTACAGAGCAGCTGCAGGACAGTCACGCAGCCGCAAAACTGTTTTTTTTTTTTAATCGGGCCTCGATATTGCGGACTCTGTTTCCAGAGCCATGGGGACTTCAGTTGCAAACAGAAGACATGCATGGCTTAGAGGGTTGAGGTTCTCCCCTGATGTATTGTCTACTTAAATGGATCTTCCATTTGAGGGATCCGGATTGGAGCCAAGGCAGATTCAGCCATAGAGAGGTTTAAGAAAACTAAAGCCACTGCTAAGTCTCTAGGCCTTCAGACACACTCCTCGACCTGCAGACCTTTCTGTAGGTTTAGGGAGTTTGGCTGCAGCTCCTCCTTTTGCTGAAGGCACCAATTCCAAAGTCAGCATTCTGCCAACCCCCTTTATAAATCCCACAGTACCACGCTGCCCAGGTCTTCCACGATCTCTATCTATCAGCCTTCCTCCTCCTCCACTTCATCCTCCGCTGGAAACCTTTCAGGTAAGCAACCCTAGTTCTCCCTCCTTTCAAGAGCATGTGTTACCCATAGGTGAGGGGTTAATTCATTTCCTCCAAAAGTGGGAGTCAATAACAACAGACAGTTGGGTGTTAGACATTGTAGGAAGTGGGTATGCCCTTCCCTTTCGGGAGTTTCCTTCTCCGTTCCCTCCCCAGCAAATTTTGAGTTCGGAATAACATCTGCTGCTGCTTCAGCAGGAGGTATAAAATCTGCTTTTAAAGGGCACAGTGGAGTTTGTTCCAGGGCAGGAAAGGGGTCAGGGATGTTACTCAAGATATTTCCTGATCCCCAAAAAGGATGGAAATTTGTGCCCCATCCTGGACCTGAGGATTTTGAATTGGTTCCTCAAACAGGAGAAATTCAAACTGCTGACCTTAGCGTAGGTGCTTCTTGCACTGCACAAGGAAGACTTCGTAGTTTCTATTGATTTGCAGGAAGTGTATTTTCAGATCCATATTCTGCAGTCACACAGGAAGTATCTCTGCTTCACATTAGGAATGCAACACTAACAGTTTGCTGTCCTTCCTTTTGGTCTTACTTCCACACCTTGAGTCTTCAAAAAAGTGATGGCAGTGGTTGCAGCAGATCTCAGAAGGAGGGGAATACCAGTATTCCCTTCTAGATGATTGGTTGCTAAAAGCCAAGTCTCCAGCATTGGTGCAGCAACACTTGCCATTTGACGACGCATCGGTTGTTCAATCTAGGGTCTTCAATCAATGTCCCCAAATCTCATCTAGAGCCCTCTCAGCGCATCCTGTTCATAGGGGCGGTACTGGACACCACTGCACATTGTGCCTTTCCTCCTCCGCAAAGGATTCGGGACATTCGGACTATGATTCCAATGTTTCAGAATGGAGCGTTCGTTCCAGTCCTAAAGGTCTTACATCTACTAGGTCTGTTCGCTTCCTACATTCTGTTGGTCAGTTATGCATGCTGGCATAGGACCGCCCTCCATTGGTCCCTCGAAAAGTAGTGGTTTCAACACAACGGAGATCTCAAGGGAAGTCATTTGACCTACTACCTCCAGTGACCACAGTGATTAAAAAAATGCTTCCATTCTAGGATGGGGAACTCATCTGGGGGATCTGGAGGTCAAGGATCTTTGGTCTCCGGAAGAATAGATGTTTCAACTCAATCTGTTGGAGTTGCAGGCGATATGTCTGGCTCTTAATGCCTTCCTCCCTTCCATTCGCGATCAGTCGTTACAGGTCTTGACGGACAACATTACTGCGATGTGGTACGTCAACAAACAGGAAGGAGTCGGGTCATATCTTCTCTGCAGAGAGGCTCTGTGACCCTGGTCCTGGGCTCAGGACCATCAGATTTGCATAGTAGCAAACCATTTGGCCGGAGCTCTCTACGTTGCAGTCAGTCTCAGTTGCCACTTTTCAGTCGACCATGAGTGGTGACTTCATCCGGAGGTGGTTTTTCCCATGGGGACACCTCAGATAGACCTGTTTGCCCCTTGTGAGAATGTTCACTGCCCATTGTTCTGCAGTCTCCAGTATCCAATGCAGGGAATGCTGGGAGACGCGTTTCAGTTGAGCTGAGGCAACCGGCTGCTTTACGTATTTCCCCCATACCCTTGATTCCTCAAGCTCTGAGGAAGATTCGTCAAGACCAGACCCAAGTCATATTTATAGCTCCAAATTGGCCAAGACGTCTGTGGTACACAGACCTTCTCCAACTCTCTCTGTGCCCTCCGCTCCATTTCCCTTACAGGGCAGACCTCCTCTTGCTGTCGCAGGGGCAGGTTTTACACTCCCACCTCCAGAGTCTGGATCTACATGCCTGGAGATTAAATGGAGCTACCTGATTTCCTTTTCCCCCGGAAGTGGTGGATGTTACTTTATTGGCCGGGTGACACTAAACGAAGACTTTCTAGGCTAATAGATGGCCCAAGTTTGTCAAATGGTGTGAGGACAGACACGTGGATCCTTTAAAGACCCACTTACCCAATGTTTTGCAATTTGCTCTTTCCTTGGTGCAGCAAGGTTTTGAGCTTCGACAGTGAAGAAATATCTCTCTGCACTGTTAACATTTATTTGTTTACCTGACCAACCCTCTTTCTTTACGTCCCCTATAGTTTTAAGCTTTTTGAGTGTTTGACTAAAATGTTTCCTCCCACTCCTTTTATAATACCTCAGTGTGATTTAAAGTTTGTTTTAAAGTACCTGATGGGTACACTTTTTTACTGTTACATAGTTGCCCATTGAGGCTCCTTACTTTTAAAACTGGTACCCTCATAGCGATCGCATCAGCTAGACGTGTTTGTGAGCTGCAAGCTCTGAGTGTAAAAACCCTATTTACCGCTTTCCTTTCCAACAAGGTGGTTTTGAGAACCAGGGCGGCATTCCTGCCAAAGGTAGTGACTCCTTTCTTATTTAGGGCAGTCCATCACCCTTCCATCTTTTTACCCTCCTCCCCATCCCTCTAAGGAGGAGGAAAGGCTGCATCGTCAGGATCCAAAGAGCATTGAGCTTCTACATGGACAGGACCAACGAATTTAGGATTGACGATCAGCTGTTTGTTGGCTGCGTGGACAAAATGAAGGGCAAAGCTGTCCAGAAAGGAACATTGTCAAGGTGGGTTATTCTTTGCATTAAATTATGTTATTCGCTGGTAAAGAAAGATCCTCCTGAGGGCATTAGGGCTCCTAAGGCTACTACATCGGCTTTAGCTGGAAGTATACCATTTGCAAGGCAGCTACCTGGGCTTCCCTCCACACTTTTGCAAAACATTACTGCTTGGACTCAGAAGTGCAGAGTGACTGTGATTTTGCCTGTTTGGTGTTACAGGATTTCTTGGTTTAGACAGACAGGCACCCACTTCTGAGTGCAGGACTCTATTCACAAGCTGAAAAATCCACAGATAGATGTATCCATGAGAAGAACAAGTTACTTAGTTTGGGTAACACTTTATCTGGTAGATACACATTCTACCTGTGGGTTCCTCACTGACCCACCTGCCTCCCCGTTGCCTGTCTGAATATACTAAGAAAGAAATTGTGTATATTTTGTATATGTTGCAAATTGTATATGCAAAATGTATGTTTATATATAAATGTATATACATTCTTGAGTTGAGTTCACACTTGCTGTGTTTGCGATGTTGGTGTTTACCTGTTTGCCTCGAAGGCATGAAAAAAAGTGAGTGAAACAGACACCAGCATGCCAGCGGGGACTTCATATGGCTCTGATTACATCAGACAGAGTCGCATACGCAGCCGTTCCATCGTGACATCCTCATCGATGTGGAGAGCTAGAAAGATCAAATTTCTGATGGTTGCTGGAGCAATGGGAGTATTCAAAAGGTGAGGAATCCACAGGTAGATACTGTATCAACCAGAAAAAGCACTACCAAAGGTAAGTAACTTGTTCTTGAGTCTGAGCATACACTGGCATAGCAGTCCCTTGTGTTAAAGGAAACTAATTTGTGTGTGGATGTTCGATCTGTGAAAGGACAGCATGCTGTCACTCAAGGAGAAAAAAGCCAACAGCTAATGTGGACCTGACCCATTGCTACATCTTGTATTATGGAGTGGTTATAAGAAAAATGTGAATGACACGATAACAGACTCGTTGATGAAGACGGCTGTCTAAAAGCCCCAATGAGTGTAATGAACATGCAATTTTGTAAAATCAAACGGTCTTTGCTAATACCAGACCTAACAATGGGGTTTTCAGAGTTTGCTTTGAACAGGCATTTTTGCCCTCTCCTCTCACAAAAGCATTTTCCTTTCCATCTAATATAGAATTCTCTCGTTCTCTTGCAATATCTATTTTGAATTACTGTTTAAAGTGACAGTTTAGAGTACTGTTAAATGCACAACTAATCATTTATTCTGCAAATATGTTTTTACTAATATATGTTTGTAAAATGTGCAATATTTTATGGTGAGTCTCTTTACAAATATGTAATTTTAGTTTTCCTTTAGGATTGTCTCGCTTTTTTAAGTTCTTGATCAAGAATTTTAATTTTTACAGGAAATATGTTAATTGAGTACATTGTGTAATAAATTTGGAAAAGGAACCCTTTCTCTTTTAGAAAGATTTGCCTATTGCATGTTGTAAAAGAAGCATTTGTTCTACTTTTGTAAGTTTTGCACATTTTTCAAGATGTTGAGTGAGTTTTATAAAGATTTTTCCTAGCAATAATCTTAATTGAAGTATGTCTGTTTGAATCCATACCAACATATCAACACTTACAAATACTGACCAGCAGTACAACCCTTCTCCTGCAGTTTTGTTGTTGCCTATGGGGTAATAGAGAGCAAGACAGATTGACTTAAAATTACATATAATTCTGTTTGTTGTAAGTATGTAATGGATCGTGTTTGTATTTCTTTCTGTTTATCACTGTTGCCTCCTAAAACTCTCACTTTTTCAAGATGCTTCTCTATCCAAACAGGTGTGTTTCTGATGGCTACTTCTAACTGCAGGTTCCTCTGTGCATAAATAGATTCTTCACCTCTTGACAGACTGGATCCAGAAACTTTCAGTGGCTCTTCCCTGCCACCCTGGGGCTTTGTCTCCATGTTGGCGCAGAATACGTTGCCACGGTAAGGTCAGGGAGCTATAAAGGGCCCACCCCGTTGTCCAGATGAAAGTTCCCACCCCCATTCCCGCAGATCCAGAGCTCGGTCTCTTGTTTGAGAGAGATTTCTTCATTAAAATATTTGTACATTTTTGTACAGTACAATAGTTGTCTCCTCCAAAGCATTTAGGTTTCAAATATTATGTATTAAGATGGTTGGATGTCAAATGCAGACCAGGTCTGGAGTTGGAGCACGACATAAAGTCGTGTGACTCCAACATCAGCATGCATCTGAAGGTAATCAAGGAGAGAGGCAAAACGTTTTATGGCAGTGTCTCGGGATGAGCGTCAGCCTCAACATCTGACCTTGCCAAGGTTCTCTTTCTTTAATATAACCCAGGGAGAAACAACACAAACATAATAAGAAGCAACATCAATCTTCCTCCAATGGTACGACGCTGAGGCACTCCCCATCATCAGAGACGGAGCTGGTTATCATTCAACCTCCTAAGAACATGGCACCTGTAGTGCCATCAGCTTCTGAACAACCACCAGGGCCACCGCCAAACCTCAGGTTGTGTTTCTCTTGCTAGTGCAGTACCCCTTGCCACCTCCTTTCAAACTTGAGTTCATAGCTCCGGGTGTGGACCCTGCCTTTTTCCTCTCTACAATGTTTGACATGTTCAAGCAGGCAACAGCCCCATCTGGAGCACCTTCAGACCCCATGGGATCCTGCATGGGTTCATGCTGGTGGGTCCTTCAACTGCACTGTTCGGCCCCATTACTACTTCGGCACCATCGAGGTTGTGCGGATGCATACTTTTGTTTTGTTTTTTTATTAGTGAGCCCACCTCCGGCATTGCACCAAACAATGCATCCAATGCTGATTGTCACTTCATCAATACAGAATGTTCTCAAATACTGACTCCACTGGGTCCTCATGGAGATCGCCCCTTTTAGGAAAGTACCATTTTTTTTGTATGGGTCCCATATGTTTTACCCCAATGCAGTTGGTTTTGACTTTGAAAGTGCACTGGAGCCCTTTAACCAGGCTCCAGTGCAAGTGCTCTCTCCCTATATCGTATATGGTTAAATTGGTTTTCCCAAATGGCAAAGACTTTAACTCCCTTATAAGTCGCTAGTATATTGTACTGGTGGAACCCAGCGCATGGATGTTAAAGGGGCCACCAGGGCCTGAAGCACTGATTACGCCACCCTCATTGACTCAAGTAAACAGATATCCGCATGCCTTGCAGACTGCAGAGTTCGACATTTCCCACACCAGGTGTGACGTGGTCAAGTCCGTGCTTTTAATGTTTGCCAGTCACCTCTAAGATAGGCCTCATGATCCCAGGAGGCCTGGTGCATTATATTGAAAGTATGGACATAAAGGTGCAAGCTTATAATCCTTTATGGTAGTCTTTTCAATGAAAGACTACTCTACGTGATCAGCGATCCATAGTGTAAAATGAGTAGGCACCCAGTCACCACGAGAACGCCAACTCCATTATGGGCCTGCTGAAGTATGTCATGTTTGGAATCAAACAACTTGCCTCATTAAACCTGACTCGAATCCAAAGTCATATTTAATGGGTTTTGCTCCCATGTGGCTACCTTAAAGGTTGCCCACCTGGTTGCCTGAGCATTTCCTGTGCCACAGATGACAGCCTGCAACTGCTGCCGCCAAGACAGGATTCTGACTCCCTGCAAAGAGGTGTGAACACTCCCAGGAGTCAGAAATAAAAGCCTGCCTGGGTCAGAGGGGTCACCTCCCTTCCTGGTAGGAAGACTAGTTAGGTGACACATCAAAGCTGTAAGCTTCAAAGGACAGACCACCTCTGATATGCAAGTAGGCTGTCCCCGAGAGGAGGACAAAGCCACCCCCTGGCACATTTGCACACAGGCAGGTGGGAAAATTAGGTAGTCAGGAGGTGTACTCCCCCAGAAGGTTAGCCACACCTCTCATGGGACGGCTACCTGGTCTGTACAGTCGAAGATGGTTTTGCCATCATGAAGAATGACAAAATAGAGGGTTATGGTTAGGAAAGGTGACACACAAACCCCTGAATGTGGTCACCTGTGGGGTGGATTAGCCGCAGGGACTAGTAGCCTATTGCCACTTGTTCCCACACCCATCACGCCCCAAAATCTAGGATTTAAGAGGCCCCCGAGACCCTGAGGTCTGCTCTGAACTGCAACCAAGGAAAAAAGTGCCCCATGTCTGCATTTCCAGGACTCCACAAAGAAAAGGGTGCAGAACTCTGCACCTGTGGCAGCCACCGTGCATGACTACAACTCACCCCAGAACATAGACTGGTTCAGAAGGGTAGGACAACCCCCTGCAACCGAAAGGCATCACCATAACTCCCTTGAGCTAGAGGTACTATTCGCCTGCAGGTAGAAACCGCACTCCTGGAACCAAAAAGTTACTGCCCACCAAGCCTGCCAAAGGATCGCCCAAAAGTAAATGATCTAGTGGCTTCTAGGAAACGAAGTCCTGACCCACGGTATATTTCAGTCAACTAGCACTTTCCCTCGGACTTCAGGATGTAAGTATCCAAGTGATTTGTTTGCCACTGGCAAGGATTGTTGATGGCCAGTCTGGCTACTGATCCCTTTGTTAGACTCTGCTACTCAGGGGAACACTCCTGCAACTTAAACCACTCACCTCAGTGGCTCAGTTGTCAATTTTTTGCATCTGTTTCCTCACCTGTACCATCTCAGTGGTAAAGCCGGCACCCGCCGTTCAGCACTAAATATAGCTAAGGACACCTCTGCACCTGAGATGCTCGAGCTAGGTAGAGTTTTTTTGCCTTGTGAATCTTGGTCCCGGGGCTCACACAAGTTTAACCCCCATTGGGCATCCCCAAACTCGACCTGCGAGTGACAGTGTCACAAGTGTGATTTTTCAGCTCCTGCAGCTCGCGCGTTAAGCACCAAGGACAGCCAGGGCATCTCTACACCCGGGTCCCACAAACCAGGTCAAATTGGTCTGACTGTCGAAGTTTGGTCCTGGGACCCGCATCACCGTAACTTCAAATGGGTTCCCCTGAACTCAGGTAACTTTAGCAACACAAAGTGATGATGGACAGAGTGCTGAAACTTTTCAAACACTCACCCACAGTCACAGAACTGGGTTTAATCCATCGTTCTCACCATGCCACACCAGTTTGGACCCAGCCATATGCGAATCAGTCTTGCCCTGTTTCCCATGGGAACAGTCCAGCCTGAACTGCCAAGCTAGGTCTTCCCTGGACCAGAAACAAGCATCCTGGGACAGGTTTCAGGGTATCATCCTTCATCAACTAGGCTAGATTGAATCCAGTGGCACTGTGAACACTGGACCCATGTCTGGTCATACCCTTCCCACTTAGGGAAACTTTAGCAACACAAAAGGATGATGGACGGAGTGCTGAAACTTTTTTAAACACTCACCCCCAGTCACTGATTTCCACTTCCAATACTGTCATGAAACCCAGCCGGAAGCGAAGTTAAGACATCTGGATCAGCCATCCAGTCACGCAATCTATTCAATATAATACAATTAAACAACGTTTGCAAACTATAAGACTGATTGGCTGGGGAGGACTTACATCCCTTCTTGTAGATTGGGAGTATTTCAGTTCCTGCCCACGAAGCCAGAATAGGAGCACTAGCCAATAGAGCATTAAAAAAAAACAGTACAAAATAAGGGCACCAAATATCCATAAACATTTGGAAGAGCGCACCAGGCACTTTATTCAACCCGGGGGCTTTGGAGTATTGATTCCAAGGCAATGAGGACTTCTGTGGCCGATACATGAGTTGCCTGATGCTGCACTGGAGCGTCGGGGTTCTCAACTAGCACCTTTCCAGGAGAGTCAGCACTTCGCCGCATATCCTGATAACCCCTGTGGGGAATATCCAGAGATGCCAAAATGATGGACAAATCCTGGGCAGCTGGGCTTTGTTATGGGATGAAAAATTCAGCAGTGACATTCTCCTCAGCATATAAGCGGGAAAAGTGTTCCACCCAAGTGTCCACTGCAATGTTAATATCTGAGGTAACATGAATTCCCACATCACCTCCACTACTAGATGCCAAAAAGTGCAATAGTCTTTGCATCCTAAGGCATCTTCCCATGCACGTTTTGCTTGGGTAATAGAGGCTTTATAAATGAATCTTACTCCTCCGATGGCTGACCTCTCTCTCCAGCTTTGATAGCTCTTAATAGATCAGGAGGCTTTCTTCTTACTGGACCATACACTAACTGAAACCCTCGTAAGTAGTGACCTTAAAACGGCAAACATAGAATTATATATATCACAAATAATCACTGGGGGACCTAGATGGTTACTTAAAGCAATTGCAGCTCCCAGGTCTACGAAACCAGCAGTCACAACTTCTAGTATGCTTTGAAGGAGATTAATTCCCTCAAACTAAGCTCCACCACCCCCAGGCTTGCAATACAAATTAAATATATGGTACACCCCACCAGAGGGTAATTGATTTCCTTGAGCCTGCATTGCGGGGAAGTCTTACCCCAGATAGAGAGACCTCCCTCTCCCTGAGGTGGAAGCAGCCACCGAAATACTAACATACCCAGAACGAAATTTGGGGCCACCGCCCACGTTTCTTGAAAGGCACAGATGTCAAAACTATCAAGAAACACACTCCATAAAGGACAACAATGTTTGGAAGCCAAGCCAGCTACATTCCATGATAGTAACGTGGTATGAATCAGAGGACCAGAAGGGAAGATATCTGCAAAAGAGTGGCCGGGTACTAAAAGTGGCATGGGAGGAGGAGGCTCGAGGGTGGGCAAAAGTACAGTTGGATCAAATGGCCCCTGCATAGATGTAGAAAAGCTGGGCCCCAATGATTTAGCTCTGACGTGTTCCCAACATAGATCATCCACCATTCCCTCCCCAGCCATATGCGCAACTGGGGAACTGCTGTAACCATCACCCGACACTGAGCGTCGGTCCTAGCCATCTAAGTCTGTTAAAGCTGAATACCTGTTGGTGGTAGGAAGTGGTAATCTGCTCTCACTAGAAATCTTCTGGGACTGAGTGCTGGAGGTGCCCCACTGATCTACTTTAAATGGCCTATAGAAATAACCCAGGGTAACCAATGATCTGCCAGCACTCCTCAAACCATTCCCTCTTTCCCTCATAAGCAGCCACTGCGTTAAACCCGGGCTCCTGCAGTTGATAACAACACAATTGCCAGTAATAGTCTTGGGCCTACCCAGCTCACCCTTATAACTAGCAAAACATCATCATACTCTAAAACGAAAAAATTGGTATTACACACCAGCCAATGACTAACCCTGTTCTTGAGAACTGAGAAGGATTCTTTGTGCAGGGGACCGTGGAGGAGGGACACCCGTAAGAATAACTACATATAGGGAATAAGCAGGTGGAAGGTCCAGTCGAGGTAACGGCTGCACAGTGGAACCTCTCTTGTGTAAATATACTCTCTGCTTAGGACAATTAAGCCCCTTGGTATTTTGAGCTTCACTCCATTCCAAAGTCTCTGGGGTGCCATCCCCCGAACCCCACGACAGGCTCTTGCTGGATGGTCAGGCAACCCGGGACCTAACTAGGACAGGAACCACCACCCCTCCTAGGGCCTTGGTAGTTTGCCCCATAGGCAATTGACAAGGCTAGCACCTTGCCTACTGAAAAGCTCAAACGAATATAACCTCTCAATCAAGGGAGACAAGCATTTTTGTATTGTTTCGATTAACTCCGGAATAACGTCCCAGTTAGTATGGTGCGGCCGGTTAGACTGCTCTGGAATGTGAGTTGCCAATTCCTTAGACCCACTGCATCTCCTGCACCTGGTACTGGCCCAGGCGCTGCCTCCAGATTTTACTTTTGTACTTGTTGTGGGGACCAATATCACTAGAAAGCATTGCATCAGAGTCACATTGGAAAGTATTGGTGGACTGGTCTACTACCAGAGCAACTGCATCAGCAGAAGACGACCCTGGTACACTTGAGGAGGGCCTGATGGTAGGAACTAGGGCTGTATTTGCCAAAGGGGTTACCAGTCCACTAAGAGCAGCACCAAAATCCCTAGAAAGTCTCCTCTCGGCTAACTCGATCTCTTTCTAAACAACACTTACTGTTTGAGGTAAAAAGAGTCTAGAGTTGACCAGTTAGATTGATTGGAGACCGGGGGACATTGTCCCTGGCTACTTTCCTATTCCCCATTAGCTGTAATAATTAACAGGCAGACTGATGCACGAATGGCGAGACCCTTCCTCGCCTACGGCAATCTTGCTGTACTGCAAGGTGTAAAGACAACACTGGTATACCAGTCCATAGCCAGAAACCAGTGAGAATGCCCTGTGAGAACAACACCCAGCACACGGATATAAAATGTCTAGATGAAAGAGTGCTGTTGGGCAGAAGTAATTTGTGGACTAACAGCCTCCTTTATTTGAAGCCAGCAAGGCACTAGCCATTAACTCCATAGCCAAAACACAGTCTCCAAAATTGTGAGACAGCTCTACCAGTGGAAAAAAGTTTATTCTACGGCAGAGGCCCAAAAATAAAACCAAGAAAAGGACTTCTCCTAGGTCAAGTCCTATCTGGAAGCTGAAATCAAAAAGGTTGGCAATGGCTCATGATGAATAAGCATTGAAAGGGAAGGCTAGCGCGATTGGGCATGCCCTTGGCCCGGGCTTCGCTTGTGTGAGTCCCTGGCGTGTCTCACGCAGCAGGACCCCTGGTCCAAAGATGTGCACCTCCCAGCGTGGGCTAAATGAGGCTGGCGGCCCCTGCTGCAATGAGAGCTGCGGTGTGAAGCCAAGCGCCACCCCCGCTGCAGGCAAAGCAAAGGTTCCCTGCGCAGCGTGACTTCTGGACTTGGCCGAATGAAGCTGGCGGCTCATGCCCGGATGAGAGCTGAGGCGTGAAGCCCAGTACCATCCCCGCTGCTGACAAAGCAAAGGTTCCCCGGGCAGCGGGACTCCTGGCTCAAAGATATGCGCCTCCTGGCGCGGACTGAATGTCGCTGTCGGCTCCTGCCGTGATGAGAGCTGGAGCTTGAAGTCGAGCGCCACCCCTGCATCAGGCAGAGCAAAAGTTCCTCATGCATTGGGACTCATGGCCCAATGATTTAGCTTCCTGACGTGGGCCAAATGATACTGGCGGCTGCGGCCTTGAGAGCTGGGGCGTGAAGTCCAGCACCACCTCAGGGGCAGGCAAAGCAAAGGTTCCCAAGCAGGGGCTCCTGGCCCAAAGATATGCAGCTCCCGGTGTGGGCCGAATACCGCTTGCAACTCCTGCCACCATCAGAGCTGGGGAGGTGAAGTCCAGCACCACCCCCACTGCAGGCAAAGCAAAGGTTCCCCACGTAAGTAAATTTTTAAGCATAAATACTTTTTATTTACATTTTTAGATTTTGGTCAGAATGACTGAGGCTGCTGGACCTCATGGCCTCCTGCATCCTGCTGGTAAAACATGACAGATGAAATATGTGGGCTCTGCATTGGGAGCTGAAGTTCCAATGGGTGCAGCATCATGTAAATCTCTTCGACATTGTCCAGATCTGCAAAAGACCTTTAGTGGTGGTTAACAAACCGCAATTGGGTCAGAGGCAGACTCCTTTCCCTTCCCTAACCAGTCTTCACAGTACGGACAGATGTCACTCCTGGGATGGGGTGGCCATCTGGGAGAATTGGAGATCCAAGAACTCTGGTCTCTGGCAGAATCCAGGCTCTACATTAACATGTTGGAGTTCATTGTGATCCGAGTAACATTGAATGCATTTCTTCCCTCGGTCAACGGGAATTTAGTGCAGGTGTTCATGGACAAAACCACTGCCATGTGGGACTACAACAAACAGGGCGGATGTAGGACGCTGGCTCTATATATATAGCATACTAAAATCCACTTAAAATCCACTAAAGTCAATCCCCAATTGGTATTGCAGAGGCAAAAGTAGATAGGACTAATGCTCTACTTTGTGGTAGTATGCAAGCAGTTAGGCTTATCAGAGAGTAGTGCTAAGCAGTTGTACTCACAGAGGTGATAAACAAGTCACGCTCTTAAAGAATAAATCCGAGACCAATTTAGAAAAATAACACTTGGCTTTTTTGTGTTTCAAACCCAAGAACTTCGTAATCGGGCAAGTAGACCTTTAAAGCATAAATACTTTGCAGTTTCAGAAATCAACACTTAGTGCAATTTTCAGAGTTCTCTCAATGTTATCCTATGGAGGAAAGCAATGTTCAGCAAACACAGGGTTAAAAACGACTTACAAAGCCAATCTCAGGAAGCAAAAGTAAGTACTGGGCAGTGATCAGAACAACAACAGCAGGTCACACGGGGCAGCGTTGGCGCGGCCAGGTGCAGGGATTTAATAAGGCATCGGGTGCACAGTGGTTTCCTATGAGAGTTTGGTCCTCATGAAGACAGGCTCTAGCTAGGTAGCCATTTGGGGACAACAAA
Source organism: Pleurodeles waltl (assembly GCF_031143425.1). Taxonomy (NCBI): domain Eukaryota; kingdom Metazoa; phylum Chordata; class Amphibia; order Caudata; family Salamandridae; genus Pleurodeles; species Pleurodeles waltl. The sequence goes on from NC_090449.1 coordinate 206,172,856, forward strand.
CAGGTTTGCTGTAGACTTGGGGTGCTCGGGCATGTAGGTGCACCTTTGGTCCTTTTCTCCTAGGCCAACAGATGCAGGGGTGTCCTTAGGCGTCAGGTTTCTCCGTCCGAGTGCACTCGCATTTGGGGGTCCTGCAAGTTAAGGCTGTAGGTGTTGTTGGGGAACTCAGCTAGGGGTGGGCAGCCAGGGTGGATTCAGGGAGCTGGGAGACGGCACCAGTGACCCATCTCAGATGGGGTTAGGGGCGACAGGTGCAGTGGTTGCTGAAGGGGTCAGATTTTCTCTCATCACAAGGCTGCAGGAGAGGGGGCCTGCGTGCAGAGACTGCCGGCAACTTGGGGGAGTCCAAGAGGGGTGAAACCTGAGTGGACTGCAACTTAGGGCAGTCCAAGAGGGGTGAAACCTGAGTGGACTCCCACTCTAGACATTTGGGGAACTGGGCTGGCACTGTTGGTAGGCTTTACCTTGAGTAGTGGTCACTGGGTGCAGAAGTCACCTCAAGTGTTGGGTCTTTGCTGTTCCAAAGGCTGCAGAGTCCTTTTTTTAAACTTTGTTTCCGCTGCATATGATAGTCTGAATCTTTGTAGAAGGCAGGCAGTCCTCCTGGGTTTCTTGGAGGCTCAGCTGTAGGATGAGTTGTCTTTTGGGCAGAATCTGTTGAGGTCAGCAGAGGGGCTGGTTCTAAGTCAGCTGCTTCTTTTCCTCTTCTGCAGGTGCAACTCTTCTTTGAGTTTTGGTGTTCAGGGGTGCCACCTAAATGCTTAATTTAGGGGTAGTTCATGGAGTGCCAGGTGGTAGCCAATGAGCTGACCACAGTTAGGGTGACTACAGCCTTCTTATGATCACTGCTGTTGGGAATTGGGCATAACCCTAACGCTAATGGCCTTATTCCTTCCAAACAAGATGGAAGAACTTAAAAAGTATTGTCCACTTCAGCCCATCCACCTTAGGGGTGGGTCTGGCATGAAGTGGGCACACCTCCTAATTCTATTAATTTCTATGTCTGTGATGCTGGCAAAAGTGGGGTCAGGACAGGGGGGTCAGTCATCTCCACTATCTGGAGAGACCTGGGTTGCATTACAAAGGCAGCTAGGCCTTTGAAGCTTCCTACCCTGAAATATCTTGACTGGCTGAGGTGATAACACCTCCACCCAGTGCAGGCTTTTGTCTCAGACCCTGGAAAATGCTGGCTCTTACCTTTGGGCAGGCAGAAACACGTCTCTGGTGACTGAATTGGTCAGGACCAGTCAGTCAGCACACAAGTAGCTGGTAGATTTTCATGGGGCACCTCTAAAGTGCCCTTGTGTGCATTTATTAAGAAATATTTCACTGGATTCAGTGAGGTTTTTTTTTATTCTGAAATGTTTGACACCAACAACCCTATATTCAGAGAAACCATCATGTAGCAGTGGAACTCATAGTGACCAGGGTTCAGCACATGCAATAAAAATGGCTACCCTGGTCACTTACTGTGTCGGAGAAAGACATAGCAGGGGCATATCTGCTCATGCAGATATGCCCTCACATGTAGTATAATGCACTCTGCCTTAGGTCTGTAAGGCGTGCGGGAGGGGTGACTTAAATAAATTGCATGCAGTGTGTAGGGGACATGGCACCCAGGCTGTGAGCCCTGTTGTGTTTTCAATTTTGGAAGCACCTTGTCACACAGCCTGCAATGGGAGTCTGCATAAGGTTGGTGCTGGGCCCTTCAGAGTGGCGTAAGTTGTGCTGCAGCTCTGAGGGGCCCTCTTCAGTACCCATGCCCTAGGTACCAGGGGTACCATTTACTAGGGACTAATACGGGGCTGAATGCCCTGGTCACTTTGGGATCAAATGACTAGGTATCTTGTTTTAGGGAAGGAACACTGGCACATGGGTCCTGGTTAGCAGGAACCCAATGCACTTCAGTGAAAGTTGCATCTAAAAACCAGAAAAAAAGTGTGGGGGGGGGAGGCACTTCAATCAAATCCCAGCTCCGTACATCAAGGCGGGTTTGTGGACCATTTGTCAAGAGGCCATGTATATCTGGACAGGCCTGGAACAGCAGGGCATAACCCTGGTGGTTCAACAAGTTGCAGGTTCTCTGAACACCAGGGCAGACTAACTCAGCCGTCGATGCCTAGTGGATCATTCAGAGGTGGTACAAGGTCTCTTTCAGAAGTGGGGTGAGACCTGGTTAAATCAATTTGCCTCAAAAGAAATCTCGCAGTCAGCAGTATTGCACATTGGAGTTTCCAAGGAAGCCCTCGCTCGGTTGACGCTTTTCGTCACGAGTGGTACTCATGCCTCATGTATGCCTTTCCATCCATACCACTTCTGCCCAGAGTTAGCAAGAAGATCAAGAATGACTGGGCCCAAATAATCCTTTTGGCTCCTGACTGGGCACAGAGAGTCTCATATCCTGAGCTTCTGAAAATGACAATCGATCCTCAGGTCAGGCTGCCTCTTCGGGAGGATCTTCTGTTGTAGCAGCAGGGGATCGTCCTCCACCAGAACCTGTTAGCTTTGTGCCTTCATGCATGAAGTCTGTAACGTTCTTTTGGCAGCCAGGCATTCCTCCATAATAACGTTATACCCCTGCCATTGGCAAAGATTTGTAAGATACTATATATATATAGAAGTTTAAGATCCTCTCGCTGCTTCTTTAGCTGATATCCTTCTTTTAATTCTTTCTCTTGCCCAATAGTGTTCCTCTCTGGGGACACTGAAGGGCTATCTCTCTGCTCTATCAGTCTTTTTGCGGCTGCATGACCAACTCTCTCTTTTCAAATCCCCTACTGTAATTAGGTTTCTTAAAGGGCTTGTAAATGTTTCCCCCACGCCCTTTGTCATGCCTCAGTGGAATCTCAATCTAGTTCTCGCATGTCTTGTATGCACCTTTCGAGCCATTGCACAATTTTCCCCTCTCACTGCTCACCATCTTGACAGCCTTCTTAGTGGCAATAACATCTGCCAGTGGGTGAGTGAGATTCAGGCCATATCATCTAAGCTGCCATATCTCACTGTGTTTCCAGAGAAGGGAGTGCTAGGCACCTGTGCCTCTTTCCTCCCCAAGGTGGTGACCCCATTCCATCTGGGTCAGTCTGTCACCTTGCCCACCTTCTTTGCTTCCCCACATCCCTCTAAGGAAGAGAAGCAACTCCACGATCTGAACCCAAAAAGAGCATTGTAGTTCTACCTTGACCTCACAAGAGTTCCGGGTGGACGACCAACTCTTTGTGCGGTATGTGGGAGCAAAAAATGGATGGACAGTACAGAAATAGACCATTCTGCTCTGGATCATTCTCTCTATTAAGATCTGCTATGCCCTGGCCAAGAAGCAGCCCCCGAGGCCTTAAGGGCCCATTCCACTGGCGGAAAAGCTGCGACCACAGCGTTAGCACATGGTGTCCCAGTTCTGGACATATGCCAGGCAGCAACGTGGCCATCCCTGCACACGTTTGTGAAACACTAGTGCCTGGGCAGTCAGGTCAGCAGGGACAAGTATTTCGCAGGGTTTTCTAGTCTGTCTGAAGCCCACCGCTAGGAGGATTTGGCTTGGGTATCTAATCAAAGGTAAGGAATCTGCAGCTAGACGTCTCTATCAGATGAACAAGTTACTTACCTTTGGTAACTCTATATAGCTGCAAATTCCTTACCACCCATGCTCTGCAGACTTGTTACTAGGGTTAGGCTAATCCCTTTTTCAGGGCCCTACTTGTAATGCACATTGCACGAGTTCATATAATGGCTCTATGCTTCTAGCATGGAACGTTATGGTAAAAGTAACTGATGCCCGCACGCCTGGGTGATGCCTATTTAGGTGGCCAAGCTGCAGCATCTGGCACCAACTATGCCACAGAGCCAAATGGGCCACCCTACAGTGCACACAAGGGGTATTCCTCAGCTAAGGTTTTTGGATCCAGCTGTAAACCAGGAGAAATCAAAGGTAAGGAATCAGCAGCTAGATAGTCTCTACTAGATAATGTGTTACTGAAGGTAAGTAAATTGTTCTTTAGTACCCCAAGCCCTAGGTACCAGGGGTACCATTTACTAGGGACTTGCAGAGGGTGCTAAAGGTTTTGCCAATTGGGGAAACAGCAGTGCAGTTTTAGGGGACTTGGTTAGCAGGAATCCAGTGCAGGTTCAGTCAACATCACATCAGATACCGGACAAAAAGTTGGGGCTAAGTGTAGGAAAGCACCCTTTTTTTGCATGGTTAGCCTTCACTTTTTGCCTGGCATCTGATGTGATGTTGACTGAACCTGCACTGGGTCCCTGCTAACCAGGTCCACAGTGCCAAAGCTCTTTCCCAGAGCTTCACATTTGCCACACTCTTTAGCGCCAACTGTAAGTTCCTAGTAAGAAGTACCCCTGGTACCTAAGGCCTAGTATACTAAGGAAGGTCCCTGAGGGCTGCAGCACCAGTTGTACCACCCAAGGGACCCCCCACCAAACCCACACAGTGCTACCATTGTAGACTGTGTGTGTTGGTGTAGGTAAAATTGAAAAAACAACCTGTCACACACCCCCGGGTGGCAGGTACCCTACCACTGCATTTGCCAGGTGTAAGTCACCCCTAAGGAAGGATGCATCAGGACATGTGAGGGCATAGATGCATGAGCAGATATGCCCCGGCTATGCCTCTGTTGATTCTCAGACACAGTAAGTGTAGGAAACTGGCCCTTGTTGCAGTTCCCCTCCTACTTTTTGCCTCATATTGATGCTGACTTGACGGAGAGTGTGCTGGAATCCTGCTAACCAGGCCCCCAGCACCAGTCTTCTTTCCCTACAAATGTACCATTGTTTCCACAATTGGCACACAGATAAGTCCCTTGTAAAAGGTACCAGTGGACCAATGGCCCTGTGGCCAGGGTAGGTCCCTAAGGGCTGCAGCATGTGTTGTGCCACCCTAAGCGACCCCTCACTTAACACATGCACACTGCCATTGCAAATTGTGTGCGTTGGTAGAGCAAAAAAGGCAAAGTCGACATGGCATCCCCCACAGGGTGCCATGTCCACAAAACACTGCCTGTGTTATAGGTAAGTCACCCATCTAGCAGGCCTTACAGCCCTAAGGCAGGGTGCACTATACCACAGGTGAGGGCATAGCTGCATGAGCAAAATGCCACTACAGTGTCTAAGCCCATAATTAAAATTGTAAGTGCAGTGTAGCCATATTGAGTATATGATCTGGGAGTTTGGCATTTTCAAACTCCACAGCTTCATAATGGCTTCAGTGAATACTGGGAAGCCTGGTATCAAACTCCCCAGCACAATAAACTCCCACTGACGCCAGTGTTGGATTTATTCTAAAAAAGCACACAGAGGGCATCTTAGAGATGCCTCCTGTATTTTACCCAATCCTCTAGTGTAGGACTGACTGGTCTGTGACCCCATGGGGTGAGGGCCTTTGTGCTCTCTGAGGCCAGAAACAAAGCCTGCTCTGGGTAGAGGTGCTTTATACCTCCTCACTGCAGGAACTGTAACACCTGGCGGTGATCCTCAAGGGCTCAGGACTTGTGTTACAGTGCCCCAGGGCGCTCCAGCTAGTGGAGATGCCCGGCCCCCCAGACAAAACCCCACTTTTGGCTGCAAGTTTGGTGGGACATTTAGGAAAAACAAGGAGGAGTGACCACTTCAGCTTGGACCACCAATAAGGTGTCCAGAGCTGAAGTGACCCCCTCCTTGCAGAATCCCCCATCTTGGCTTGGAGGACAAGGACCCAAAGGGTTAGGAATGAGTCCCCCCTCCCCAAAGGGAGTGGGCACAGGAAGGGTGTAGCCACACTTGGGGGCAGTAGCCATTGGCTACTGTCCTCTGACCCCCTGTAAAGCCCCACTAATCTTGTATTTAAGGGCTTCCCTGAACCCAGCTCACCAGATTCATGGCAACCGGACAAGAAGAAGGACTGCATAGCTGAAACCTCCAGCAGAGAAGAAGGAAGACAGCAAATGATTCGGCCCCAGCCATAGCGGCCTGTCTCCTGCTTCAAAGAACCTGCAAAAGAACAGCGATGTGTCCAGCGGGACCAGCAACCTCTGCCAAGCTCCAGAGGACTGCCTTGCACTTGAAAGGACCAAGAACTCCCGTGGACAGCTGCCCTGTCCGAGAAGAAACAGCAACTAAGGACTCCAGCCTCACTCCGAATGCGTGAGTCCTAACCACTCTGCACCCAACGCCCATGGCCCTTGTCTGTAGGAGGCTGGCCTGGTTTGTAGTGGGTACCTAAGGCACTTACACCTTATACCAGGTCCAGTAATCCCTTATTACTGAAATGTTCTAGCAGCTTAGGCTGTCTAGGGGTAGCTGTAGCAGAGCAGCTAAGGCTAGGAGACACGCAAAGCTCCTGCAATACCACTATAGTTACACAGTACTTATACACAATAAAAGATAATACTCAGTGTTACCAAAAATAAAGGTCCTTTATTTTAGTGACACAATGCCAAAAATATCTAAGAGGCAATACTGCTTCTGGAGGTAAGTATTATACACAATATATACATTAGTAACCAAAATCAGGTAAGTAAACAGAACAGTAGAAAATACAATAGATTGCAGTGGGCCTAGGGGCAACACAAACCATATACTAAAATAGTGGACTGCGAATCTCAAATTCACCTCTAGGCAAGTGTTTGTAGAGGGGCACTGGGAGTGTAGGAAAACACCAAAGGTAAGTAAAGTACCCCACCCCAGGGCCCAGGAAAGCAGGAGTAAAGTACAGCAAGTTTCTTCAGAACACACCAGTCGTGATGAAGAATTATGCAAGAACCAAGCAAGACTGCAAGCAACAAACAATGGATTCCTGGATCTGAAGACCTGTGGCGAGAGGAGACGAAGTCAGTGAAGGGTCCAGGAAGAACAGGAGCCCCTGCCCATCTGGAAGAAGGTGCAAAAGTGGATTCTCTGGTTAGAAGAAAAGTACAGAAATGCACCAGAGAAGATAGCCGCGGGTTCCTGCTTGGTGCAAGAGATGTCCCACGTCGAGTCGCTGGATTCCGCCAACAAGCCTCGGTTCAAGCAAGTACGTGGTTTGCGTCAAAGATGAGCTGCCTGAACTCAGGAAAAACCTGGGGGTCTCAACTCGGGCTGAGGTGACAGAGGGGGCTATCAGCACTTCAGAGAGCCCTCAGAAGACCAGGCAGCACCCACGGGAGTCCCAGAACATGGGGACAAAGCAGATGCAAAGTGTTGTCATCGCAGCACTACACTGGAGGGTCCAACGCCGCCAGACAACAACTCAGAGAACTGTGCGTCGCAGGATGGTACTGCTCCACCAAATTTGGACAGCTGGACCTTTGGACAGTCTGGGTCACTTCGGTTCAACACCTGTATTCCAGGGAGCACGCTAGTCGGCAGGAGAGGAGTCCCAGAGTACCGGTTGTTGTCGCAAAAGGGTGCCTGCTGAAGCAGGGAAGTGACTTAGTCACTCCACAGGAGATTCCTTCGGTTCTGCTGATGCAGGGTGAAGACAGGCAGTCTTAAGTGGGTTCGCACCTTGGAAACTGTTGCAAATGCTGGCTGGAGCTGAAGGTCACAGGATTCGTCCTGGATACTTTGTTGCAGTTACAGCGGTTCCTGGGGCAGTCTGCGGTTGATCCGACGTTCAGGCCACACCTTGGAATCCAATATGGCTAACGCCAGGGACACTCTGATGGAGCTCCGGGCACCACCCCTGGGGTGGTGATGGACAGGGGAGTGGCCACTTCCCTTTCCTTTGTTCAGTGTCCCACCAGAGCAGGGACTGGGGGTCCCTAAAGCTGTGTAGAATGGATTATGCAAGGAGGGCACCGTTTGTGCCCTTCAAAGTATTTCCAGAGGCTCTGGGAAGATACCCCTCCCATGCCTGTAACACCTATTTCCAATGGGAGAGGGTGTAACACCCCTCTCCTAAAGGAAATGCATTGTTCTGCCTTCCTGGGAAAGAGCTGTCTAATCCTCAGGAGGGCGGAAACCTGTCTGTGAAGTGGCAGCAGTTGGGGCTGCAGTGGAAATCTCAAAGAGCTGGTTTGGCAGTTCTGGGGGTCCATGGTGGATGGGATTGGTGCATGGGATTGGCCCCCCCAATACGAGATTTGGATGGGGGGGGGGGACAATTCCATGATCTTAGACACCTCACACGGCCATATTCAGAAATACCTTTGTGAAGCTACATATATGTTTTGACATATATGTAGTGCACGCTTATAATGGTGTCTCCACACTCACAAAGTCTGGGGAATTGTCCCTGGACAACGTGGGGGCACATTTGCTTTGCTAGTGCAACGGTGCCCTCACACACAGTAACGCTGCACCTAGCTTTCAGTAATGAAGGTTAGACATATAGGTGACTTATAAGTTATTTAGTGCAGTGCAAAATGCCTGTGAAATAGTGTGTGCACTATTTCACTCAGGCTGCAATGGCAGTCCTGAAGAAAGGTTTGTATGAGCCCCTTATGGGTGGCAAAAGAAATGCTGCAGCCCATAAGGATCTCCTGGAACCCCAATGTCCTGGGTACCTAGGTAACATATACTAGGGACTTATATAGGGTGGTGGGGGCGGGGGGCGTCCAGTGTGCCAATCAGAATTGGAATATGGAGTCACTAAACTGTACTGACAAATTTGGTAAGTAGAGAGAGCATAAGCACTGGAGTTCTGGTTAGCAGAGCTTCAGTGACTCAGTCAAGCATACTGACAACACACGTAGGCCACAAACTATGAGCACTGGGGTCCTGGCTAGCAGGATCCCAGTGAGACAGGCAAAATACACTGACAAACAGGCCAAACGTTGGGGGAGGGAGGAGGGTAACCATGCTATAAAGAGCCTACTTTCTCACAGTGTCCTGGTGGCCCAACCAGCTAGAGAGGAGTCCCAGGTGGTTCTGAGCAAGTGCTCACCCTGGGTTATCGTCTCCACAACGACACCTGCAAAGGGAATCCTGGTGACCCCTCATCCCCGACCACGACAGCTCTGGACGAAGATATCTGATGCCTAAAGATACACTGCACCCGCAGCCCCCAGGCCTTGGAGAACCCGACCTCCAGTGAAGCAATGTTCAGCAGGTGGCCCTCCTACCTGTCCAGCCTGTGGTTTGCCCGAGAAGACCCCCTGGACCTCGTTGCAGCCTCTGAGTGACCCTGAGGTACCCTCATAGACAATCATTGTAGACCCAACATCTTGTTTGCACCCTGCACCCGTCCGCCCCAGCACTGATGAGGGTGTATGTTTGGTGCCCACTTGTACCCCCACAGTGCTCCTCTAAACCCCCCAGTTCTGCCCTCCGAAGATGAGGGTACTTACCTGCTGCAAATCTGAAACCGAGTGCTCCCACTCTCTATAAGAGCCCATGCTAATTTTGCCTACACTTTGACCTCTGCACCCGACCGGCCTCGTGTTGCTGGTGATGAATGTTTGGGGTTAACTTGAACCCCAACTTGTGGACTTCCTAACCCCTGGAGACTGAAACTGTAAGTGTTGTACTTACCTGCAAATCAATCTAACTTTTCTTTCCCCCAGGAACTGATTCAGAAAATTGCAGTGTCAACGTTTAGAACAGGTAGTTGTCAATATTTCAAAATCTGTATAGTATCAATTACAAAGTACTGTTGATACATGTGTGAAGTACGAACCTATTGAGGTACTTACCTGAAACTTCAATCTTGTGGTTCTAAAAATAAATTAAGAAAATATATTTGTGCTACATAAAAACTATTGGTCTGAAGTTAAGTCATTGAGTGTGTGCTTCAATTGTCTGCGTGTGTACAACAAATGCTTTGCATTACCCTCTGATAATCTTAGGTACTTAGGTACCCAGGGCATTGGGGTACCTGGGGCTCCCTATGGGCTGCAGACACATTTTGCATGGGCTCCCATGGATGGCACAATGCATGCTGCAGCCCATAGGGAGCCCCTGGTGCCCCAATGCCCTGGGTACCTAAGTACCCTATACTAGGGACTTATATGGAGGCACCAGTATGCCAATTGTGGGGTGTGCAAAGTCCTAAGCAACCAAATTTAGAGGGAGAGAGCACAATCACTGGGGCCCTGGTTAGCAGGATCCCAGTGACAACAGTCCAAGCACACTGACAGCAGGCATAAAGTGGGGGTAACCATGCCAAAAAGAGGGTACTTTCCTACACTGATCACTACAAGTTTTCCAGCTACATGATGGCTTCTCTGAATGCAGGGATGTTTGGTATCAATCATCTCAGATGAGTAAACCCTCACTGATTCCAGTGAGGGATTTATTAGCAAATACATCCAGAGGACACCTTAGAGGTTTGCAACTTACCTGTTGGTTTTGCCCTAACTGACCCCCCACTGCTGGAAACTGCAGCCTAAATCCACAGAGACCAACCCCTATTGAAATTCACCTGCCACCTGATGCTTACTGCATCTCTGCACCCGGCTGCCCCAGTGCTGCCCGGATTGACCTGGTGGTGTGGTCCAAACCCTTGCTCAGTACTTACCTTAAGTCTACAAGATTGGTCCGGTGAGTCGTCAATAGGGAAGTGCTTGTTTGCTGATTGTGTTTTCCTCCCATATGTTAACATTGAAGAACTCTGAAACTGCACGAAGTGTCAATTTTTTAAACTAAAAAGTATGTATGCTTGAAAATGTACTTCCCTTCTAACAAATTTCTTGGGTTTAAAGTATATATAAAAAGAAGTGTTTTTTTCTAAATTGGTCTTTTATTTAATCTTTGAGTGTGTGCCATTTATTGCCTCTATGAATACAACATATGCTTACCACTACCCTCTGATGAGCCTAAATGGTTGCCCACACTACTACAAAATAGAGCATTAGTCCTATCTACTTTTGCCTCTGCAAACTAATTTGGGGAACCATTGGACCCTCTGCACAGTGTACTTACTTCTTTTTAGTGCACCATATAAAGATCCAGCTTCCTATATTGATTGAACAGCATTGGGGTCTGCAACTTTGCATTTGCTGGTACCACTTGGTCAGTAAGTGATTACACAAGTAAATCAAAAAATTGCCTTTAGTTAAATTGCATTTTTGAAGCGGGTACTTTTTTTGAAATTCTTAAAAGTAACTGTTAGAGCCCTGGTTAGGTTCCTCTAGCTTAACAGTTTAAAAATCTTAAATAACGTATTTCCTGTGTAAGGAGATTTTTTATGTAGCCCAAAAAAGTCTCAACTTTAGAACAAAAATGAGTACCACAGAGGGTGTGGATAAGGAGCTCGACCTTACCTCCAGCTTTCTCACAACCCTTCTGTAGAGGATACAAAATTAAAATAGGCTGACACCCCACCACTGTAAAGTTCCAGGAGCTGTTGGCACAGTATAAGCAGGTCCACTTACTGATGGAGCCACCAACCCTGTAGAGCAGGGCAGCTCAAGTGAAGAGAAAGATCTAGACCCTCCACTACTTGAAACAGTGGAACCTGCACCCCACAAATAACCCAAGGTGTATAGAGCACCCCCACTAGTGAGGATGGATCAGGTTCCTCAAGGTCCAGAGAAGAACTCTCTGAAGAGGAGATTCCCTTAGAGAGACTAGCTCGAAGAAGTGCCCTGGAGGACAGGATACTGTCCATAGAAAGGTAAAGAGCAGAGATGGGTTTATAGGGACAGATTAGGGCACTCTGACGCCAAAAACCCCAAAGGGATTGTCCCAAAAAATGAGGATGGGGATAATATCACCAAATGGTTCACAGCTTATGAAAGGTCCTGTGTTGCCAGAAAGCTTGACAAACAGCACTGGGGCTCTCTCCTTTAGCAAATGTTCTTACAAAAGTGCAGAGACAGTCTCTTGACACTGAATGACGCAGATGCTAGGTTCTGGGTGGATTATGTGGACTTTTCAGTAAAAAACACTAGGTGGCTGGTTAAAAGGTAACAATGTGCATGATTATGAGGCAGTTTACAATTTATTGATGAAAGTAACTGTTGAGTAAATGAGTGCAGGAGAAGTTACATCACTACCTGGTAGACCTAGGTCCACTTTCTTCTCAAGAGGTGGGGAAAAAGGCAGACCACTGGGTCAAGACAAGAGTGACCAAAACTTCCACTGATGAGGGAGGCCACAAAGAGGAGGCTACAAAGCACGCACAAAGGAAAGAGGGTAACCAGAACAAAGATAAAAGTAAAGAGTCTTCAAAAGTGCCCCAAAAACCTGCACAGGAGGGTGGACCCGAGACTCCTCACAATCCAAGGGGTGAGTACAAGGGAAAAAACTGGGTTAACTAAAAAGGCATGGGGCCAGATGTAGGTAGGTTGAAAATTGCAATTTGCGAGTCCGTGCGACTCGCAAATTGCAAGTCGCAATTTGGTATGCAGAAAGGTGTCTCGGACACCTTCTGCAACTCGCAATGGGGTCGCAAAGACCCACCTCATTAATATTAATGAGGTGGGTCGCAGTTTGCGACCCCATTGCGAGTATGGGCACTCACGGGGATGGTGGCCTGCTGGAGACAGCAGACCACCATGTCCGTGACTGCTTTTTAATAAAGCATTTTTTTTTTCTATCTGCAGCCCGTTTTCCTTAAAGGAAAACGAGCTGCACTTAGAAAAAAAAACGAAACCTTTTGTTTCGGTATTTTTCAGAGCAGGCAGTGGTCCATAGGACCACTGCCTGCTCTGAAAAATTATTGTAGTTTCCATTCACAAAGGGGAAGGGGTCCCATGGGGTCCCCTTCCCGTTTGCGACTGGGTTACCATCCACTTCAAGTGGATGGTAACTGCGATTTCATTTGCGACCGCTTTCGTAGCATAGCGTTGCGAGTCGCAAATAGGAAGGGAACACCCCTTCCTATTTGCGAGTTGGAAATGCATTTTGCGAGTCGGATCCAACTCGCAAAATGCATTTCTGCATCGCGGAGAGGCTTTTGCGCCTCGCAGACAGCGTTTTTTGCCGTTTGTAGGGCGCAAATCCTTTCCTACATCTGGCCCATGGTGTCATAATTGCAAGGCTCTTAGACGCCGAATTGGAGACTTTTCTTGTCCCCACAAAAATAATGCCTCTAGTGCACCTGCAGTATATGCAGTGGTAAGTCTCCAAGTGGTATTCCAGTTAGGCCCTGACCATGTTAATGAGCCTACTGGGGCAACTCTAGTCTCAGAGGGTGGGGTAGATGTAGCTGCTCTGGCTGTCTGGCCCAGTAATCTCGAGATACAGACAACAGCCACCTGTTAATGGGAATAAGGTTGAAGCCCTGAGATCCACTGGTGCCAGTGTCACCATGGAGACTGAGTAACAGGTGTCCTCAGATCAGTATCTGACTGGCGAGACATATACGGTCCTCAGTGCTGATAATCAGGCTGAGGCCATGGCAATAGAATCCTTACAATGGAGAGGGGTTACTGGGCATAGGAAGGCGGTGGTATCTCCTGCAATACCTGATCAGTGTCTGCTAGGCAATGATCTGAAGTCCACAGCATGGCCAGAGGTGGAAAGAAAGACCCAGGCCAGGTTGGATGGGGGTGATTGGAGGAGTACTGCATGCCCCAGAAGCCATCACAGCAGGGCCACTGATGCTGCCACACCGCTCTCATGCCAGGAGGCACTACTTAAGGCTCCAAAGCATCTGGCTGTGTGAGGTGCATTCCAGATCAGACGAGGCGGTTGGAGGAGGACTACCCGACTCGGAAGCCTTTGCAGCAGGGCCATTGATGCTGTCACACCTCTCTCGCGCTAGGAGGCACTACTTCATAACCTACTGCTGCACAGGACGAGTACAGGTGTGTGCCCGAGCAAAGACTGGGCGAAGAACGGGCCCATCAGTGGTCGCTCAAGGCCAGCCTGGGCCCCTCCTGGGCCCGTCCTCTTTGAATTTACGGATCTGCGATTGATCCAGATTTGTTTTTTATTTCTGCAACACTCTGCTGTTGGTGAAACATGGGGAAGAGGAAGATTGCAACCTCCTCTACCAGGAGCCACACAATAGCCTGTGTTGATTCTTTTCTAGTCCATGCAGCAGGCATCATAATTAAACAAATGGAACTAGAAAGACAGCACTCCATGGAGAAACAAAAAGACAATATGCCTACGCCTATTCTAGATACCATAGCAATGGATACAGGATCCACTGAAGGTTTTGTGACTCCTAGTTTTTCAACATGTTCCCATAGTCGCTTCAGGGGTAACGCTTACTAGGGGGACAACTCATTAGGTACAGATCTCATGTGAAAAGGAAGAAGGTAGGCGCACAACGTAAGAAGGGGCCTTTAGCTGATGTTGGGTCACAGGCCAAAAAGGAGGTAGGATCACTGCCATTTAATGCTTTTAAATTTGATGATCTGAGTATTTTTATTGATGGTTTTTTTTTAGGCAACATTTTAGTCCAGTTATCAATAGAATAGCCTCGTTAGAGGCTAAGGTGATTCAATAAATGTGCATTGTTTCCCTTAAGTTTGTTACAAAATCTGCTCAGTCTCCCCTGGTTGACCACCTTGCCCCCCCTCACAGAGGGTAGTGTGGGCAGTGTGCCTCACGGCAGATGCTCTGAGAGTCATAAACATTTATCTAGTAATGTACTATTGGGGTCTCGGTCAGATGTGGGCCTCCATCTTTCAGGAGAACTTGTTCAGCCGCTGGATGTAGTATCGCAGGTAGCAACTTCACACCATCTAGCTCCAGGGATGGGAACACAGCAATTTGACAGGGGCTGGGGGAATTTGCTCTGCAGATGAGCCCAGATTTGAGGGGAGCGTACCATGGTAGTGAAGGAAAGGCCATTAATATATTGAACCTCCCCCCAGCAATCTGCCCTTTTGTTGTGGTTTTAACAAACATACCCAGGCTTAATCCAGGGCAATTGGAAGTTACAGGCCTATTGATACTAAAAGCTTACCACTCGTTAACTCAATGTGCGGCCTAAAATTACTTTCCAATTGCGAACATATTGATAGCAGAAAGGGTGGAACAGGTGGGGCCCTCTGAAAATCCTTTTTGGTAACTGCATTGTGGTCAGTTTTAGTAATTCTAGAATTCTATCTAATTTGTTGAGCCAACCCCCTCCATCCTCTATGAGGACTTCCCATATCTGTGTCCTACTGTTGGGGTTCTTTTATGAGTCTAAATACAGCCCAATTGGCTGTCAGATGGTAGCTCTTAACCGGGTAGGCTCCTGATAGCCCATAGTGCACCTAGTCGGCAGGGAGTGGTTCACAACAATGGTAGGCCCCTTACAAGGACTTATGTTGATTGTAACCTTGATTGCAATCTTACTGAGGCAATGTCCCAGGGCTGGAGGAGTTAAATTTAACTCCCTCCTCACCAGGTCCTAAAGGTCCATAAAGTAAGGGGGTCGTCCCCAGGCAGTGTACCACATGAGCTTGGATGTGTTTGGGGTTGTGTTCAGGCAGTGTATCATGGGCGCCTCAGATGAACGACCAGACAAGCCAATCATTTAGGGTCTTGTCCTGAAATATTGAAGGTCTGAAGAGGAAGTTAAGCAATCCGCTCTTTTCACATGGCCTGCCTCCGGGACACCTGGGAGATCGAGTCCAATTATTTGGATGTGTTCCATTCCTATCACACACCAGCTGTTCCGTCAACTGCAGGAAGAGTCAAAGGGGCACTACTTTGATTGCGAAAACCCTGTATAGGAGGGTCACAATATTTGTGAATAGGACCTACTGATCATCAATTATTATACCCACTGTTTTGATGGTTATTCTCCGGGGTGGTTGTGAACCTTGATGATGCTCTTTTTTTCCCCTTAGTAGTACTCAACCCAAGGACTTGAGATACTTTGGGTGGGTGATTTTAACATCCATCACTGCCCTAGAGTAGGGAAACCAGTTTGTGGTGTTGCAAATGGTGGGGATGAGGCTCTTTTCCATTTTGAGCATTATGATCATGGAAATGCACTCAATATCATGGTCAAATTTGATCTGACTGTAATGAATGAGATGTTAGATCAATCAAGACATCTTCCTCCAAATCAACAGTTTACTTTATTTTAGCATCTGAGTACTTTGGTAGCCTGTTAGATGCTTTTGAGGTGGCTTTCTCTGGATTTAGCGACCAATGCATGCCTATTGTGTAGTATAAGGCAGGTGTGGGTATGTAACCTGCGCCACAGGGTAGCATTTAAACCGGTGTTAGCCGAGAAGAATGGCTACTCTATAAAATGGGATCATGTTGATAATACTAACTTCCTTCCTGGGATCCTGAATAGTAGCCACGCTGAGCCCTCACTATGCCTAAATCTTGATGTACCCCCAGCTCTGGTTATCCCGGCCTTTGTGGGAATCACAACTAATATTAGGAATGCTCTCTTTCGACATTCCATGGTGGTCAGTAGGGTGGCTGACGTCCTCAGCTTTGAGCTGCCTACTGTTCAAGTCAGGTCTAATCTACTGACGGAGGTGCTTCAACCAGGGGCTTCCACCTCTGAGCCTCTGCTTCCATTCAATGAAGCCCTCACCCGTGTCTTTTTGGGTACTTGGTCAAGATCCAACAAAGGGGCTCTGGTGAACAGGACAATTGCACGCCACCATTGGCCTGCCCCGAATGACCCTAAATTCCTGTCCCAACACTCCTGAGAGCCTTGATATCCAGGCTTCCTAATCCTGTGGCGCACTTCCTTCTGTACCTCCGAATAGGGAATCAAAAATGCTGGACCAATTTGGGAAGAAGATGTTTTCTTCTTCCAGTCTAGCGCTGCGGTCAGTGAACACTGCATGCCTTTTGGGCCATTATACTCACTCTCTGTGGGATACAGTTGCGCAAGTCTTGCCGCAGATACCAGAGGAGGCCCGTGCTATTGTCTTCCAAGCTGTTACTGATGGGAGAGACGCGGCAAAGTTCACTTTCCGATGTGGGCTTGACACAACCGAATCTCTGGGTAGATCGGTTGAGACGACGGTGGCCTTGAGGCACCACGCCTGGTTAAGAACATCTGGTTTCTCAGGGGATGTCCAACAGACCCTTATGGACATGCCCTTTGATGGCACCTGTCTCTTTGGAGGCAAGGTGGACTGGAGAGGTTCAAGGACTCCCGGGCTACGGCTCGGGCCTTTCCACTGCCCCTCGTCCCCAACAGTCTGCCTTTTGCCCCTTTCGTGGTCACGGAAGGGGCTCCCTGTCACATCTCTTTCCCAGCCACCATGCTACCCATGCTGTTCAGCCACTGCATGGTCGGGGACGCGGAATCCCAAGGGGTCGTGGGACAGGGAACCAGAGATGTACCCAGTCCATCCCTGCCCCTGCTGCAGCCTCCAAACCCTCCTAGTCTGTCCCCTCACTCTGGTCCAGTTGGCGTCATGATGCGTCAACACCTGCACCACTGGAAATCCATCACTACGGACAGATGTGTTTTGCAGATTGTTCGGAGGGGCTACTCTCTCCCCCCTGCGAGACTGCCCCACCAGGAAGGCCTCCATCATTCAACCATATACCGGAGGATCATTTGGCGCTTCTCCGCCAGGAAGTCACAGCTCTCTTGGCCAAGAGAGCCATAGAGAGGGTCCCTGCACCAGGACTAGGTTATGGTTGTTATTCCCGCTACTTTCTGGTGGCCAAAAAAGACAAGGGTTTACGTCCTATCCTAGACCTTTGGGACCTCAATCTCTTCCTTAAGGAGGAGAAATTTAAAATGCTCACCCTGGCTCAGGTCCTGTCTGCCTTAGACTCAGGAGACTGGATGGTAGTGTTGACATTTCAGAACGCTTATTTCCATAGTCCCATGCTGCCTGTCCAGATAAGTTACCTACAATTCGTGGTAGGTCACAAGCACTTTCAATTTACTGTGCTCCCCTTCGGCCTTACCAGCGCCCCTTGGATGTTCACAAAAGTGATGGCAGTGGTTGCAGCTCATCTGCACAGGTTGGGGGTTTGAGTCTTTCCCTACCCGGACGACTGGCTGTTGAAGGCAGACTTGCTCCAGAAAGTCGTCTCCCGCCTTTAGACTACGGCGAACCTCCTGCACACACTGGGGTTCACTATAAACGTGCATGTCCAGGATATTCAGGCTATGAAACCGATTTTTCAGCCTCTATCTTGGGTTTCAGTGAGACTGACTGAGGCTGCTGGGCCTCATGGCCTCCTGCATCCTGTGAGAAACACATGCCAGATGGCAAATGCGGGCTCTTCAGTGGTACTTGAAGTGCAGTGGGCGCAGCATCATGGAAATCTCTTCAACATGTTCCAGATCTCGGAGGGGCCTGCTAAAGACCTGCAGAGGTGGCTTTCCAATCGGCATTGGGTCGACGACAGAGCCCTCTCCCTTCCCCAACCAGATCTATCTATATTGACGGACACATCACTTCTGGGATCGGGCGGCGACATGGGAGAGGCGGAGATCAGAGGCCTCTGGTCTCCGGCGGAGTCTGGACTCCATATCAAACTTCTGGAGCTCCTGGGGATCAGGCTAGCGTTGAAAGCATTTCTTCCCTCTCTCAAAAGGAAAGTGGTGCAAGTGTTCATGAACAACACTACCGCCATGTGGTACTGCAACAAACAGGGCGCAGTAGGGTCCTGGACCCTTTGTCAGGAGGCACTGCGCCTCTGGACATGATTGGCACATGAGGACATCACACTGGTGGTTCAACATCTGGCGGGCTCTCTGAACAGCAGAGCAGACAAACTCAGCCATCGACGCATAGCCGATCACGAATGGCATCTCAACCGGAGGTGGCGCACGGTCTCTTTCAGCAGTGGGGAGAGCCTTGATTAGATCTGTTCGCCTCCACAGAGAACGCGCAATGTCAGCTGTTTTGCGCATTGGAGTTTCCAGGGCAGTACTCACTTGGCTACGCTTTGGTCTTGAGTGGATCTCCGACCTCCATTACGCCTTTCCTCCTATACCACTTCTGTCCACAGTTCTCAAGAAGATGAGGTTCTTTTGTTCATTCTTTCTTTGACCCAGCAGGGCTCTGCTTTGGGCACCCTTAAAGGCGATTTATCAGCTATTTCAGCCTTTCTTAGGTTGCCTGATCAGCCTTCACTCTTTAGTCTTCTATTGTTAGTAGATTCCTTAAGGGCCTCACCCATTTATTTCCTCCCACTCAGTTTATCATGCCTAAGTGGTACCTCAATCTTGTCCTTACTTATTTTATGTGTGCCTCCCTTGAGCCGATGCACAATTGTCCCTTACGGCTCCTTACCTTCAAAACTGTTTTTCTTGTTGCCATCACTTCTACATGCAGAACGAGTGAGCTTCAGGCTCTATCGTCTAAGCCCCCATTTTTGTCTGTCCACCCTGACAAAGTGGTGTTATGCACTAAGACTTCATTACTTCCCAGTCGTTACACCTTTTCATGTAGGCCAGTCCATCACTTTGCCTACTTTCTACGCACCTCCACATCCTTCTCATAAGGGGGGGAGACTCCACCGCCAGGAACCCCAAAAAAGCGTTATCATTCTATCTCACTCTTACTAAAGATGATCAGCTCTTTGTTGGATAGGTGGGTGCGAAGAAAGGGAAGGCGGTGCAAAAACGTACCATCTTGTGATGGGTCCTTCTTTCCATCAAGATATGCTTTGGCAAAGAAGCAACCCCCTGAGGGCTTGCGTGCTCATTCCAAGAGAGCAACTGCTGCTTCCACAGCATTCATATGCAGAGTTCCTGTCCTGGATATCTGCCAGGCAAGAACATGGGCATCCCTGCACATGTTTAATAAACATTACTGCCTGGACATTCAGGTCCATAGGGACGGCTACTTTGGTTGTTCGGTCCTGAAGGACTTTCTAGTATGATCTTGCTTCGAAGCCCACCTCAGAGAATGGCATTGCTTACGTATCTACTCTAAGGTAAGGAATCTGAAACTAGAAGTCTCTATCAGATGTACAAGTTACTTACCTTGGGTAACAATATATCTGGTAGAGACATATTCTAGTTGCGGATTCCTTACCAAACCTCCCATCCTCCCTGTAGGAGGCTGGCCTGGTGTGTGGTGGGTACCTAATGTACTTACACCTTATACCAGGTCCCGGAATTCCCTTTTAGTGAAGTGTAGGCAGTGTCTAGAAGCCAGGCTCTTTAGAGGTAGCTGTGGATGAGCAGCCAAGGCTTATCTAGGAGACATGCAAAGCTCATACAATACCACTGAAGTCACACGGCACTTACACACATGAAATAAACACTCAGTTGTACAAAAATAAAGGTACTTTATTTTTTGGACCAAATCACCACAAAATACTAGAAGGGCAACCCACCAATAGGAGGTAAGTGGCACACTAAATATATTAACTAGTAATCACAACCAGGCATGGAAAAGTTTAGAAAACAGTGCAAATGACAATAACCAATAGTGACCCTAGCGGGAGCACAAGCCACATACTAAAAAAAAAATGGAATGTGAACACAGGAGCCCAGCCTAGGTAAGTAAAATGTGTAGAGGGGATCTGGGAGTACCAGAAAACCACAAAGGTAAGCAACGCAGTACCCCAGGGACCAGGAATGCAGGAGTAAATCACTGGATTTTCCCCAACCACTCAAAAGGAGGAAAAGAAGACACCCAGGCAAGACTGCAAGAAATCCAGCAGTGGATTCCTGAAGAAAGAAGACCTGTGGGGAGAGGTAACCATGCCCAAGAGTCACAGTGGAGTCCAGGAGGAGTAGGAGCTACTACCCACCCAGCTGTAGTTGCAGGGGTTGGTCGACAGTGATGAAGAACAGGTCAGCACTGCAGCTCTGGAGCCATAGAAGAGTTTCTGATGGATGCAGATGATGTCCCACTCTAGAAGGAAGATTGCAGACAGGTGTTGGTGCAAGAATTCCACCAACAAGCCTTGGCAGAGGCAAATTCACAATTAGTGGAAATGTGGTGCTGCCAGGAACCAGCAAGGCCCAGGAGGGGGAGTCAAAGGGGATCCTCAGTGTCACAGAGAGTCCACAGGAGCAGAGGCAGCACCCACAGGAGTCCCACAGGACTGGGACACGGGAGTCGCAGATGAAGCCTATGCAGCACTACAAAAGAGGATCCCACGCTGCCGAAGAACCACGCAGGAGGCGTGCTTTGCAGGATGGAGTGCCAGGGTTGGAACTACACAACGCCTAAAAATCCCTTAGAAGAGATGCAAACAAGCCTTGGCAGCTGCAAGATACGTGCTGCACGGGGGTACTGTCCTGCGTGGGAAGGCAAAGGCTTACCTCCACCAAAGTTGGACAGCTGGCAGACAGGAACAAGAGGGCTACTTTGGACCATCACCTGTGATGCAGGTTCCATGCAGCTCAAGATGAGGGGCGATCCACGCAGCTGGTCGTCGCCTGTTGTAGGTGCCTGCGGATGCAGGGGGGTGACTCCTTCACTCCAAGGGAGATTCCTTCTTCTTCTTGTGCAGGATGAAGAGTTGCAGTCTTCTGAGGATGTATGGCTGGGTAAATGTTGCAAAGCTGGCAGGAGACGTGGAAACAAAGTTGCAGTAGAGTCTTCTTCGTTGTAGCTGCGTTGTCAGTTCCTGGAGGGTCCAGTCACAGTTCCAGGGACCAGAAGTCGAAGTGGAGGTTGCAGAGGAGTCCTGCTGGAATCATGCAAACCAAACTGAGGACCCACCCAAGTGAGAGAACCTAAATAGCCCTGAAAGGGGGATTGGTCACCTAACCAGGTAAGTACCTATCAGGAGGGGGCTCTGACATCACCTTCCTTATCGGGTCACTCACATGCTCCCAGAGTTCCATGTCAACCTTGGAAACAAGATAGCAGAACCCAGGTACCCTCTGGAGGAGCTCTGGGCACCTAGGGTGGTGACGGACAGGGGAGTGGTCACTCCCCTTTTCATTGTCCAGTTTTGCACCAGAGACGGGGCTGGGAGTCTCTGAACCGGTGTGGACTGGTTTATTTATGGAGGACACCAAATGTGCCCTTCAAAGCAAACAAGTGGCTTGGGCAGGCTACCCCACCCAAGCCAGTCACACCTATTTCCAAAGGGAGGGGGTGCTACCTCCGTCTCCCAAAGGAAATCCTTTGTTCTGCCTTCCTGGTCTTGATCAGATCAAGCAGCAGGAGGGCAGAAACCTGTCTGGGGGGTAGCAACAGCTGAGCTGTCCAGAAAACCCTGTAAGACTTGTGGTAGCAATGCTGGGGGTCCTCTAAGGAGCCCCCAGAGTGCATGGAATCATACTTCAAATACATGCAACAGTATTGGGTTATGATTCTGACATGTTTGATATCAAACATGCCCAGGTTCGCAGTTACCATTATGTAGCTGGACATAGGTAGTGCCCTATGTCCAGTACACTTGTAAAGTGGTGTCCCTGCACTCCAAAAGTCCAGGAGAATGGTTGAGGGGGCACCTCTGCTAGTGCGGGGTGCCCTCACACACAGGTACCTGCACCCTACCATCAGGGGAGGGGAGTGGGGGGATGTTGTGTGGGTGTGTGTGTGAATGTATGTGTGTGTTGACTGTTGAATGCATGTGTGCATGTACGGACGTGTGAGTGCGTGTATATTGGGAAATGTGAATGTGTGTCTGCGTGTATGTTTGGAACTGTGCGGATGTGTGTGTGATTGGATGTATGCATGCGTGTATGTGTGTATGTGTGTGTTTCTGTGCGTAGGGGGGGTGCGGATGCCAGGTGGTGGGGGGTAACTCGAGAGGTAGAGGGAGTGGGGGGGAACTGGAGAGGTGGGGGGGACCCCATCAGTTACAGGGAAGGAATTCCCTGTCACTGATATGGCCTACCGCCATGGTCCATTAAGGTAGGCGGGGTCATAATCCAGCAGGTGGAACAATGGCACTGCCGGGCTGGAGATGGCTATCTCCAGCCCGGTGGCTGTTTCAACCATGGCGGTTGGAGTGGTACATTGACGGGTTGGCTGAAGCCAACCTGCCAATGTCATAATGTGGCGGTAAGTACCGCCAGCCTTTTGGTGCTACTTACCGCCACATTATCGCCGACTGCCGGGGTCGTAATGACCCCCTTAGTACCTAGTAGACCCACTAGTGTAGTTGGTAGTGGGGTGGGTAGTCACTCAAGTAGGGCTCCCTTTACACCCAGAGGTCAGGTCACTAGGGTCAGAAATGTTAGGGAAAGATCTGCCTCTGCCCATTCCCATATCACCTCAGTGTCAGAGGGATCCAATTGCATAACTCCAGGAGATGACTCCATAAATAGGGAGCTCAGGAAACTGAGACTGGAGGAGGCCAAGCTGAGGCTGCAGCAGCAACAGCTAGCCCTCGATAGGGAGGCCTTGGCAGTGGAAAGGGAAAGACAGGGGTTGGGGTTAGTTCCACATGGTGGCATCAGCAGCGGGTTCAGGGATTATAAAGCCTGGGAGGACTCCATTGAATCCAGGATTGGGTTGACTTTGTGGACTATTCTGTTAAAGCTTTAGAAGGCTGGTTGCATGGCAGCAAAGTGTCTGACTATGAGGGTTTATATAATCTTCTGTTGAGAGAGCATATTTTCAAGAACTGTGTGTCTGACTTGTTGCACCAGTACTTGTTAGACTCAGATCTGACCTCTCCCCAGAAATTGGGAAAGAAGGGAGACAAATGGATCAGAACAAGAGTGAGCAGAAACGCTCATACAGGGGGTGACAAGGACAAGAAGAAGGATGGTAAGTCTCAAGACAAGGGTGGGGACAAAGATAAAAACAAAGATTCTTTATCAGGCCCACCAAACTCTTCTGGGGGTGGGTCTAAAGTCTCTTCACACCATCAGAATGAAAAACCTTGGTGCTATATCTGTAAGAATAAAGGCCAAAGGGCAGGAGATAGTTCTTGCCCTAAGAAAAGCACCAAACCTCCCAACACCACAACCCCCACTGTTTCACCTAGTGCCCCTAGCAACAGCAGTGGTGGTGGGAACAATAACACTACCAATAGTCAATCCAAGGGTGTAGCAGGGCTCATTCTGGGAAGTGTAGTAGGGGTTGGATTAGTTAGGGAAACCACTGAGGCTGTTTTAGTCTCTCATGGTGGCATTGACCTTGCCACCCTTGTTGCTTGTCCCCTTAATATGGATAAGTAATAAATTGTGTTCAGGTTGAGGCCTACAGGGACACAGGTGCCAGTGTCACATTGGTGACTGAAAAACTGGTGGCCCCTGAGCAACAGCTACTTGGTCATCTGTACAATTGACTGACACCCATAACAACCCTGTAAGCCACCCCATGGCTGTTGTTGATCTCAACTGGAGGGGGCGGTTACTGGTCCTAAAAAAAGTTGTGGTATCCACAGACTTACCTGTAGAATGTCTACTAGAGAACAACTTGGATACTTCAACCTGGACTTAAGTGGAGTTGGAGGCCCATGCAGCCGTGCTGGGCATGCCTGGGCATATCTTTGCTTTGAAAAGGCGTCAGGCCAAGAAGCAAAGAGGGCAGGGAAACATGGATCCTGGAACAATGGAGCAAGTGCTTCTAAAAAGTAGGGGTAGAAAGGCTAAAAAGTTATCCACTATCCCTCCCTCCACAGATGATTCCCCCTTTGAGGAGGAGGAGTCAACTCCCTGGACAGAACCTACACCTGAGGGGCTGACACATCTGAGCTTTTAGGTGCAGAGGGCCTGCCAGGGAGGAGTTAAGTGTGGCACAGCAAACCTGCCCAACACTTTAGGGTTTAAGACAGCAAGCTATCAAACAAGAAGCAGGGGGGATATCAGTGGCACCCATAGTTTGTACTGGGAAAACAATCTCTTGTATTCTGAGGCAGGGGAACCAAAACCTGGTGCCACCAGGGGACTGGTAATTCCCTTGCAATACAGAGACTTTTTGTTGACCTTAGCTCATGATATTTCCCTTGCTGGACATCTGGGGGTGAGACCTGGGACAGACTGGTCCCTCACTTTCACTGGCCTCACAGATCTGAAGACACCAAGGAGTTTTGTCACTTCTGTGTCACTTGCCAAGCCAGTGGCAAGACAGGAGGCACCCCAAAGACCCCCCTTGATCCCACTGCCAGTGGCTGAGGTGCCCTTTGAAAGGGTAGGGGTTGATATTGTTGCCCCCCTTGACTCTCCCACAGCTTCTGGTAATAGATTAATTCTGGTGGCGGTGGATAATGCCACTAGATATCCAGAATCTATACCTCTTAGGACAACGACAGCACCTGCAGTGGCCAGGGCCCTCCTGAGAATCTTTTCCATGGTGGATTTCCCTAAAGAGGTGGTAACTTCATGTCTGCATACCTAAAAGCAATGTGGAAGGAGTGTGGGGTAACTTACAAGTTCACCCCACCTTACCATCCCCAGACAAATGGGTTGATTGAGCGTTTGAATAAAACACTCAAAGGCATGATTATGGGACTCTGAAAACTGAGGAGGAGATGGGATGTCCTGTTACCATGCCTCCTTTTTGCCTACAGGGAGACACCCCAAAAAGGAGTGGGCTACAGCCCCTTTGAACTCCCCTTTGGTCACCCTGTTAGGGGTCCATTAGCTCTTTTGAAGGAGAGTTGGGAGCAACCCTTGAAGCCTCCTAAAGAAGATGTAGTGGATTATGTGCTCGGCCTAATATCTAGAATGGCTGAGTGCATGAAAAAGGACACTAAGAACCTTCCGGCAAGCCAAGAATTGCAGAAGCAATAGCATGACCAGAATGCTGTCCTGACAGTGTACCAACCAGGGCATAAAGTGTGGATCCTGGAGTCTGTGGCACCAAGGGCACTCCAAGACAAATGGAGTGGACCACACATCATAGTGGAGAAGAAGGGTGAGGTCACTTATTTAGTTGACCTAGGCAGTCCTAGAAGTCCTCATAGAGTACTTCATGTGAACCGCCTGAAGCTCTACTATGACAGGGCCGACTTAACCCTGCTCATGGCCACTGATGCGGGACAGGAAGAAGAGTGTCCCTCTCCCTGATCTCTTCTCCAACACTGCAGCTGACAGCTCAGTAGATGGAGTAGTCCTAGCATACTGCCTTACTGAGTCTCAGAAGGAGGACTGTAGGAACCTCTTAGGTCAATTTTCTGAACTCTTTTCTCTGACACCTGGCCAGACTACATGGTGTGTGCACACCATTGATACAGGGGACAGTTTGCCTGTCAAGAGTAAGATTTATAGGCAACCTGACCATGTTATAGATAGCATTAAAACTGAGGTTCAGGAAATGCTTGACCTAGGAATGATTGAGCACTCTGACAATCCCTGGGCCAGCCCAGTGGTGCTTGTACCAATACCTCACTCTCAAAATCGGAAAAGGGAGATGAGGTTCTGTGCAGATTACAGAGGGCTCAACACAGTCACCAAGACTGATGATCACCATATACCCAGGGCAGATGAGCTAAAAGATACACTGGCATCTGCCAAGTATCTAAGCACTTTTGATTTGACTACAGGGTATTGGTAGATCAAATTCTCAGAAGATGCTAAACCAAAGACAGCTTTTTCAACCATTGGAGGGCATTATCAGTTCACAGTTATGCCCTTTGGTTTGAAGAATGCACCTGCCACTTTTTAGAGGCTAGTGAATACTGTCCTCCAGAGTCTGGAAGCTTTCAGTGCAGCATATCTTGATGATATTGCTGTCTTTAGCTCCACCTGAGATGACCACCTGATTCACCTTTTGAAAGTTTTGGAGGTTCTGAGAAAGGCAGGCCTTACTATCAAGACATCAAAATGCCAGATAGTGCAGGGGAAGGTGGTTTATCTGGGACACCTGGTAGGTAGAGAACAGATTGAACCACTACAGGGGAAGATCCAGACTATTTTAGACTGGGCTCCCTCTACAACACAAACCCAGGTCAGAGCCTTTCTTGGTCTCACTGGGTATTACAGGAGGTTTATTAAGAACTATGGCTCTATTGTTACCCCTCTTAATGACCTCACCTCAAAGAAGATGCCTAAATATGTATTATGGACAGCTAGCTGTCAGAACGTTTTTGAAGAGTTAAATCAGGCCATGTGCACTGCACCTGTCTTTAAAAAGTCCAAACTACTCCAAGAAGTTCATAGTTCAGAATGATGCTTCAGAGGTAGGGGTTAGGGCAGTTTTATCACAACTCAGTACAGAGGGCCAGGATCAACCAGTAGCTTTTACTAGCAGAAGGTTGACCCCTAGAGAAAAGCGTTGGTCAGCCATAGAGAGGGAGGCCTTTGCTGTGGTCTGGGCCTTGAAGAAGTTGAGACCATACCTCTTTGGTACTTACTTCATTGTTCAGACAGGCCACAAAACTCTCTTATGGCTAAAGCAAATGAAAGAAGAAAACCCTAAATTGTTCAGGTGGTCCATTTCCATACAGGGGATGGACTTTACAGGGGAACATAGACCTGGGAGAAACCACTCCAATGCAGATGGACTCTCCAGATATTCCCACTTAGACAATGAAGACTCATCTGAGCAAGGTTAGCCTTACTGTCCCTCGGTTGGGGGGAGGGGTTGTGTAGGAAAGTACCCTCTTTTTGCCATGGTTACCCCCATGTTCTGCCTGATGTCAGTGTGCTTGACTGTGTTCACTGGGATTCTGCTAATCAGGACCCCAGTGAATATGCTCTCTATCCTCTAAATTTTGTTTGGTATATGGTACCTAGGTACCCAGGGCATTGGGGTTCCAGGGGATCCCTATGGGCTGCAGTACTTCTTTTGCCACCCAGAGGGAGCCCATGCACAGGCTTCTGCAGGACTGCTATTGCAGCCTGCGAGAAAAGGTGCATGCAGCCTTTCACTGCCATTTATACTGCACCAGGTCACTTATAAGTCACCCCTACAGCAGGCCCTCCATCCCTGAGGGCAGGATGCAGAGTACCTGTGTGTGAGGGCACCCTTGCACTAGCAGAGGTGCCCCACGACCTCCAGGACCATTTTTCTGGACTTTATGAGTGCTGGGACACCATTTTACGCGTGCACTGGACATAGGTCACTATCTATGTCCAGCTACATATTGGTAACTCTGAACATAGGCGTGTTTGGTAACAAACATGTTGGAATCATACCCCAATACTTTTGCAAGCATTGGTTGTACGATTCCATGCACTCTGGGGGCTTCTTAGAGGTCCCCCAGTATTGCCATTCCAGCCTTCTGAGGTTTTCCAGGCAGCCCCAGCTGCTGCCACCTCTGAGACAAGTTTCTGCGCTCCTGTTGCGTGAGCAGCTCAAGCCCAGGAAGGCAGAACAAAGGATTTCCTTTGGGAGAGGGGTGTTACAGCCTTGTCCTTTGGAAATAGGTGTTACAGGCTTGGGAGGGGAAGCTCTGAAATGCTTTGAAGGGCAAATTTGGTGCCCTCCTTGCATAATCCAGTCTACACCAGTTCAGGGACCCTCAGTCCCTGCTCTGGCGCAAAACTGGACAATGGAAAGTGGGAGTGAACACTCCCCTGTCCATCACCACCCCAGGGGTGGTACTCAGAGCTCCTCCAGAGGGTCCCTGGGTTTTGCCATCTTGGATTCCAAATTGGCAGGGATCTCTGGGAGCATCCTATTGGCCAGTGCCAGCAAGTAACGTCAGAGCCCTCCCCTGATAGGGCTATTTATGGTCTCTCTTTTAGTTGGTTCTTCAGGTACGGATTGCAAGACTCCAGCAGGAATCCTCTGCATCCTCCACTTCACCTTCTCACAGAAGAAACTGCATCTGGACCCTCCAGGAACTCTACAAACTGCAACAAAGAAGCAAAGACAATTTCTGCAACATTGTATCTTCAGCTCCTGCCAGCAACTGCAACTGTTTCCTGGTCATGCATCCTCAGATGACAGCCTGTCTTCAGCCTGCACCAGAAGACCGAAAGAATCTCCCTTGGAGTAAAGGAGTCACTCCCCTGCTTCAGCAGGCACCTCTCTGCAATGACAACTGACTGTGTGGGTCCTCTCTCCTGATGAGCTGTGTGGATACTGCATCACAGGTGGTGGACTGAAATGGTCCTACTGTCCAACTTTGGTGGAGGTAAGAGCTTGTCTCCCCACGCAAGACAGTACCCCCTTGCACTGCATGTTTTGCAGTTGTCAAGGCTTGTTGGCATTCTTCCACAAAGTTATTTGTCCACCGTGCCACTCCAGCCCCCAGCACTCTATCCCATGATGCACAGCTTCCTGAGTGGTTATCCGGCGGCGGCGGATCCTTTGTTGTAGTGCTGCATCTCCTTTGTCCCTGTGCTGTGGGACTCCTGTGTGCTCTGCCTGGCCTTCTATGGGCTCTCTGAGTTACTGAGAGCCCCTCTGACTCCACCTCCTGGTTAGAGTCCACCAGGTCCCTCCTGGTCCCGAGCAGAGACATTTTCTGCTACCCGCAAGCTTTGCGTGTGCCAAGGATTGTTGGCAAACTCCAGCAATGCAAACCAGACTACAATCATCCATCCGGCATGGGACATCATCTGCACCAACCAGGAACCTGCATCCGTCTTCTTGGGTGCTGTACTGACTGTTGTTCCTCATCTGTGGTTCTTCTTTTGCATCTTCATTTGGGTCAGAAGGGGCTCCTGTTCTCCCTGGACTCTTCTGTGCTTCTCGGACTTGGCCACCTTCTTCCACAGGTCTACAGGTCCTGGAATCCTTTGTTGGTGTCTTGCAGTCTCTTCTGTTTTTTTGCATTATCTTCTTTCTCGTGTTCTTGTGTGTTTCAGGAAAGTTACTGTGATTTACTCCTGCTTTCCTGGGCTCTGGGGTCGGTTCTATTACTTACCTTTGGTGTTTTCTAATACTCCCAGTGCCCCTCTACACAATGCACTTGCCTAGGTGAGAAACCAACATTCGTATTCACTTTCTTAGTGTATGGCTTGTGTTTCTCCAGAGCCATTTCTAACTATTGTGATTTTCACTATTTGCACTGTTTTCTAACTGTTTTTACACCTGTTTCTGCATACTAGTGTATATAATTTGTGTATTATTTACCTCCTAACGGAGTATAGTCTCTATGGTATTTTTGGCATTTGTGTCACTAAAATAAAGTACCTTTATTTTTGTGATACTGATTATTTTCTTTCATGTGTGTGAGTACTCTGTGACTACTGTGGTATTGCATGAGCTTTGCATGTCTCCTAGATAAGCTTTGGCTGCTCAGCTACAGCTACCCCTAGAGAGCCTGGCTTCTAGACACTGCCTACATTTCACCAATAAGGGATAACTGGACCTGGTATAAGGTATAAGTACCATAGGTACCCACTACAAATCAGGGTAGCCTCCTACAATAGTGTGTTATCACCATGTAGTCTGACCGGGTGTCAAAGAAAACAGTTCAGAGACCTGACCTAGGAGGTTCCTGCAGTCTTCTGTATGAGACTCAGAAAGGCAGTCTGCTAGGATAACTTCATCCACTGAACCATCAGCTGCTGAGGTGGAGAAGAGATCAGGGAGAGGGTCACTCTCTTCTTCCTGTCCCTCATAAGTTGCCATGAGCAGCGTCATGTCCGCCCTGTCATAACAGGTCTTAAGGAGGTTCAAATGAAGCACCGTGAAGGGGCTTCTAGGAGTGCCAAGGTCCACCAAATAGGTGACCTCACCCTTCTTCTCCACTATAGTTTGGGGACCACTCCACTTGTCTTGGAGTGCCTTGGGGGCCATAGACTCCAGAACCTACACTTTCTGGCCTGGCTGGTACACAGTGGGACAGCCTTCTGGTCATGCCACTGCTTCTGCAGTTCTTGGCTGGCCTGAAGGTTTTTAGTGGCCTTTTTCATATAATCAGCCATCCTAGATATAAAGCCAAGTACATAATCCACAATGTCTTGTTTAGGGGGCTTGAGAGGTTGCTCCCAGCCCTCCCTTACAAGTGGACCCCTAACAGGGTATCCAAGCTGAAGTTCAAAGGGGCTGTAGCCCACTCCCTTCTGAGGAATCTCCCTGTAGGCAAACAGGAGGCATGGCAGTAGGACATCCCATCTCCTCCTGAATTTTTCAGAGAGTCCCATAATCATGCCTTTGTGAGTTTTATTAAACCTCTCAACCAAACCATTGGTTTGGGGGTGGCAAGTGATGGTGAATTTATATGTTACACCACATTCCTTCCACATGGCCTTAAGATATGCAGCCATTACATTGTACCTCTATCTGATACCACCTCTTTTGGGAGGCCCACCCTGGAGATGATTCCCAGGAGGGCCTTTGCCAATGCAGTAGCTGTAGTGGTCCTTAGAGGTATAGCCTCTGGATACCTGGTGGCATGGTCCACCACCAACAGTATAAATCGGTTTCCAGAGGCAGAGGATGGGTCTAAGGAGCCACCAGTATCCACCCCAACCCTCTCAAAGGAAGCCCCAACCACTGGTAGTGGAATTAGGGGGGCCTTTGGGGTGCCACCTGTCTTACCACTGGCTTGGCAGGTGACACAGGAACAACAAAACTCCTTTGTATCTTCAGACATATGGGACCAGTGAAAGCGTGGGACAAGTCTGTCCCAAGCCTTGCTTTGCCCCAGGTGACCTACCAGGGATATGTCATATGCAAGGGTCAACAAAAAATATCTGTACTGCAGAGGTACTACCAACCTCCTGGTGGCACCAGTTTGGGTTCCATTGGCTCTGAGTATAAGAGGTTGTGTTCCCAATACACCTTGTGGGTGCCACTGACATCGCCTGCTTCCTGAAGGACAGATTGTTGTCCTAGCCCTTCCAGTGTGTGACAAGTTTGCTGTGCCCTACTGAGCTCCTCCCTGGTAGGCCCCCCTGCACCTTCAAGTTCAGTTGTGTCAGCTTTCAACTCTTTAGGCGTAGGTTCTACCAAGGGGGTGGATTCCTTCTCATCAAAGGGGGAATCCTCACTGGAGGGTGGGGCAACTTTTTGCCCTTTCTACCCTTGCCTTTGGGAGCCTCTTGGGCCATTATTCCAGGCTCTGAGATTCCTTTTTCTTTTTGCCTTTTGGCCTGAGCCCTGGTCAAATAAAAAATATGCCCTGGGATGCCCAGCGTTGCTGTATAGGCCTCCAACACCACTTCAGCCCAAACTAAAGTCTCCAAGTCATTCCCCAAGAGTCACTCTACAGGTAGATCTGTGTTGTTGTGGGCGACATTCACTTCGTGCTGATGACCAAGTAGGTGCTGCTCAGGGGACACCCATTTTTCAGTCACCATAGTGACACTGGCACCTTTGTCCCTGTAGGCCTCTGCCTGAACACCATTTATCAAGGGCAGCTGCTTGTACTTACCCATGATAAGGGAACAGGCAGAAAGGGTGGCAAAATCAATTCCCCCATCTGAGACTAAAACCCCCTCAGTAGTTTTCCTAACTAAGCCAGCCACTGCCTCACTTCCTAAAGTGAGCCCAGCTACAACCTTGGTATGGCTATAGCTGCTTGACCCACCACTACTGCTGTTACTAGGAGCACTAGTCATAGAGGTCGGGTTGTAGTGGTGGATGGTTTGGTGCTTTTCGTACGGCAGGAGCTGTCCCCTGGCATATGGCCCTTGTTCTTACAGACCTAGCACCAATCCTTTTTTTTATGGGAAGAGGTAGAGGATTTGGTCCCACCCCCAGAGGAATTTTGTGGGCCCAATGAAGACTCTTGGTTTGTTTTTGTCCCCACCCTTGTCCTGATACTGACATGCTTCCTTTTTCTTGTCTTTGTCACCTCCCATATGTGCTTTTCTGCTCACCCTTGTTCTGACACTTTTGTCTGCCTTCTTTCCCAATTCTTGGGGAGAGGTCAGATCTGAGTCTACTAAGTACTGGTGCAACAAATCAGACACATAATTATTCAGTGTATGCTCTTTCAGAATGAGATTGTATAAGCCCTCATAGTCACTGACTTTGCTACCATGTAACCAGCCTCCCAAGGCCTTCACAGGGGAGTCCACAAAATCAACCCAATCCTGGGAGGACTCTTTTCTAGTCTCCCTGCACTTATTTCTGTACTGTTCAGTGGTAAGACCAAATCCATCCAAAAGAGCATACTTTAAAACTGTGTAATTGTCAGCATCCTCCTTCCTGACAGTAAGAAGCCTATCCCCACCCTTGTCAGAGAAGGAGAGCCAAAGGATAGCAGCCCACTATCTCTAGGGGACCCTCTGAAATTTTAAAGCTGTTTCCAGAGCAGAAAACCACCTGTGAATGTCATCCCCCACCTTGTAGAGGGGACAACTATGCTAAGGTTTCTAGAATTAAGAGTCCTCCCTGACCCTTGGTTCCCTGAAACCAAAGCTGCTGCCACCATGGGGTGCTAACCCCAATATATATATATATATATATATATCTATCTATCTCTCTCTCTCTCTCTCTCTCTCTCTCTCTCTCTCTCTCTCTCTCTCTCAGCCTCAGCTTCGCCTTTTCCAGCATCAGTTTCCTGGGCTCCCCATCTAGAGAATCTTCTGCTGGAGTTGAGAAGTCTGTCCCCTCAGATACTAAGGTGACATGAGTGGCAGGATGAGTATCTGTCCCTAGGTTTACTAGCCCTCTGGGTACAAAGGGGGGCCTACTAACATGGGCACCTTTGACACTACCTGTACTCCTCCCAGCTACATCAGGGGGTTTACTAGAGACCCTGTGATCCTCTGAGGGACCCTCAGGAGCCTCCTCAGTGTCCAGATCCTCTCTTTCTAACACTAGGGGGCAAGAGTCTACATCCTCCTCCCTCTCCTCCTGGCTACCAGCTTGATCCTGGTCATCCTGGAGGAGACGTCCTAGGAGCAGACTCCTATTAGGGTTCCTCCCTGTCTTCAGTTTCCAACTCTTACACACTTCCCTCAGTTCCTGGAAGGTGAGTTCCTCATAGTGAGAACCCGTGGTCTGAGATGTGCTAGGTACTGAAGACCTGTTAGAGTGGTGTAGGGTGTGCCTAACCTCCCTAACTTCTAGACGCTCTTAGAGACGTTTGGAACAAGGGTTATGCGTAGAACACTCTCTTACCCAACCCCTAGAGACTATGGCCCTCATTACACCCGTGGCGGTCGGTGTTAAAGCGGCGGTAATACCGCCAACAGGCCGGCGGTAAAAAAAATGGGATCACGACAACGGCGGAAACCGCCAACACAGATAGCCACTTTAACAATCCAACCGCCACAGCGGTAGCAACAAACACCGCAGCAGTAATCGCCAACAGACAGGCAGAAGTCAATGTACCCCCAACCCCATCACAACCCACCCATCCGCCAGCTTTTTTGGTGCGGGACTAATGCCATCAAAAGCACGGCGGAAACAGGGCTTGAAAGGGAAACCACTGACCTCTTAACACTCAACGAAGAACCAGGACGCCATGAAGCCCGAGTTGCAGGTCCTGCCCATGCTGGTCTACCTCCTCATCTACCAGGAGTACGAACGGCGGCGGCGACAACCATGGTGAGTACTGCACCTAGTACACAGGGGAGGAAAAAGATAGTGACACACACACGCAACACCCCCACCACCACCCTCACCCACAACACCTTACACACAAACACATGCAACAACATTACATTTACACCCCGTAATCCCCTGGAAGAATGCAAGGACTAAAGGAATTGAGTCAAATCAGTTATAGATTAGAAATAGTCAGATATACATAATAATTTAAAAAACAGTATTTACAAAAATATACAATATGTACATAAGGCCGTACATTGTCCACTCAAAATGTCCGTGGGCCACTGGACCAAAACTCATAAGCCAAGCCCAAACTTAACTCCTGCCTCAATACGGAGAGAACACTGGAGGGGCATTAGGTTGAAAACACACAGGCACCTCAGGGGGACGGGGAAGGGGGCCCCAGCCTGAAGATGGTAAACAGCACTGCTCCTCGAGGGGGCTCCATGCCCACAGCGATGTCCTGGGGAGTGCAAAGTCACAATCTCTCAAGTGGGTGGTGTGCCCTCTGCTTGGTCCTGGGGAGTGCAAAGCCACAGTCTCTCAAGTGGGTGGTTTGCCCTCTGCTTGGTCGTGGGGAGTGCAAGGCCACAGTCTCTCAAGTGGGTGGTTTGCCCACTGCTTGGTCCTGGGGAGTGCAAAGCCACAGTCTCTCAGTGGGTGGTTTGCCCACTGCTTGGTCTTGGGGAAAGCAAGGCCACAGTCTCTCTAGTGGATGGCTTCTCCACTGTTTCCGGAGGGGGCCTTGTGCCCAGTGTGCTTTATCCTGAGAAGGATGGGGTGAGTGGATGGCTTCTTCCACTGGTTCTGGAGGGGGCTTTGTTCCCATTGTGCTTCATCCTGGCAAGGATAGGGTGAGTGGATGCCTTCTTCCACTGGTTCTGGAGGGGGCTTTGTGCCCATTGTGCTTCATCCTGCCAAGGATAGGGTGAATGTATGCATATCTCCACTGGTTCAAGAGGGGGCTTTGTGCCCATTGTGCTTCATCCTGGCAAGGATAGGGTGAGTGGATGCATATCTCCACTGGTTCTGGAGGGGGGGGGGCTTTGTGCCCATTGTGCTTCATCCTGGCAAGGATAGGGTGAGTGGATGCCTTCTTCCACTGGTTCTGGAGGGGGCTTTGTGCCCATTGTGCTTCATCCTGGCAAGGATAGGGTAAGTGGATGACTTCTTCCACTGGTTCTGGAGGGGGCTTTGTGCCCATTGTGCTTCATCCTGGCAAGGATAGGGGGAGTGGATGCCTTCTTCCACTGGTTCTGGAGGGGGCTTTGTGCCCATTGTGCTTCATCCTGACAAGGATAGGGGGAGTGGATGCCTTCTTCCACTGGTTCTGGAGGGGGCTTTGTGCCCAGTGTGCTTCATCCTGCCAAGGATATGGTAAGTGGATGCCTACTTCCACTGGTTCTGGAGGGGGCTTTGTGCCCAGTGATGCAACACTTGGGGTGTGGTAGTTCACAGTCCCTCACCTGGGTGTCTGAGGCATGAGATTTGCAGGGACCAGATTGCATGATAGTCCATGGAGGCAAGGCTAGACTCCATCCTGGGATGGCTACTTCTGCAAACTGGTGGTAGTGCTGGTGCTGGTGGGAGTGCTGCCAGTGGTGGAGGGAGGCTCCAGCCTTCTCCTGCAGCCTCGGACGGCTGTCCACTGGGGCTGCTGCTGGTAGTGGTGCTACTGTCAGCGGTGCAGGTGGCGGTGCTTGTGGCGGTGCTAGCGGCGGTGCAGGTGGCGGTGCTGGCCATGGTACAGTTGCCAGTGCTGCCAGTGGTGGGGGGTACTCCAGCCCTTCTCCTGCAGCCTCGGACGGCTGCTACTGAGGCTGCTGCTGCAGACAGTAGTGGTGCTTGCGGCGGTGCTAGCGGCGGGACTGCTGGCGGTGCTGGCCGCGGTGCAGGAGGACGTGCTGGCGGATGTCCTGGTAGCCACCAGGCCTTCACCTGCAGCCTCGGACAGCTGAAGTGGCTTGCCTGGTGTTCTGTGCCCCTTCCTCACCTTGGTAGATGGTGGTATGACCTTGGGTCTGGCAGCTGGAGTCTTTGAGGTGGCCTTGCTGGGTGGTTGTGGCTCCTTCCCCTTGGCGGATGCTGTCCCCCTCTTCACCTTGGCAGGTGGCGGAATGGGTTTGGGCTTGGC
Source organism: Pleurodeles waltl (assembly GCF_031143425.1). Lineage (NCBI taxonomy): Eukaryota > Metazoa > Chordata > Amphibia > Caudata > Salamandridae > Pleurodeles > Pleurodeles waltl. Next base: position 206,209,006 of record NC_090449.1, read on the forward strand.
AGGGGTTGGTGGCACACTGGCTGGGCTGACGGGTGCCCCCTTTCAATCAATCAATCAAAGAAACTTATAGAGCATGCTACTCACCCGTGAGGGTCTCAAGGTGCTGGGAGGGGGGGGGGAATCAAGGGAGGGGCAGAGAGGGTCACTGTTCGAACAACCATGTCTTGAGGTTCTTTCTGAAGAGCAGGAGGTCTTTGGTTTTGCGAAGGTTGGTGGGAAGGGAGTTCCAGGTTTTGGGGGCGAGGTAGGAGAAGGACCTGCCTCCTGTGGTGGTGCGTTGGATGCGGGGGACTGTGGCTAGGGCGAGGTCGGCTGATCGGAGGTTGCATGTGGGAGTGTGGAAGTTCACTCTTTCGTTGAGGTAGGTTGGGCCCGTGTTGTGGAGGGATTTGTGAGCGTGGATGAGGATCTTGAATGTGATTCTCTTGTCTATGGGGAGCCAGTGCAGGGATTTGAGGTGTGGTGAGATTTGTTTGTGGCAGGGGAGGCCAAGGACGAGGCGTGCAGCTGTCTTCTGGATTCTCTGGAGTTTGCGTTGAGTTTGAGTGTGGTGCCTGCATAGAGGGCGTTGCCGTAGTCTAGTCTGCTGCTGATGAGTGCATGGGTGACTGTCTTCCTGGTTTCTGGGGGAATCCATTTGAAGGATTTTTTTAGAGTGGGGAGTGTGTGGAAGCAGGAGGAGGTTAGAGCATTGATTTGCTGTGTCATGGAGAGGGAGGGGTCCAGAATGATGCAGAGGTTGCGTGCATGGTTTGCGGGGGTGGGTGCGGGGCCTAGGGCGGTGGGCCACCAGGAGTCGTCCCAGGTGGTTTTGTTGGGGCCGAAGATGATGATCTCGGTTTTGTTGGAGTCGAGCTTGAAGTGGTTAGTGGTCATCCAGTTGGCGGTGTCAAAGAGAGCAGCGTGTAGGTTGGTTTTGGCGGTGGTGGGGTTGCGGGTGAGGGAGAGGATGAGTTGGGTGTCATCTGCGTAGTCGAGGATAGTGATTCCATGTGCTCGAAGGATGTTGGCTAGGGGGATCATGTAGATGTTGAAGAGTGTGGGGCAGAGGGAGGACCCTTGGGGGACTCCACAGATTATCTTGGTAGTGGTGGAGTGGAAGGCGGACTCTCTGGGTCCGGTCGGTGAGGAAGGAGGTGAGCCAGTCTAAGGCTTTGTGGCAAATTCCTGTGTTGTGGAGGCGTGTGCGTAGTGTGTGGTGGCAGACGGTGTCAAAGGCTGCGGAGAGGTCTAGGAGGATGAGTGCGACGGTCTCGCCTTTGTCGACTTTGGTCCTGATGTCGTCCGTGCATGCGAAGAGGGCAGTTTCCGTGCTGTGGTTCTTGTGGAACCCGTATTGTGAGGGGTCAAGAGTGTTGTTTGTTTTGAGCCTCTGATAGCTGCAGGAACCACAGCGGATGTCGACTTGGTGGCTGAGGTGCTGGCCTGGGTTCTGGCCATCCTGGCCCGAGGGGAAGGAAGGAGAGGGAGGGGTAGGGAAGAGGTCAAAGTTTGCCAGGAAAAGCTTCTTAAGGACACTGGGGTTGGAAGAGGGAGAGGGTTTGGGAGTGGAGGAAGAGGGAGTGGTCGTAGGAGGTGCCTGCCTGCTGATTTTGGGTGCAGGTGCATGGGCTGGATGCTGTTGTGAAGTGGATGGCTGTTGGGTGGGTGGGTGCTTGCGTTTGTGTACTTTGGAAGAAGGGGTCACAGACACAGTGGGTGGGGACACAGGGGACGTGTGCATGGATGTGGGGGTGGTGACTGCCAGTGAGGGGTGTGTTGTGATGGGCGTGCTGTTGATGGAGGTAGTGAATGTAGTGCATGCAGGCATGAGTGGAGACGCTACTGGGAGGGAGGTGGACGAGGAGGAGGAGGGGTCACAGTGGAGACAGTGGGTGTTGGTGTGTCTGCATTGGGTTGGTGCTTGTGTGAGTGCCTGTGAGATGAAGTATGGTGCTTGTGTTTGCCCGAGCCACTTTTGTGTGTTGATTTGGGTGAATGCTGGTCTGAAGGTGTGCTTGGGATAGGTTGAGGTTGAGGGGATTGGGACTGGGTAGAGGAAGTTGGAGTAGGGAGGCTAGAGACAGGGACAATGGCTGCCATCAGTGCTGAGGCCAGAGCCTTAAATGCTTTCTGTTGGGCCGCCACGCCAGAGTGAATGCCCTCCAGGTATGCATTTGTTTGTTGCAAATGCCTCCAGACACCCTGGATGGCATTCAGTATGGTTGACTGCCCAACAGTGAGGGATCTCAGGAGGTCAATAGCCTCCTCACTGAGGCAGCAGGGCTGACTGGGGCAGGGCCTGAGGTGCCTGGGGCGAAGGAGATGCCCACCCTCCTGGGTGAGCAGGCACGGGAAACATGCTGAGGGGCTGCTGGGAGGGCGGTGCTGGTAGGGGGGTGGTGGCTGTACCTGTTGTTGGGGTGGGCACAGAGGTGTCCGCCACCACCAGGCAGCTTCCATCAGAGGAGGAGTCGCTGTCTGTGGTGTCTCCTCCTGTCCTCGTCGTGGTGCTCCCCTCACCCTCCGTCCCACTGTTGCCCTCACCCTCACTGGATTCGGCCTCCAGGCCTATGTGGGATGCAGCTCCCTCCGTCACCGGTGCCTCTGCTTCTCCGCCAGATGATGCTAATGCATACAAGGACAGGGTGACAGAACAAAAAAGGGGGGGAAGATAGAGGATACACTTGGTCAATGTCAGCAACACCACTACCGTTGGCGTACACAACACACAGGGAGCATCCCTATGCACTAGGCCATGCACTACCAGTTACTAAGATAGTCACCAGCCCATGGGGTACAATACCTAACGCCATTAGCTGCACACCTGAAACCCACAGGACCCTGCCTAGTAGTAGATGCTCACTAGCACTATTGGGGGTGGAGTGCTTCAGAGCCTGCCCAACAAGGGACCTACCCTGCCATGTTCGCCCTCACACATCCCCCACCCAGGTACGACAGACACCCCTTCCTTGTTGGGAGGCCAGCCCCAGCTGGGCCTCCGCCGTCTTTCTTGCCCAGCGGCCAAGGTCCTCCCACCGTTTGCGGCAGTGGGTGCTCCGCCTGTCAAAGACCCCCAAGGTCTGCACCTCCTTGGTGATGGCACGCCAAATGCCCTTTTTCTGATGGGTGCTGACCTGCATGTAAAAGACAGCAGAAAAGGGAATTAGTTAACTGTCCGGACCGTCACACTCATGGCCCACCAGATCCCTCCCATTCCCTGACGCACATACATTGACCACCATACATGCAGCACTCTGGCCAGGATGCCTCAGCCCCCCCCTACATGTGGCTTACACACACAGCACTCCATACATTCATGGCCCACGCATCATGCTCAAAGTGTACTCACCTGTTTGTCTGGAGGACCGTAGAGTAACGTGTACTGGGGTAGGACAGCATCCACCAGTCTCTCCAACTCCTCCGCAGTGAAGGCAGGGGCCCTTTCCCCAGACACATGAGCCATTGTCGCTTCTAGACGCAGGTCACAGCACCACTTGCGGTGTAGGTCCTCTCCTGTTGAAGGTCAGGTAGCAAGTGAGTGAATAGATAGAAAATGGCGGTCACGTCCGCGGCAGTGCTTACCATCACCGCCGGCGTACAATGCAATTGGCTCCTGGAACTCATAGGACCCAATGATAACCAATGCGAAGTCGCGCGGTGGTCATCGACCACCTACCGCAACAGTGCACAACACCAGCAGAATTACCTCATTTCCACTTGTCCCTCCTCACAGGTCAGGCAGCCGCCATTTCAGGGGGGCACATGGCATGGCACCTAACTGCGTCACAGTGGACATTGGCACAGCCACTGAGTCTCGGATTCACATGCAGGTTCTGTAAAGGAAAAGATGCATTATTATTTCAATTGATGTGTGAATATGACCCTCTGCTCACCGTTTTCCTCCATAGGCTTCGACCGCTGAGGATGAATATGAGATGGCGACATCCTCCGGTGTACAGACCCCTGGTGGACCTTGTGACAATGGAGGACAGACACATTATCCTAACATACCGACTTGATCAGGCCACAATCCAAGAACTGTGTGCCCAATTGGAGCCAGACCTGATGTCAGCTATCCACCAGCCCACAGGGATCCCTCCCTCTAGTGCAGGTCCTGTCAGTGCTCCATTTCCTGGCAAGTGGTTCCTTCCAAACAACAGTGGCCATGGCATTAGGGATGTCTCAGCCAATGTTCTCCAACGTAATGACCAGAGTGTTGTCAGCCCTGCTGAAACACATGCGCAGCTACATCGTATTCCCCCAGGTGGAGGATTTTGCCACAGCGAAAGATGACTTTTATGCCCTGGGACATATCCCCAACATCATTGGTGCCATTGATGGTACACATGTGGCATTTGTCCCCCCCCAACCCCCCAGAGAAATGACTAAGTGTTCAGGAATTGAAAAAGCTATCACTCTATGAATGTGCAGATGGTGAGTTTGGCGGACCAGTACATCTCCCATGTGAATGCCAAGTATCCTGGCTCTGTGCATGACGCATTTATCTTGAGGAATAGCAGCATCCCATATGTGATGGGCCATCTCCAGAGGCACCGGGTGTGGCTAATAGGTGAGCCCAAGGTCCCCACTTAGGATAAGTTGGTGTCTGGGTATGAGGTTGTCCCTAAGGGTTAGTGTGTGTCTAACAGGTATCCCTCGATATTTGCAGGTGACTCTCATGGCTACTAACCCCAGTGAGGAATGCCATGACAAGGGCAGAGGAACGTTACAATGAAGTACATGGGCGAACAAGGAGGATAATTGAAAGAACCTACTCACCCAAGAAGGTGTGCCAGATAATCGTTGCATGTTGCACAACCTGGAGTTGAGACGCCAGGTGCCTTTTCTGCAGGAGGATGAGCCTGGAGATGGTCTTGTGGCAGCGGTGGGGCCTGTGGACAGTGAGGAAGAGGAGGCAGAAGAAGAAAATGTGGACAACAGAAGTAATATTATACAGCAGTACTTCCAGTGACACACAGGTAAGACACTGTAACTTCACTTTACATTTCAGTTTCCTGTTGGACATTGTACATGGCAGCATGATTTCCCTGTGTCTATGGCCACTACTGTACCCTTTGACATCTCTATTTCAGATCTCTGTGGCTCCTGGTATGTTTACTGCTGCCCACTAAAGGTTACTCAAATGTAAATGTAACTGTACATATGACTTACAATGCTTTCATAATGTTGTACTAATACTTATTTGAAACATTTGACAGACCACAGATTTGTATTTGTTCCAAGGGTGTTTATTTAAGTGCTCATCAGTAGAGGGGGATGTGCAGTGGGCTGGGGTGATGGTGGAGGAATGTCCAGTTAGAGTCTAGTCTCTTGGTATCAAAGGTGCATTGTCCAATGGGGCATAGGAAGGGGAGTAATGGAAGTTCAAGGTGGACAGGGTGACAGAGTGGGACACAAGGGTGACATTCAGGAGAGTTTTATTTTCTGGCGGGGGTCTTGGCAATGTTCTCTGGCTTCTGCCTGGATCGCAGGAACCGTTCTACAGGGGGTGTGGTACTGGTGGCCTGTTGTTCCTGTGGCGGGGCCTCCTGTCCACTAGCGCCAGCGGAGGTGGAGGGCTGTTCATCGTGTGGTTAGTGTCAGGGGCCCGTTGGTGTGCCACTGCCTCCCTCATGGTATTGGCCATGTCTGCCAGCACCCCTGCAATGGTGACCAGGATGGTGTAGATGTGTTTGAGGTCCTCCCTGATACCCTGGTACTGTCCCTCCTGCAGCCGCTGGGTCTCCTGCAACTTGGCCAGTATCTGGCCCATCGTCTCCTGGGAATGGTGGTATGCTCCCAGGATGTTGGTGAGTGCCTCCTGGAGAGTGGGTTCCCTGGGACTGCCCTCCCCCTGTCGCACAGCAGTCCTCCCAGCTTCCCTGTTGTCCTGTCCCTCTGTCCCCTGAACCATGTGCCCACTGCCACTGACCCCAGGTCCCTGATCGTCCTGAGCTTGTGGGTTTGCCTGGGGTCCCTGTAGTTGTGGACACACAGCTGACTGACGTTCCTGGGGACAGTGGCATGGGTCCGCTTGGTGGGTGCTGTGCTGGTGTTTCCTGAGGGGGGAGGCTCTGTGGTGGGTTGGGACTGTGGCAGGGTAAACGTCTGTCGAGAGGTCCCTGATGGGCCAGGTTGGTCATCGTGATCCAGGCGTGCAGAGCTGCTGTCACTGTGGGCCTCTTCTGGGGGGGGGACTGGATGTTGCTGTCAACTCCTCTCCAGTGACGTTGAATAGGCATCCTGCTGGATGCAAATGCAGTGTTATTATATCTGCATGAGCCATCTTGTGCATGGGTATGTTGCCCTGTATGGTTGTCATTTCCCTGTCAGCTTTGCCTTGTGTGCGTGGTGATTTTTTGAGCTAGGTGATTCTCTCTACTGGGCATGCTGTGGAGATGGGTTGTCATGCAGATCTGTGATGGGGGTCCATGGATCGTTGTGGCATGCAGGGCTTGGTATTAGGATGGGTGGCTTGTGATAGTGGGGTATGTGTGAGGTGGTGGAGTGATGGGAATGAGGGTCAGGGTGGGGGTATGTTTTTGGCATGCAGGTTGGGGGTGATAGTAGTCAAGATTTGACTTACCAGAGTCCAATCCTCCTGCTACTCCGCCAGGCTCTCAGGATGCATTATTGCCAAGACTTGCTCCTCCCATGTTTTTAGTTGTGTTGGAGGGGGTGGGGGTCCACCGCCAGTCCTCTGTACTGCTACCTGGTGTCTTGCAACCATGGAACGTACATTCCCCCATAGGTCGTTCCACCTCTTCCTGATGTCATCCCTTGTTCTAGGGTGCTGTCCCGCGGCGTTGACCCTGTCCACGATTCTCCGCCATAGCTCCATCTTCCTTGCCGTGGATTTCTGCTGCACCTGTTATCCAAATAGCTGTGGCTCTACCCGGATGATTTCCTCGACCATGACCCTTAGCTCCTCCTCTGAAAGCCTGAGGTGTCTTTGGGGTGCCATGGATGTGGTGTGAGTGGTATGTGTGAGGGTGTGTGGGGTGATGTGTTGGGATGTGTGGTGTGAGGTGTGTGGATGGTGTATGAGTGATGGTGTTTTGTGGCTCTGATTGAGTGGGTGATCCTGGCTTGTCTCTCTGTTAGCTATCTTTTTTTTTCGTTGTAAGGGGTTGTGGGTATTGTGGGTGTGTGTTTTATATTGGATTGGGTGTGTGGGTGTGGTGTGTGTATGTGTGTCAGGTGTGTGTAGTTTGAATTGTCCAATGTAGTGTAGTTTTGTAAGTGTGTGTGTATTTTGCACGCCTGTATACTGACCTTTGGGCTGGCGGACTTGTGTGTGTCTGTATAGTGGCAGATTTCTCAGTGTGGGTCATAACACCCGTACCGGAATACCACCGCGGTCACGGTATGTTGGCGGCCGTCAGCACGGCGGTAGGCGGCATTTACCGCCACAGTTGTAATGAGGCTCTATGTCCTGACACTAGGTATATGTGTAGATCCCTAGCTAGTAAGTGGCCTTTCCAGAGGAAAGTAACAAGTGATGGAGTGGTAAGTCAATTGGAAGTGCTTATCCTGCCTCTGCACCACCAATGTAGGAAGCTGGCCTGGTGTGTGATGGGTACATAAGGTACTTATACCTTATACCAAGTCCATGTGTCCCCTCTTAGTGAAGTGTAGGCAGTGTCTAGAAGCCAGACTCTCTAGAGGTAGCAGTGGATGAGCAGCCAAGGCTTATCTAAGAGGCATGCAAAGCTCATGCAATACCACTGTAGTCCCACAGCATTTACACACATGAAAGAAAACACTCAGTTGTACAAAAATAAAGGTACTTTATTTTTGGAACAAATCACCACAAAATGCTAGAAGGGAAACCTACCAATAGGAGGTAAGTAGTACACTAAATATATACACTAGTAATCAGAAACAGACATAGAAAAGGTTAGAAAACAGTGCAAATGGCAGTAACCAGTAGTGGCCCTAGTGGGAGCACAAACCATATACTAACAAATTGAATGTGAACACAGGAGCCCAACCTAGGTAAGTAAAATGTGTAGAGGGGAGCTGGGAGTACCAGAAAACCACAAAGGTAAGGAACACAGTACTCCCCAGCGACCAGGAATGCAGGAGTAATTCAGTGGATTTTCCCCAAACCACCCAAAAGGAGGAAAAGAAGAAAAAAGAAGATACCCAGACCAGACTGCAAGAAAACCAGCGGATGATTCCTGAAGAAAGAAGACCTGTCAAGGGAGGGGACCAAGTCCAAGAGTCACAGTGGAGTCCAGAAGGAGTAGGAGCTACTACCCACCCAGCTATAGTTGCAGGAGTTGGTCGACGGTGATGAACAACAGGTCTGCACTGGAGCCCTGGAACCAGAGAAGAGTTCCTGATGGATGCAGATGATGTCCCACGCTGGAAGGAAGATTGCAGGCAGGTGTTGGTGCAGGAATTACACCAATAAACCTTGGCAAAGGCAAACATGCGGTTAGTGGAAAACTGGTGCTGCCAGGGACCAGCAAGGCCCAGGAGGACTCAACCCAGGAGGGGGAGTCACAGGGGACCCTCAGTGTCACAGAGAGTCCAGAGAAGCAGAGGCAGCACCCACAGGAGTCCCACAGGACGGGGACACAGTAGTCACAGAAGAAGCCCACGCAGCACTACAAAAGTGCTTGGGTCTGGAGCTACACATTGCCTGAAGATCCCTTGGAGGAGATGCAAACAAGCCTTGACAACGGCTGAAGAGTTGCAGTCTTCTGAGGATGCATGGCTGGGAAAATGTTGCAAAGCTGGCAGGAGACATGGAAACAAAGTTGCAGAAGAGTCTTCTTCATTGTAGCAGTGTTGACCATTCCAGGAGCGACCAATCGCAGTTCTGGTTGCCAGAAGTCGAAGTGGAGGTTGGAGAGGAGTTCTGCTGGAATTTTGAAAGCCCAATCTGAGGTCCCAACCAAGAGAGACACACTAAATAGCCCTGAAAGGGGGGTTGGTCACCTAACCAAGTAAGCACCTATCAGGAGGAGGCTCTGACATTACCTGTGTGGCCTGGCCACTCAGATGCTTCCAGAGTTCCCCGCCAACCTTTGAAACAAGATGGCAGAACCCAGGGAACCTCTGGAGGAGCTCTGGGCATCACACCTGGGGTTGTGATGGAAAGGGGAGTGGTCACTCATTTCCATTGTCCAGTTTCACGCCAGAGCAGGGACTGGGGGTCCGTGAACCGGTGTGGACTGGGTATGCAGGTAGGGCACCAAATGTGCCCTTCAAAGCAAACCAGTGGCTTGGGGAGGCTACCCCTCCCGAGCCAGTCACATCTTTTTCCAAAGGGAGAGGGTGTTACTTCCCTCTCCCAAAGGAAATCCTTTGTTCTGCCTTCCTCGGCTTGATCAGATAAGCAGCAGGAGGGCTGAAACCTGTCTGAGGGGTGACAGCAGCTGGGCTGCCCGGAAAACCCTGTAAGACTAGTTGTAGCAATGCTTAGGGTCCTCTAAGGAGCCCCCAGTGTGCATGGAATCATACTTACAATACTTGCAACAGTATTGGGGTATGTTTCTGACATGTTGGATACCAACATGCCCAGATTCGGAGTTACCATTATGTAGCTGGACATAGGTAGTGACCTATGTCCAGTACACGTGTAAAATGGTGCCCCCGTACATACAAAGTCCAGGAAAATGGATCTGTAGTGTGTGGGACACCTCTGCTAGTGCAGAGGTGCCCTCACACACCAGTACCTGCACCCTACCATCTGGGCTGTGAGGGCCTACCATAGGGGTGACTTACAGTGACCTGGTGCAGTGACCTGTAGTGAAAACAGGTGCATGCACCCGTTTCACGCAGACTGCAATGGCAGGCATGCAGAACCCTTTGCATGAGCACCTTATGAGTAGCAGAATAACTGCTGCAGCCCATAGGGATCCCCTGGAACCCCAATGCCCTGGGTACCTAGGTACCATATACTAGGGACTTACATGGCAGGACCAGTATGCCAATTATGGGAAGACAAGGGTACAATTTAGAGGAGAGAGCAAAACTACTGGGGTCCTGGTTAGCGGGATCCCAGTAGACACAGTCAAACACACTCACAACAGGCAGCAAATGGGGGTAACCATGCCAAGAAAGAGGGTACTTTCCTACTCTCCCCGCTTGCGAACTGATTTCTAGTGATAGGGCTTCCCCATTCAGAGCCGTAGCTCCGGTGCACCAATTTCAAGGTTCTTCGCGGCTCTGCGCTTTGGCGTGGAAAGAAACTGATGTCACTGTGCTGATGCAGCAGCTATGTAATACGCCTGACGTCATCACAGTGACTACAATGCCAATGCTGTGGAGTTGACCGACACCACCTAACGACGCGCAAGGGTATTGCTTGAAGAAAAAACACCTGGGGGAAATTCTAAGATAAGGAATTTAACCCCTTCGCTGACAGGCCTTTTCCCCCTCAGGTGCCAGGCCTTTTTTTGCCTATTTGGGCAGTGCTCTTAGGCCCTCATAACTTTTTGTCCACATAAGCTACCACGCCAAATTTGTGTCCTTTTTTTCAACATCCTAGGGATTCTAGAGGTACCCAGACTTTGTGGGTTCCCTTGAAGGAGGCCAATAAAGCAGCCAAAATATATTGAAAATTTCATTTTTTTAAAACAAATGGGGAAAAAAGGGCTGCAGAAGAAGGCTTGAGTTTTTTTCCCTGAAAATGGCATCAACAAAGGGTTTGAGGTGGTAAAAATCACCAGCTTCCCAGCTTTCAGGAAAAGGCAGACTTAAATCAGAAAACCTAATTTTCCAACACAATGGCATTTTACTGGGACATAGCCATTTTTAAGATTTTCTGTGCTTTAAGCCTCCTTCCAGTAAGTGACAGCAAAGGGTGTGAAACCAATGCTGGATCCCGGAAACCTAAACATTTCTGAAAAGTAGACACAATTCTGAATTCAGCAATGGGTAATTTGTGTAGATCCTACAAGGGTTTCCTACAGAAAATAATAACTGAAATAAAAAAATATTGAAATTGAGGTGAAAAAAACAGCCATTTTTCTCTACGTTTTACTCTGTAACTTTTACCTGCAATGTCAGATTTTTTTAAAGCAATATACCATTACGTCAGCTGGACTCTTTTGATTGCGGGGATATATAGGTCTTGTAGGTTCATCAAGAAACCCTAGGTACCCAGAGCCAATAAATGAGCTGCACCTTGCAGTGGGTTTTCATTCTATACCAGGTATACAGCAATTCATTTGCTTAAATATAAAGAGTGAAACATAGGTATCAAGAAAACCTTTGTATTTCCAAAATGGGCACAAGATAAGGTGTTGAGAAGCAGCGGTTATTTGCACATCTCTGAATTCTGGGGTGCCCATACTAGCCTGCGAATTACAGGGCATTTCTCAAGTAGACATCTTTTTTACACACTGTCTTATATTTGGAAGGGAAAAATGTAGAGAAAGACAAGGGGCAATTACACTTGTTTTGCTATTCTATGTTCCCTCAAGTCTCCCGATAATAATGGTACCTCACTTGTGTGGGTAGGCCTAGCGCCCGTGTCAGAAAATGCCCCAAAACACAATGTGGACACATCCCATTTTCCCAAAGAAAACAGAGGTGTTTTTTGCAAAGTGCCTACTGGTGGATTTAGGCCTCTAGCTCAGCCGGCACCTAGGGAAACCTACCAAACCTGTACATTTTTGAAAAATAGAGACCTAGGGCTATCCAAGATGGGGTGACTTGTGGTGCTCTAACCAGGATCTGGTACCCAGAATCCTTTGCAAACCTCAATATTTGGCTAAAAAAACACTTTTTCCTCACATTTCGGTGCCAGAAAGTTCTGGAATCTGAGAGGAACAACAAATGTCCTTCCACCCAGCGTTCCCCCAAGTCTCCTGATAAAAATGATACCTCACTTGTGTGGGTAGGCCTAATGCCCGCAACAGGAAATGCCCCAAAACACAACGTGGACACATCACATTTCTTCACATAAAACAGAGGTGTTTTTTGCAAAGTGCCTACCTGTGGATTTTGGCCTCTAGCTCAGCCGGCACCTAGGGAAACCTACCAAACCTGTGCATTTTTGAAAACTAGAGACTTAGGGAAATCCAAGATGGGGTGACTTGTGGGGCTCTCAACAGGTTCTGTTACCCAGAATCCTTTGCAAACCTCAAAATTTGGCAAAAAAAACACTTTTTCCTCACATTTCAGTGACAGAAAGTTCTGGAATCTGAGAGGAGCAACAAATTTCCTTTCACCCAGCACTCCCCCAAGTCTGCAGATAAAAATGATACCTCACTTGTGTGGGTGGGCCAGGTGCCAGCAACAGGAAAAGGCCAAAACCTTGTAGAGATTGAGGGGATAGCACAGCGAGTTGATAAGAACATATTTTTCTTTTATACATCTTTAGGCGGACTCTGCTTTGGGGACCCACACAAGTGAGGTGTCATTTTACTTGGGAGACTGAGGGGAAATGCTGGGGAGTGGGAATTTTGGGCTGGATCGGTGATCGTACTAAGAAAAGACAGGAAAATATGCTTTTTTAAGCAAATTTTGAGGTTTGCAGAGGAGTCTGGGTAAGACAATTTTGGGGGATCCATGCAAGCCACACCTCCCTGGACTCCTTGGGGTGTCTAGTCTTAAAAAATGTCTGGGTTTGGTAGGTTTCCCTAGATGAAGGCCGCACCCAAGACCAAAACCATAGGCACCCCCTCCCCCCCAAACACAGATAATTTTGTAATATATAATTTTGATGTGTCCACGTACGTCTGTGATGTGCCAAACACAAAAATTGTGAAAAGAAACCCAATTAGGTTATGTGAAAAAGACCCCTCACCCACCAACCAAGTTGGTGGCATGCTTCATCATCGGGCTCCCACCTGAGACACCTAGCATGTCACAAGTGTGCTGCAATGCCTGATTACAGCGGAGCAGGTTTTATCATTTTTACCACACATACTGGTTGGATTTGGCACAAAGGTGAGTGATGGTTCAGTAGATCAAATTTTATTAACAAGAGATTTCACAAAAGTGAAATGCACTGTTAATAACTGAAAGGCCAAAAAACTGAACCAATGACTCACAGCTCGTGAGCTGTAAACCCGCGTCAAGGCACTAACCGTTTACAGTCCATTCACACACCTTTCATACATGACATGCACAAGACCATTCATGCCGCCAGACACTGGCCCAGCAACATAACAACACTCGCCTCAACAGACAGAGCCACTCAAGGGCTCATCACTTACATACGCCCACATTCCTGATACAGCAGTCACACTAGCTGATGGGAGTGTGTGGACTGATGTTTGGCTGGCACCGCCAGCCAAGCGCCACCCCACGCTCACCGGCAGCGAAGCGCCACCCCACGCACACCGCCAGCCAAGCATCACCCCACGCACACCGCCAGCCAAGCATCACCCCACGCACACCGCCAGTCAAGGGCCACCCCACGCACACCGCCAGCCAAGCACCACCCTACGCACACTCGCCTCAACAGACAGAGCCACTCAAGGGCTCATCACTTACATACGCCCACATTCCTGATACAGCAGTCACACTAGCTGATGGGAGTGTGTGGACTGATGTTTGGCTGGCACCGCCAGCCAAGCGCCACCCCACGCTCACCGGCAGCGAAGCGCCACCCCACGCACACCGCCAGCCAAGCATCACCCCACGCACACCGCCAGCCAAGCATCACCCCACGCACACCGCCAGTCAAGGGCCACCCCACGCACACCGCCAGCCAAGCACCACCCTACGCACACCGCCATCACTTTATTTTATTTTATAAACAACAAAGAAACCACTAACTAATTATAAAATAAGTACAAAACTACAAACACAAAAGCTCTAACTAAATACATGACAGTAATGCCAACCATGCAACTGAACATATGAAGATATAAAATAGGCAGTTTACGCTCACGGTATTTCCCAATAATTTTGTTTTGTGTGGTAACTTCTAAAACAGCCAGCCACACGCAGCCCAGGCTTAGAAGGGCAATCAGGGCAGTACACCCGGCTCTCCCTCCGGATACCTCTTCAGGCACATACTATACATTTCTTAGTGGGCAAGTCTTTTTGGGAGTGGGAGGAATGCGATCTGGAAAGTGGCGATCTTTCAATCTAGCCACATCCTCCACCACTGCTACTCTAGGAACTCTTGCCTGTTCCACCACAATAAGGCCCTCTATCACTGACTCCTGACATTTAACAAATTTCATCCTTGACTCCGGTGAACAATCCTTGAACACAATAAAAGCATTAAAAGTTGCCAAATGAAATAAATCTAGGGCCAAGTTTTTATACCACATGTAAGACTTACGAAGAGCAGTGTAAGGTTCCAACCTCTGATCTACTCTATCAACACCACCCATGTGCCTATTGTAGTCCAAAATGCACACAGGTTAGCGCACTTCGGCAACTTGACCCCAAACAGTCACAGGGGAAGTACTCTCATCATGGATGGTAGATAGCATCTACACATCCCTCCTGTCTGAAAATTTCAGAGCTAGCAGCTCATTATTCCGCAAGGCACTGCACTGTCCCCTCTCAAGTTTTTTACAGACTAGCTTCCTTGGATAGCCTTTGCGGTTAGAACAGATTGTGCCATAAGCAACAGTGTCCACTCTGAAGAACTCCTTGAACAAGTGCACTCCAGTGTAGAAATTATCTACGAACAAATGGTGACCTTTGTTAAACAGTTATCTACCAAGTTCCCACACAATTTTTTCGCTAATTCCAAAGGTGGGCGGACAACCAGGAGGGTCAATACTGGAATCCCTACCAGTGTAGACTGGAAATTATACACGTATCCTGTACTGCTTTCTGACAGAAAATACAATTTAATTCCATACCGTGCCCTCTTAGTAGGAATGTACTGCTTAAAAACTAAACTCACCTTGAAAAGGACTATAGACTCGTCCACACTTATCTCTTTGCCTGGAACACAGACCTCTGAAAAACGATCTACAAAATGATTAAGGACAGGCCTAATCTTAAAAAGACGGTCACAATCAGGGTGATCTCGTAGCAAGGCTAAGCATTGTCTACAAAATGAAGCATAAGAAGAAGAAGCAAATAGCGATTATGTGTCATAGTTGCAGGAAATATAGCCGTTGCTATCAAGGGACTAGTAGACCAATAAGAAGCCAGTGACGGCTTCCGTATCAACCCCATCAAACAAGTCAAGCCTAAAAATGTTTTCATCTCTTTCAGGTATGTGGGAACCCACTGAGTAGCTCGAGACTAAGGCCTAAGTCTGGCAGCGTTGTCCCTCAAATATTGCTCCGCATACAAATTAGTATGCTCCCTAATCTCTTCCACAAATACATTGTCCATAAACAAGTGAAAGAAATTGACAGGCAAAAAGTTTTCCGTTTTGACTCTACACCCTGGGAGACCAGTAAATGCAGGTCACTGTGGCTGCTCCATGTTTGGGGCAATCCAGGTGTCAGGTTTTCTAATGGGAAACCCTTCAGCCCCAGGCTGCTGCACTCTTGCACATCAATGTCCTCCTCTAAAACAGGCCCTTCATCTGCACTGAGATTGGCTTCCTCATCAGAAGAATCCTCTTGAACAGAAAACTCACTGCCAGAATCTCTCACTTCCTCCTCTGCCTCAGATGCAGTCAGTCTCGTAATCATGGTCTGAAGACGACTCAAAAAGCATGCCAACAACCTGCTGAGCGGTCACTCTGCAGCTAGCCATGATCCTCACTAACAACAAATGGATTGCCAACAACAACCAGAAATAAAATAAGTAATAAACAAAGTGTAGCTTTAGCACAAAGAGTTATGTACTAAAAAACTATACCACTCACTTGCCTGAAAAAGCTACTCACCAGCAACTACTCTGCACAGACACAGCAATCACCAATGATATCCCACTAAAAAGAAAAAAGAAAATTAGACATATGACAGCAAAAATATAATTGTGATCAAATCTAAGGACAATTTCACACACAATACTGCATTTAGTACACCACCTACAAACGTGTCATTCATGCATGTCAAAAATACTGCTTTGGAGGAAATTGTGTTTACTTACCTAAAACATGCAACTATGCAAACCGCAGGACAACTACTGCCAAAACCGCAAGGATCCACAGCAAAGGAAGCAAAAGCTTTGAACTAGAACCAAAAGAAGAAATAAACTGTTATAATCACAAATACAAATACTTCGCCAGTTGACTAACACCCCGCCACAAAGAACTTAGAAATTGTCCCTGGTGCCTAAGTGGCTTCAGCCCCCTTGGGGGCAGATGGGCCTAAAACAAATAGGCCGATCTGCCCCCAAGGGGGACAGAAATGGCCAACAGCTCTGTACCCTGTTTGGGGGGGGGGGGGGGGGGCGGCCTTTGCCAAAGGGGGCAAAAGGGGGCACCCCAGCACAAAAAAACTAAGGGGAGCAAAAAAAAAGAAAATTCCCTCACGTCTTGGTGACTTCTGCCCCCTTGGGGGCTGATAGGCCTAAAAAAAAATAGTCCGATCTGCCCCCCAGGGGAGCAGAAATGGCCATCAGTAATGTGCCCCCCTTTGGGGGGGGTGACCCTTGCCAAAGGTGCCGCCCCCCCACACACAAAACACACACACAAAGGATCCCTGGTGCCTAAGTGGATACTGCCTCCCTTGGGGGCAGATGGGCGTGAAAAAAAATGGCCGTTCTGCCCCTGGGGGGACGAAATGGCCAACAGCTCTGTGCCCCCTTTAGGGGGCGACCCTTGTCAAAGGGGGCAAAATGGGGCATCCCCAGCACAAAACAAAAAAAGGGGAACAAAAAAAATCCCCTGGCGTATTGGTGGTTACTGCCCCCCCATGGGGACAGTTGGGCCTAAACAAATAGGCCCTTCTGCCCCCAAGGGGGGCAGAAATGGCCAATACTAATTTTTCCCCCTTTAGGGGGGTGACCCTTGCCCAAGGGGTGCCCCCAAACACCCAAAACACACACACATACCACACAATCCATGGCGCCTAGTGGGTTTCGACCCTACTGGAGGCGAGATCGGCCAAAATCAAGGCTGATTTAGCCCTGGGGGGGTGAAGCATATAAAAAATTATTGCCCCCGGGGCAGCGACCCTTGGCTAAGGGGACGCTGCCCAAAAACATAGGAAAATTACAATCCCTGGTAGTCTAGTGGTTTTCGACCCCCCCCCCCCCCTCCCCGGGGCAGATCAGCTGAAAAAAAAAAGGCTGATCTGCGAAACAGGATTTGCAATTGCCCCCCAGGGGAGTGACCCTTACCCAAGGGGTCGCTCCCCAAAGTAAAACTCAAAGGAAATCCCTGGTGCCTAGTGGGGATTCCTGCTCCACGATCGCGGGCCCTGTCCGCGATCCTGAAGCAGGAATCCACTGAAAACAGGCACCGGGGAAAGGAAAAACTCTGGTTTTGTGTCTGGTTTCCCCCCAGGACCCCCCAAAAGAGAGAGACTTACCTTTTGAAGTCCTCTCCTGCTGACACGCTGGAAGCAAATGGCTTCCAGCGCTTCCTCTGCAGCTTTTGATGACGTCGGCGCGCTGTGAGCTCACTGACGTCATCAGATTGCCGAGGAGGGGATCGGGTGGAAGGGGAAGGGATTCCCCTTCCATCCTCGACTGGAAGGTGAGGGTGGGAGGCCCATGGGGGAGCGCTAGCGCTCCCTCTGTGGGCCGGGTGAAGGACGAGCTGGTCTTGTCCAGGGCACACGGGAACCGTGTGCCTGGACGAGACCAGCGTGCTCCAGGCACCCTGGGGGTTAAGGTAAGGAATCTGCAACTAGAATATATCTCTACCAGATATATCATTACCGAAGGTAAGTAACTCTTACTTCTTGGCGCATGCGGGGGGGCAAAATTTGAGGTAAATAAAAAGAAATTTGCCGTAACTTTAAATAGTCAGCCTCCCTTGTTTGTGGTCTTCAATCTTATCTGTTGGGCATTAAAAATATGCAGCACCGCTTTGTGATTTTGCTTAAATTATTTATCGATCATGTTGGGATTCCCACTTGGGTGTCATACCTTGAGTTGCTTGGCTACTGTGATGGTATATCCTCTCAATCTGATTTACTCTTCACCTTTTTCTGTCGCTTTTACATGATTTAGAGGGAAAATTCCATTATTACCCTCTTAAAGGTTATAATTTAAGGTAGACTGGACCTTTATTTTTAAAAGAAATTGGAAGACCCTATGATCTGGTATGTGATGGCTACTTTTATTTGGCAATGTACCAAGTTGAGGAAAATGTAAATTAATCATTTAATGTTTTCTGATTTTTATGGTTTTTTGGCATGTGCTCTTTTATCTTTGTATATATTTTAGCTACTTGTATGTTTTATCATTCTGGAATATAATTTGGCTTATGGAGTATTGTGTGGGGCTCCTAAATTGTACAAGGGTGTTCTGCTTTGCTTCAAACTAAGAGGGAACATGACTAAAGAATGCAAAGAATGCAGCACTCTTAGTCTAAGTAATTAATTTATTAAGGCACTTCCCAGGTCTCAAACGAGGGCATACAAAAATATTAACGTGAGCATTTAACTTGAATGCAGCAAAACTTGTGCAGACAGTAAAATAATCACAGCAGTTGAATAATAGTAAGCAGAAATAGTGCAATACATCAACAGTGAATACGTATGCAGTGAATATATATATATATATATATATATATATAATGTGTGTGCATGCCCACAGCACAGCTAGATAATTAAAAATTAAAAATGAATCATCATGGGGATCGAATCCAACATCTTTGTTGTCCTTGCCAACGTCAAGCTGTGGAAACCTGGACAGCTGAGACAGGAGAAATAGACCCCAATGGGACTCATGAGCAGTGCCACCCCCTTCACAATGAGTTCCTTCTGCCTCAGTGCCAAGTTTCCCCACCTTAAATACCTTAACCAAACCCAAGAGGAAGGTTCTGATAACCTTCCCCTTCTCTTTGAGAAAGTTGTGAACTTCAAGCGCTGGCTGTACTTGATCTATGTTGAAAACACAGAACAAAATTGGCCAGATCCCAATGTGCTTTTCCAAGACAGAGCCGTACTCTTCTCTGCTATAAACATTCTTAGCCTGGTACACTCTTATCACCGTTGCAGCCCCCATGATATGTCCCTTTCTCCGGTGAAAAGAGTAAAAACATGTTCAATATAGAAAACAAACTGTGCGTCATAACATATATACATACATATAGCATTACAGAGGGGATCTATTGGGGAGGACATTGGTGATTGGTGGCTTAGGGTTAAAAAATAATTTGTATGTTTTAACAGTTGCTAAATTTTAATGGTTATTTATCTTGTACATTTTATGCTATGAAAAGCTGGAAAATATGTTTTTTTGACTTGCTGGCCCATGTGTCTATGCTGTGTATACCTGAATGGGTTTGCATCAAAACCAGTGCATCAAAAGCAGAGCTCAAAACCAGGGTGAAAAAGTAGAGTTAGAGTCTGGAATAATGGCCCAATCTACCAAGAGAAAGGGCAGAAAGATTGGGGGACCAGCTTCAAAACAGATACCAGATCAGGTTCCCTCTCCTAAGGGAGAAGACCTGTCAGCCCCAGAGGCTTGGGCTTTACACGGCAGAGCTCTTGTGCCCAGGGCGACCCTCTAGGTAGGATCTGTGCCAGGGACAGAGAACCTATCCCACTCTTGAAGACCTAAGACAGCAAGCTGCTGATCAGCAGAAGGGAGATATCAGTGGCTCCCAGAGGACCTCTTAGGAGGAGAGACTCCTATTCACTTAGGCCAGGGACCCCAAACCTGGTGACGCTAGGAGAGAGGTAGTGCTTCAGCAAGTTAAAAAGTTTCGCCTCACTTTGAAACATGATATGGGAAACATCCTGAACAAGGTCTAAACCACTACTTGCCTGAACCACTACTGCTAAACAACTAAAAAGTCTTTACAACTAAGTACTGAACAGCTACTGTCTAAACAACAATTGTGCCTGAATAACAATTGCCTGAACAACTAATTTTAAGGTAAGTTTTTCTTTTAGTTTTTTTATGGTTTATTAGTTGCTTAGAATTTATATATATATATATATATATATATATATATATATATATATATATATATATATATATATATATATATATAAAGTTGTTTAACAACCAAAAAGAAAACCTTACCTTAAAATTAGACAGTAGTTGTTCAGTACTTAGCTGTAGAGACTTTTTATTTGTTTAGCAGTAGTGGTTTAGACTATAGTTGTTTAGGACCTAGTTGTTCTGTCACATATTCCCCTATCTGGGCGTCCTGGTCAGGCTAAAAGCTGGAGTAGGTTCAAGGAACCACTTTTACTGGCCAGGTTTGTCCCAAAAGGTGAAGGAGTTAGGTAACTCTTCTGCCACCTGTCAAGCCAGTGGTGAGACAGGTAGCCCACCACTCAAAGGCCCCCTTACTCCCACTTACAGTGATTGGTGTTCCCTTTGAAAGGGTAGGGATTAACAATGTTGGTCCTCTTGACCCTCCAACTGCATCTGGAAACAGATTCATGCTGGTTGTAGTGGATCATGCAACCAGGTATTCTGAGGCAATTCACCTAGGACTACTCCTGCCACTGCAGTAGCTAGGGCTCTCATTGGTATCTTTACCAGAGTGGGCCTTTCAATGGAGGTGGTGTCAGACAGAGGTACAAACTTCATGTCTGGCTACCTGAAACAAATGTGCACTGAATGTGGTCTGACCTATAAGTTCACTACCCCATATCTCCCACAAACCACTGGCCTGCCTTGTTGAGAACAAGACACTGAAAGGTATGATTGGTGGACTCCCTGAAAAACTCAGAAGGAGTTGGGATGTCTTACTTCCATGCCTTCTTTTTGCCTACAGGGAAGTGCCACAGAAGGAAGTAGGTTTTCCCCCTTTGAACTTGTGTGTAAGCATCTTGTAAGGAGACCACTTTGTCTTGTGGAGGAGGGATAAAAGAGACCTCTCAGAGAACCTAAACAAGATATTGTAGACTATGTACTTGACCTTCACTTCAGAATGCCTGAGTACATGGGAAAAGCATTTTTAAATATTGAGGCCAGCTAAGAGCTCCAGAAGCTTTGGTATGACCTAATGGCTGCACTCGTGGATTTCCAACCAGAGCAGAAGGTTGAGTTTTGGAGCCTTTATCTCCTAGGACCCTCCAAGACAAGTGGAGTGGACCATACCCTATCCTAGAGAGAAAAGGGGAAGTCACCTACCTGGTGGACTTCGGCTCTTGCAGGAACCCCAAAAGGGTTATCCATATATATCGCCTTAAACCCTATCATGACAGAGCTGAGATGACCATGCTCATGTTCAAAGCAAATTAATATCGTCTAAAGCAGCATGTTGTACTGGTTTGCAATCAAACACTTTAAACACATTATCATTAGACCAGTCAGCCGATTTGAGAATGTCCTCCAAATGAGAGCCAGCCCAAAAAGCTTTGGAAGCCATGGCACCTCTAGCAGAATGGGCACCAAAAGAGGAAGTGTCAATACCCGCTAAGGACATAACCCATTTAATCCAACGGGCTAGAGTTGGGGAGGAAACAGGTTTGAAAGGTTTTTTGAAGGAAATGAGGAGTTGGGATGCTGAGGAAGATCTCAAATCGGCTGTTTGTTGTGCATATATCTTCATACATTGACCTACACAAAGTTTAGGGTGGTCAGGAAAGTAGGGGTAAAATACTGTTGTCAAATTAGTTTTTGTACGTCTATGTATATTAAATAAAACCCCAGAAGGGGTAAAATGACAGGCAGTGATATCAAGAGCTCTAACATCAGAAAGACGTTTAAATGAGACTAGGCATATTAACATAGCTAACTTTGAGGACAATTTTTTCAATGAAAGCATGACATTATTAGGCCAAGATAAAAATAGATTAAAAACAACATTAACATCCCACAACAAACTGTATTTAGGTAAAGGAGGATTGGAAAACTTTACTCCCTTCAACAGACGACAAACCAGAGGATGTTCCCCAACAGGCTTACCGTTAATGTAAGGGTGATAAGAAGAAATCGCCGACCTGTAAAGATTAATAGTACAATATGACTTACCTTTACTAGCTTCAGCTGCAAGGAAATTAGCTATAAAAGTTACATCTGCTGAAAGGGGATTGATACTTTTTCCCACGCACCAGCTATGCCATAAGGACAATGCTGAGCTATAGGCATTTTTTGTGCCTGTTGCCCAGGAATGTTCGATGTAGTTTGAAGCTTCTGCCGAAATAGCAGGGATTGGTTGGGAATCCCCGACAATTTCCATGCTGAAAGGGAGAGAAGGTTGTCTAGAATCAAATTGTGAGGAAGACAGAGGGGATTGGTGAGAAGGTTCAGAAAGGAGGGAAGGAGAAAAGGGGAATCTATTGCCAACTCTAGAAGAGAAGAGAGCCACACTTGGGATTGCCAACAGGGAGCTTTGAGGACTACTACTGCTCGCTGACGTCTGATGTGTGCTAAGAGCCTGTTTTTCATTTCGAAAGGAGGAAAGGCGTAGTTCAGAGATGCTGCCCAATCCTGAGAGAAAGCATTGAAGGCTAGAGCTAATGGATCTTGACGCCAGCTGAAGAATTGGGGTAACTGAGTATTGAGACGTGATTCAAAAAGGTCTACTTGGAATGGACCCCATTTGCGAGAAATAGCCTGGAAAATTGCGGGATGAAGTTTCCAGTCGCTGGAATCTTGAAGGTAACGAAAATGCCAGTCCGTTACCGTATTGAGATTGCCTGGGATGTATTCTGCCTGGACCAAAATCCTTCCTTGAAGACAAAACTCCCAAAACCCTTTCACTAATTCCGCTAAAGGTTTAGATCTTGTGCCTCCCAGACAGTTGATATATCTGACTGCTGATATGTTGTCCATCCTGAGAAGAACTGAACAACAAACCCGGTCTCTTGCCAAGCTTTTGTCCGCAAAGGAGCTGGCAAGCATCTCTAAACAATTGATGTTCAACTGTGACTTCTGAAGAGACCATGTGCCTCCAGTCGAGATTTTACCTCACCGGGCTCCCCAACCGGAGAGGCTTGCATCAGATTCTAATACTAGATCTGGGACTGATGCAAAAATAGTCCTGCCGTTCCAGGCATCTAAATGGTCTATCCACCACTGAAGTTCTGAGCGAGAATCGTGATCTAAGACAACGTTGTCCGTATAAGCCAGACCCTATTGAAGATGATGTATTTTGAGTCTTTGAAGGGCTCTGTAATGAAGAGGACCCGGAAAGAAGGCCTGAATGGAAGAAGAAAGAAGGCCTACAATCCTTGCTAAAAATCTGAGGGATATATGGGACTTGCCTAGGGTTTGAAGAATATCGGACTTTATGGATTTTACTTTTGCGGGAGGAAGAGGAAGTGTAGCTGAGACAGAATCCCTGAGAAAACCTAAAAACTCCATGCGTTGGCCTGGAACTAGAGAAGTCTTTTTGTTGTTTATGAGGAAGCCTAGATTGGTGAGAAGAGTGCAACTCAAGAGAAGATGAGATTGAAGTAAAGGATGGTTCTGATTCATAATAAGGATATCGTCTAGATAAATGATTTGTCTGACACCTTGTGCTCTGAGGAAAACTACGACCGGCTTCATGAGTTTTGTGAAACACCAGGGAGCTGAAGAGAGACCGAAAGGTAGGGAGGAAAAATGATAAGATTGGTTTGCCCATTCGAACTGCAGGAATTTCCTGGAATCTGGATGAATAGGAACTGACAGGTAGGCGTCCTGGAGGTCCAAACGAACCATCCAATAGCCCTGAAGAAGAGAATCTCTGAGATGGAGAATAGTCTCCATTTTGAAGTGACGATAAACGACAAATTGGTTAAAATGTTTCAAGTTGATGACTGGGCACATCTTTTTGTTCTTCTTTTGAACCAGAAAAACTAAACTGATGAAACCTGTGAGGTCTAACTGGCATGGAACAATTGTGTGTTTCTGAAGTAGAGCCTGGATTTCCGCCGATATCACCAATGTCATCTCTTGGGAGAATTTGGTAGGCTGAGGAAAATGAAGCTGAATAGGCTCCGAGTAGAGCTCGATAGTTTAACCTTGAACGGTGTTTATAACCCATGTATCTGATGTTATCGACTGACATTTTGGAAGAAACAAAAGAAGACGACCCCCTATGATAGAAAGGCCAGAAAAAGGACTTACCAGTTTGGGATGCGAGTCTAGAAGCTTGGTTGCCTTTGTTGCGGAAACTGCGTCCCCTTTGTGGATAAAATTGTGGTCTGTATTCCAGATAGGAGGCATTGAAGGCACCACGGTAACCCTGGTTGTTGTAGGAACTGCCGGCAAAGCAGTTCCTGCCTCTGCCGGCCCTGGCAAAAACTCGACTGTTAAACATCTTTTTGAGGGACTGTTGAGCCTTGTCCAATGAGGCAAAGGTTGACACATATTTACTTAACTCCTTGATGAAGGAATCCTCAAAAAGGAGCCCCTCTGCCTTGAAGCCTGGGTCTGATACTGCCAGATTGACTAGTTTAGGATCCAGTTTAAGAAGAAGGCCTTTCCTTCGTTCATGGGTGATTGCAGCATTGGCATTGCCTAGCAAACAAAAGGATCTCTGAACACATAACGACAAGTCCACTGGATCGATGGGACAATTGTCTAAACGAGCAGCTTCAGCCAAGTCGACTATGCGGGTGAGAGGACCCACTGCATCCAAAAGCTTGTGGTGACATGTGGACCAGGCTTTTTCCACGTCCTTACGTGGGTCTTTACCAAACTTGGTAAAGAAAGTAATAAGAGAAGGGTCAATGGCTGGGGTAGATGTAATCTTGGAAGGTAAAGAAGGTCGAGGGCATTCAGAACAGAGTTTAGCCCTGGTTTGCTTGTCCAAAGATGTGTGTAGTCTGGATGCCACATAATCCCCCATGTGATCTGCAGGAAACTATTCTGTAGAGTTAGGGTGGTGAATATCATTTGGGTTAAACATAGGAACCCCTTCCGCATCAGATATTACCAGAGGTTGACCAGCCTGTTGCGCCGTAAGCTTCACTTTCTTTGGAGGAGGAGGAAACTCAGAGTCTGCATCATCAGATTTGTCTGCTTCAGAGACAGAATCCGGACCATCATCATCAGTATCCAGGATACTGGAAATCACAATAGGCGCAGAAATATGCTTGGATTTTCTAGAGCATTTGAGAGGCGATTTAGATCTTATATTTGAAGAACCCTCCTTTAAAGGAGCCTTGTGAGGAGCCGCGTCCTCTGCCTTTTGTGAGGAAACCTCACTAACCAACACAATTTTAGGAACATTTTTTTAGATGGGGCATTTTCTGCTTTCCCCCGCAGACTGGGCCAAAATCGTCTTAGAAACTAAGCTTAGTATAGAATTTTCAAATGTTTTTGATAATTTATTAATAGAGGCTGAAACAGTCTGCTCTACAGAACATTTTATAAAATCACTCAGTTGTTCACTCATTTGCTCATCCTCCTCAGAGACATTTTTTCTCAATGGGGAGCCCTCTGTTTCCATTATATATAAATAAAAACTGGAATTATGAGGAAAACAGGCAATAAAGGGTTAAAGTTTCCTCAACTGGAGGAAAGACCAACTTGGCTCCGCCTAGGGGCGGAGAAAAGGGCAGGTCCCAGAGAGGATATTCAGTGTGAGGAAGACAGGAGTGGAAGCAAGCAGGTAATGTAGAAAAAGTTCTGTTGAGACGGGGAAATAACCGCAAACCACTGTTTCTTTCAAGCGCCGACGAGAAATTAAGTTGCGCTGAAAGAAAACGTCAGTTTAGAATGCCGGCGGCATAATAAACAGTGCGCCTGTGAGAGAAGATGCGCTTTGACAGAAATGCGGCTACGAGCCGTCTAGAGGAAAAACGAATACTAAGTCATGCGCTGCACGCACAGGAAAAATCAAACAAATATAATATACCACCATAACAGTACCATTTAATAAATAATTAAAACGAGCAGAATTGTGTCAGCAAGAAAAGAGGACTGTTCACAGTCAAGATAGGTATTTAGGGGTTTCATGCCCTGTGATTGGTGGATACTACTGACTACTATTTGTCTCCCATTGGCCTGTTTGTGTTTGACCTTCTGGGAGTTGTGGTTTTCTTTACAGCTGCTATTTAATAAACAAGAAAAGAAAATGCATAATATGAGCCTCCAGTCTTGCCATAAAATGTACCAATTGAACATTGTTGTGCTTAGTGCATTTCTCTTTTTAGATATCCATTGTGGCACCCTGTCAGAAATGACAACTTTAATTCAGATTTTCCTAGCTTTAGTAAAGGAAAGTCTAGATTTTATTAA
Organism: Pleurodeles waltl; assembly: GCF_031143425.1. Lineage (NCBI taxonomy): Eukaryota > Metazoa > Chordata > Amphibia > Caudata > Salamandridae > Pleurodeles > Pleurodeles waltl. The sequence goes on from NC_090449.1 coordinate 206,235,133, forward strand.
AGATACGGAGGCGAGTATTATGCTTTCCTTTCTTGCTTTATTCAAACAGCAGCCAAGATGAAAAAATAAAAACTACACATCCCATGAACATAGGGAAGAAAGAAACAAATGATGTCATATCAAGGCAACCAATAATAAACGAGTATGCACAATAACTATCTTCACTACGAACAGCAAGTCCTCTTTTCTTGCAAGAGCAGGTCAAAACTGACGGAATAAAGGAATAATAACCACAATAATGGAAAAGGCCATTAATAACGAGAAAAAGTCTTTAGCAAAGTCCAGAGAAGAGAATCGGAAATCACAGTTTCTGGATAACATGAACCGATGAACTTGTGGAGCGTCAGAAGGGGCAACTTCTCGAAGAAGGCTAGAACATCTAGGAGCAGTATCTTCAGGATGAAGTAGCTGGTGCAGGAGAAACCTTCACTGTAAAAGAAAGGGAGGGTTAATAAAAGCGGTGGGATAATACTCGCCTCCGTATCTTTAATAAAATCTAGACTTTCCTTTACTAAAGCTAGGAAAATCTGAATTTTATTACAAGAACGGAGGCTCCTATTATGCTTGTTTAAAGCATATTAACAACTGAATCAACCACCGAAGTAATAGGCTTGCAATAAAAAGTTCTAAACGTGGTAACACAAGACCAATCTGCTGATTTAAGAATGTCCTCCAAGCGAGCTCCAGTGTTAAGGGCCTTAGAAGCCATGGCACCTCTGGTAGAATGAGCTCCGAAAGTGTTTGTATCAATGCCCGCAAGAGACATAACCCACTTAACCCAACGAGCTAGAGTGGGAGAGGAGACAGGTTTATGAGGTTTAGCAAAAGAAATCAACAACTGGGAAGAGGAGGACGTTCTTAAATCTGCAGTTCTAGCAATATAACTTTTTAAACAGTTCCCAACACATAATTTAGGATGCAAAGGAAAATACGGGTAATGAACTATTGAAATATTAGTCTTGGTTCTTCTATGAACTCTAAAAGACACATTAGAAGGAGAGAACTGGACGGAAGAAACGTCCAGAGCTCTCACATCAGAAACACGTTTCAAAGAAACCAAACATAACAACATAGTCAATTTTGCAGAAGGAGACTTCAAAGAAAGTAAATCATTATCAAGCCAAGAATTAAAAAGATTCAAAACCAAGTTGACGTCCCATAAATGTGTATATTTAGGAGCAGGGGGATTAGAAAATCTTACTCCCTTTAAAAGACGACACACCAAAGGGTGTTCTCCAATTGGCCTTCCATCAATACGAACGTGTTCCGCAGAAATGGCTGATCTATAAGTATTTACCGTTCTATAAGCTTTCCCTTGAGAGGCAAGAGATGCTAAAAAATTGATGATTAGAATTATATCGGCTGAAACGGGATTTGAATTCCTGTCCAAACACCAGCCACACCAGACCATCCAAGCAGACCTGTAGGCCTTGGAAGTTCCTGGGGCCCAAGAGTGACGGATATATTGGGCAGCCTCCTCCGAAATTCCTGGGGTTCTCCAGGCTGACCCGAAACCTTCCATGCTACCAGGGTTAAAGAATGATTGAGAACTAACTCGTGAGGATGACCCTCCGGGTTGAGAAGTAGGTCCGGAAAAGAAGGAATTCGGATCGGAAGGTCTATTGATAATTCCAGAACCGAAGGGAACCAAGGTTGAGTTTGCCAGAAGGGGGTTATCAAAACCAGTGAAGCATACTGACGACGCACCTGAGCCAAAACTCTGGCAATCATAACGAACGGAGGGAAGGCATAATTGAGATGGGGAGACCAGTCTTGGAGAAAAGCGTTGGTACCCAGAGCTTGAGGGTCCGGTCTCCAGCTGTAAAAAGTAGGGAGTTGCGTATTTAGACGTGAAGCGAACAGGTCTATCGACATGACACCGAACTTTGACGAAAGTTTGTCGAAAACTGAGGGGTGAAGACGCCAATCGCTGGAATCTTTTAGGTAACGGGAGCACCAGTCCGCTATGGTATTCAGCTTCCCTGGAAGGTATTGTGCTGTGACAGACAATTTTCTGGGAAGACAAAACTCCCAAAAACTTTTGGCTAGATCGGCCAGGGCTTTGGATCTCGTTCCCCCTAGATGATTTATATATTTTACGGAGGAAATGTTGTCCATCTTTAGGAGAATAGAACAACCTACTTTGTCTTTCGCGAAGGTCCTCAGAGCAAAGGAACCTGCAAGCATCTCTAAACAATTGATATGCAAGGCAGACTCCCTCTCTGACCATACGCCTCCAGTCGAGACGTTGCCACATCTTGCGCCCCAACCTGTCCGACTTGCATCGGATTCTAATACTAGATCTGGGGCCGAAGAGAAAATCGCTCTTCCGTTCCAGGCCTCCAGATGATCGAGTCACCATTGTATCTCTGCGCGAGAATCTTGATCTAACTGAACCACATCCGAATACTGCATGCCTTTGCGAAGATGATGAATCTTTAATCTTTGCAGAGCTCTGTAATGCAATGGGCCTGGAAATATGGCTTGAATGGAGGAAGCTAAAAGTCCTACAATCCTTGCTAGAGAACGTAGAGAAAGATAGGCAAGATCGAGGATCTGACGTAGCTCGCGTTTTATACGAGACACCTTCTGTTGAGGAAGAGACAGGGACGAGGTTTTGGAATCTATGAGGAAACCTAGAAACTCCACTTGAGTCGAGGGGCACAGGGAAGATTTTTCCATGTTCACCAGAAAACCAAGGGAATGTAATAGCTGAAGGGCAATATGTAAATGTTGCAACAGAGACTCTTTGCTCTGGGCCATTATGAGAAAATCGTCCAGATAGACGATCAATCTTATTCCCTGAGCTCTTAAAGAAGCTACCACTGGCTTCATCACCTTTGTGAAGCACCAAGGAGCCGAAGCCAGTCCGAAAGGAAGGGCTTTGAACTGGAAAATCGAATCCTCCCATTGAAACTGTAGGAATTTCCTGGAAGAGGGATGAATAGGAATCGCAAAATAAGCGTCCTGCAGATCCAGTCGAACAAACCAATCGCCCTCCAACAGAATGTCTCTGAGTTGTAAGATCGTTTCCATTTTGAAATGATTGTAGACCACGAAATTGTTGAACAATTTTAAGTTTATTACAGGGCGAAATTTCTTGTTCTTTTTCTGGACCAAAAATATGGTGCTGAGAAAACCCGAAGGGTGTAGGCAGGTTTCTTCTATCACATTTTTTGCTATTAAAGATAAAATCTCTAACTTCATTAAACGAGATTGTTCGAGGGAAAACCTTAGAGGAGGAGGAGGGGAATTCTGATAGGGAAACTGGTAAAGATCTATGCAATACCCTTGAATGGTTTGAAGAACCCAAGGATCCGCTGTAATACGACCCCAATTTGGAAGAAAAAGAGCTAACCGACCACCCACGGGAAGATGGCCAAAATTTAAATTCCTTACCTGAGACCTGTCCTCCTCTTTGGCGGTAACCTCTGTTTCTGAAACCTCTCCCTCTTTGGGGATAGAACTGGGGCTTGAACTCTGAAGAGTAGTAGGAAGAGCCTCGGAAACTGCCACCACGGGAGGCGAAGCGGCCGGTAAAGCGGCTCCTTCCTTTACCGGCCCTGCCAAAAACCCTAGAGTTGAAAATGTTCTTCATCGAAAATTGCGCCTTGTCCAACGTTTGAAAGGTAGAAACTTATCTACCAAGTTCTTTAAGAAATGAATCACCAAAGAGAAGTCCATTAGCCTGCTGCCCCTCTTCCCTGGTTGCAAAACTGCCCAATTTTGGTTCAATCTTTAGTAGTAGGCTTTTACGCCTCTCTTGAGAAATAGCCGTATTAGCGTTTCCTAATAAACATATCGCACGTTGGGCCCAATTAGATAAAATTTCAGGATCAACTTGCGAACCCTCCAACCTGGCATCCTCAGCCAAATCCAAAATCCTGGTCAGAGGACCAACCAAATCCAACAATTTGTCTTGGCACGTTGACCATGCACGGTCAACACCCTTCTTTGGGTCCTTTCCAAATTTAGAGAAAAATAGTACCATATTAGGGTCTATAATAGGTGTGGCCGTGATGCTAGACTGAAGAGAGGGACGAGGACATTCCGAACGTAATTTACTTCTTGTGGCTTTGTCCAAAGAATGCCTTAAATGACATGCCACATACTCCGCCACGTGATCAGACGGGAACCATTCCGTGGAATTTGGGTGATGAATTAACGTTGGATCAAACATTGGTTCCCCCAAAGCATCCAAGACTGTAATATCATTAATAGTTGGAGTACTTGAATCAGAAAGAGAAGTTTTTTGCCTCTTCTCCAAAGGCCCTTGCCAGAAGTCATCAGAACTCTGGAAACCATCATTATCATCCCCATCATCCATATCGTCATCAGTATCCCTCAACTGAACAATATTCAGAGGAGAGGGACCCTTATCCACCGTTGTAGACTCCTTACTGGGGGAAGGACCAGCCAACTGGGGAGATTCATCAATCGTTTGTAACTTTGAAAAATTGCGCTTTTTTCCTTTCCCAGGTTCCGAAGTACTGGAACTTTGAGGGGAAATTTTTTTAAAGGATAATTCTAATTTTTTAGACCTCTGTAACATGGAAGAAGATACAGCTTGTTGAACTGTATTCTGAATAAAGGAATTTAAATCAGCGCGTAAATCATCCATTTGAACCTCACTGGACGAATCATCCACTTTTTTAGCCATTCTGAATAATAATAGAAAGACTGAGGATACCAGGTAATTTATTGAATCAATTAAAAAAATTTCATGTTTCAATGAAAAATGAGGGAAAATAAGTTAAAATAAAAACTAGCACATATATGGTTAAACTGTGTAAGAACACAGTGGGCGTGAGGAGAATGGGGTGTGTCCAGGCAGGAGCAACCAGTAAAATCTGGGGCGTGGCAGGCCAAACCTCCTGGGCGAAAGGAAAAAAGACCTCCCTCGACGACGCGAGTAACAGACCGCACTCGGCAGAGGGCTCCGAGGAAGCGCCTCTAAAGAAATTGTAGACGCGAGGAAGAAACACGGCAGAACGGCTCCGAGGTAAGCGCGAACTGAACGCTTACCTCAGGAGCGCAGCGGGAGAAACGAACGTTCAGAAGAACGTTCAGCTCGGCCCGAGAGGCGCGAGCGCGCCGATAATATTCTCACAAATTAGACAATTTTAAAACCAAGGAACGCACGCGGACACACAAAAATAAGCGGAAACGAAAACGATAATAGCGACATAAATGACACTATAAAAATATGTATATATATATGTCATAACACGAAAAAGAATATAAAGCTGAGGTAATAGAACTTATCTCGACTGCGAACAGCAAGAAAAGAGGACTTGCTGTTCGTAGTGAAGATAGTTATTGTGCATACTCGTTTATTATTGGTTGCCTTGATATGACATCATTTGTTTCTTTCTTCCCTATGTTCATGGGATGTGTAGTTTTTATTTTTTCATCTTGGCTGCTGTTTGAATAAAGCAAGAAAGGAAAGCATAATAGGAGCCTCCGTTCTTGTAATAAAATTCGAGACAGCTGCGCTTCATGTAACGCACAAGTATGTCGAACGTTAATCTAGAAAGTGAATCATCGTTGTAGCGAAGTCAGTTATACCGCTTTATGACTAAAGTACATTTCCTTCGAATATCCCAATAATGGAAAACTCGATTCGATCTCTGCGATCTAGATTATTAATAGGTATAATAATGTGGATTTGTGGGTGTGGGGTTATTAGATATTTTTTTTACGTAGTAGTTGTGCTCCTTGACATAGCAAATTACGACAACGGTAACGGGTGCGTATTCACGCTATTCAACATTTAAATATAAACTTCTCCTGTTGCTTCCGGAACCGCTTACACCTTGCCATTGGCTGAGGATGGTAAGGTTTCGGTTGATTACACCAATGGGGAACCGCAATTCGATGTTTCCTGTCCAGGCCGGAAACGCGTAAAGGCTGCCGGGATATATATTACGGTAGATTGTATATCGTGTATCGAACAGCTACCGGAGGGTGCAGTCTTTGACAGTCAGCGGGAGGAAGATCATGGCGGAGGGAGATAACCGCAGCAGCAACCTGCTGGTAAGCAAGAAATGGGCGATCATTCGTTCATTGACCCTATGCAAGGAGAGATCAGGGTACGCAGATCATCTTAAACGCTCAGTGTAACGGTAAAGGGGATTGAACTGTTTTCGGGGTTTATAGTCTAGATACCCATGTGCCACAAGAGGGGAGCGGGAGCTTGGTTTCATGAGTTTAAGGACTCGTGGCAGAGGCTCTTCTAAGAAGGGGGTAATTGATTACTGTTAACGGAGGTTGATCGTCTAGACGAGAACCGCATATGTGGCGGTCTGTGAGGAGTTGGGCACGATGTTGGCTCCGAGGGGACTGAAACGGTGAATTCCATGAAGGTGTCATAATGTTGTGTCCTTCTGAATATCGGTACGGCGAAACCCTGAAGGAGACTGGCACTGTAGATAAAATAGAAGGATGGTCTCTTCGATGCAGAGGGGGATCCTGCCCAAAAGGGTTATGGGCCATCCTGGCACAAATGTTTGCAATTACCAGAGTTTTTACAGGTAAGCGGGTTCGATGACCCGGTAAGGTCTCACAAGTGCAGTTAATTTTTTTTCTTTCTTATTTAGGCCCAAGAAACAGCCAACCTCGAGGAGCAGCTTCAAGGATGGGGAGAAGTGATTCTGGTTTCCGATAGAGTTCTTCGATGGGAAAAACCTTGGTTTCCAGCTGCCGTGATTGGCGCAGTTTCTTCCATTTTCTTGTAAGTGTTTGATGGTTTACAATAGGCATGGCCTTTTTGTGTTTCACTGTGGCGTCGCATTGAGTTTATTTGAGGTATTACAATTATACAGCCTTGTGGAATTGTTCCAAAATATTATTTGTCTTTGAGGTTTAAAAAGGTCTTAGTAACACTAGTCTTGTTTGTCTCTGCTGTTGTGTGTTATTACACGGAATATTGGCACATACAATGAAAAGTGAATGGCACCTAACATTTGCATTGCACCCTGTAACATAGAGCGCAGAAATGTAGCTCACAACGGGATGCATAAAGGCCCCCCACCGCCTACCTCAAAATAACATGAGTGCACTGCGTTCAGCCTCAAACGTGTGAATTATAGTCTATGATGCGAATTACAAATTAGTGCACGATAAGGCTCCATCCACAAAGTGGTAATTCCCCTTGGAGGAGATAACATCTGAGTGAATGGCTTATACCTTATTTGCCCATACATTAGATTGATACTCATACCCTGCAGGGTTGAAAGGCGCTACCACTCTTAAACACCCGCTGCCACTGCCCCCCCCCCCCCCCCCCCACCCAAACGAAGGAGGATGAGACTAACCTTTCCCAAGAGAGTCTTCATTTTCTAAGTGGAAGAACCTGGAAAGGCCATCTGCATTGGCATGGGCAGTCCCAGGTCTGTGTTCCACTATAAAGTCCATTCCCTGTAGGGAGATGGACCACTTCAACAGTTTTGGATTTTCACCTTTCATTTGCATCAGCCATCTGAGAGGTCTGTGGTCAGTTTGAACTACAAAGTGAGTACCAAAGAGGTATGGTCTCAGCTTCTTCAGGGACCAAACCACAGCAAAGGCCTCCCTCTCAATGGCACTCCAACGCTGCTCCCTGGGGCGTAACCTCCTGCTAATGAAAGCAACAGGCTGGTCAAGGCCATCTTCATTTGTTTGGGACAAAACTGCCCCTATCCCATGTTCAGAGGCATCTGTCTGCACAATGAACTGCTTGGAGTAATCTGGAGCTTTTAGAACTGGTGCTGTGCACATTGCTTGTTTCAGGGTGTCAAAGGCCTGTTGGCATTCTACAGTCCAGTTTACCTTCTTGGGCATTTTCTTGGAGGTGAGTTCTGTGAGGGCTGTCACAATGGATCCATATCCCTTCACAAACCTCCTATAGTACCCAGTCAAGCCAAGGAATGCCCTGACTTGAGTCTGGGGTTTTGGAGCTGCCCAGTCCAGAATAGTCTGGATCTTAGGCTGGAGTGGCTGAACTTGGCCTCCACCTACCAGGTGTCCCAAGTAAACCACAGTTCCCTGCCCTATCTGGCATTTGGATGCCTTGATAGAGAGGCCTGCTGATTGCAGAGCCTTCAAAACCTTCTTCAGGTGGATCAGGTGATCCTGCCAGTTGGAGCTAAAGACAGCAATATCATCAAGATAAGCTGCACTAAAGGACTCCAAGCCAGCAAGGACTTGATTCACCAACCTTTGGAAGGTGGCAGGGGCATTCTTTAAACCAAAGGGCATAACAGTGAACTGATAATGCCCATCAGGGGTGGAGAATGCTGTCTTTTCTTTTGCTCCAGGGGCCATTTTGATTTGCCAGTACCCTGCTGTTAAGTCAAAGGTACTTAAGAATTTGGCAGCCCCTAATTTGTCAATCAGTTCATCAGCTCTAGGAAGGGGATGGGCATCTGTCTTGGTGACAGAATTAAGTCCTCTGTAGTCCACACAAAACCTCATCTCTCTCTTTCCATCTTTGGTGTGAAGTTTGGGGACTAAGACCACTGGGCTAGCCCAGGGGCTGTCAGAGTGCTCAATTACTCCCAATTACAGCATCTTGTGGACTTCCACCTTGATGCTTTCCTTAACTTGGTCAGACTGTCTGAATATTTTGTTTTTGACAGGCATGCTGTCTCCTGTGTCCACATCATGGGTACACAGGTGTGTCTGACCAGGCGTTAGTGAAAAGAGCTCAGCAAACTGCTGCAGGACCTTCCTACAGTCAGATTGCTGTTGGCTAGAGAAGGTGTCTGAATAGATCACTCCATCCACTGAGCCATCTTTAGGGTCTGATGAGAGGAGAAAAGGGAGAGGCTCACTCTCAGCTTCCTGGTCCTCATCTGTTACCATCAACAGATTTACATCAGCCCTGTCATGGAAGAGCTTTAGGCGGTTCACATGGATCACCCTCTTGGGGATCCTGCTAGTGCCTAGGTCCACCAGGTAGGTGACCTGACTCTTCTTCTCTAGCACTGGGTAAGGGCCACTCCATCTGTCCTGAAGTGCCCTGGGAGCCACAGGCTCCAAAACCCAGACTTTCTGCCGTGGTTGAAATTCAACCATTGCAGCCTTTTGGTCATACCAAAACTTCTGGAGCTGTTGGCTGGCCTCAAGGTTTTTACTTGCCTTTTCCATGTACTCTGCCATCCTTGAACGAAGGCCAAGCACATAGTCCACTATGTCTTGTTTAGGCTCATGAAGAGGTCTCTCTCAGCCTTCTTTAACAAGAGCTAATGGTCCCCTTACAGGGTGGTTAAACAGAAGTTCAAAGGGTGAGAACCCTACTCCCTTCTGAGGCACCTCTCTGTAAGCGAAGAGCAGGCATGGCAAGAGGACATCCCATCTCCTTTTGAGTTTTTCTGGGAGCCCCATGATCATGCCCTTTAATGTCTTGTTGAATCTCTCAACAAGGCCATTAGTTTGTGGATGATAGGGTGTAGTGAACTTATAAGTCACTCCACACTCATTCCACATGTGTTTCAGGTATGCTGACATGAAGTTGGTACCTCTGTCAGACACCACCTCCTTAGGGAAGCCCACTCTGGTAAAGATACCACTGAGGGCCTTGGCTACTGCAGGGGCAGTAGTCGACCTAAGGGGAATAGCTTCAGGATACCTAGTAGCATGATCCACTACTACTAGGATGTACATATTTCCTGAGGCTGTGGGAGGTTCAAGTGGACCCACTATGTCCACACCCACTCTTTCAAAGGGGACCCCCACCACTGGAAGTGGAATGAGGGGGTCCTTTGGCTGTCCACCTGTCTTACCACTGGCTTGACAGGTGGTACAGGAGAGGCAAAACTCGTTAACCTTCTGGGACATGTTGGGCCAGTAGAAGTGGTTGACTAGTCTCTCACACGTCTTGGTTTGTCCCAAATGCCCAGCAAGGGGAATATCATGGGCTAAGGTCAGAATAAACTCTCTGAACTCCTGAGGCACTACCACTCCTAGTGGCACCAGGTTTGGGATCTCTTGTCTCAGTGTACAGGAGTCCATCTTCCCAATAGACCCTATGTGTTCCATTTTTCTTGCCATTGGACTCTTCAGCAGCTTGCTGCCTAAGGCCTTCAAGAGAGGAACGGGTTTCTTGTTCCTTACACAACTGTTCCCTTGAGGGTCCCCCTGGGCCTAAGAGCTCAACCTGATAAGGTTCCAACTCCATAGGCTCAGTTCCCTCAGAGGGCAGAACTTCTTCCTGAGAAGAGAGGTTCTCTTTTTGGTGTTGTGTTGCAGCTGGTTTCCCAGCTGGCTTTCCTTTTCTCTTGGTAGGCTGGGCCCTTTTTCCAGACTCCAGCTCTACTTGTTCACCCTGTGCCTTGCACTGTGCCCTTGTCTTGACACACACCAGTTCAGGGATACACAGCGTGGCTGCATGGGTTTTCATTTCTACCTCAGCCCATGCTGAGGACTGCAGGTCATTTCCAAGCAAACAGTCTACTGGGATAGTCGAGGAGACCACCACCTGTTTCAGGCCATTGACCCCTCCCCACTCTAAAGTTACCATTGCCATGGGATGTACTTTAGTTTGATTGTCAGCATTGGTGACTGGATAAGTTTGTCCAGCCAGGTATTGACCAGGGGAAACCAGTTTCTCTGTCACCATAGTGACACTGGCACCTGTATCCCTCAGGCCTTCTACACTTGTCCCATTAATTAAGAGCTGCTGCCTGTATTTTTGCATGTTAGGAGGCCAGGCAGCCAGTGTGGCTAAATCCACCCCACCCTCAAAGACTAATGTAGCTTCAGTGTGACACCTGATTTGCTCTGGGCACACTGTTGATCCCACTTGGAGACTAGCCATTCCAGTGTTAGCTGGAGTGGAGTTAGAAGTGGTTGTTTTGTTGGGACAGGCCTTGTCTCCAGTTTGGTGTCCAGGCTGACTACAGCTACGACACCAGGCCTTTTTGGGATCAAAGTTTTTACCCTTGTACCCAGAATTGTTTTGTGAAGAGGCTCTGGGCCCACCCTCCTGTGCAGGTTTTTGGGGGCCTGTAGAAGAATCTTTACTATTTTAGTTTTTGGCTGTCTCACCACCCTTCCCCTGGGGAGGTTTTGTGACCCCTTTCTTTTGGTCACTCCCTGTAGAAGTCTTGGACACCCTAGTCTTTACCCAATGGTCCGCCTTCTTTCCCAATTCTTGGTGAGAAAATGGTCCTAGGTCTACCAGATGCTGATGCAGTTTATCATTGAAACAATTACTTAATAGGCGTTCTTTCACAAATAAATTGTACAGCCCATCATAATTACTTACTCCACTGCCTTGAATCCAACCATCTAGTGTTTTTACTGAGTAGTCTACAAAGTCAAGTCAGGTCTGGCTCGAGGATTTTTGAGCCCCCTGAATCTAATCCTATACTCCTCGGTGGAGAATCCAAAGCCCTCAATCAGGGTACCCTTCATGATGTCATAAGATTCAGCATCTTTTCCAGAGAGTGTGAGGAGTCTATCCCTACACTTTCCTGTGAACATTTCCCAATGGAGAGCACCCCAGTGAGATTTGTTCACTTTTCTGGTTACACAATCCCTCTCAAAAGCTGTGAACCATTTGGTGATGTCATCACCATCTTCATATTTAGTCACAATCCCTTTAGGGATTTTTAACATGTCAGGAGAATCTCTGACCCTAGTTATGTTGCTGCCACCATTGATGGGTCCTAGGCCCATCTCTTGTCTTTCCCTTTCTATGGCTAGGATCTGTTTTTCCAAAGCCAATCTTTTGGCCATCCTGGCTAACTGGATGTCCTCTTCACTGGAGTTGTCCTCAATGATTTCAGAGAAGTTGGTCCCTCCTGTGAGGGGAAACAGCATCTCTGACTATTATGTTTGGAGACAGGGCTTGAGAGGCCCTGTTCTCCCTAAATAGGACTGGTAGGGGGGAATTTTCCTCCAAGTCACTATCTTCATCCTCTGTGTTGCCATCCTCAGAGGGGTTGGCTCTTTCAAACTCTGCCAAAAGCTCCTGGAGCTGTAGTTTGGAAGGTCTGGGGTCCATTGTTATTTTCTTTAATTTACAGAGTGACCTTAGCTCCCTCATCTTAAGATGGAGGTAAGGGGTGGTGCCGAGTTCCACCACATTCACATCTGTACTAGACATTATGCTTCTAAAAGTTGGAATACTTTTTAAGAATCTAAAACTAGTTCTAGGTTCTAATTCAAACTTTTACAAAACTTTTAAACTTGAAAAGAAATGCTAACAAGGACTAACACAAGGCCCTAGCAGGACTTTTAAGAATTTAGAAAAATAGCTCAAATTGCAAAAATCAATTTCTAATGACAATTTTTAGAATTTGTCGAGTGATCAGGTATTGGCTGAGTAGTCCAGCAAATGCAAAGTCTTGTATCCCACCGCTGCCACCAATGTAGGAAGTTGGCTCTGTATGTGCTATTTCAAAGTAAGGAATAGCATGCACAGATTCCAAGGGTTCCCCTTAGAGGTAAGATAGTGGCAAAAAGAGATAATACTAATGCTCTATTTTGTGGTAGTGTGGTCGAGCAGTAGGCTTATCAAAGGAGTAGTGTTAAGCATTTGTTGTATATACACACAGGCAATAAATGAGGAACACACGCTCAGAGACAATTCCGGACAATAGGTTTTTGTATAGAAAAATATATTTTCTTAGTTTATTTTAAGAACCACAGGTTCAAATTCTACATGTAATATCTCATTTGAAAGGTATTGCAGGTAAGTACTTTAGGAATTTGAATAATCACAATAGCATATATACTTTTTACATAAAACACATTTAGCTGTATTAAAAGTGGACACTTTGTGCAATTTTCACAGTTCCTGGGGGAGGTAAAGTAATGTTCTTGCAGGTAAGTAAACCACCTACAGGGCTCAAATTGGGGTCCAAGGTAGCCCACCGTTGGGGGTTCAGAGCAACCACAAAGTCACCACACCAGCAGCTCAGGGCCGGTCAGGTGCAGAGGTCAAAGAGGTGCCCAAAACACATAGGCTTCAATGGAGGTAAGGGGGTGCCCTGGTTCCAGTCTGCCAGCAGGTAAGTACTCGCGTCTTCGGAGGGCAGACCAGGGGGGTTTTGTAGGGCACCGGGGGGACACAAGTCAACACACAAAGTACACCCTCAGCAGCGCGGGGGCGGCCGGGTGCAGTGTGCAAACACGCGTCGGGTTTCCAATGGTTTTCAATGAGAGACCAAGGGGTCTCTTCAGCGGTGCAGGCAAGGGGGGGCTCCTTGGGGTAGCCAACACCTGGGCAAGGGAGAGGGCCTCCTGGGGGTCACTCCTGCACTGGAGTTCCGATCCTTCAGGTCCTGGGGGCTGCGGGTGCAGGGTCTTTGCCAGGCGTCGGGATTTCAGAGTCAGGCAGTCGCGGTCAGGGGGAGCCTCGGGATTCCCTCTGCAGGTGTCGCTGTGGGGGCTCAGGGGGGACAACTTGGGTTACTCACAGTCTTGGAGTCGCCTGGGGGTCCTCCCTGTAGCGTTGTTTCTTCACCAGTCGAGTCAGGGTCGCCGGGTGCAGTGTTTCAAGTCTCACGCTTCTTGCGGGGATTGCAGGGGTCTTTAAATCTGCTCCTCTGGATACAAAGTTGCAGTCTTTGCTGAACAGAGCCGCTGTTCTCTGGAGTTTCTTGGAAGCCGGGCAGTCCTCTGAGGATTCAGGGGTCGCTGGAGCAGTTTTCTTCTTGAAGGCAGGAGACGGGCCGGTAGGACTGGGGCCAAAGCAGTTGGTGTCTTCTTTCTTCTTCTGCAGGGGTTTTTCAGCTCCGCAGTCCTCTTCTTCTGGTAAGTTGCAGGAATCTAAATTCTTAGGTTATGGGAAGCCCTTAAATACTAAATTTAAGGGCGTGTTTAGGTCTGGGGGGGGTTAGTAGCCAATGGCTACTAGCCCTGAGGGTGGGTACACCCTCTTTGTGCCTCCTCCCAAGGGGAGGGGGTCACAATCCTATCCCTTTGGGGGAATCCTCCATCTGCAAGATGGAGGATTTCTAAAAGTTAGTCACTTCAGCTCAGGACACCTTAGGGGCTGTCCTGACTGGCCAGTGACTCCTCCTTGTTGTTCTCATTATTGCCTCCGGCCTTGCCGCCAAAAGTGGTGCCATGGCCGGAGGGGGCAGGCAACTCCACTAGCTGGAGTGCCCTGCGGTGCTGGAACAAAGGGGGTGAGCCTTTGAGGCTCACCGCCAGGTGTTACAGCTCCTGCCTGGGGGAAGGTGTTAGCATCTCCACCCAGTGCAGGCTTTGTTACTGGCCTCAGAGTGACCAAGGCACTCTCCCCATGGGGCCAGCAACATGTCTCGAGTGTGGCAGGCTGTTAAAACCAGTCAGCCTACACAGATAGTTGGTTAAGGTTTCAGGGGGCACCTCTAAGGTGCCCTCTGGGGTGTATTTCACAATAAAATGTACACTGGCATCAGTGTGCATTTATTGTGCTGAGAAGTTTGATACCAAACTTCCCAGTTTTCAGTATAGCCATTATGGTGCTGTGGAGTTCGTGTTTGACAGACTCCCAGACCATATACTCTTATGGCTACCCTGCACTTACAATGTCTAAGGTTTGGCTTAGACACTGTAGGGGCACAGTGCTCATGCACTGGTGCCCTCACCTATGGTATAGTGCACCCTGCCTTAGGGCTGTAAGGCCTGCTAGAGGGGTGACTTATCTATACTGCATAGGCAGTGTGAGGTTGGCATGGCACCCTGAGGGGAGTGTCATGTCGACTTACTTGTTTTGTCCTAACCAGCACACACAAGCTGGCAATCAGTGTGTCTGTGCTGAGTGAGGGGTCCCCATGGTGGCATAAGATATGCTGCAGCCCTTAGAGACCTTCCCTGGCATCTATGTCCCTTAACCTCTGGAAAGCTGGCTATCAAGTAGACCTCATGTATTGTTGCTTAGCAGCCCCTGTGTACTCTTTATGGCACACCCTTCATTGGTCAATGAATGGACTTGGAACTGGAACAAGTGGGTCAGTTGCTCCTACTTCTATACAGTTGAGGCAGACTGGGGACATGGGTTCACTGTCTGTACTTTCAGAATTGGTTTATTATGATTTGTTCTTGTGTTCTTCCAAAGCTGCTCTCTAGACACTGCTTTTGTGTAGGGTACGGCTCCTCCATCCCCGGAGCACTCGCACCAGAGAAGGTGTTGTGGCGTTTTTGTACCTGGCTACTAACACCCACATGAGTGATCGTGGGAAAGACAACAGGCTAGCCTCCCCTTTCACCTCGAACAATGGACTGCAGTCTCTCAGTTCTCCCCTACCATCTGCTAATTGTAAGTGCCACAGGAAGCCTATTAATATTTATAGTGGCACTTCTCCCGTGTCCCCTCTCTTTCTGGCTAGGTCTCCTCCCTCCAACTTAAAAAAAAAAAAAAAAAAAAAAAAAAAAAAAAATTCCCGTAGTACTTATCGACTGTCTGGTGAAAACATCACCACCATCTTGTCTACAGGAACATGCCAGAGGCTTCTAAGATGAAATCCATCTCCGTGGCTTATTAATACTCGCAGTGATTGTACCAGACAGGACACGGACACATGCACAGCATACACTTGGCATATTAGTGGCAGGGTCTGGGTTAGTACATTCAAGCAGAACTCTGCACAAATGAAGCCAGTAACCCGGCACTCCAGTGAGACAGTCTGGTCGTTCACATCTATTGGTTCCCATAGACGAGGAATTTCACATGGAGACCAACATCCACAGTAGATGCGTAGTCCCCTCCTATTAGAACCCAAACTTTACTTAATACTGAGGTTGTATCCTGATGTTAGGCCAGTTGGGGTTGCTTGTGAGGTTACTGGGTGGCACATGCTTACCAAGCCTCCTAATGGTTTTCAGCCAGGTTTACCAGCAGTCTGATTTTCAGATCCACGCATGATGGTCACCTCTGTTTTATCTGGGGCTGTTTGGGGGGGGGGGTCTGTTGGGGGGCATAGCTCTGCGGAAATCTTGTACTTTTCTGATCTCTCTACGCATGGCATGTTACATCATTGTGCACTTTGCTATCACCAGAACAAATATTTCTGTAATTGTATATATATATTTTTTTTTTTACAGGATGGTTTACTACTTGGATCCGTCCGTTCTGTCAGGCGTTTCATCTTTTGTAATGTTACTGTGTTTGGCAGATTACCTTGTCCCTACTCTTGCTCCTAAAATTTTTGGCTCCAATAAGTGGTGAGTATCGATTTAAAAACTTTTTGTAATTGCTGCAATGTGTGCAGTGAATATTAAGCGGATTGTAGTTTGTTTGCATGTTGGACGTATTTCTGTCGCATTTAGCTTTCCGTCTGTTTCTGAAGTGCAAGCCCATCCTTGGTAGTCAATGCATGAGAACTACCACGTGGGAGTGGTGCTCACGAAGACGTGAGTTGTTTCCATTGGTACATATTTTTTCTCTTTGGGTATAAGGGCTGCTTTATTCTGCTCGTTTTCCCGGTTTAGTTGGAAGGTAGATCGTTGTTGGTGATGCATTTGGGAGCTGTTTTGCACCCCTCGCCAAAACTCTATCTGCTGAGATTAGAGTAACGCCAGTCCTTAACCTGTTTCGTTTCATGTAGATCAGTTGAGTGTGGCTGTCTCTGCATCTTGGCGTGTTTGGTCTTCGCACAGCGTTTATTTGTTCTGACGAGTTGCTGCTTTCAGTTTGTGGCATGGCATCAGATTTGACTTGACTTGTTCATTTTAAATGTTTATTTTAACTGCGCTATCTGCAGCCCGTTAACAGAGTGGTCATCTGATATTATTGTTAATCCTCGTCTCCCAGTGATTATCTTGTACTGCATGTAATTGCATGAACCGAGTTATTGCGAAGTGTTAGCAAGCAAAGTTTTGTAGTCGAGTATCCTTGACCTGCATGTAGTGATAAAGGATAATCTGCGTTTTTGAAGCTTTTAACAGTCTTTTGGTAAGTATGGTATTGGTATCGGCAAAAAATATGGACTGTTAGTATTGCATATGACTTACGACTGTGCCATGTGTCACACTTAGCTTTTAATTACATTAACATGCACTTATCAGTTTAAAACATGTATTAATGTGCTTTTTTTTTTTTCTCAATTAGGACAACTGAGCAGCAGCAAAGATTCCATGAGATCTGTTGTACTCTTGTTAAAACTCGTCGAAGAATTGTTGGCTGGTGGAAACGTCTGTTCTCTTTGAAAGAGGAAAAGCCTAAAGTGGTATTTATTGCGTTTTCCGGATTTAAATGGGTCATGTGAAGAAATGTGTGGGTGTTTGTAATTTTTTTTTTTGGGGAGTGGTTAATTAACTTTGTCGCATAGATTTAAGTTTTTAAGCCTATTAAATGTAAAATATAAATTGCAAAGTAATTGTGGTTAAGCCAATTTAACTGTGGTTCGTTTTCAGCTCTTGACACCTGGGAAGAAGCTTGCCAACATTAGTGAGCTAGAACAAAATGGTTTTATTCTTTGTTATAGTTAAAAGAAGGTTTGTAATTTTTTTTTATTAGCAGCCAGCATGCTGTACAAAACTAAGCACATGACAGCTTTCACATAGTTTTATGCTGTTTCAATTATAACTGCGAGTTGTCTTGCATATGGAACAGTTGCTTTGTTACGTCCCTAGCCACACGTTTTTGTTCTCAAAAATATATTTGTGTGTACTTTGAGGGCCTTTCAGGTTAGCGGTCTTCACTCATTTGTCTTAATTTGCTCCCACGCGTTCAGTAGGAGCCAGTGTGTGGGCCGCCTTTAGCTGTAACCTCCCTACGCTATGAGTGATGGAAATCACAGCCCGCATATCCTTCTATGCGAGGTCTGGTGGGGCAGTAATTCATTTTATTTTAACACTGTGTTTCTTCATGGTCTTTGGAATATAAATTCAGGGCAGCTTCTGTTTCTGAAGTTCATCCTGCTGTTGTGTGTTACTCAGCCCTATGATATCTTATGGAATTCCAAACTAGTCATTCCCTTCGAGCACCGTTCACTCATTCTTAAATTCACCTTTTGGCCCATCCACAAATAAACCTGCCAGTTATTGGTGAAGTACTGTTGCCTATTTAAAAAAAATAATAATAATAAAAAAGCGGACTTAATGGGTTTGCCAGTACTACCATTAAGATGGTCATCCGTGCATACTGAGGCATTGCCAAATCCAATTCCTGTGCAGAAAAGTATTGAACATCCATGCTAAAATTGGCTAGCCTGGCTCCACTAGAGGATGCTTCCAACTATTTCTACTTTCCTCACGCCTATTTTTTAAAAAAAAATATTCTAACACACTTTAGGTTGTGTAAACAAAATACATTTAAAAAAAAAAAAAAAAAAAAGCCATCCCTGCCTTCTACAATCACCAAGAATAGGCATTCTAGAACGTTGGCTTTCTTGACCATTTCTTTTCTTTCGACTTCATGGATCTCTTGGGAGAACACATATTTCCTGATGAGACAGCTAATATCTCTGTCAAATGGGAGAGGTTCTACTCCAGTAAAATGGGGAGTCAGGGCTGCAGCTGTCACGATTGCAAACCCTTTGTCCTATAGAGTTCAGTAGTCTTTGAGCATTCCTTAAATATTGAGCCTGATGTCTGCTCCAGGGCAGACCCTTGATTCTGTTCTGAAGGACATTAGGATTCCAGATTCATTTGAAATTAAAAGAAAAGACATTTGCCTGTTTACATTTCAATAGGAGAACGTCCCCCTTGGCAGAATGGGGTCAGAATATACCAATTACTTGGGTGAGCAATTTAATTTGCTGCTTCTTTGTAAGTTCGTACATTTCCCTGATTTAATGCTGTTTGTTTGTTTCTTCTTTCTAGTACTTCCTGACTACGATCAGTACTCTGGCTGTGGTTGCATGGTTAGGACAGCAAGTCCACAACCTCCTCCTTACATACCTTATTGGTAAGTATGTTAGTATTGGCTATTAATATTGTTTGTACTAAGGAGGATCATTTATAAACACAAGTTCTATGACTTCATGAAAACCATTAGTACCCAAAATAATCTTGCCATCTAGCTAGTAACTTAAAAATGGTAATTGAAAAATGTACAAGGTAATTTCTAACCAGACTCCCACTTCTCTCATTTCAAGATTACAATAGACCCTCCCCCTTCCAGGTTTGGATTTTCGTGTGTGGTGTGGTGGGGAGGGACAGGGGCGGGGGATGTGGTTAGGTAGGCATCACTATTATATCTATTATACACGTCTTTCTGTTAGCAAAAGAATTTCAGAAAGTTAGTTAGTTTTAACTGGTTTATGTTGGTGCAGTGGTGAAGGGGATCGTATGGTCTATAGAGGCCTGAAAACACAAGGTAACTGCTCTAACTGGTGCTCAGTGACCCTGTTTTAAACATGGATATTTTGCTTCTGGAAATGGCTTTTCATTCAGAATGAAACTTTTGCTAAGTATCAAACTTAACCCCTTTAAATTGTGTGTGTGTGTGTGCTTCAGAGTGTCAAAGGCCTTTTGACAGTCCATGGTCCAGTTCACATATACCTTCACAAACCTCCTATAGTACCCAGTCAAGTCAAGTAATGTCTTGTCTTGAGTCTGGGCTTTTTGGAGGGGTACCCAGGCCAGAATAGTCTGGATTTTGGGTTGGAGTGGCTGAACTTGGCCCTCCACCTACAAGGTGACCCAAGTAAACCACAGTACCCTGCCCCATCTGACATTTGGATGCCTTGGTAGAGAGGCCTGCTGCTTGCAGGGCCTGCAAAATCTTCCTCAGGTGGACCAGGTGATCCTGCCAGCTGGAGCTAAAGACAGCAATATCATCAAGATAAGCTGTACTAAAGGACTCCAAGCCAGCAAGGACTTGATTCACCAACCTTTGGCAGGGGCATTCTTTAAGCCAAAGGGCATCACAGTAAACTGGTAGTGTCCATCAGGTGTACAGAATGCTGTTTCTCTTTTGCTCCTGGTGCCATTTTTATTTGCCAGTACTCTGCTGTTAAGTCAAAGGTACTTACGTATTTGGCATCACCCAGTTAGTTCATCTGCCCTTGGAATGGGGTGAGCATATGTCTTGGTGACAGTTAAGCCCTCTGTAGTACACACACAACCTCATCTCTCTCCTGCTAGTGCCTAGGTCCACCAGGTAGGTGGCCTGACTCTTTTCTAGCACTGGGTAAGAGCCACTCCATTTGCCCTGAAGTGCCATGGGAGCCACAAGCTCCAGAACCCAGACTTTCTGCCCTGGCTTAAACTTACACCAGAATCCAAGTGAGATCTCTCCTATTTTCGGACAGCCGTTAGCACAGTGCATGTTAAGTTCACTCTCAATATTTGTACTCCAGGTTGTTCTAGTCTTTGGTTTTGGATGATTGTGCACATGAGACGCATGCCTGTTAAATACGTATATATACTGAGAAAAAAGAAAGGTTACATTTATGAATTGGGGTGGTAATAGTTTGTTAGTCTGTGCTTAGAAGAAAAGGTTTTAATGGAAATAAAAAAACGAAGGTTAAAATTAAGTTCTAGTTAAGTGAAATTGTGTCTAGGGTGAGGGGTCGCTCTTTAGTCTGTGCACGGACTCTGTGCAGTCTGTTCTTGGGTCACTAGAGGAAGTATACTGTACGCACAGCCGGGGCCATGAGTGCAAACTGCATAGCACAGGCTTTCCCATATAATGGGACTTAATAATGTATTGGCTCTCTCTGTAAGGTGCTGTGCACTGCCTGAAGATGACTTTAAAATAAAAAGTCTCCCGCAGGACCCCATTGGCCCTAATAATAATAATATATATTTTGTTTTTATTGTTTAATTTGACAAAAAAGGGTGCGTTCCTCTAAAACTCTCAAATGCGCCCTCCATCTTTGGGTGGAGCTGTAAGTGGAAGAAGACTGGTTGCTCAATAGAAATTCAGGCATGTGCTAGCTATTGATGCATAAAGTGGCCTCAAAACCAAGGTAAAAATTGTAGGAAAGCACCCTTTTTGGCATGGCTAGCCCACACTTCTTGCCTGGTGTCTAATGTAATTTCTACAAAGTGCACTGAGTTCCTGCTAACCAGGTCAACAGTGCCAGATCTCTTTCCCAAAACTGCACAATTTCCCCAATTGGCAAAACCTTTAGCACCCTCTGTAAGTCTCTCGTAAATTGTACACGGGGTGCTAAAGAGGGTTCCTAAGGGCTGCAGCATGAATTCAGCCACCCTAAGTTAAATCTCCCCCCCCCCCCCCCCCCAAAACCAAGCACAAAAGGCTGTGTGGCTTGGTGCAGACCACCAAAAGTGAAAACACGGCGTGGCCCACAGACTGTGCTCATGTCCCAAGATACTGCATGCAATATGTGAGTCAGCCCTCTACGGCCCTTACAGCCCTAAGGCAGGTTGCGCATGAGCAGATCTGTCCCTGCTGTGTTAGTCTATTCTCAGACATAGTAAATGACCAGCGAAGCTAATATACAAGGATATCATCCATCTAGCAATACCACAGGAGGATGTTGATGATGTGTGGATTTTCACTACACAGAGTGAATTCCTTCTCGAAATAGGACTTGTAGAGGCAGGCCAGAGTAGGTGCAAATGTGCTTCCCATTGAAGTGCCTTGAGTTTGGAGATAGAAGGTGTCCTCACATGGAAAGAGTTCTCTTTGAGGGCAATGGTAGCATATTCAGTGATGAAGTCTACCGGTGTAGGGGAGGACTAAACTCAGATCACACAGTTTCCTCAGTGATGTCTGAGGTCGCATCTTGGGGAATATTAGTGTACAGAACCTCTACATCTAGGGTGGTCAGTAAGTTTATATTGCTGACATTATTTATTTCCCTGATCCAGTTTAAAATGTCCTCTGTGTCTTTAAGGAACTAAAGGATGGACAAAGTGTTCACATATTTTGGAAAGAAGTACCAAAAGGAAGCCAATCCCCCAACACTATGCGTCTTCCAGGTGTTGGAAGAACGCCCTCATGTATTTTGGAAAGTACACAGAAGCATGGTGTCTTGGGCTAAGCATTGATCAAAAAGTCAGCTTTTGTTTTTGGTAACCCAGCTTAATATCAGCCTTATACTAGTGAGCAAATCTTTGCAGTGATTTTGTCAGTGGGGTTGTATTTAATAGGTCTAGAGTACCTTCGATCTGATATTTCTGTACTCTGATTTGGAGAGAATGACAATGGCTGCCCCTTTCTAGTCGGTTTAATAGTGAGGGGGTGTTCTTTGCAAGAGACAGCCCACCATTGGACATATTGTGAAAATAATTTTTAGTCCTTGATATCTTTGAGGACAGCATGTTTGAAGGTGAAAATCTCGTTATGAACTAGCCTGGCATTAGGCGTAGATTCAGGAGGATTCCTAAACCCGGAGTATCCTTGCCTTTTAGGGACCGGTTTATCTGAGAAGACCGCACATAATCATTGCTTTCTAAAGCAATTGTGTAACATAGTGATCTTCTCGAGGAGCAAAGTATAAACCGGCAACCTTTTTGGAGGACTCTTCTGTGTGTGCTTTCTGCAACAGACTAACTATAAATTTTATTTTGGGTCTTTTGTCTTGCTCCTTGTGAGCATTTGGGGTTTGATGTGGTTCTGTTGAACATGCTTTCTCACTCCTTTTTCTGCCTCCCCAAAAAAATTATAGGGGGGGTGAGCAGGCGGGGAGAGAAGAGGTTCAGAGAAGGAAGTGTGTGGACCTGGCAAGAACATTTGGAATCAGTGTGGCCACATTGATTGGGGCAATTGAAAAGGAGTCATTGGATACCCATACGTATTATGAGGTCCTTTCCGTCCCTCATTGCTGCCCCAGCTATCCGTGCTGCTGAATGACTTATTTCTTCTCTTAGTGATATTCCCCCTCATCTGAGGATGTCTCCTCCAACTGGGAAATCCTCTCTGATGTAGGGGTAGACTCTCTTCTTATCAAACTTCTTAATATATTATTGAAGTTTGACTATTTTCTGCTACAACTTTGCGTTCCTTGATCTCAGAGTTTATTTCAGCTAGGCTTGTCTTAAAGGTAGAGATTTAAATGCCACTCCTAACGGCATTTTCAGCAGTGATGATCTTGATCCTGAGGGCCTCTGATGTCCGCTTGGCCGTGTTAATGATCAAAACCAATCTGTCGTGTACATTTCCAGGCAATTTTAGAACATTCTCGCCTGGAAACCAACTCCTCCAAAAAGATCTGAGGCATTGGTCACAATTAGGCCATGGGGGGGGGGGGAGGGGAGATGCCGGCTCTGAAATATTCAGTTGTAATCATCCTGCATAGAGCTATTTTGACTTTTTTTTATTTATATGTAGGTGTGTGTATGTGTATGTATATATATATATATATATATGTGTGTGTGTGTGTGTGTATATATATATATATTTTTTTTTCCTAAGGTTGCTAGTGAGTTTCAGTGATCTTTAAGGCTGCAAGATGTAGTACGGCCAACAGCCTTCAACAGGGATGAAGTTGTTAGGATCTCTGCTACTTCACTGTCCTCTTTGCTGAGGACTGCCATTCAGGTTAAAGATGTATGTTAGTTATTCTTGTATCTAACAAGTACCTTAATGACTAGGGCCCTGATTACGACCTATGCAGAGGGGATTACTCTGTCCCAAACGTGACTGATTTCCCCTCTGTGGTTTTACAAGTTCCATAGGATGTAATGGAACTTGGAAAACGGCAGGCGGGATATCCGTAACGCTTAGGACGGAGTAATTCCCTCCGCCAAACTCGCTATGAGGCCTCTATAACTCCTACCTGTAAGGAGGGATTTCAGGTCCTTTTCGATAAACAGTCGTCCAAACAAAAAAAAAAAAGTCCAAAGGTTCTCAACCTGGGCATGAATAGAGCTCTGAATCCTTGATTTACTGATGGGTCACCCGACATTTAAACTCTGATGCTTGAACACACCGGTAGACATCATAAATTCACGTTTGCAAAATGGAACTAATAATGACTTCTTGGTGCCTGTTACTAGTATTAGTACAAACTTGATGGGATGTTTGGTCCTGTGTTAAAACCCTCCTGCTCCCCTATCCACACCGCCTCATGGGCTCCATGTATGTTTTTCTATTTATAATGTTGTGTTTTTTTTTTTTAAATTTTTTTAGTGGCTTTCTTACTGCTGCTTCCTGGACTAAACCAACACGGACTTATCTCAAAGTACATTGGCATGTGTAAAAGGGAGATCAACAAACTTCTGAAGCAAAAGGAGAAGAAAAACGAATGAAGCATGCATTGAAAGGAAAAAAAGTGATTTCCAAGGGAACAACCGTCTGAATCATTCTTCACTGTCGTCCTTTTAATTGTATATGTTTTGTTAATGTACATGTTTGATTTGCACTGACTGTGTGGAAACAAAAGTAATGCATAATGTACGAATCGGCTATTTTTTTTTAACATAATGTCTTTCAAACCACTGATGTAGTCACTGAAATGTGTTGCATGTGAACTTGTGGTTTTATGTGTGGTCCTGTGTTGCACAACGTGAGGCAAACACTGCTTCCTACTTTGTAAATATCGCTGTCTACCTTTGTGTCCTTTTTCTTAGTGCCACCCAACCTCACTTAAATTATGTTTCATTTTCTTTAAATCTGTCTTGAATTTTTGCTTGTCAAGTAAATGTTTCTTTTAAAGTATTTTCTCTTTTGGAATTTTAATAGTAATGACTGTCTTCCTTGACTGGTGCTTTTGAGGGGGCAGGTAGGATGAAAAAGAGGGTTAGGTGAGGGTGGCCCTGAAGATACAGGGATGTTGTACCATGTCCTAGGTGCATTGGTGCAAAAGGCCTGTACATTTGTTTTTTTTAATTTTTTTAAATAACATTTATTTACACTTTCTGGCTGTGGGTATGCCAAGAACCAACAGAGGTCCTTAGATTGTATGCAGGATAAGTGGGGATGCTGGTTGTGCTGGCTTTGTAAATGATGGAGGTGGTTTTGAATATGGTGCAGACTGGCTAGGAAAGCCAGTGCAGTGTACTGAAGGGATCATATTTCTTGAAGCTCTGGGTTAGATGCTGCACTCTGTAATATGTCTTTAAGGTGTACCAGTGTGGAGTCTGGTAGGTCTGCCGCCATCCCAGTTAGGACCCAGACATAAGCAAATTAGCCTTGACCCTGTTCTTCATGGGAGTAGTCCTGCCAAACCAGGTTTCCTGGACTGGAAATGAGCATCCTGGGACTGTTTTCAGGGTATCACAGAGGCTAGCTTGAATCCAGTGGAGCAGTCAGCACAGGACCCCACTTAGGACTACAAAACCAAAAAGAACAGATGGAAGGAATGCTGAACCATGCAAACATTCACTCCAGCCAGAAAGATCTGGGTTTAATCCATTGATTTACAAGGAGAGCACCAACTGGCTCCATGTAGAGGTTAAAGATACCGTGAGGCAGTTTGGAACCCTGGAGAACTCTGCAGATGACAGGGACAGTTGGGACCTTAGAATGACATACATGAAGTAACAGGAATGGGTTAGAAAGGTACGGGAAGAGTCCTTTTAATATGGATTCAGTCAATTAGCTGGGCGTACAGGTTGGGCTTCCTTTTGTCCCTTGTAGAATAGTTGTTTTATTTGATATTTTGCTGACCAGGCAGTACAAACATTACTTGACGGCATGCAAAAAAAAAAAAAAAAAAAAAAAAAAAAAAAAAAACCATCAATAAATCTACTACTTGAAATTGCTTAAAACACGAATCGTTATGGTAAAATTGACTAATTGTACCCAGCAGCCCTACACTATTAATGTACAGTGAGGTGGATTCAAATTGATATCTTTTATTGTAGAGTACCTGGCAAAATTACATAAATATCAATGCTTTATGTAATAATAGAGAAAAGTATTCCTAAAATTAGAGCCGTTTCCTTAATTCTACGCAAAAAAAAAAAAACCAAACAAGGCTGGGACAATAATAGTTTGTTATAATCTAATAAAGTCGGAGAGGTAAGATAGCATTTATACATCAATCAGTAGAAAACAATGAGTAATGTCATGCTAATCAAATAGGTCCATACACGTGAGTAAAAGTTCCCATTGTAGAGCGTTTTAAGGCAGACTATCTAAATCTTTTGACACAAAGGATACAAATTACCCTACACTACAACATGTCATATTGGTACAATTTAGAATTAATGTCGTTAAAGTCTGTTCCTGACGGATCTGTAAAACTCTAAAAACTGGAAGTAATAAAACCTTTCCTTTCTATAGCAAAGGCCACACAGCAAACACATGACGGTGTCAATTTACTATGTTTTTTAAAGGACAAAAAGGAGGTAGCTGCTCCATCCTAGTTGCTCTTCCAGTGTATAAAGGCAGGCACCTGGACACGTCAGACCTTTTGTCCATCTTTCAACATTGAAGCCTTTAATATTATGCAAGTAGGACTGTACATCCTCTAATCTGTGTTTAGCAAATTGACTAGTTAGTTTATCCTACCCACATCTAAATCACAGTTTCTGGATTTATCTTGGCATGTTTTAACTTTTTATTCCTCCATTGATGCACTGAGCTGCTCCTCATGTCCGTTATTGATATATCCAGTCTTTCCGTGATTTTACGAAGATCTACAATCCATGGCGCTGTTTATTTATTAATAGTGTCCATGACCTTTGATTAACTGGTTCAACAATCTGCTGAATTTGTAAGACCGGCCTAATAGTTAAATAATTTGTTGCTGGTACTCGAATGCTATATTAGACAGCCACAACTTGAGCGTCGGTGCACTAGTAACTGTGCCACTTAGGAGATTTCGCTGTATTTTCCAGATCTTCGTTTCTATTATAGGAAGTCAAGTAATGCTTTTCTCTAAGGGAATTTCCCAGCTATACATTTGTAAATATACTATTTTTGAATTCTTAATCTTTTGAAAACTTCAACATATTTATGCCCCCGATTCGGACTCCATTCTTTGTGCTAACCAAGCCATGGCCTTTGAGCTTCATCCTGCTTTGAAATTGAGATTATATTTTAAAAGAAGGCCTAAACTGTTTTCTTTAAACACCTCTATTTGCACTAAATTGAGCTACCACTTCTGAAGTGTTTTCTGAAATAACCTGTCCGAAAATACCACCCATTTTGTTTTAGAAACATCTATTCTCAAATCATTTGTTATACAGTAGTCGGAAAGTGCATCTAATTACCTCAGAAGACCTACCTGCGTGAGATCTACTAAAAGTCTAATCTGCATAATACAATGAAGAAGCTAACTCTTCAAACAATTGCTGTGGAAAAGAACAAACCTGGCTTGGAGCCATGAGGAAATCTGCATTGTAAATGAATAAGAGGGGAGACTATATACCCTTCCCTTAAGCTGTTAGGGGCATATATTTTCCTGGATAATGCTTCATTTGTTCCCAATTCTAATTTTGTTCATGTCCCCTAATTAAATTAGATTATCAATTTTTGCAATGCAGGTGGACCAATCAAATTTAACCTTAACCCCCCCCCCCCCCCCCAAAGAATGGCCCAGTTATTGGTGTCAAATGCTGTAGTCCGGTCTGTGTAAGAGGCGTAAAGACTTTTCTTTTAAAGACATAATCTTGAGCCATCAATTTCAATATTAAACATCCATCCACTGTTTAGTGCCCACTGTGAAACCCTAACGCCACCTTAAGGAGCACCGCCTCCTTTACTGACCAGTCAGATGTTTAGCATACGTTTCATTGGATATGTCCAGCAGGGTAATCTTATGATTACTTTGGTGACTCACAAGGTCCATTTTTGTACTGCTGAATGCTTGTACTTCCTTTCCCGAAGTCGGGTATTTCGTGACCACTTATTACATTTGCAAACACAGTTGTCAAACATTGAGCCCCCAAACTAGGTTTACATTTTAATATATCTGTGGATAGACCATCGATTGTTTTAAATGTTATATTTGCCTCGATTACACTTAGTGTGGGGATTGGAAAAAGCTGTTGGAACAGTTGAATCTGATAAACTCTTAAAGTCCTTGTCACCACCTGCCTTTTTGCACAGGTCTATCAATCTCAGTCCTTACACCCCACTTAACCCCGGTTCTCTTTCCTATGGAACAAATGCGTACTACATTTGAGGCACTTGACTTTAACACAAAACCTCAAGTGTAAAAAATGGCACATGTTCATCAACGCCCCCAAAATCTGCTGCTATCCATTTGGTTAAATGCTGCAAATTCCCAAAAGCTTATACTTGCTCAATGTTCTCTAAACCCACACCTTCAACCCTGTACCATAGCTACTTGAATGCTGAGACCATCTATCTTTCATCTGCATGGCTATTTCTGCCCTCTATCACAATATATACACAAGTTTTTGTCCTCGTCACTTTCTTTTTTTTTTTTTTTTTACACGTTGAGTGGGCTGCAAAGAACTCTTCTCTATCAATGCGCATCAAGAGCTGGCATCAGGAGGTCCTCAGGCTTTCTGTTGATGGATCATTCTGGCGAACTTGTTGGCAGAGAATGCATGCTAGACTGTCAATATCATGAGGCTGGTCAGGATTACGATATAGTTCTCATTGTGAGTCCCTTCTGCTCGAGGTTCAGATTGCCAAAATACCACAGTGCACTGGACCGAGATACTGGGTGCCTGAGAGGGTCTACACCAGGGTCTTTTTGACGAGGGATACAGTGACATACTATGAAATGGCAAGTAGTAATTTTAGTGTAGCTGTTCCTCGAGAAGAAATGTTGGTACTTAAACCCAAGGCACCAGGTGCAATGCCCTTAATGCACTGCATTTAAGATTTATATCAGACAACATAACCGATTCCCCTTTATTGTAAGAGAACCCAGTAATTGATTCCCTTACTAGCCCTGCAGTAAAAAAAAAAAAAAAAAGATTAATGCTTTGTTATTAACTGCTATTGTTACTCCTGACATAGGTAACACATGCTTGGATACAAACAGATGCAAAACCTTCCTTATGTGGTCTAGGGAAAAGTAATCTGGGCTTTGTGAGAGTTCTTGAAGCACTGTACACACCTACTACTGAGGGATCAGAAAGGGATATTCTGGGAACATTAAAGGAGCAGATACACATCTGATCAATCTAAGAAAGGATTTATTTTTCCATGGTTAGCTCCTTCCCCCACACTTTTTGCCTAGAAAATGATGTGGTTTCAAAATTGTAAGTGCCCTGTGCCCCTGCTAAACAAGTACCCAGGGGCAGATCTCTTTTCCCAAAACTGTACTATGTTTTGGCACTTCAGTCTCCCTTGTCTATGTATGTCACTGCTAAGGTATGCCCTAGGTAACCCATAGAACAGGGTTCTATGTAGGTAAAAGGCAGGACATGTACTGGTGTGTTTTACATGTCCTGGTAGTGAAAAACTCACAAATTTGTTTTCCACTACTGAGATCTGCTCCTCCCATAGACTAGCATTAGAGCTACCCTCATATTCTTTTAAGTAGTAGATTCTGATCTGGAAGGAGTAGCCTTGTCATGTTTGGTATGGATAGAATGGTAATACAAATTTCTGCTTATTGGTGAAGGACTCTGGACACTTTACCAATTCTAAACAGTGCTAAAGTGCATGTGCTCTCTCCCTAAAAACATGGTAACATTGGCTCATACCCCATTTGCATACTTAATTTACGTGTAAGTCCCTAGTAAAGTGCACTACATGTGCCAGGGCATGTCAATTAAATGCTACTAGTGGGCCTGCAGCACTGATTGTGGCACCCATATAAGTAGCCCCTTAACCATGTCTCAGGCCTGCCATTGCAATGCCTGTGTGTGCAGTTTCACTGCCACGTCAACATTGTATTTAACACTACTTGCCAAGCCTCAAACTTCTCTTTTTCTACACATAAGTCACCCATAAGGTAGGCCCAGGTAACCCATAGGGCAGTGTGCTATGTAGGTAAAGTGCAGAACATGTCCTGGTAGTGATAAACTCACATTCGTTTTCCACTTCTGTGAGATCTGCTCCTCTCATAGACTAGCATTCAGGCTACCCTCATATGCTTTTAAGTGGTAGATTCTGATCTGGAGGGAGTAGCCTTGTCATGTTTAGTATGGCTAGAATGGTAATAGAAAATCCTGCTTACTGGTGAAGGTGGATTTAATATTTCTATCTTAGAAATGCCACTTTTAGAAAATGGGCATTTGTCTCCACTTACTGCCATATGTGCCTTACAGCCTGTCTCCAATCCACGACTGGGTTGTGCAGGTTGACAGCTCCCCTTGTGCATTCCACCCAAACAGCCATAAAGACAGGACACTCAGTCACATCTGCATACTAAATGGATCCAGTGGCCTGCCCTCACACAAAGGACTGATAACAGCTCCCCTGTCTCCAATCTACGTCTGGTCTGTTCTGGTTGACAGCTCCCCTTGTGCATTCCCACCTAAATTGCATCTGCTCTGTCCCTAAAAAAATTGTAACGTCTCATACCCAATTGGCATACTTAATTTACTTTTAAGTCCCTAGTAAAATGCACTACATGTGCCCCAGGGCCTGTAAATTAAATGCTACTAGTGAGCCTGCAGCACTGATTGTGGCACCCACATAAGTAACCCCTTAATCATGTCTCAGGCCTGCCATTGCAAGGTCTGTGTGAACAGTTTCACTGCCTCTTCGGCTTGGCATTTAAAACTACTTGCCTAGCCTTAAACTCCCCTTTTTCTACATATATGTCACCCCTAGGGTAGGCCCTAGTAACCCAGGGTGCAATGCAGGAAAAAGACCGGACATGTAACAATGTGTTTTACATGTCCTGGTAGTGAAAAACTAAAAAATGTGTTTTCCACTACTGTGAGATCTGCTCTTCTCATAGACTAGTATTAGAGCTACCCTCTAATGCTTTTAAGTGATAAATTCTGATCTGGAAGGAGTAGCCCTGTCATGGCTAGAATGATCATAGAAAATCCTGCTTACTGGTGAAGGTGGATTTAATATTACTATCTTAGAAATGCCACTTTTAGAAAGTGGGAATTGCTCTGTACTTACTGCCATCTGTGCCTTACAGCCTGTCTCCAATCAACATCTGGTCTGTGCTGGCTGAAAGCAACCCTTGTGCATTCCACCCAGACAGCCATATATACAGGACACTCAGTCATATCTGCATTCGTCTGCAAACTGAATGGGTCTACCTGGACAGGAAGGGTGGAGGGGCTCTCTCTTACAATTCAAAGGCAAGTGGCCTGCCCTCACACAAAGGACTGATACCCCCCCCCACCCCCCCCAGCAGAGATCATGGCAGACAGGACTGGGCTGAAACCACTCTTTCCCCCACTTCAAGTCATTTTTTGGGGGTCTTTGACCCCACCAAATCAGATGCTTTCTGGACCTACACCTTGACTCGGTCAGAGAGACAGTCTGGCTGCCCAAAGGACCGATCTGGACTGGTGTGCTGAAGGACTGCTTTCCTGCTTGTTGCCCTGCTGCCTGGTGCTCCTGAGTCTGTTGGAATGACTCTGCCTTCCTCCTATAGTGCTCTCCAAGAGCTTCGATTGAGCTTGCCTTCTGTTTCTGAAGTCTCTGGGCCAGCAAAGACTTCACCCCTTCAGGAAATCCTCGTGCATCGGAAAATCGATGCAATGCCTGCTGGAAGCGATGCAGCACCTGCACCGCAGCTGGAAAATTGCCGCACTGCTGCCCGGAACCATGCAGCGCTGCACTCGCAACTGGAAATCCCACGCAGCACCTGCCTCGCAGTTGAAATTTCACCACATCACCACCCAGATCAATGCAGCAGCTATTCCTTCTCCCAGCACATCACGGATTGTTAACGCATTGTACCCATGCCTCAAAATATCCCTGCATCGCAGTAAGGAACCAACGCTGTGCTTCTGAAAATCGACACATCACCTTGCAGCGTGGAAAAAAATGATGCATCCTTTGTGCTGGGCCAGAAAATCCGATGTAACCCCTTATTTTAACACGCTTCTCCTCTGTGGTCCCTGTGCATCTTTATTTTTGACACATCCCAGATACTGTGTGTTACAAAGACACAACAACTGATTCTTAAGGATGAAGACTCTCTTAAACCTTTAAAAAGTGATATTTCAACTTGTGCTTATTGGATTATTGTTGTTCTGACCTTATTTTATTCAGATAAATATTATCTATTTTTTTAAGCCTGTGTGGTATATTTTTGTGGTGTTTTCACTGTTACTGTATGAGTTATTACACCAATACTTCACGCATTGCTTTCTAAGTTAGGCCTCCCTGCTCTGTGCCAAGCTACCAGAGGGTGAGCAGATGATAATTTGGGTTGAGTTGTGACTTACCCTGACTAGGGTTGTGGTCCCTATTTGGGCAAGGGTGAATACCCCTGCCAACCAGAGACCCAATTTCTAACATGGGTGAGCAGCAGTGAGCATATGACGTGTGTGCAGTGCCATACAATTGTTATCTGTACACTACCCACAGTCAAAGGTGAATTTGATTTGTTTTCTTTTTCTGCAATTTTCCCTGCTTTGCATCTTTTACATTTTATACAGCATGTCTCTGGCTGGGTCCACAAGTGTAGCTGGGGAGTTTGATCTGGCTAAGGTGGCGGAGTACACAGTTAACCAGCTGAAGGGCTTTTGCAAGGAGGCACAGAAGGGGGAAGCTGAAAGAACTGAAAGAAAATCTGAAAGGCAGGCTGAGGCTGAAAGAGCCTTAGCTGGGAAGAAACTTATCTTGGCTCATGAACTGAGTCTGAAAGGCTAGGCAGTCTGAATCTAGCAGTGATGGTGGCAACATACATGTAGGACCTGCTAGAGACAAGAAGGTTCATGAATTCAAGGATTTGGTGCCCAGTTATGTGGTGGGAGATGAGACTAACAAGTGGTTTTCTGGTTATGAAGTTGCACTGAGGGCACATGGGGTTCTTAAAGAGCACTGGGGGGCGGGTCTGTGGAAACACATGCCTACACTTGGAGGGACACACTTCTGACAGAGGTTGGGGACCAGAACAAGTACACTCGCAGGAAAACCATTTTGATTGCCAAATTTGGACTGGCCCCTGAAAAGTATCGCCAAAGATTCAGGGACAGTCAAAAGCTGCCCAACCAATCCTGGGTAGACTGCATTGATTACTCGAGGAAGGCACCCAATAACTGGTTGCGGGTCAGCAAAGGTAATGATTATGTTGGGTTGTCGTTATTTTTGACGCATCCCAGGTACTGTGTGTTACAAAGATACAACAACTGATTCTTAAGGAATGAGACTCTTAAACCTTTGAAAAGTGATATTTCAGCTTCTGCTTATTGGATTAATGTCACTTTGAACTTATTTTATTCAGATAAATATTATTTATTTTTCGAAACCTTGGTGGTGTATTTTTGTTGTGTTTTCACTGTGTTTCTGTATGAATTATTGCACCAATACTTTACATATTGCTTCTTAGTTAAGTCTGCCTGCTCTGTGCCAAGCTACAGAGGGTGAGCACAGGATAATTTTGGTTGTGTTGTGACTTACCCTGACTAGGATTGTGGTCCCTACTTGAACAAGGGTGTATATCCCAGCCAACTAGAGACCCAGTTTCTAATATGAGGTGTATTTAAAAAGTTGCTAATTTGACATGGCACTCAGCAAGAGTGCCCTGTTCAGTAAAACTGCATCTGGCAGGCCTTACAGCCCTAAGGTGCGGTGCACTATAATGAATGTGAGGGCATATGTTTGCATGAGCAGACATGCCCTTACTGCAGTGGTTTTCAAACTTTTAATGCCGAGCCCCCCTTGGTGAGAAAAAAAAAACACATCGGACTCCCCTCCGAATTTTTCACAATTATTCTACTAAATTGGCAATGTTTAAATATGTCTGGGTTCTTTAAACACTGTAGTTAAGCTCTGATACTGTTTTAAAAACAAATCAAATACATGATTCCAAACATACATTTCTGGTCAGGCAGGCCTTACTAACGTAAAAGTTGAGGCGGAGGATTGGAAGGGTATTTGGAGTCCCTTCCCTTTTGACACATACTCCCAGCTTGGATATCAATGACAAAACATGTTAGTGATGGCCCATTACAAAGCCGTTTTTCAACTTAAAATAAAGCCCTGTTATCACCATAATGCTTCTTTTGGCCATAGCTTGGCACCACTCCTGGGATCACTTGAGGCCCCCCCTAGGGAGTTCCACCCTCCAGTTTGAAGACCCCTGAGCTAATGTGTCTTTACAAATCTTTAAGACATAGCAAGTGTACATGGAAGCCATAGCAAATACATGTGCTTGTCACTGGTCATTACGAGTTCCCCAGCTACATGATGGATCCTCTGAATACTGTGTTGTTTGGTATCAAACAACTCAGAATAATAAACCCACACTGATTCCAGTGTTGGATTTACTATTACGTAACCAGAGGGCCTCTTAGAGGTGACCCCTGCAAAACCTACCAGCCCTGGCACCGTTGCTGTCTGTTTTTTTACCAGCCTGCCACCACCAGACACAGACTCGTGGGGTGAGGGCTTTTTGCTCTCAGGAGCCAGAACAGAAAACCTTTCCTCTGTGGAGGTGTTACACCTCCTCGTCAAAGCAGGCACACAGGCGTAGCGGTTATCTTTAAAGGGTCTACCGCCTTTAAAATCTGTCCTCTGAGACTGCTGCTAGCAGTAGATGGCCACTCAATTATTTACCCCCCACTTTGAGTGGGGAACTGGCGGGAAAACCAGTCAAAGTAGGAAGAGAGGCCCCCTTCAGCCTGCACCACCCACCAAGTGTGGAAGGCAAGGTGACCACTCTATTTCAATTAACTCCATCTTGGGTGGCACAAAAATAGCTTATCATGGTTAGGGATGGGACATAGTCCCATAGGAAGTGGTCACATAGTGGATGTAGCCACCCTAAGGTAAGTGGCCCAATGGCCACTATCAGGTACTCACCTAAACGGCCACTAAATGCAGTATTCAGTGACCATCCCTAGACCTTCAGATCAGATTTGATAGACACAAGAAGACCAACAACAAAGAAGACCCACGGCTCGAGAACAGAAGTCCTGCTGCAAGAAGAAAAAGGCGTTTAACCCTTCCTGCTGCACCTAGGACTTGAGAGCTGCCACTGAGGGATCGACTATCCCCGGCTTCGCCATAAAGGATCTGATCGTCGCTAGTGTGTTCTCAGCACTGTGATTGCATACCTTCTTTAAATATTCATAACGTGAGATCTGTTTATTGGATTTTTGTCGTTTTTCCCCATATCTCTAAGATAAATATTATATATTTTCTTAAACTGATGTGGGTCTTTTTGTGGTGTCGTTCACTGTTTTACTGTAACCTAGTATTGTACAAATACCTTACACATTACCTCTAGAGTAAAGCCTGACGGCTCTGTGCCAAGCTACTAGAGGGCGTGCATGAGTTAATTTAGACTGTGTAACTGATTGACCCTGAGAGTGGTGGACATTCCCCTGCCAACTAGATACCCTATGTCTAACACTCATCAAAAATGATGGAGTTCCAGTCACCGATGACCATATGTGCAGCTTCCAGGTCCATAAAATGCAAACCCTGATGAATACTTTTCAAATTTTAATGGTGAAAAACAGTTGTGTTGGAGACAAGCACCAACAGTGTGTTCCTACACATTACTTGGAAACAACAAATCCTGTAGCCTGCAATATATTAAACTAGAGAGCAAATGGATTAGGGGCTGTCAATGACTCATTTGGTGTTCACCAGTAGATAACCCCAATGGGCTGAGGCATCACATGTCAATAACTGGCTTGACAGTGTCAGTGGATGCTAGATATGGTTACAAGCTCAAGCTGTATAGTTTTCTGCTCAGTGTTCAAAGAGGACATCAAAGTCTCTGGCCATGAATGGTTGAGTGGAGGTACAGCTACTCCTTCATAATAATATAACTGGAAAAGTTCCAGTACAGCAGATAAAAATATTCGTATTTTTTGTGCTAAGAAGGGTCAAAGAACAAACCTTAAAATCTGCAGAATTTCAGTAGATTAACAAATGGAGAGTAACTAAGATGCTGGCACTCAAGATTTTCCTGCCCCTTCAACAAGGAATTTTGCATGGCCACCATGGACCAGCAGGTTGCATACTTTCTAGTTCCAATGACAAATAAAAGACTTATTTGATTCAAAATGGAAAATCAACACTTTCCTTTAATGCTGTTTGGATTTAAGTGGAACAGTAGTGCCAGCATTTGTAAGCTGTCAGGGTATTTTGGTCTTTTAACTTTACAACTGCTTTGTCAAGTTTTGTTGCAGTATGTGCCAAGGAGGTCGTTCACAATTTGGTAGTGCAATGAAATTGACTTTGAATCTAGTCTGTTGTATACTTGAGACCAGTTCTCGAGTCAACATATGCAAGAGCATGTCTTTTGGAGATAGGCTCTCATTAATTGAGCTCAGATGTTGCCTGCTCAGTACAAAGAAGAGGCATTACCTTATCCTTTATTTGGCCAAATCTGTAGTGCAGTAGCTCTTTCTAAAGGTGCATTTGCCTATGATCACACCGGTTCGTAGAAACACTTATCTTGGCACTTTTAGTTGGGATTCCAGTCACTGATTATTTTCTCAAAGGTCTCAGAAATGTTTTCCTCCAGCCCTGTGTCCTGCCTCTCATTTGGAATTAACTACATACTTGTTAAAGTGAATGGGAACTTAATTAGAACCAAAACATAAGGCAGACTTCCAACATTTTGTCTCTTAATTTGCATATACAGTACATCAAGGCTTGTTTCCCTTGGAAACAGGTTGGCAGATAGTGCTGCGAAGGTTTCTGGTTTGCTCTAGATGCTAAAATCACTGCCTCTCCTACCATTTCTGTTTTCTTTTGTAGCAAAAGGTGAAAATATAGTAGTTTCTCAGCATGGCGCAATTTACAGTGTTGATTTACAAATTACAAATGGTAATTAAAATCAATCTGTTGATTTGTGTAGTGCAACTAATCACACAAGATGGTATCCATGGACTTGAAGGTCGTGAGGGTTTAGTGACTCAGTTAAACAACTTGGTCTTGAGTGGCTTTCGGAATTCCAGAAGAGAGGTAGAGGTCCGTAGCTGAAGGTAGAGGTTGTTCCAAGTTTTCACTGCCAGGTTGGACAAGGAGTGTCCTCCGCTGTTCCTTTGGTGAATGCGAGGAGTGGGCAAGTGAGAGGGACCCAGAGTGTAGTTGTCTGGTAGGTTGGTGGATGTTCAGGCAGTGGTTCTTGTAGGCTGGTCCTTGGTTGTGCAGTTCTTTATATGAACGGATCAGCAGCTTGAATTGGCACCTCTTCTGTATAGGAAGCCAGTGGATTTTCCTGAGGTGAGGTGTGATATGGATCTGTCTGGGAGGCTGAGGATGAGTCTGGCAGAGGAGTTCTGTGTGATCTGGAGTCTCTGCAAAAGGTGTGTGGTGATCCTCGCATATAATATGTGCCCATAATCTAGTCAACTGGTGACTATGGCCTAAGTGACGAAACGTCTGGTGTTCAGGGGGAACCATTTAACGTTTTTTTGTAACATGTGACGTGTGAGAAAGCAGGTGGGGAAGACTGGTCCATCTGGAACTTTATAGTCAATTTGTTGTCTAGGATTATGCCAAGGTTTCTAGCGTGGTCGGTTGGTTTGGAAAATGGTTCTGGTTCTGAGGGCCACCAGGAGTCATTCCAAGGGGAGTGTTGTTGATGAAAATCAACACTTCCATTTTGTCTATTGAGCTTCGGGCAGTTTTCCTTCATCCAGTCTGCGACACTCATCATGCACCTGTGTAAGTTTGTTCTTGTGGTGGCTGGGTCTTCTGAGAATGAGAGAATGAGCTAGGTGTCACCTGTGAAGGATATGATGTTTACTTCATGGGATGTCACAATGTTGGCCAAGGGGGTAGTTTACATGTTGAAAAGGGTCGGGCTGAGGGGGGAGCCTTGAGGAACACCACAGATGATGATGTTCTTGGGTTATATAGTGGCTCACAGTCTCTTAAATAATTTTGTCAACTTCCTTCATCAATTAGTTTAGGTCCATATTTAGAGTATGGGGAATCACAAATGCCCTATTGGCTGTAATAAAAGTGCTTTGTAGCCAATGCCACTCGTAATGCAATCCTCTTTTCCACTGGCTTTAATAAAAGATTGTTTTTAAACCCAACTTGACATGACAGCCCACTCCAGTGACCGAGTAGCTTGTAAAACAAGTAATTCTTTCCCTGACCCATTCAGAAAATCTGCTTACCTTTGAGTTCGAAGAATGGTGAAGGGACTCCTACAAGGAGAATTTCAACAAAGTCCTCCAAATTCCAGTTTTGTGAGTACCTTAGCCCAGGAGAAATCTGCTTCTAGAGTAGGCCTCCTGTTAAATGTAAAAGTGAGTTGTTCTCGATCATGCACAAATTGGAACCTGCCAAGGACCAAAGTTTAAAAATCAAGCATTTGCAATTGCTCCTTGACAACATTGCTTGAACTACATCAGGAAAAATCAGTAAAATCATTGAAAATATTCTTGTTTATTGTACTGGGCCTACTCCGTTGTGCCCCCAATTACTATAGTAGTTCTCTTCGTCGCCAATTCATAGGTGGGATGTCTTCCCTGTTTTGAAAGCCATTCTACATAGAGTCCTTGCCCCATTCCAGGTTTTGAGGCATTTGTATCTTCATGAATACTCTGATCCCCTTCTCATCTTCAGAAAGGGATAAATACTTCTTTGAAAAAGCACCATTTGGTTCTTTGAGATCCCTTTAACTTGAGGTTGATCTCTGTCCCAAACTGGCTAAAAAGTCATATACAACTGGCTGTTTCACCTCATTAGGCTAGCTTCGGGACTGCTAATTGTTTGAAGTTGGTGATGACTGCTCTTTTGGATGGCCTGTACTTGATTCTAGACTCTGATAATTGACAGTTCTGGTCCTGGTCACCTGCCCACTGCACTTGACATGGACAACTAATCCAGTCTGACTTGGAGCTAGTGACAATAGGTAAGCTATAGCCATTATAAAACTAGATTAACTCTATCCTGAGTCATTGGTCACAGGTTCTCTCCCTATCCATTTCGAAGTCTAAATGCCATCCCATCTTTTGTAGGCTCTGTGCTGTTCACCACACTGTTTCATGTGTAATTCCAGCTACCATTGGTGCTTATCTGAGCTTATAGTTTTATGTTTTGCTCTATGAATGATGTGCAATTCATTATCCAGCTTGATAAAAAATATGAACCGTACCCTTCCTTGGTTTTCTAAACGTCTTTGTCTCTTACAATGAAGGAAGTGTCAAAATGACCTCAAGCTGAGATATTGTACGTGGTGACTGAGGAGCTTGATAGTCATTGCTCATTTATTACATTGTATTTCAGTCCTCTTCTGACCCAAGCCAAGAAACTAGAGAACCTAGGCTTTCGTCTTGATAAAGATCTCTCAATGACTAGTTAGATTAATGCAATTGTCTCTTCCTGCTTCCTTCAGCTATGTCTTCTGAAGAAAAACTTCCCTCTACTTGTGCCTGATGTGCAGGTGCTGCTTGCTATTTAATGCATGTATATTTTCATAACAATATTACAGCAATACCTTTTACATGGGCCTTCCAGCATACTGCCTGGGAATCCTCCAATGTAGCCAAAACCATGTAGTCAGACTTGTGTGAAGGTTTTAGAAAAGCTACACTGCCATCCCATGCCACAGCACATTTTGCTTAATGCTTTCTGTCTTGTGCATCGGACACTGAACTGCACTGGACTCTTCAATACAATAAATGAAGCCCTATTTGTCCGTGTGTAAACTGGGATCAAAGTTCCTGGCCCTAAAGATAATTCCCAAGTCTTTTAGCACTTGTATTGGCAGATGTGCACACTACTTCTAGCTCAGCCATCTAATTCTAAACATCCACCTTGAGGAATCCTTAAAATATTTTCTGTTTCACTACACTCTGATGTTGTTTTTTTCTTAAGATCAAGTCACCTTTGCTTGTAAGTGTGCTGTGTAAATTCTACTGAACCAACCAATCAATCAGTCAATTAAGTTAAATCCGTTTCTTGATTCTGGTTTTAAGTTAGGTTAAGTACAGGGTTTAAACGCTTAGCTAAGGTGGAAGCTGGCATGGCAATGTGTGATATATTTGGATAACTTGCAAAATGCCTTTCTGCCAGTAACTGTAATATGATGGATAAATATGTTGCTGAAGACGGCAAGTGATATGACAAGACCTAGGATATTCCTGTTCTATCCCTGATGCACAAAATAGGGTGTGCACCTTTGCTCCCCTCCTAGTGGACGGCAGCCCACCCAATTTAGAGTTCCTCGCTGTGCCGACTGGAAGCTCTTTGACAAAAGTGTATCCACTGGTGAAGTTGATGCACATATAGCAAAACTGGTTGATGAGTGGGCTGCCATGTTACACCCCACTTAATCCACTTCTTTGTTTTTCCTATACTGACCACCAAACCTGGTTTGTTTCTGGAAACCAAACAACAGTGGTTTCACACAAAGGGAGTATTTTCTCTGTAAATGGCAACCAATATAGATTTCCCTGCTTGGCATGTCAGACCCTGACAGGGATCTGCATCACAAAAGCAACTTAAAATAGGGAAAACCCCACTTCACCCTACCCAGAAGTACTGATGGAAATGATCCTGTGATGGACAGACCACCACCTATGATAGATGGCTGCAGACTAGAGCTAAACTTCTAGTGCCCATTAACTATGCCATCTAGAGTTACTAGCAACGGTCATATTGGTAATTCTGGAATGCGGAATTACCAGGTGTTTCACCTGGGCACTCAGAATGAGGCCTTATATGGTACTTGCCAGTTTCACAGAATGTGAGCTTCACAAATTTATGGTACATCAACTTGCTCTGCCAAACACTAAGGGCCTGATTACAACCTTGGCGGATGGGATGCTCCATCACAAACGTGACGGATATCCCATCCGCCGTATTACAAGTTCCATTATATTCTATGGAACTTGTAAAACAGCAACGGGGTATCTGTCACGTTTGTGATGAAGTAGCCAATCGGCCAAGGTCATAATTAGGCCCTTAGTCTTTATTGTTTGTTGGATAGATTTAGTTTGCATCTGCACAACCTTAATAATATAATAAAATATGAACATAACTTGGTTTTCAGTATGGATGCATGCTGATCACACAAGGATAACTTTTTTCTCATTGACGCTAAATATATCATGGAAATTCCTGCTGATGTCCTGTGACAGAGGTGAAGTACTTCTACAAATTGGTTGGGGACTGTGAGGATATGGGTATTGTAAGTGGCAATTCTCTCACCATTCCTTGCCATTGCAATGAGGATAAGTTGCCAGACAGAATACTCCAATGTTTCAATTGAGCTGAGAGATGTCTGCCCTAATTTCTCAGCACAGTTGTGGGAAAACTGGACTGATTGCAGAAGCCCACTCACTTTTTACCCCCATTTTTAGGTGATACTGGTGTTTTCTTAATGAATGGGCCCTGGGCACTACTAACCAGTCCCAGGGCCAGTGCTCTGTGTAAAATGGTAATATGCAAATTAGGCACGATTATAATTGGCTCTGACAACCTATCCATAAGCCCCTAGTATTTGGGAGGGTATGTAGGTTTAGGGACCCCAGTATAGTTAGTGCACCCAGGGGCGCACTACTGTGGAGTCCAGCATCATTGTAAAGGCAGGCCTGCCTTGTTGGCTCTTTTCAGTTAAAATTAATGCTACATTTGACTTTGGAATTAAAAGTACTTCCAAAGTCTCAAACTGCCTTACCTTTGCATATAAGTCACCCCTAAGGGCTGCCCTGAGTGCCACCAGGATTGGATGCAGTGTAAATATAAGCAGGGACTTTCTAAAATATGTTTTATGAACCCTGGTGAGGGAAAAAACAGCTAAATTCGTTTTTCCCCATTGTAGTCAATGAGCCCCACAGGCTAACATTAGAGACTTTATTTTAAAATTTTAAAAGTCTTATTTTCAATAGAGATTAGCTAAATGTAGCAATTTTGGCACCAAAGTAAATGTTATAAGAAATCCAATACAAAGGAAGCATCATGGGGAAGAACTACTACAGCAGATGGCAGAGATGATTGGGGTAAGAGTAGCCAAATTGGTCTTAAAAGGAGAGAAAGCCACTTGGGACAGAAACTGGAGTCCCACACCCAGGAGGCACACCAGAGCCTCTGAACCCTTGTTCTGATGCTGTGGACCACTTTCTTTCCTGAATCAGGAAACACTTTTGAAAGTAAGTGTAACAGTGTTACATTGCGGGTGGCCTGAACTTTTTGCCTGTCCAGTGTGACCTTTTTTTATCCCTTTCAGCGCTATTTACTTCTAAGCGCTCGTTTTACTTTTAATCTTCAAAGATTCAAATCTCTGGTTCCCTCATTGGATTTTTGTCGTTCTGGTGTCATTTTAGAGATAAAAATATTTTTATAAATTGGTTTTGAATTTCTATTGTGTGTTGTGTTTTACTTATTTACTGTTTTGTTTATTTAAAATTCTTTACACACCTCTTTCCCAAATTAAGCCTAACTGCTCATGGGCCAAGCTACCAAGGATTAAGCAAGGATTAATTTATTGAGACCTTGACTGAACCTAGTGAGGCTTTGTGGCCTATTGCTAGGTGTAGGTACCTACCTGCCCTTAACAATAATCCACTTTCCAACAACAGTTGAATGCAGGCCTGGGCAAATCAGTGAGTTTAAGGTCTGGTGTTTGTTTCTATTAAAAACATCTACAAAATTCAACAAACCAAGACCCACCACACATACATGCAAACGCTTCTTTTCAAGTCCCGAACAATACTTAAAGTGACAAAGGGCTAGTTCACATGTTTTGCTGTCCAACTAACAGGGCTACCATTCTTCTGAGGCACTGGCACCTATAAGGAAAAATCCATTTAGGGGTTTAACTTTTAACAAGTCAAAGCAGGGGACCAATTGGTGCTGGAATAGACTAGCTTACAAAGTATATCACTCAAATGTACCACACTTCCGGGTCTTACGTTTCTATACTGGCTAGTCGTGGTTTTCCTTTAGCCAGTGGGCATGCAGGTCTTGGCTACTAACCTGTTGTTCAGAGTCATAAACTGGGTTAAAGAAAATAGAATATAGGGTTAGAATCCAAAAACCACTTCAAAAGTAGTTGGTACAAAATGATAACTGAAAAGGTTCTGGATTCAAAGCTATTGCCTGCAGCAAATGGGCTACACATTTAGAAAAAAAGCCTTTCTGTGTCCTTGAAATTAAAAACAGACAGATGCTGACACTCCTGGGTTAGTGATGTTGCCGGTGGGTGGGATATAAAGCAGCCTCACCACAATTGCAGCCCTGAAATGCTTTTGGGCACATCTCCAACCACTGATCACAACAGTGCTTTTGGTTTCTTCAGAACGGCCAATATGATCGCATGACACCTGGGCTGCACACTCCCTGGAAGCACCTTCAAGTGAGACTTTAGTCAGCAGGGCCTTGATATTTCTACCCCGACAGGGCCCTTTTCTTCTCATCCCACCAGGCAGTACATATTCCTCCTTTTGACAGGCAGATTGAAGCAGCCGAACTTCTCCAAGGAAAATTGAGGGATCATACGTTGGGTTTGGTTAAACTGATTAACTGGCAATCAGCATGCAGAATGTTACACACACAGCGAATGTCAAAGGCAAGATGGTTTTGCCCAAAAACTGCCTGTGCAGGCACTCTGCAACACACAGTTTATCCTGCAATGGTTTCTACAGGGACACAAAACAACCTCAACACACCCGCATGCAGGCTCGCATATACAAACACACAAGTATCAGGTGTCTGTCCATCCTGCTGAGATGAAGGTAAAAACGAGTGTGTCCCTGATCTATAATCTGCTGTCACCAATTGTCACTCTGTAGTCTGGTATGAGGTGGAAAAAGCCCCTCGACTATGGGGGCAGTTTACTGTGGGTGTGCTCATTATAAGACGAGTCTAGTGTCTCATTTTTAGCATTAGTAAAAATCATGGAACACTTCCAGAGGACTTACAGGATATCAAGTTCAATAGCATTAAACACTGGGTATTCAATAAAAAGTCAAATAGGGGAAAAGTCTCACAACGATCGTATCCTTACAAATATTTTAGGTCCTGCAATTGTCCTCTTCCAGATTATATATACTATACTTACTTCTGGCCAGGCCAAGCAACACAATTGGTCTGGTGGAAACTTCAGGAGCTGGTGTAACCCTTTGTGTTTCTCTGTCAAGGTTTTCCTATCCATGATGCTCCAGGTAGGGCACCTGGTACAAAGCCATACCAGTCTCCACCATGTTCGTCTAGAGAATATTATTTCTTAAGGACAATCGACAAATATATATATGCACACTATCACTGTTTCTATACCTTTCTTGCAATCTGCAAGCGTAAGCAAGCCAGAGGCCTCCATAAAGGTTTCCTCTGACTAATCGTGTCAGAATCAAAGACACCTCTGAAGCCGTTCTCTTTGGATAGCATTCTATTGTGTTGCTAACTCTGGTTTAAAACTTATTTAATAGGTTGTATCTCCAAACAAAGGGTTATATTTACTAAGATTTTACACCTGTGTTTGTGCCACAAAAGTGACGCAAATCATTGCAAAATCTTTTTTTTACCTATTTACTTTCCAGCGCAAAACTTGTTTTGCCTGGAAAGTAACCTAAAAGTAACGCAATGCAGCGTGAAGCACTGCATGCATGGCGCCAAATGGGCGTTCATGGGTGGTACATGGGCATTCACATGCAAATACCCATGCTTTTTGATGCTAAATCATATCCATTAACATTAGTCGACAGGGTTTAGCACCAAAAATAATGCCACTGAAAAGCAGGCATTAAAAGGAGAAATATTTTCATTTCTCCTTTTTTTCCCGACTTTGCATGCTTGTTCCAATGTGCAACATAGGAAATGTTTTAAAGTGTGTCTATGCATAGTACTTTGTACTGGAAGGGTACCCTTCCACAACAAAACCTATGCTAGACTCACGCACACACCCGAGCACTGTGGCGC
This sequence comes from Pleurodeles waltl, assembly GCF_031143425.1. NCBI lineage: Eukaryota > Metazoa > Chordata > Amphibia > Caudata > Salamandridae > Pleurodeles > Pleurodeles waltl. The sequence continues at coordinate 206,279,819 of NC_090449.1, forward strand.
TAAGGCATGTGCGTGGTGCTTGGCAGCCGAGATCACTGCTGGCACTAGGGAGAGGGGAGGAGAGAGCCATATTTCTGTAAATATGGCGCTCTCCTGCGCTCTCCTTTTCACGTAGTGCAGCATTTTCTCTGCTGCACTGCGCTGCGTGACTATTGATAGAGCGTTCCGTACTAATAAATTACCTGTGTTTGGACGCTCTTAGGTCGATGAATCTTTTGACCAAGTGGGGCTCTCTTCACCCGAGAGTAATCAATTTAATCAAATCAATAATCAATAACGAACATAAGCAATGCCCTGATCAACATAACACTTCACAATTAATCCTGAAAACATTTCGACGAAACCATGACCTTTCGGCCATGAATAACCACACCAGTTTATTCAAAGTTAATGAATTTATTTCCCTATATTAACAAAGCTAGCACGATATAAATGTGTCTTAACACCAAATGATATATGTAAATGAACATTAATAGCTGTCCATAACGGCGAAAAAGATGCAATCTATGCAGCATTTGAATAACAATGCATTCGATAATAGCAATGCAAACCACTAAAACTATAATCTGTAATGAGCTAATTGCATACATTAGTCAGCATAACAAGGTCTCAAATTGCATCGTACAACAAATGAATCCTCATCTAACCTCAAATTAGCATCTGCATGTGGGATTTCATGCAAAAACAATTTAGCAACATTTGATTTGGAAAACTCCTAACTAGGGCTCTTATCAAAAATCAGCAGTTGGTTACCTAAAAGAAACACAATGCAATTGTACATTTTCCTTTCATATTTACCAAATTCAATCAGCATTCAAGGAAGTCTTCGTCTCACAGGTACCGGTTTCGATCAGCATGGGACGGGGGCAAAGGGGTAGGGTGGACGGGGCAATTGCCTCACAGCGGCAAAAAGGACAAAACTATTACTTCATGCAAAGGGACGAATCAAAGTTAAAGTCTCTAGGGCGAGAATTACTTAAAGTCTCTTTCTCTCGATTAGAGAAAGCATCAAAGTCTCATTCAAGATGGCGTCGAACATCAATTGGCATCGTAGAAGATGGCAAAATGACGAAGTCGGCAATAGCGGGTAATGTCCAATGGCTAATGGCGGGTGATGGGCTGGTAAAAGGCTAATTTCCTCTTGTGCACCAGGTTTAAATAGACAACAGTTCAAATCCAGTAGGGTCTTCCATTGGAGGGTTCATAGGTTGGCTTCAAATTGTCCAATCAAAACTACAGTTCACAAGCTTCTACCTAGGCATACATTATCCTTGGAGTCGGGAACGTAAGTTGCAACATATTTTACCAATTAACTCACTTTCAGAGCGTCCATTGTCTGCACCTGCAGATTGACCTTGGAGCAAAGAAGAAGATGCCAGGCTGGCACGAAACCTTAAAGATAAGCATGTGAACCGATCTCACTGGAAAAGTACAGCTTCAAGCAAGAATACACGTTTTATTAGCACGTTAGAAAACACGAGCATCTAAACCATGAGACAAGGCAACTAGGCCGAAGCCTCCACTAAAGTTATGGTAAGTTAAAACATTTCAAACAAGCAAATCATAGCACACGTTTACGGTTATGTCAGATTAGTACAATTCTAATACATCACGTTATATAAAGCACGCTTATAAACGTTGGCGAACTACTCTGAGGGCACATTTGTCCCCGTACAATCTTTATTAGTTCGGTTAAAGTCACACTTGATTATTGCAGCACTACGTTTATGCGCTAATAAATGTAAAACCTTCATTTCTGCGTCATCAATCCCTCCTCTGATGAATACTTGTCATCACACAAAACCATTCCCACAAATTTTATTCCATTAAAATTCTGTCAGTTCTCTTTGCCTTTTAGTTCCCCTTGTTCTTGCTTTGTATTCTTCTGCCATTCTTTTCATCATTTTCTCTTCCTTCCTTCTTTTAATTCTTGCCATGATCATTAGTATTCCCCTTTTTATTCCCCAAATCCCAAAGATGCAAATTAATACTATTAATATTCCCTGTATTATTTTTAGTAATATTCCATTCCAAATGCCACCAAGCCAATTTCCTACTGACGCAATTCCCTTTCCAACCTTCTCCCACACTCCTGGTTCTTTCAATTCCTTCAAGTCTGCACTCTCTTTTGTTAGATTTGCAAGCATTGTTTTAATTTTCACACTGTTGTCTGGTATATACGTGCAACAGTGACGCGCACCAAGCATTTTGCAAACGCCGCCATCCTTTGCTAAAAGAATGTCTAGGGCAAGCCTGTTTTGAAGAGTCATAGCTCTTTCTGCTGCAAGTTCAGCATCCATCAGGATTATAGCACCTGAAAACTTTGTCAACATGTTATCCACTATAGTAGACAACTTTCTTATTTTGATGGAATTCAACACAACTCCCAATGAAGGAATCATGGCTCCAAATATATCTCCTACCACAGCAGCTGCGGTCTCTCTTTTCTGGATACGATGAGATCCAGACGTCTTTGGAATCACCAATAGGTCATCCAGTTGATAAACCTTTGGGAACACTATACCCAAATAACATCTCCCCCACCATCCCTTTGGAAGACGATAATAGGCATTATGCCCACAAATGTAATATACACCAGGTATGACAGGGTCAAGTCCGTTTAGCATGAATGTCCATTTGGCCTTAAAGATAAACGTATGTTTGCATTCACTCGCTCCTACGAAAATGTTATCATAATAAGATTCACCACGATATATACAAAATTTCCCTACATGCCAAGCATCTAAAGCTATTCTCCCTTGTGTTTTTATTGCGGCAAAAGCATAATGATCTACTGAAGTCCTCTTACTTAGCTCTTTTTCTAATTTCGCATTCATTTGTGCCCTTCTATCATCTGTGCGATCTAAAAAGCTTATTTCTACTGCAGTGAGCGAGCAGGTAAGGTTTTCCCTATGAGCGTGAGCTGTTTCAAAAGGTTGCATTGGCTCGAAAAATTCCCTCATTATTTTAGCATCCCCAATCTTTAGCAATCTGGCTTAGCTGCGTTATTATAGGAACATATGCAAAGGTAACATCATAATTTGAGTAAAAATACTGTATGTTAGTTTGACCATAAAATCTAGAAGTTACTAAACTACATGTAATCCCATATGTAAGAGGCATGTGGTGATAAGTCACCCCTTCCTTTACCGATGTCGGTATCTGTGTACACACATAACAATCTTTCGCATCCATAGTCTCAACATATTCTGTTAGTAGGCGATAGAAAACATTATACGAAAGTTCCTTCTTATCATGCAAGTGTCTCTCATCTAATTCTAGTCTTTTCAATGCGGTTAGTTCAGTGACAGTAACAGGAGCAGAAGTAGAAGCATCAATTTTCTCATTCTCACCCTTACCACGCGTTGCAAGCACTATTGCCATTATTATTAGTACACATGCAGTTATCAAGCCTATACACGCATATTTACAATATTTCACTCTACTGTTTTGTGTCATGATCTGTATAGAATCAGAGAGCTAGAAGCACTTATAAAGAAACGATTTAGCAATTAGTTACAAAGCTTGAACGAGCACAATGTTCACACAGTTTTCTTCAGAAGCCCAGTCACTTATCGGTTAGCAGTATTTGTCTCAATTCGGCAATAACTCAGTGTAGGAGGCTGGACTGGCTTGTAGTGAGTACCAAGGGGTACTTGCACCTTGCACCAGGCCCAGTTATCCCTTATTAGTGTATAGGGTGTCTAGCAGCTTAGGCTGATAGATAATGGTAGCTTAGCAGAGCAGCTTAGGCTGAACTAGGAGACGTGTGAAGCTACTACAGTACCACTTAGTGTCATATGCACAATATCATAAGAAAACACAATACACAGTTATACTAAAAATAAAGGTACTTTATTTTTATGACAATATGCCAAAGTATCTTAGAGTGTACCCTCAGTGAGAGGATAGGAAATATACACAAGATATATATACACAATAGCAAAAATATGCAGTATAGTCTTAGAAAACAGTGCAAACAATGTATAGTTACAATAGGATGCAATGGGGAAACATAGGGATAGGGGCAACACAAACCATATACTCCAGAAGTGGAATGCGAACCACGAATGGACCCCAAACCTATGTGACCTTGTAGAGGGTCGCTGGGACTATTAGAAAATAGTGAGAGTTAGAAAAATAACCCTCCCCAAGACCCTGAAAAGTGAGTGCAAAGTGCACTAAAGTTCCCCTAAGGACAAAATAGTCGTGTTAGAGGGAGAATGCAAGGAAAACACAAATCAGCAATGCAACAACGATGGATTCCTGTCTGAAGGTACCTGTGGAACAAGGGGACCAAGTCCAAAAGTCACAAGCAGCTCGGAGATGGGCAGATGCCCAAGAAATGCCAGCGGTTGGTGCAAAGAAGCTCTTACTAGGCTGAAGAACTGTGAATACTGCAGGAACGACAAGGGCTAGAGACTTCCCCTTTGGAGGATGGATCCCCCACGCCTTGGAGAGTCGTGCAGAAGTGTTTTCCCGCCGGATGGACGCCAACAAGCCTTGCTACACGCAAATCATGCGTTTGGCGTTTTTGGACGCTGCTGGGGCCCAGGAGGGACCAGGAGGTCGCAAATTGGACCTGCAGAGAGAGGGGACGTCGAGCAAGACAAGGAGCCCTCACTGAAGCAGGTAGCACCCGGAGAAGTGCCAGAAACAGGCACTACGAGGATGTGTGAAACGGTGCTCGCCGAAGTTGCACAAAGGAGTCCCACGTCGCCGGAGACCAACTTAGAAAGTCGTGCAATGCAGGTTAGAGTGCCGTGGACCCAGGCTTGGCTGTGCACGAAGGATTTCCGCCGGAAGTGCACAGGGGCCGGAGAAGCTTGCAAAGTCGCGGTTCCCAGCAATGCAGCCCAGCGAGGTGAGGCAAGGACTTACCTCCACCAAACTTGGGCTGAAGAGTCACTGGACTGTGGGGGTCACTTGGACGGTGTCGCTGGATTCGAGGGACCTCGCTCGTCGTGCTGAGAGGAGACCCAAGGGACCGGAGATGCAGCTTTTTGGTGCCTGCGGTTGCAGGGGGAAGATTCCGTCGACCCACGGGAGATTTCTTCGGAGCTTCTGGTGCAGAGAGGAGGCAGACTACCCCCACAGCATGCACAAGCAGGAAAACAGTCGAGAAGGCGGCAGGATCAGCGTTACAGAGTTGCAGTAGTCGTCTTTGCTACTATGTTGCAGGTTTGCAGGCTTCCAGCGCGGTCAGCGGTCGATTCCTTATCAGAAGGTGAAGAGGGAGATGCAGAGGAACTCGGCTGAGCTCATGCATTCGTTATCTAAAGTTTCCCCAGAGACAGAGACCCTAAATAGCCAGAAAAGAGGGTTTGGCTACCTAGGAGAGAGGAAAGGCTACTAACACCTGAAGGAGCCTATCACAAGGAGTCTCTGACGTCACCTGGTGGCACTGGCCACTCAGAGCAGTCCAGTGTGCCAGCAGCACCTCTGTTTCCAAGATGGCAGAGGTCTGGAGCACACTGGAGGAGCTCTGGACACCTCCCAGGGGAGGTGCAGGTCAGGGGAGTGGTCACTCCCCTTTCCTTTGTCCAGTTTCGCGCCAGAGCAGGGGCTAAGGGGTCCCTGAACCGGTGTAGACTGGCTTATGCAGAATTGGGCACACCTGTGCCCAACAAAGCATTTCCAGAGGCTGGGGGAGGCTACTCCTCCCCTGCCTTCACACCATTTTCCAAAGGGAGAGGGTGTCACACCCTCTCTCAGAGGAAGTTCTTTGTTCTGCCATCCTGGGCCAGGCCTGGCTGGACCCCAGGAGGGCAGCTGCCTGTCTGAGGGGTTGGCAGCAGCAGCAGAGAAACCCCAGGAAGGGCAGTCTGGCAGTACCAGGGTCTGTGCTACAGACCACTGGGATCATGGAATTGTACCAACAATGCCAGGATGGCATAGAGGGGGCAATTCCATGATCATAGACATGTTACATGGCCATATTCGGAGTTACCATGGTGAAGCTACATATAGGTAGTGACCTATATGTAGTGCACGCGTGTAATGGTGTCCCCGCACTCACAAAGTTCAGTGAATTGGCTCTGAACAATGTGGGGGCACCTTGGCTAGTGCCAGGGTGCCCTCACACTAAGTAACTTTGCACCTAACCTTTACCAGGTAAAGGTTAGACATATAGGTGACTTATAAGTTACTTAAGTGCAGTGTAAAATGGCTGTGAAATAACGTGGACGTTATTTCACTCAGGCTGCAGTGGCAGGCCTGTGTAAGAATTGTCAGAGCTCCCTATGGGTGGCAAAAGAAATGCTGCAGCCCATAGGGATCTCCTGGAACACCAATACCCTGGGTACCTCAGTACCATATACTAGGGAATTATAAGGGTGTTCCAGTAAGCCAATGTAAATTGGTAAAAATGGTCACTAGCCTGTCAGTGACAATTTGGAAAGAAATGAGAGAGCATAACCACTGAGGTTCTGGTTAGCAGAGCCTCAGTGAGACAGTTAGGCACCACACAGGGAACATACACATGCACACCTATGAGCACTGGGGCCCTGTGTGACAGGGTCCCAGTGACACATACATATAGGCCACAAACCTATGAGCACTGGGGTCCTGACCAGCAGGATCCCAGTGACACATAACAACCATACTGAAACCATGGTGTTTTCACTATGAGCACTGAGGCCTGGCCATCAGGATCCCAGTGAGACAGTGAAAACAGTGACAAACACCCTGACATACACTCACAAACAGGCCAAAAGTGGGGGTAACAAGGCTAGAAAGAGGCTACCTTCTCACACAACCCCCCCCCCAAACGAAGGACAATAAGGCTAACCTTGGCCAGTTGAGACTTTATTGTCTAAGTGGTGATAAGTAGAGAGTAGCTCTGCAATAGACTGGTTACTCCCTTTATCATCCACTATATGGTTACTTCCCTGTGGGGATGTAAACCACCCTGTTTGAAGTTTTTTAGCTAAGCAACAATGTGAAGATGTATTTTCAGAGTTTCTATCAGTAAGTTTTAGTTTAGAGCAGTGGGAATTGTCCACTGAACCTATTTGTAGTGATGGAAATGCCAGACAGGGATGCTGTCTCAGAAAAGCCATAGCTGGGCAAAAACTTTGTCCATCTGGCTGGAAGAGAGAACAGGGATGCTGTTTCTCTTGAGTTGGAGCAGGGCAGGGATGCTGTCCTATGAGCTCCACACTAGGGCAGGGATGCTGTCCTAAGTGTTGTGAGGTAGTGCAGGGTTTCTGCACTAAAGTTTCTCTGGAAGGGTTGGAGGGATGCTCCATGTTAACTAAAATGGTGCTGTTTTTCTCACCAATGTTAGTTATCCCACAGAGAGGTACTTCCACCTCAGGGAGTCCAGCTTTGCCAGCTGATGATTCCCTTAGAACAGGTGCCACCCCAGGAGAGGTTTCTCCCACCACAGGAATAGTATCCTGAATGGTAGGGTGGTTAGGGGATACTGTGATACCCTTTTTACCTGTTGATGGAGAGGGATCCTGAGTTTTCAGGCCTTCTCTCCTTTGCTTTTTCATTTCACTTGAAATGAGAGGGAACAATTCCTCAGGGATGCCCAGCATGGCTGCATGGGCATAAAACTCTACATCAGCCCAACCTGAGGCCTCTAGGTCATTACCTAAGAGACAGTCTACAGGTAAGCTAGGTGATACCACCACCTGCTTAGGGCCAGTAACTCCACCCCAACTAAACTGAATTATAGCTAAGGGAAGAAACTTAGTGGAGTTATGGACATCAATAATCTTATACTGTTGTCCAATGATGTGTTGTTCAGGAGGCACTAGGTTTTCAGTCACCAAAGTGAAACTGGCACCTGTGTCCCTGTAGGCCAAGGCCTCAACACCATTTATTGAAACTGTCTGCCTGTACTTATCCATTGTAAGGGGACAAGCAGCCAGTGTGGCAAGGCCAATGCCACTAGGTGTGACAGAAACTGTCTTGGGACTGATTACATCAGTTTCCACTATGGACCCATAAGTGAACCCAACTACACCCTTTGCTTGACTGTTGCCAGCAGTCCCACCACTAGTACCACTACTGCTAGGGGCACTAGAGCTTGATGTATTAGTGGTGGTAGGCTCAGGGGGTTTACCTGGACAGGACTTATCCCCTGGCCTATGGCCTCTGTTTTTACACACAAAGCACCAAGGCTTTTTAATGTGTGCAGGTTGGGAAGAAGAGGAAGAATTTGTTTTATCCCCACCCTCTGAAGAGTGTTTAAGATTTGAAGTGGGATCTTTGGTTTTACCCTTATCCCCATGCTTATCTTGAGATTTTTCACCATCTTTCTTCTTATTGCCATCTTTGTCACCCCCTGTATGAACTTTTCTGTTCACCCTTGTTCTGACCCATTTGTCTGCCTTCTTTCCCAATTCTTGGGGAGAGGTCAGATCAGAGTCTACCAGGTACTGGTGCAACAAATCAGACACACAATTATTAAGTATATGCTCTCTCAGGATTGTGTTATACAGGCTTTCATAATCAGTAACTTTACTGCCATGTAACCACCCCTCCAAGGCCTTCACTGAATGGTCAATGAAATCAACCCAGTCTTGTGAAGACTCCTTTTTGGTCTCTCTGAACTTTATCCTGTACTGTTCAGTGGTTAAGCCATAACCATCCAGGAGTGCATTCTTAAGAACTGTAAAATTATTGGCATCATTTTCTTTCACAGTAAGGAGCCTATCCCTACCTTTTCCACTAAATGATAGCCATAGGATAGCAGCCCACTGCCTTTGAGGGACATCCTGTACAGCACAGGCCCTCTCAAGTGCAGCAAACCACTTGTTAATGTCATCCCCCTCCTTATAAGGGGGAACTATCTTGTGCAGATTCCTGGAATCATGCTCTTTTGCAGGATGACTATGGGGAATACTGCTGCTGCCACCATGGGTATCTAAACCCAACTTCTGTCTTTCCCTCTCTATTTCTAAAGACTGTCTATCCAAATCCAGCTGTTGCTTCTTGAGCTTCAGTCTGGTTTGTTCCACTCTCAATCTATTGAGCTCCCTTTCTAACAATCTGTCATCAGGGTGGGTGGGAGGGACATTTCTAGATACAGAGGTATGATGGGAATGAACAGAAGGAGACCTGTCCCTTACCAAGGGCACCCTAACAGCTTGGCTACCAGCATAATGTGAGAGCACATCATCAGTATGATGTGATTCAACCTCTGTACCAACTATGCTAGACTGTCTAGTAATGGGCAGGCTGAGAAGTTTCTTTCCTGAACCTTTTCCTGGGGGAGTCCCTGGATCAGATTGAGAACCATTAGCTACTTTTTCTACAGATTGGGCACTTATGGCCTTATCCTGTACTCTAAGCATATTAATTAACAGTTCTAAGGAAGGATTCTTCCCTACACTCAAACCTCTCTCTATGCAGAGACTCCTTGCTCCTTTCCAGCTAAGGTGATCATATGCAAGTTTGGACAGTTCAACATTTTTTCCTGTGCCAGACATTTTTAGAGAGAGTTAAAGTGATAGACAAAGAGAAAAAAGTTTTCAGAACTTTTTGGAAAGACAGAAAAAACTTTTTAAACTTTTAAGAACTTTTTGAAAGTTTAGAAGTACTTTTCAGCACTTAGAAAAGAGTGAAAAGAGGAAATGCAAAACTTTTTGGCTATGTGTATATACACTGACCTTGTTTTGTATATTTTTCTCTTATGAAAAGTACAATGACAAGAGTGGTAAGTAGTCTCAAAGCACTTATCCCACCACTGCACAACCAATGTAGGAGGCTGGACTGGCTTGTAGTGAGTACCAAGGGGTACTTGCACCTTGCACCAGGCCCAGTTATCCCTTATTAGTGTATAGGGTGTCTAGCAGCTTAGGCTGATAGATAATGGTAGCTTAGCAGAGCAGCTTAGGCTGAACTAGGAGACGTGTGAAGCTACTACAGTACCACTTAGTGTCATATGCACAATATCATAAGAAAACACAATACACAGTTATACTAAAAATAAAGGTACTTTATTTTTATGACAATATGCCAAAGTATCTTAGAGTGTACCCTCAGTGAGAGGATAGGAAATATACACAAGATATATATACACAATAGCAAAAATATGCAGTATAGTCTTAGAAAACAGTGCAAACAATGTATAGTTACAATAGGATGCAATGGGGAAACATAGGGATAGGGGCAACACAAACCATATACTCCAGAAGTGGAATGCGAACCACGAATGGACCCCAAACCTATGTGACCTTGTAGAGGGTCGCTGGGACTATTAGAAAATAGTGAGAGTTAGAAAAATAACCCTCCCCAAGACCCTGAAAAGTGAGTGCAAAGTGCACTAAAGTTCCCCTAAGGACAAAATAGTCGTGTTAGAGGGAGAATGCAAGGAAAACACAAATCAGCAATGCAACAACGATGGATTCCTGTCTGAAGGTACCTGTGGAACAAGGGGACCAAGTCCAAAAGTCACAAGCAGCTCGGAGATGGGCAGATGCCCAAGAAATGCCAGCGGTTGGTGCAAAGAAGCTCTTACTAGGCTGAAGAACTGTGAATACTGCAGGAACGACAAGGGCTAGAGACTTCCCCTTTGGAGGATGGATCCCCCACGCCTTGGAGAGTCGTGCAGAAGTGTTTTCCCGCCGGATGGACGCCAACAAGCCTTGCTACACGCAAATCGTGCGTTTGGCGTTTTTGGACGCTGCTGGGGCCCAGGAGGGACCAGGAGGTCGCAAATTGGACCTGCAGAGAGAGGGGACGTCGAGCAAGACAAGGAGCCCTCACTGAAGCAGGTAGCACCCGGAGAAGTGCCAGAAACAGGCACTACGAGGATGCGTGAAACGGTGCTCGCCGAAGTTGCACAAAGGAGTCCCACGTCGCCGGAGACCAACTTAGAAAGTCGTGCAATGCAGGTTAGAGTGCCGTGGACCCAGGCTTGGCTGTGCACGAAGGATTTCCGCCGGAAGTGCACAGGGGCCGGAGAAGCTTGCAAAGTCGCGGTTCCCAGCAATGCAGCCCAGCGAGGTGAGGCAAGGACTTACCTCCACCAAACTTGGGCTGAAGAGTCACTGGACTGTGGGGGTCACTTGGACGGTGTCGCTGGATTCGAGGGACCTCGCTCGTCGTGCTGAGAGGAGACCCAAGGGACCGGAGATGCAGCTTTTTGGTGCCTGCGGTTGCAGGGGGAAGATTCCGTCGACCCACGGGAGATTTCTTCGGAGCTTCTGGTGCAGAGAGGAGGCAGACTACCCCCACAGCATGCACAAGCAGGAAAACAGTCGAGAAGGCGGCAGGATCAGCGTTACAGAGTTGCAGTAGTCGTCTTTGCTACTATGTTGCAGGTTTGCAGGCTTCCAGCGCGGTCAGCGGTCGATTCCTTATCAGAAGGTGAAGAGGGAGATGCAGAGGAACTCGGCTGAGCTCATGCATTCGTTATCTAAAGTTTCCCCAGAGACAGAGACCCTAAATAGCCAGAAAAGAGGGTTTGGCTACCTAGGAGAGAGGAAAGGCTACTAACACCTGAAGGAGCCTATCACAAGGAGTCTCTGACGTCACCTGGTGGCACTGGCCACTCAGAGCAGTCCAGTGTGCCAGCAGCACCTCTGTTTCCAAGATGGCAGAGGTCTGGAGCACACTGGAGGAGCTCTGGACACCTCCCAGGGGAGGTGCAGGTCAGGGGAGTGGTCACTCCCCTTTCCTTTGTCCAGTTTCGCGCCAGAGCAGGGGCTAAGGGGTCCCTGAACCGGTGTAGACTGGCTTATGCAGAATTGGGCACACCTGTGCCCAACAAAGCATTTCCAGAGGCTGGGGGAGGCTACTCCTCCCCTGCCTTCACACCATTTTCCAAAGGGAGAGGGTGTCACACCCTCTCTCAGAGGAAGTTCTTTGTTCTGCCATCCTGGGCCAGGCCTGGCTGGACCCCAGGAGGGCAGCTGCCTGTCTGAGGGGTTGGCAGCAGCAGCAGAGAAACCCCAGGAAGGGCAGTCTGGCAGTACCAGGGTCTGTGCTACAGACCACTGGGATCATGGAATTGTACCAACAATGCCAGGATGGCATAGAGGGGGCAATTCCATGATCATAGACATGTTACATGGCCATATTCGGAGTTACCATGGTGAAGCTACATATAGGTAGTGACCTATATGTAGTGCACGCGTGTAATGGTGTCCCCGCACTCACAAAGTTCAGTGAATTGGCTCTGAACAATGTGGGGGCACCTTGGCTAGTGCCAGGGTGCCCTCACACTAAGTAACTTTGCACCTAACCTTTACCAGGTAAAGGTTAGACATATAGGTGACTTATAAGTTACTTAAGTGCAGTGTAAAATGGCTGTGAAATAACGTGGACGTTATTTCACTCAGGCTGCAGTGGCAGGCCTGTGTAAGAATTGTCAGAGCTCCCTATGGGTGGCAAAAGAAATGCTGCAGCCCATAGGGATCTCCTGGAACCCCAATACCCTGGGTACCTCAGTACCATATACTAGGGAATTATAAGGGTGTTCCAGTAAGCCAATGTAAATTGGTAAAAATGGTCACTAGCCTGTCAGTGACAATTTGGAAAGAAATGAGAGAGCATAACCACTGAGGTTCTGGTTAGCAGAGCCTCAGTGAGACAGTTAGGCACCACACAGGGAACATACACATGCACACCTATGAGCACTGGGGCCCTGTGTGACAGGGTCCCAGTGACACATACATATAGGCCACAAACCTATGAGCACTGGGGTCCTGACCAGCAGGATCCCAGTGACACATAACAACCATACTGAAACCATGGTGTTTTCACTATGAGCACTGAGGCCTGGCTATCAGGATCCCAGTGAGACAGTGAAAACAGTGACAAACACCCTGACATACACTCACAAACAGGCCAAAAGTGGGGGTAACAAGGCTAGAAAGAGGCTACCTTCTCACACTCAGTCTTTTTTTTCTTCAGTTAGCAACGTTGTCTCAAATCGGGTTTAAGAGTCAATCAGGTTATCAAAGTCTTATCAAGTTAGCAAATGTCTCATCCGGTTTAGCAATGTCTCAGCTGGTTGTATCACGTTAGATTATAGCAAGCAATGTCATTTATCGTTTTTTTTTCTTTTTTTTTTTTTTCAGTCAATAGTGTCCATAAAACTTTTCTTTTCTATTGGTATCTCTTCTTCTTCGTTCTCGAGGCTAAGAGATACAAATTCGTCGGTCCAATCGTCATTGACTACATATGCCCATTCTGGACCGGAATATCTCCTGTTTGGTATCCTTTTCCTTTTCAATTTTGCATCTCTCTTTGATTCTGCCTCACTGGTACTTTCCTCTTTGGCCAAGTCTTTTTCTTCACTTGAGGTTGGTACCACGACAGACACTTCCTTTCTTTTCTCTTTCACTCTTGGCCCTTCACTGTCGTTCAACTTTTCTCTAGTCCTTACTATTACTGGTGATATACTTGGTTTTCTCTTTGCACTGTGTCCACTTGATGAACCTGCGATCTCTTCTGAAGGAGTTTGAACAGTCTCGTTCTGTTCTACCTTGTCCCCTCCTTCTGGGGAGTCAATCAGGTTTTCCTTTTCTTTTTCTGTACCGTCTGCTTCTGGGAAAGCCCTCCTCTGATCAGGCTCTCCTGCTTCTTCACCTCTTTCGAGCCCTTTTTCACCGTTACTCTCTTCAGGCTCTTTATCACTTTCAGCTGCTTCAGGCTCTTTGTTACCTTCAGCTGCTTCAGGCTCTTTGTTACCTTCAGCTGCTTCGTCACTGTCTGAGATTTCTCCTTGGTCTTCCCCAAGTGAATCGGTTGCTTCGTCCTCAGAGAATATTTCTCTCTCCTCTATTTCTGCCTGTTCGCTTCTAGTTCTGTTTTGCTCTGTCTCAGCGCTTGGCACTTTGTTATCAGGTACTGGCAGTTTCAGCACTTCAACTTCCTCATCTGTGGGACACAACACTTTCTTTGTATGACTGGCGTGGATCCAGTTGGGAACTCCCACACACTTCACAGCGGTAGTGGTCGTCAGGATCACTTGGAAAGGGCCTTTCCAACGGGGTTCCAGACACGACTTCCTCACGTGCTTCTTTACCACGACCCAGTCACCTGCTTTCAGTGTGTGTCCTGGACCTTGGATCGGTGGCAAGGTGGTTGCTTCCACCTGGTGAGAGAAAGAGCGAACCACGTCAGCCAGACCTTTGCAGTAGTCTAACACCATATCATCTGTAATATTCACAAGCGCGTTTGCGGGAACTGCAGGAATTCTCCTGGCCCTGCCCATGAGAATTTCGTGCGGGGACAATCCAGTCTTTCTGTCAGGGGTGTTTCTCATTGACATTAACACCAAAGGCAATGCGTCAGGCCATTTCAAATTTGTCGATGCACATATTTTCGCCATTCTTGATTTCAGTGTACCATTCATTTGCTCCACCAATCCTGAGGCTTCTGGGCGATAGCTACAATGCAGTTTTTGCTCAATGTTCAGCCCTGCGCAAAGTAACTTTATCACCTCGTTATTGAAGTGACTTCCTCTATCTGATTCTAAAGAGATCGGGAATCCGAAACGTGGTATCAACTCCCTCAACAATAGTTTTGCAACTGTAAGGCTGTCATTTCTACGTGTGGGGTATGCTTCAATCCAGTGACTAAAAATGCACACAATCACCAACACATACTTCAGACCTCCATGCACAGGCATCTCAATAAAGTCCATCTGCATTCTGCTGAACGGGCCACCCGCCCTACCAATGTGGCTCACGTTCACAACCGTTCCCTTTCCTGGGTTCATCTGCTGACAAATGACGCATCGATGGCAAACTGCTTCTGCAACTTGACGGAATCTGGGGTTAAACCAATCAGTTTTGAACACTCTTATCATGGCATCTCTCCCTAGGTGAGCCTGCCCATGATAGAACCGCGCTAGCTGCGATAAGAGACTATTTGGTAAAACAAATTTTCCTTCATTTGAAACCCATAACTCATCTGGTCTCTTTGTACATTGTGACTTAATCCAGGAAGCTCTTTCATCCTCCCTGACGCTATTCTGTAATGCTTTTAGTTCATCCATTGTATCCACGACCTTCAAGGCAAAAGCTTCAGCTGGCTCGAGCTCTGGCTCGTTTATCGAATTCCATTCATCCCTGAGCAATATACAGTTCAAGGCACAAAATCTTGCGACCTGATCCGCATATGCATTTCCCAGGGAAACATAGTCCTGTCCTTTTGTATGAGCACTACACTTTACCACTGCAATTTCGGCTGGCATCTGAATGGCGTGTAACAATTCCCTTATTCTCTCCCCGTTTTTCACTGGGGACCCTGAAGAGGTCAGGAAACCTCTCTGTGACCATAGTTGCCCAAAGTCGTGCACAATTCCAAACCCATACTGACTATCAGTGTAAATGGTAACCTTCATCAATGTAGACAGTTGACATGCTCTTGTAAGGGCTACAAGCTCTGCTACTTGTGCGGAATAGACTCCTTGAAGCCAGGACGCTTCCAAGACACCTGTTACAGTACATACAGCATATCCTGCTTTCAATATTCCCAATGCATCTCTTAAACATGACCCATCAACAAAAACAATTTGGTCATTTTCAACAAGCTTAGTATCCTTAATGTCAGGTCGGGGTTTTGTGCAAAATTCAGTCACCTGAAGGCAGTCATGCTCGACGTCTTCAGCGTTCTCAATTTCAGCATTTTCACCGGGAAGCAAAGTTGCTGGATTCAACGTAGTGCACCTTTTCAGCTGCACATTCGGTGAGCCCAGAATTATTGTTTCATACCTTGTGAGTCTTGCTCCAGTCATGTGTTGCGTTCGGGAGCGGGTCAAAAGTATCTCAACTGAGTGAGGGACCATGACTGTTAATGGGTGTCCCATCACTATTCCTTCACTCTGGGTGAGGCTGATACCAACTGCTGCTACGGCGCGCAAACACCCTGGAAGTGCTGCTGCGACCGGATCCAAAGTAGCTGAAAAATACGCTACTGGTCTGTTTATGCCACCATGGGCTTGGGTCAAGACAGACAAAGAACATGCATCACGTTCATGACAAAACAATGTGAAAGGCTTTGTGTAATCAGGCATACCTAAAGCTGGAGCCCTG
Organism: Pleurodeles waltl; assembly: GCF_031143425.1. Classification (NCBI taxonomy): domain Eukaryota; kingdom Metazoa; phylum Chordata; class Amphibia; order Caudata; family Salamandridae; genus Pleurodeles; species Pleurodeles waltl. Next base: position 206,295,823 of record NC_090449.1, read on the forward strand.
CACATGCATTCTTTCAATTCAATAAAAGCATCCATCTCATCTCCTTTCAGCTCAATTTCATCCAAGGCATCCTTCTGGGTCAGTTTCAGTAAAGGCTTTGCTAGAGTTGAGAAGTTGGGAATCCACTGGCGACAGTAGCTCACCATCCCCAAAAACTTCCTCACCTCCCTCCTCGTCTTTGGTAGACTCATTTGAAGTACACTTGTTATTCTTTCCTTCATTATTCTCCGTGACCCTTTCTCTATTTGGTGACCCAAGTATTTCACTTTCTTCTGACAGAACTGCAACTTTGAAGGAGACACCTTGTGTCCATTCCTTCCCAAATGGTTCAATAGAGCAATGGTGTCGGCTGTGCAGCCACTTTCTGTCTTAGATGCAATCAGTAAGTCATCAATGTACTGTACTAGGGTTGACTCGAATGGCAATTCTAACGCTTCCAAGTCTTTCTTTAGAATCTGATTGAAAATTGACGGTGACTCCGAAAACCCTTGAGGAATTCGACACCAACTGTAAACTCTGTCTAAGAATTTGAAACAAAAGAGAAATTGGCTGTCCTCATGAAGAGGCACCGAAAAGAATGCTTGTGACAAGTCAATGACTGAGAACCACTCGGCATCGCAAGGGACTTGGAACATTATCACAGCTGGATTCGGTACTACAGGGCAGCATTTAATTACGATGTCATTTATTTTCCTCAAGTCCTGCACAATTCGGACCTTTCCACTCGGCTTTATTAGTCCCATGATTGGTGAATTACATGGACTGCTTAACACTTCTTTCAATACTCCCTGTTTTACAAACTCGTCAATGAGTTGGGCGACTTTCATGAGGGTGTCTTGTGCCATGTGGTATTGTGGGGTCTGGGGAAAGGTTACATTGGGTTTTACGGTCATTTTCACTGGTTCCACTCCTTTCACCAATCCCACCTCTTTTCCTGTCATATCCCACACTTCCTTTCCGACTGTTTCCCGTAATTCAGCTGGAATATCTTCTTCAGTTATCATCGGAAAAAGGTTAATCAGAGGATATTCTTCATCGACAGTTTCCATCTCATCCCCTTCTACACTGTCCTCTTCTTCCCCATCACTGCTCGTCTGAATTCTAATTCCATCGTGCGAACACATAATCGAACATCCCAATTTGCACAACAGGTCTCTCCCTAACAGTGCTATCGGGCTTGAGTCACATACCACAAAATGATGTAACCCTTGATAGTTACCAATGCTGACTGGTACTGGGTCTGTGATTGGGTTCGTCAGGTGCCTGTTCGCTACTCCCACTACTTGAATTGTCCTCCCTGAGAGTGGCAAATTTGGTACTTCAATGCTCCTAACAGTTGAACGTGTGGCTCCTGTGTCAACCAAGAATGAAACACGATGACCCATAACTCTTCCCTCCACATACGGACCCTTTTGATCAACTTCCAAGGATGCTGCAAGCACACAATTTCCCTCCTCATCTGAACTTTCACTCTCCCATACATTGTTTATTCCATTCTCACTGTGTAATGGGAACTGTTGTACTGTGCCATTTGTACTCATCACCTGACCCGAGACCTGTGGAGGAACCATCACTTGCTGCTGACTCACTGGTGCCAAGGGTATTTGCATTTGCTGATTAGGTACCATGGGTAACTGCTGTTGCATTGGCTGCATTTGCGTCATCTGCATACGGGGCATCTGCATCTGCTGCGGCTGCATAGGCGGTAATCCCTGCAGCTGATTTATGGTCTGAAAATTTGGGTTTGGACCTCTCATTTTCGGTCCCCTCATTGTCTGGAATGCATTGACATCATTGTTTTGCTGACCAACACCTGCACCTTCCTGCACCACCATCGGGCACTCGCGTTTCCAATGTCCGACAATTCCGCACACGTGACACGGCATCACCCTTTTCATTGCCTGCACACCATTCGGAATCGCAACAGTGTTCAAATCCGGACCATTACTCCCAAAGCCTCCTCTGCCTCTGCCTCTCGCCTGTTGCTGAAACACCATATTTCCCTGCGGCTGCGGCTGCGGTATCTGCTGTTGGAACCCTTGCAACCCTTGCAACCCTGTCTGAGCTGCTTTAAGTTGCATCACCATCACTTTCTCTTTCAACCTTTTCTGTTTCACTTCAATTTCGTCGCTACAGTATTTCGCATAATTCAACACCTCATCAATCGGTTTCGACTACCAACAAATCAAATGCGTCTTTATCATCTAACTTATCTCTGGTCTCAGCCCTTCCACGAATCTAAACACAAAAGAAAGCATGTCCTTCGCCTCTATTGTTTCCGTGCCACTGTAGTTCTTGAACGCCTTCAACAACCTCTCATAGTAACCATGAATCGACTCTTTAGCCTCTTGGGCAGTTCGATCAATCTTCTGCCAATCCACATTTTTCGCGGCAACCTTCGTCTTCAAATGCTCAATCACCTTATAGTACAAGCTCATTACCATAGGTGATGGTGCACCCGTATCCCTGTCTCTCTCTGGTTCACTTGTCGGCCAACCTACAGCCCTTTTGCAGTCTTCCCACAAATCTGCCGGAACCACAATCTCAAAGAGGGTGTTCAGGTCTTCCCAAAGACATTTTGCAAGCTTCACAAACCTATCAGTCTGTTGATACCATTCAATCGGTTTCTCCCTCAGTTTGGGAAAATCATCCGTAAAAGACTGAATGTCGCTTCTGTGCCACGGTACATGTATTAATTTTCCCCCTGCTGTCTCCCTCATTGGTAACATGGTTATTGCATCACTACTCTGTGGTCTTTTCTCGTTGTGCTCTGGGACACTGTCTTTCTTCTTTTCCTTTTTCTTTGCCCATCTGCTCTCCCACTTGTCTAAGCACCTCCACACTTGTGCACTCTGCAGCAATTCTCTAAGGTGCATTTTCATGCCTGCTGACCTCATGTGTTCAAAGTCTGTGGTCCCGAAATCCAATCTATAGCTCCTGCTCAAGTGTTTTGTCTTGTCTATCTCAACCCCGTTTTTGTCAGCTATTTCTTGCAACCTTCTATGTACCTTGTTCACTTCTCTCGTAATCCTGGGACATAGATACCTCAGCTCTTCTTCCGAGTAGGACTCTAACCTATTCAACCCCATAGTCCCTTCCACCAATTCTTCTGCTTCCATGTTCAACCTTACCCTATTCAGATAGTCTTCTCCCTTCCCACTGGCTGAGCTTTGTGTGGAATTCAGACTGTTGAACCACTGTGTTAGCTGTGGCGCATTCAACCCCATCAGTGTAGCATTCACATCGACTGCCATTGATGGTTGCGGCAACTTTTCAGTGTTCGATGATAGCGGTATCATCAGTGGGGGACTCGACCTCACCACTGTTGACTGAGCACATATGGGACTAAACTCCATCAAGGACCCAGATCCAATTGGCTGAGCCGCTATCGGAGTTGTCTCTGGAGTGTTTTCTATGCACCTCCTTTCCATCCCATTCTGCACCACTGATCCTTGACCGCTCATACCTGAGTTAGGCTGAACGTACAAAGGTACCGGTGGACCTACAGTAATGGGTAGGGATATCGCATCTGGGTTCTGTCCATTCCCCAGGTTCTGAGGCATGTTCATTCCCACACTATGGGTCATCATTGCCGGCATGCCCGTCTGACTCCCCGTCATCTGAGCATGTGCGGTTCCCCCCTGCATCTGCTTTTGAGGCATCAAAAACTGGGTTGATTCAGCTTGTGCCAATGTTGGGTTGCGACCATTCTGTACTCCCATCACGGTTGGATCTAGAATCATTCCCGTACTGTTGTCACTGCTGTAGTACCTTGTGACCTGCGGCTGATAATTTTCTGCTGTTTTCAATATAGGCACATCTGGGTATATTCTCCTAACCTGCGGTATCTGCGGGGTGAACAGTAAACTCGGGTCCTTAGATCCCGATGGCGTTTCTGAATTCGGGGTTTCATTATTCTGTACCGGTGCCGGAGGGGCAGAACTGGTACTTGGACCTTGTTCACTCTCTACATAAGGTGGTGGACGGTCGTTCAGCAATTGTATGATGAACTCCTCATCCTCTGACTCCTCTTCTCTCCTTAACTTTTCCTCGTCCTCTCTATCTTTGGAACACCTCCTGTTTGTTTTACAGGTAGCTTTCTTGCCTGTCGCCTCTTCTTCCTTAGCAATTGCGGGAAACAATTTTATCCCCTGCAATATATCTGACCTTCTGTGCATTATCCCACCTAGCGTCCGCTAGTGTCTTTTCTGCCTTTCTTATCCTGGTCTCGAACTTCTTTTGCTGTTGCTGTCTAGCCATTAGTTCCCAAATCGCTAGAGCCTCAAACTGTGCTGGCCTTGGAGGTACCTTCATGTCGTACATCGCGAATCTCAAATTCTCTAGGATCCTTATATTGAATGTCCCATGGATCGGGAACGCTACGCTCCCACGTTTCTCTGTCAGCTTGTGCCATTGCTTTAGCCAAAGGCACGGAGCTACCCCCCTTTCCTCCATTACAATGTAAGCTGGTGTACCTTCGGGTGGCGTCTCCTCTCCTACGCTCGCTTTAATGTAAGACTCCCCCTTCATCGCACTCTTTAATGCTTTCAAAAATGTCATTTTCTCGTCTTTTATTTCACAAATTTGTAATCAATAAGTGACTTTAATTCCCGGAATACTCTTCGCTTGCCTTTCCCCTTCCAATCGAGCCCCACGGACTGCGTCCAATCCGTACGCGACCCTTCTCTGCAACCAACCTATCCCAGCGCGGCTCCTAGTGACGTCACACTCACACACACTGCGGCTGACAAAGCCTCGCGGCTAGTCCTCCTTCACTCAGCTCCTCTTGTAACAACTTCTAGCATGTATCGCGAGCAACCAAATAATAATAAAACAGATCTGTCGGTTTACTACAGGAAGGGTAACACAATCGCTTCAGTACCTTAGGGATTTTTCACTAGCCTCAGCAGTTATTCCATCTTTCTCGGTCCCCACTTTCGCAAGCAAATCTGACCTGCAGACTCTGCTCTCAACTTGTCAATGATCTATTCTAGTGCACTTAGAATTTGTCAAAGCCCGAAGTCAAAGTTTTATTTCACTCCCTTAACACACGTACCCACTCGTTGACCACGCCCGGTCAACCTATTAAACCGACCAGACCACAACATAAAACAAGTGTCTCATACACTTTTCAACATACTCCGGAGTCTCTTGACCTCGCAGGGCCCGTCTCAACAACAACAACCACGTGGACCTTTTTCCTGCACAAAGCGCCACATGCACATGAAGTTCGACGACTTCCCTACTCTCACACTCGGAGTCGCACCTCCGCTATTCTCTAAAATCCTCGCAACCTTTTCAAACAATCTGCGGCAATAAGCTGTGCAAGCGCAAAATCCTAACTTCACTCATACCGTCACTAGTACCGCCAACGCCGATTTCACACCTCCATTCTCTCCATTCGCAAGCTCAGAGATCCGGGGAAAGTCGCGGGGGACTTAGCCCATCATCATTCTCTCAATCTGTTTTACCCAAGAAAAATCTAATTCAAACTTCTCGAGTGGGGTCCCAAAGGGCGAAACCGTTAATTCAACACCATATACCTCTCGAATGGGGTCCCAAAGTGCCAAACCGTCCTCTGCTACCATCTACTGATAGAGCGTTCCGTACTAATAAATTACCTGTGTTTGGACGCTCTTAGGTCGATGAATCTTTTGACCAAGTGGGGCTCTCTTCACCCGAGAGTAATCAATTTAATCAAATCAATAATCAATAACGAACATAAGCAATGCCCTGATCAACATAACACTTCACAATTAATCCGGAAAACATTTCGACGAAACCATGACCTTTCGGCCATGAATAACCACACCAGTTTATTCAAAGTTAATGAATTTATTTCCCTATATTAACAAAGCTAGCACGATATAAATGTGTCTCAACACCAAATGATATATGTAAATGAACATTAATAGCTGTCCATAACGGCGAAAAAGATGCAATCTATGCAGCATTTGAATAACAATGCATTCGATAATAGTAATGCAAACCACTAAAACTATAATCTGTAATGAGCTAATTGCATACATTAGTCAGCATAACAAGGTCTCAAATTGCATCGTGCAACAAATGAATCCTCATCTAACCTCAAATTAGCATCTGCATGTGGGATTTCATGCAAAAGCAATTTAGCAACATTTGATTTGGAAAACTCCTAACTAGGGCTCTTATCAAAAATCAGCAGTTGGTTACCTAAAAGAAACACAATGCAATTGTACATTTTCCTTTCATATTTACCAAATTCAATCAGCATTCAAGGAAGTCTTCGTCTCACAGGTACCGGTTTCGATCAGCATGGGACGGGGGCAAAGGGGTAGGGTGGACGGGGCAATTGCCTCACAGCGGCAAAAAGGACAAAACTATTACTTCATGCAAAGGGACGAATCAAAGTTAAAGTCTCTAGGGCGAGAATTACTTAAAGTCTCTTTCTCTCGATTAGAGAAAGCATCAAAGTCTCATTCAAGATGGCGTCGAACATCAATTGGCATCGTAGAAGATGGCAAAATGACGAAGTCGGCAATAGCGGGTAATGTCCAATGGCTAATGGCGGGTGATGGGCTGGTAAAAGGCTAATTTCCTCTTGTGCACCAGGTTTAAATAGACAACAGTTCAAATCCAGTAGGGTCTTCCATTGGAGGGTTCATAGGTTGGCTTCAAATTGTCCAATCAAAACTACAGTTCACAAGCTTCTACCTAGGCATACATTATCCTTGGAGTCGGGAACGTAAGTTGCAACATATTTTACCAATTAACTCACTTTCAGAGCGTCCATTGTCTGCACCTGCAGATTGACCTTGGAGCAAAGAAGAAGATGCCAGGCTGGCACAAAACCTTAAAGATAAGCATGTGAACCGATCTCACTGGAAAAGTACAGCTTCAAGCAAGAATACACGTTTTATTAGCACGTTAGAAAACACGAGCATCTAAACCATGAGACAAGGCAACTAGGCCGAAGCCTCCACTAAAGTTATGCTAAGTTAAAACATTTCAAACAAGCAAATCATAGCACACGTTTACGGTTATGTCAGATTAGTACAATTCTAATACATCACGTTATATAAAGCACGCTTATAAACGTTGGCGAACTACTCTGAGGGCACATTTGTCCCCGTACAATCTTTATTAGTTCGGTTAAAGTCACACTTGATTATTGCAGCACTACGTTTATGCGCTAATAAATGTAAAACCTTCATTTCTGCGTCATCACTATTAAGTAAATCTGGGCCAAAGTTCAAAGGGCCAAAGAAGGGTGTTACAACTGAGGCAAACTGACTATGGGTAGAAAAGCAGAAGCGGACTAGAAGTGGAATAGTTACAGGTCCTTTGTAATTACTGAAAAAGACACAATGCATCCCTTTTTATGGGTGAGCGCAAAGCAAAGTAATGTCTCTTAGGGCTTCAAACCATGCCCAAGTCACGTCAGTCTCTTTCATTGGTTCCTGGGCTTGCTCTTTAAAATCCGCTCGCTTTTATTTGTGAAAGGCATGCATACGTCATGCCTTTTCCGGTGTTTAGCCTGCCTACACAGCACTGGTAAACTACTAGAAACATACGAGGCTCGATGTTTTGAGCCTGGTTTTTGGATTACTTTTTTCTGTTAATTTTCCCCACAGCGCAATCGTGCTCCGGTTTTTTGTTTTCAATTTCAGCCCAATCGCACTGCGTTTTACATAGCGCGATTGCGCTGTGTTTTTTCTTCAATTTGTGTGGCAAGAAAAGTTAGGTTAGAAGTTTACAACACAAATAGCTCCAACACGAGCAAATGCGAGTCCCGTTTCATTGAAAATGCTTGTTTATAATGCCTTCAAAGGTTCAACCTTTTCAGCAAATCCCATAACAAATTTAGAATGGCATTGAGCCAGTTCCAGGAATGACTTCACCTGTTCCTTGTCACAATCCTCAGAGCCCCTTCTGACAATCTCCACCAAATAGATATTAGGCTTTAGACCACGCTTTAATATAGTGTGTCGCAAACACAATATGATCTTACTTGTCATCTGACAATTCGTCTTCTGCACCATCAACCCATTATTCTCCGATCTCCTCTAAGCCTCACATAACACCAGAGTATATTCCTTAATGTACTTGCCATAAGACAAAGTCTCACCCTGAAAGAACAAAATAATGGCCATTTTTTCAAACATCTTTGGCAACAGGCGAGGAAAAACTGCACCAAATATGCCAACCAAACATCATTGAGCAAAAACTAAAAGCTTAAATGGGGTCACAAATAAGGTGAACTGACTGGTGTTGGGATAGAGACATACTTGCTGGTTGGCTGAACCAAAAATAAGTAATATATTGCACACTTGCATTCTCAAAGAGCTTGCCATCTCATCGATATTTGGCAGTGTCCAAAACCTCCAGTTCAAGTCTCTGAGTTCTACAAACAAACATATATACAGGAGGAGGGCATCGACGGCTTTGGCTGTTGAAATCATTAGAGCCAGACTGGTTTCTATATTCTTGTTTATTCCTCTCCTGGTCAAGGTATCCAGCTCCAATCTATGTGCAACAAAACCATACCATTCTCGGGTATAACTATGTGCACAAACCCAGTTACCGACCCACCCTACTCCTTTGAAGTCAAATGTACAGGATAAATTCCTCAGGGTGGCGATGTACTTACTACACGATCCTCTTTACATATCTCTTACACCATTCTCTGCCCCACCACATTCACAACTGAAAACCTAGCATGAACCACTCTTTCGTCCCCCCCTAATTAGGAAAAAGGAAATTCTTATTGCCTAAACATCAAGAATGATAGTGACACTGCTGATCTGAAGTTAATATACTTACGACAGGTAAATCTGTGACATTCTTAATCTTCGGGTCATCCATGACCAATCACAGTGTGGTAGTCCACCCCTTGCAAGGGGTGTTGAGGGATCGTCTGCTGCCCGCTTTGTTTTGTAGCAGGAGTCATAAACGTGCTGGACCTGATTCACAAAGGTAAACTTAGACCAGAAGTCTAAGTTTAGACCTAAAGTCTAACTTTACTCACAGTAAAGTTAGACTTTTGGTCTAAACTTAGACCAAAAGTCTAACTTTGCCTGAGTAAAGTTAGATCTTAGGTCTAAACCATGGGTACTCACAAACTTTTTCTCGGGGGCCAAAATTGCAGTATGGTTTCCGGCCGAGGGCCGCACTGAAGTGACAGCGGTGGTGGGGGGGGGGGGCGGGCTTACAGGGGGGCACAACCACCCCGCTATACGATAATGGCCGCCGTACGTAAACATAGAGGAGGGCCGCGGGAGCATGTGCAAAGAAGCCACTATTGCGCATGCTCCTGCGGCCCTCTTCTATGTTTATGTACGGTGGCCATTATCATATGGCGTTTGTCCGACGTATCCGCGGGCTGCCAAGGTAGGTCCGTGGGGCTGCTGGCAGCCTGCGGGCCGTACTTTGAGTACCACGGGTCTAAACTTAGACTTTTGGTCTAAACTTAGACTTTGGTCTGAGTTTACCTTTGTGAATCGGGCCCCCATGTCTAAAACTTTGAAATTCATTAAAACTATTGGAGAAATCTAAAATATATATATATACAATTTTAGAGACAAATTACTTTAATGACAAAAATTGGAACTTAGTAGAAGCATGTGATGCCAGGGAAATATTCCTGAATAACATTTGCAATTCTGAGAACAAGACATAAAGCAGAGTACACAATGGTGTGTGTGGGGTTGTCTAATGTGCAATGGGAGTTTGTGAATGATATCAAGCAGTCATAGAGGAGAAAAACTGAGATTCTGTCACTTGCAGAATACTTTTGAAGGTTTAAACATGGAAGTCATAGTGTAAACACATTATAATCCATGGATGTTTTTGTCCTCCTGACTCGTTTAGCTGGAGCTTTGTTCTAAACTTAAAAGGATCCAAAAGGGCTTGCCTGAAGCGCTGGTCTTCAAGCACCCCATTGTAGATGGATAGTAGTCCCAATATTGTGGAAACATTTGGATACATACTTCAGTCGGGCACAATGGCTTACATTCTAAGACTCTCCCTGAAAAGAAGGGAAACGGCAATCCTAGGCCAAACACTGCAGAAAAAGACAGACAAACAATGCGACACCGAAATAAGTGTTTATCGAGTATGAATTGAACAGCATCAAACAGTTCTTTCTTGGCTCCTGTGCAGGCCACCTCACCCTTAAAGCCCTCATAATTATGTCAAGCCCCCTCACTCTCATTGCGCATTGGGTTCCCCATCTTTTGATGCAACATCCCAGCCTATTCACATGATGCTGCCATGTGTCACATGTAATTAGCTTTCTACACAAGGTACAGAATGAACACGTTGCCTCACAAGAGTTATATTAAGCGAGCTAAGCATTTCATGGAATGTGATTCCAGCCTCATGTGTGCAGTTAGTTAGAACAGCGCCTCCCCGCAAGAAGTCGTCTTTGGGATTTCTATTTATTGACACAGTTTTGTGGAATCTGGGAAATAACCTCTACATAATACCCACTGACTCCTAAGGATTTGGGCTCACTCTTTGCAGATTGCTCCAGTGCTTCATCATGCACCTCTGATAAGGGATCACAGTAGAAATGTCTTCGAGGCAGACAGAATAGATTCAACGTTCTGCATTCTAATAAGAGCTTGAAGAACAAGATGATTGATAATTGTAAACAAACCGTACATTATACCAAATACCAATCAACATCCCAGAAAAAAGTACTTCCTTTTATAGTAACTTGTGTATGATTTGAGTCTAAGTAAACGCATATATCACCATGCGGCGAGAGCAAAGTGTGTAGCCGTACCTAAAAAGCATTGCCACTATGTTGAAGCAGAGCTGCCAACTCACAGGATAATGCTCAGCATTCTTCTCAAGGGCATATGGTTAAGGCAATGCCTTACATGGTGAAGACTAGGAGAGGTGGTGACTTTCACAAACTAAGCAACCTCTTAGGCAATCTATTAGATGGCAACCGACTACTGTTAAAATGGCCAAAAGTAATGGGCTCACTACAAACACTTACCAACTGCGGGGAAAATCCACATGGATGTTAGAAGTTCCAACAAATTAAAGCCAAATCGCTTGTACTACAGCGCAGTGCAGAAATATAAAAAGTCACTTAGATCAACAACAAGAAACTACAACAAGCATTTGCAATGCAAAATGTCTCGCATTTGTGAGAGTTAGAGTTATTGGTGATGAAGCAGAAAATGAAAGTTTTGATTTATTAACGCATAAACGTAGTGTGAAATAATCATGTGTGACATTAACCGAACTAATAAAGATTGTACGGGGACAAAATGTGCCCTCAGAGTAGTTTGCCAACATTATACGCGTGCTTTATATATAACGTGGTGTATTAGAATTGCACTAATCTGACATAATCATAAACGTGTGCTTCGATTTACTTGTTTGAACTACGTTAGCTTAGCATTACTTTAGAGGAGGCTTTGGCCTAGTGGCCTGGTCTCACGGTTTAGATGTTCGTATTTTCCAATGTGCTATTAAATGTGTATTTCTGCTTGAAGCTGTACTTTTCCACAGAAACTGTTCACATGCTTATCTTAAAGTTTCGTGCCAGCATGGCATATTTTCTCTTTAATTCAAGGTCGACTTGCAGGTGCGGACAATGGAGGCTCTGAAAGTGAGCTAATTGGTAGACAATGTTGCGATTTGCGTACCCATCTCCAAGGATAATGTATGCTTAAGTAAAAGCTTGAGAACTGTCGTTTTTGATTGGACAATTTGAAGCTAACCTATGAACCCTCCAATGGAGACCCTACTGGATTCGAACTGTTGCCTATAAAACCCAGGTGTACGAGAAGAAAGTAGCCATTACCAGCTCGATACCCGCCATTTTGCAGACTTCGTAGCTATTATGGCCCACTTTGCTGCGACGCCATTTTGAGAGACTTTGATGCTTTCTCTAATCGAGAGAAAGAGACTTTAATGATTCTTGCCCCAGAGACTTTAACTTTGATTTGTCCCTTTGCATGAAGTAGTAGTCTTAACTTGCCGCCGTGAGGCGATTGCCCCGTTCACCCCTGCCCCTTTGTCCCGTCCCATGCTGATCGAGAAACGGTACCTGTGAGACGAAGACTAACTTGTATGCTGATCGGAATTGGTAATTATGAAAGGAAACTGTAAAATTGCATTGTGTTCCTTTTAGGTAACCAACTGCTGATTTTAATAAGAGCCCTAGCTAGGAGTTTTTTTTTCTAAATTAATGTTGCTAAATTGTTTTTGCATGAAGTCCCACATGCCGATGCTAATTTGAGGTTAGATGAGGATTCCATATGTCGCACGATGCAATTTGAGATCTTGTTATGCTGACTAAATGTACGCAATTAGCTCATTACAGATTATCGTATTAGTGCTTTGCATTGCCATTATCGAATGCCTTGTGATTCAAATGCTACATAGATTACACTTGTTTCGACGTTATGGACAGCTATTAATGTTCATTTATGTTTATCATTTGGTGTTGAGACACATCTATATCGTGCTAGCTTTGTTAATATAGGGAAATAAATTCACTAATTTTGCAATAAACTGGTGTGGTTATTCCTGACTGAAAGGTCAGGGTTCGCCGAAATGTATTCTGGGTTAATCATTAAGTGTTATGTTGATCAAGGTATTGCTTATGTTCGTTATTGATTATTGATTTCAGGAAATTGATCGATTAAGAGTACAGAGAGTTCCCACTTAGTCAAAAGATTCATCGGCCTAAAGAGCGTCCGAACACAGGTAAATTGTTACTACGGTTCGCTCTATCAGTAGATGGTAGCAGAGGACGGTTACGTCTTTTGGGACCCTGTACTATTAGAGTACATGGTGTTGAATTAACGGTTACGCATTTTGAGGCCTCAAAGAGAAGTTGAATTAGATTTTTGGATAAAACTGATTGACAGAATGATGATGGGCTAGGTCCACCGCGACTTTCCCGGGATCTCGGAGCTTGCGAATGGAGAGAACGGAGGTGTGGAAACAGCGTTGGCGGTACTAGTGATGGTATGAGTGAAGTTAGGGTTTTGCGCTTGCACAGCTTATTGCCGCAGGGTGTGTGAAAAGGTTGCGAGGATTTTTTTTTCTTTTAAAGGATAGCGGAGGTTTGACTCCGAGTGTAGAAGTAGAGAAGTCGTCGAACTTCATAGAGATAGCGGAGGTGCGGCTCCGGGTGTGAGAGTAGGGAAGTCGTCGAACTTCATGTGCGTGTGGCGCTTTGTGCCTAAAAAGGTCCACGTGGTTGTTGTTGTTGAGACGGGCCCTGCGAGGTCAAGAGACTCCGGAGTATGTTGATCCATGTTGTGGTCTGGGCGGTTTAGTAGGTTGATCGGGCGTGGTCAACGAGTCGGTACGTGTGTTAGGGAGTGAAAGAAACTTCGACTTCGGGCTTTGACAAGATTCTAAGTGCACTAGAATAGATCATTGACAAGTTGAGAGTAGGTCTGCAGGTCAGATTTGCTTGCGAACGTGGGGACCGAGAAAGACGGAATAGCGGCCGAGGCTAGTGAAAGGTCCCTAAGGTCCTGAAGCGACTGTGTTACCCTTCCTGTAGTAAACCGACAGATCTGTTTTAGTTTTTGGTAGCTCGCGATACATGCAAGAAGTTGTTACGAGAGGAGCTGAGTGAAGGAAGGCTAGCCGCGAGGCTTTGTCAGCCGCAGTGTGTGTGAGTGTGACGTCACTAGGAGCCGCGCTGGGATAGGTTGGTTGGAGGGAAGGGTCGCGCACGGATTGGACGCAGTCCGTGGGGCTCGTTAGGAAGGGGAAAGGCAAGCGAAGAGTATTCCGGGAATTAAAGTCACCTATTGATTACAAATTTTGTGGAATAAAAGTGACCTATTGATTATAAACTTTGTGAAAGAAAAGACGAGAAAATGAAATTCCTTAAAGCATTTAGGAGTGCGATGAAGGGGGAGTCTTACATTAAAGCGAGCGTAGGAGAGGAGACGCCGCCCGAAGGTACTCCAGCTTATATTGTAATGGAGGAAAAAGGGGTAGCTCCGTATCTTTGGCTAAAGCAATGGCACAAACTGACAGAGAAACATGGGAGCGTAGCGTTCCCGATACATGGGACATTCAATATAAGGATCCTAGAGAATTTGAGATTCACGATGTACGACATGAAGGTGCCTCCGAGGCCGGCACAATTTGAGGCTCTAGCAATCTGGGAATTAATGGCTAGACAGCAACAGAAAAATAAGTTTGAAACAAGGATGAGGAAGGTAGAAAAGACACTAGCGGATGCTAGGTGGGATAATGCGCAGAAGGTGTGGAGGTCAGATGTATTGCAGGGAATAAAATTGTTTCCCGCAATTACTAAGGAGGAAGAGGAGACAGGTAAGAAAGCTACCTGTAAGACAGACAGGAAGTGTTCCAAGGATAGAGAGGACGGGGAAAAATTGAGAAGAGAAGAGGAGTTAGAGGATGAGGAGTTAATAATGCAATTGCTGAACGACCGTCCACCACCTTATGCGGAGAATGGACAAGGTCCAAGTACCAGTTCTGCCCCTCCGGCATCGGTACAGAACAGTGAAACCCAGAGTTCAGGAGCGCCATCGGGATCTAAGGACCCGAGTTTACTGTTCACCCCGCAGATACCGCAGGTTAGGAGAATATATCCAGATGTGCCCATAATGAAACCAGCAGAAAATTACCAACCGCAGATGCCAGGGTACTACAGCAGTGACAATAGTGGAGGAACGGTTCTAGAACAAACAGTGAGGGGAGTACAGAATGGTCACAATCCAACAATGACACAGGCTGAATCAACACAGTTTATGATGCCTCAAAAGCAGATGCAGGGAGGAAACGCTCATGCTCAGATGACGGGGAGTCGGATGGGCATGCCGGCAATGATGACCCATAGTATGGGGATGAACATGCCTCAGAACATGGGATATGGACAGAACCCAGACGCGATATCACTACCCATTACTGTAGGTCCACCGGTACCTCTGTATAGCCAGCCTAACTTAGGCATGAACAGTCAGGGATCAATGCTGCAGAATGGGACAGAGAGGAGGTGCATAGAGAACACTCCAGGGATAACTCCGGTAGCGGCTCAGCCAAGTGGATCTGGATCCTTGATGGAGTTTAGTCCCATATGTGCTCAGTCTACACTGGTGAGGTCGAGTCCCCCACTGATAATACCTTTAACATCGAATACTGAAAAGCTGCCGCAACCATCGATGGCAGTCGATGTGAATGCTACACTGATGGGGGTAAATGCGCAACAGCTGACACAGTGGTTCAACAGTTTGAATTCCACACAAAGTTCAGACAGTGGGAAAGGAGAAGATTACCTGAATAGGATGAGGCTGAACATGGAAGCACAAGAATTGGTGGAAGGGAATATGGGTGTGAATAGGTTAGAGTCCTACACGGAAGAGGAGCTGAGGTATCTATGTCCAAAGATCACGAAAGAAGTGAACAAGGTACATAAAAGTTTGCAGGAAGTAGCGGACAGAAACGGGATTGACATAGGCAAGACGAAACACTTGAGCAGGAGCTATAGGTTGGATTTTGGGACCACAGATTTTGAACACATGAGGTCAGCAGGCATGAAGGCACACCTTAGAGAATTGTTGCAGAGTGCCCAAGTGTGGAGGTGCTTAGACAAGTGGGAAAGCAGGTGGGTAAAGAGGAAGGATAAGAGGAGGGACAGTGCTACAGAGCACAACGAGAAAAGACCGCAGAGCAGCGAGACAGTAACCATGTTACCAATGAGGGAGACAGCAGGTGGAAAATTAATACATGTACCGTGGCACAGAAGCGACATTCAGTCTTTTACGGATGATTTTCCCAAACTGAGAGAGAAGCCGATTGAATGGTATCAACAGACCGATAGGTTTGTGAAGCTTGCAAAATGTCTCTGGGAAGACCTGAACACTCTCTTTGAGATCGTGGTTCCGGCAGATTTGTGGGAGGATTGCAAAAGAGCTGTAGGTTGGCCGACAAGTGAACCAGAGAGAGATAGGGAGACGGGTGCACCATCACCTATGGTGATGAGCTTGCACTATAAGGTGATTGAGCATTTGAAGACGAAGGTTGCCGCGAAGAATGTGGATTGGCAGAAGATTGATCGAACTGCCCAAGAGGCTAAAGAATCGATTCATAGTTACTATGAGAGGTTGTTGTAGGCGTTCAAGAATTACAGTGGCACGGAAACAATCGAGGCAAAAGATATGCTTCATTTTGGGTTCAGATTTGTGGAAGGGTTGAGACCAGAGATAAGTCAGATGATAAAGTTGCATTTGATTTGCTGGCAGTCGAAACCGATTGATGAGGTCTTGAATTATGCGAAATATTGTAGCGACGAGATTGAGGTGAAACAGAAAAAGTTGAAAGAGAAGGTGATGATGATGCAACTTAAAGCAGCTCAGACAGGTCTGCAAGGTTTGCAAGGGATGCAAGGGTTCCAACAGCAGGTACCGCAACCGCAGCCGCAGTTGCAGGGAAACATGGCATTTCAGCCACAGGCGAGAGGCAGAGGCAGAGGAGGTTTTGTGAATAATGGTCCGGACTTAAACACTGTTGTGACGGGTGTGCAGGCAATGAAGAAAGTGATGCCGTGTCACGTGTGCGGAATTGTAGGTCATTGGAAACGCGAGTGCCCGATGGTGGTGCAGGAAGGTACAGGTGCAGGTGCAGGTGTTGGTCAGCAAAACAATGATGTCAATGCATTTCAGACAATGAGAGGACCGAAAATGAGAAGTCCAAACCCAAATTTTCAGACCATAAATCAATTGCAGGGATTACAACCTATGCAGCCGCAGCAGATGCAGATGCCTCGTATGCAGATGACGCAAATGCAGCCGATGCAGCAGCAGTTACCCATGGTACCTAATCAGCAAATGCAAATACCTTTGGCACCAATGAGTCAGCAGCAAGTGATGGTTCCTCCACAGGTCTCGGGTCAGGTAATGAGTACAAATGGCACCGTACAACAGTTCCCATTACACAGTGAGAGTGGAATAAACAATGTATGGGAGAGTGAAAGCTCAGAAGAGGAAGGAGATTGTGTGCTTGCAGCATCCTTAGAAGTTGATCAAAAGGGTCCGTACGTAGAGGGAAGAGTAATGGGTCATCGTGTTTCATTCTTGGTGGACACGGGAGCCACACGTTCAACTGTTAAGAGTAGTGAAGTACCAAATTTGCCACTCTCAGGGAGGACAGTTCAAGTGGTGGGAGTAGCAAACAGGCACCTGACGAACCCAATAACAGATCCGGTACCAGTCAGCATCGGTAACTATCAAGGGGTGCATCAGTTTGTGATATGTGACTCAAGCCCAATAGCACTGTTAGAGAGAGACCTATTGTGCAAATTGGGGTGTTCGATCATGTGTTCGAACGAAGGAATAACGATACAGACGAGCAGTGATGGGGAAGAAGAGGACAGTGTAGAGGGGGATGAGATGGAAACGGTAGATGAAGAGTATCCTCTGATTTGTCTTTTCCCGATGATAACTGAAGAAGATATTCCAGACGAATTGCGGGAAACTGTCGGAAAGGAAGTGTGGGACATGACAGGGAAAGAGGTGGGATTGATGAAAGGAGTGGAACCAGTGAAAGTGACTGTAAAGCCCAATGCAATCTTTCCCCAGACCCCACAATACCACATGGCACAAGATACCCTCATGAAAGTTGCCCAACTCATTGACGAATTTGTGAAACAGGGGGTACTGAAAGAAGTGTTAAGCAGTCCATGTAATTCACCAATAATGGGACTAATAAAGCCAAGTGGAAAGGTCCGACTTGTGCAAGACTTGAGGAAAATAAATGACATCATAGTCAAATGCTGCCCTGTTGTACCGAATCCAGCTGTGATAATGTTTCAAATTCCTTGCGATGCCGAATGGTTCTCGGTCATTGATTTGTCACAAGCATTCTTTTCTGTGCCTCTTCATGAGGACAGCCAATTTCTCTTTTGTTTCAAATTCCTAGACAGAGTGTACAGTTGGTGTCGAATTCCTCAAGGGTTTTCTGAGTCACCGTCAATATTCAATCAGATTCTAAAGAAAGACTTGGAAGAGTTGGAGTTGCCATTCGAGTCAACCCTAGTACAGTACATTGACGACTTACTGGTTGCATCAAAGACAGAAAGTGGCTGCACAGCCGATACCATTGCTCTGTTGAACCATTTGGGAAGGAATGGACACAAGGTGTCTCCTTCCAAATTACAGTTCTGTCAGAAGAAAGTGAAATACTTGGGTCACCAGATAGAGAAAGGGTCACGGAGGATAATGAAGGAAAGAATTACAAGTGTACTTCAGATGAGTCCGCCTAAGACGAGAAAGGAGGTGAGGAAGTTTTTGGGAATGGTGGGCTACTGTCGCCAGTGGATTCCCAACTTCTCGACTCTAGCGAAGCCTTTACTGAAACTGACCCAGAAGGATGCTTTGGATCAAATTGAGCTGAAAGGAGATGAGATGGATGCCTTTGTTGAATTGAAAGAATGCATGTGTAGGGCTCCAGCTTTAGGTATGCCTGATTACACAAAGCCTTTCACATTGTTTTGCCATGAACGTGATGCATGTTCTTTGTCTGTCTTGACTCAAGCCCATGGTGGCGTAAACAGACCAGTAGCGTATTTTTCAGCTACTTTGGATCCGGTCGCAGCAGCACTCCCAGGGTGTTTGCGCGCCGTAGCAGCAGTTGGTATCAGCCTCACTCAGAGTGAAGGAATAGTGATGGGACACCCAGTAACAGTCATGGTCCCTCACTCAGTTGAGATACTTTTGACTCGCTCCCGAACGCAACACATGACTGGAGCAAGACTCACAAGGTATGAAACGATTATTCTGGGCTCACCGAATGTGCAGCTGAAAAGGTGCACTACGTTGAATCCAGCAACCTTACTTCCTGGAGAAAATGTCGAAATTGAGAACGCTGAAGACGTCGAGCATGACTGCCTTCAGGTGACTGAATTTTGCACAAAACCTCGACCGGACATTAGGGATACTAAACTTGATGAAAATGACCAAATTCTTTTTGTTGATGGTTCATGTCTAAGAGACGGGATGGGGATTTTGAAAGCAGGATACGCTGTATGCACTGTAACAGGTGTCTTGGAAGCGGGATGGCTTCAAGGAGTCTATTCTGCACAAGTAGCAGAACTTGTAGCCCTTACCAGAGCATGTCAACTGTCTGCATTGATGAAAGTCACCATTTACACTGATAGCCAATATGGGTTTGGGATTGTGCACGACTTTGGACAACTATGGTCACAGAGAGGTTTCCTGACTTCTTCAGGATCCCCAGTGAAAAACGGGGAGAGAATAAGGGAATTGTTACATGCCATTCAAGTGCCAGCTGAAGTTGCAGTGGTAAAGTGCAGTGCTCACACGAAAGGACAGGACTATGTTTCTCTGGGAAATGCATATGCGGATCAAGTCGCAAGATTTTGTGCCTTGAACTGTATATTACTGAGAGATGAATGGAACTCAATAAGTGAGCCAGAACTAGAACCAGCTGAAGCATTTGCCTTGAAGGTCGTAGATACGATAGAGGAACTAAAAGCACTACAGAATAATGTCAGGGAGGATGAAAGAGATTCCTGGATTAAATCACAATGTATAAAGAGACAAGACGAGTTATGGGTTTCACATGAGGGAAAATTTGTTTTGCCAAATAGTCTCTTATCACAGCTTGCGCGGTTCTATCATGGGCAAGCTCACCTAGGGAGAGATGCCATGATAAGATTGTTCAAAACTGATTGGTTTAACCCCAGATTTCGTCAAGCTGCAGAAGCAGTTTGCCATCGATGTGTCACTTGCCAGCAGATGAACCCAGGAAAGGGAACAGTTGTGAACGCGAGCCACATTGGCAGGGCAAGCGGTCCTTTTAGTCGCATGCAGATGGACTTCATTGAGATGCCTGTGCATGGAGGTCTGAAGTATGTGTTGGTGATTGTGTGCATTTTTAGTCACTGGATAGAGGCATACCCAACACGTAGAAATGACAGCCTTACAGTTGCCAAGCTATTGTTGAGAGAATTAATACCACGTTTCGGATTCCCGATCTCTTTAGAATCAGATAGGGGAAGTCACTTCAACAACGAGGTGATAAAGTTACTTTGCGAAGCACTGAACATTGAGCAGAAACTGCATTGTAGCTATCGCCCGGAAGCATCAGGACTGGTGGAGCAGATGAATGGTACACTGAAATCAAGAATGGCGAAAATATGTGCATCGACAAATTTGAAATGGCCTGACGCATTGCCCTTAGTGCTAATGTCGATGAGAAACACTCCTGATAGAAAAACTGGATTGTCTCCGCACGAGATTCTCATGGGCAGGGCTATGAGACTTCCTGCAGTTCCCACAAATGCGCTTTTGAATATTACAGATGATATGGTGTTAGACTACTGCAAAGGACTGGCTGACGTGGTTCGCTCTTTCTCTCACCAGGTGGAAGCAACCACCTTGCCACCGATCCAAGGTCCAGGACACGCACTGAAAGCAGGTGACTGGGTCGTGGTGAAGAAGCACGTGAGGAAGTCGTGCCTGGAACCCCGTTGGAAAGGCCCTTTCCAAGTGATCCTGACGACAACTACCGCTGTGAAGTGTGCGGGGGTTCCCAACTGGATTCACGCCAGTCACACAAAGAAGGTGCTGTGTCCCACAGATGAGGAAGTTGAAGCGCTGAAACTGCCAGTGCCTGATAAAACAGTGCCGAGTGCTGAGACAGAACAAAAGCGAACTGAAAGCGAACAAGCAGCAGCAGGAGAAAAAGAGATATTATTGGAGAACGAGGAGTCCGACTCACTTGGGGAAGACCAAGGAGAAAGTTCAGACAGCGACGAAGAAGCTGCAGGTGACAAAGAGCCTGAAGCAGCTGAGGGTAGCAAAAAGCCTGAAGCAGCTGAAGGTGACAAAGAACCTGAAGCAGCTGAAAGTGATACAGAGCCTGGCGAAAGTAACGGTGACGAAGGGCTCGAAAAAGGTGAAAAAGCAGGAGAGCCTGATCAGAGGAGGGCTTTCCCAGAAACAGACGATACAGAAAAAGAAAAGGAGAACGTGATCGATTCCCCTGAAGGAGGGGACAAGGGAGAGCAGAACGAAAAAGTTCAAACCTCTACAGAAAAGGTCGCAGGTCCATCAAATGGACACGGTGCAAAGAGGAGACTAAGTATATCACCAGTAAAACAAAGGTCTGGAGAAGGTTTGAACGACGGAGAAAGGCCAAAAGTAAAAGAGAAAAGAAAAGAAGTGTCTGTCGTGGCACCAACCTCGAGTGAAGAAAAGGACTTGACAAAAGAGGAAAGTACCAGCGAGGCAGAATCGAAAAGAGAAGCAAAATTGAAAAGGAAAAGGATACCGAACAGAAGGTATTCTGGTCCTGAATGGGCATATGCAGTCAATGACGATTGGACTGACGAGTTTGTATCTCTAAGCATCGAGAACAAAGAAGAGGAAGAGATACCAATAGAAAAGAAAAGTTTCATGGACAGTGTTGATTGAAAGGGTGATCAATGACATTGCTTGCTACAATCTAACGTGAAATAAACAACCGGATGAGACATTTGCTAAACCGATAAAGACTGAGTTATTGCCGAATTGAGACAAATGCTGCTAAACCGATAAATGACTGGCCTCTTGAAGAAGACGGTGTGAACATTGCGCTCGCTCAGCTTTGTAACTGAATTGCTAAATAGTTTCATTTATAGGTGCTTCTAACTCTCTGATTCTATGCAGATCATGACGCAAAACAATAGAAAGAAATATTGTAAATATGTGTGTATAGGCTTGGTAGTTACATGTGTACTAATAATAATGGCAATCGTGCTTGGAATGCATGGAAAGGGTGAGAATGAGACTATTGAGGCTTCTACTATTGCTCCTGTTACTGTCACTGAACTAACCGCATTGAAAAGGCTAGCACTGGATGAGAGACTCTTGCATGAAAGGAAAGAGCTTTCGTATAATGTTTTCTATCGCTTACTAACAGAATATGTTGAGACAATGGATGCGAAAGATTGTTATGTGTGTACCCAGATACCGACATCAGTGAAGGAAGGGGTGACATATCACCACATGCCTCTTACATACGGGATTACATGTAGTATAGTAATGTCTAGATTTTATGGTCAAACTAACATACAGTATTTTTACTCAAATTATGATGTTACCTTTGCTTATGTTCCTATAATAGCGCAGCTAAGCCAGACTGCAAAAGATTGGGATGCAAAAATTATGAGGGAATTTTTCGAGCCAATGCTACCTTTTGAAACGGCCCACGCTCATAGGGAAAACCTTACCTGCTCACTCTCTGCAGTAGAAATAAGCTTTTTAGATCGCACAGATGATAGAAGGGCTCAAATGAAGGCGAAATTAGAAAAGGAGTTACATAAGAGGACTTCAGTAGATAATTATGATTTTGCTGCAATAAAAACACAAGGGAAAATTGCTTTAGATGCTTGGCATGTAGGGAAATTTTGTATATATCGAGGTGAATCTTATTATGACAACATTTTTGTAGGGGCGAGTGAGTGTAAACACACGTTTATCTTTAAGGCCAAATGGACATTCATGATGGACGGACTTGACCCTGTCATTCCAGGTGTATATTACATTTGTGGGTATAATGCCTATTATCGTCTTCCAAAGGGATGGTGGGGAAGATGTTATTTGGGTATAGTGTTCCCAAAGGTTTATCAACTGGATGACCTATCGATGATTCAAAAGACATCTGGATCCCATCGTATCCAGAAAAGAGAGACCGCAGCTGCTGTGGTAGGTGATATATTTGGAGCCATGATTCCTTCATTGGGAGTTGTGCTGAATTCCATCAAAATAAGAAAGTTGTCTACTATAGTGGATAACATGTTGACAAAGTTTTCAGGTGCTATAATCCTGATAGATGCTGAACTTGCAGCGGAAAGAGCTATGACTCTTCAAAATAGGCTTGCTTTAGACATTCTTTTAGCAAAGGATGGAGGTGTTTGCAAAATGCTTGGTGCAAGACACTGTTGTACCTATATACCTGACAATAGTGTGAAAATTAAAACTATGCTTGCTAATCTAACAAAAGAAAGTGCAGATTTGAAGGAACTGAAAGAACCAGGAGTGTGGGAGGAGGTTGGAAAAGGACTTGCTTCAGTGGGACATTGGATTGGGGGAATTTGGAATGGAATATTATTAAAAATAATAGAGGGAATTTTAATAGTAATAATTTGTATATTTGGAATTTGGGGAATAAAAAGGGGAATAATAATGATTATGGAAAGAATTAAAAGAAGGAAGGAGGAGAAAATTATGAAAAGAATGGCAGAAGAATACAAAGCACAAACTAGGGGAACTAAAAGGAATAAAATTTGTGGGCATAATTTGTGTGATGACAAGTAGTCATCAGAGGAGGGATTGATGAAGCAGAAAATGAAAGTTTTGATTTATTAACGCATAAACGTAGTGTGAAATAATCATGTGTGACATTAACCGAACTAATAAAGATTGTACGGGGACAAAATGTGCCCTCAGAGTAGTTTGCCAACATTATACGCGTGCTTTATATATAACGTGGTGTATTAGAATTGCACTAATCTGACATAATCATAAACGTGTGCTTCGATTTACTTGTTTGAACTACGTTAGCTTAGCATTACTTTAGAGGAGGCTTTGGCCTAGTGGCCTGGTCTCACGGTTTAGATGTTCGTATTTTCCAATGTGCTATTAAACGTGTATTTCTGCTTGAAGCTGTACTTTTCCACAGAAACTGTTCACATGCTTATCTTAAAGTTTCGTGCCAGCATGGCATATTTTCTCTTTAATTCAAGGTCGACTTGCAGGTGCGGACAATGGAGGCTCTGAAAGTGAGCTAATTGGTAGACAATGTTGCGATTTGCGTACCCATCTCCAAGGATAATGTATGCTTAAGTAAAAGCTTGAGAACTGTCGTTTTTGATTGGACAATTTGAAGCTAACCTATGAACCCTCCAATGGAGACCTTACTGGATTCGAACTGTTGCCTATAAAACCCAGGTGCACGAGAAGAAAGTAGCCATTACCAGCTCGATACCCGCCATTTTGCAGACTTCGTAGCTATTATGGCCCACTTTGCTGCGACGGCATTTTGAGAGACTTTGATGCTTTCTCTAATCGAGAGAAAGAGACTTTAATGATTCTTGCCCTAGAGACTTTAACTTTGATTTGTCCCTTTGCATGAAGTAGTAGTCTTAACTTGCCGCCGTGAGGCGATTGCCCCGTTCACCCCTGCCCCTTTGTCCCGTCCCATGCTGATCGAGAAACGGTACCTGTGAGACGAAGACTAACTTGTATGCTGATCGGAATTGGTAATTATGAAAGGAAACTGTAAAATTGCATTGTGTTCCTTTTAGGTAACCAACTGCTGATTTTAATAAGAGCCCTAGCTAGGAGTTTTTTTTTCTAAATTAATGTTGCTAAATTGTTTTTGCATGAAGTCCCACATGCCGATGCTAATTTGAGGTTAGATGAGGATTCCATATGTCGCACGATGCAATTTGAGATCTTGTTATGCTGACTAAATGTACGCAATTAGCTCATTACAGATTATCGTATTAGTGCTTTGCATTGCCATTATCGAATGCCTTGTGATTCAAATGCTACATAGATTACACTTGTTTCGACGTTATGGACAGCTATTAATGTTCATTTATGTTTATCATTTGGTGTTGAGACACATCTATATCGTGCTAGCTTTGTTAATATAGGGAAATAAATTCACTAATTTTGCAATAAACTGGTGTGGTTATTCCTGACTGAAAGGTCAGGGTTCGCCGAAATGTATTCTGGGTTAATCTTTAAGTGTTATGTTGATCAAGGTATTGCTTATGTTCGTTATTGATTATTGATTTCAGGAAATTGATCGATTAAGAGTACAGAGAGTTCCCACTTAGTCAAAAGATTCATCGGCCTAAAGAGCATCCGAACACAGGTAAATTGTTACTACGGTTCGCTCTATCATTGGCGTTGTAAATGACAATGTATTTTACCTCTGTGTTTTGGTTTGGAGTGTGGGGGATGTATGCCAGGTGCATAGCAACCCTCCCAGGCCTGCCGCTGCAGGAGAGAGGACACAACAAGGTAGCCATCTTGGGAGTGTTTTTGCCTCATTCCTACAGACTGGCTGAGATATGGAAGTGCTCTGTGCTTGTGACGGTGACTGTGGGGGCCTCTTCAAACAGGAAGCAGTGCAATTTGAGCACTGTTTTTGACAGCAGCTCTGGAAGTGGCATCTGCAAGGTCGCAGTAGCTGTGAGGGGACTGTCAAAGCCATGACACCAGTGAGTTCTGAGAGGAGAAAGTGATGCAGTTTGCCGCACTTTTGTGCCCTATGATACGCTTCTCCTCTCACTGTGGCACCTTTGAGTTAGCCTCTTTGGGCTATGGGGTTAGGAAAATGACTACCTCTACTAACTGAACTCTATTTTAAGAGACCCAATTTACATCCAAAAGTTAGATTTTTTTTCTATCAAGTTGAGGCCGTGAAGTGCTTGGTCTGGAGTCACGACTCTTTTTCCACCATTTTTGAGACAACACCTTTCGTCATCTTTTTGCCTAGAACTAACATATGTGCTTTGTTGGTGACACAAGAATGTCACAGGTTACAGTCCTGACATAGCTTTTTCACCTCTTCATCTCTGCAAGGTCGATGCAAATGAATTGTAGCAATTGTGTTAAGAATGGCACCTGCTTTGCCCCGCTATGAAATGGAAGAACCTGTATTACCAAGGGCATATAAAAAAACAAGTTACTCCCAGACTGCCCCAACATGCACCAGACAAAGAACCTTAAGGGAGAGGATGTGGCCTAAGGGCCAGAGCTGCTGACTTTCGAGCTGGGGAACATAGATTGAGATTGAGTCTCGGCGCCGGCTCAACATCCTGTGATTCTGGGTAAATCACTTAATCTCCCTTTGCTACCAAAAATGAATGTGTTCTTGTTTAATATAACCACTGCTCATGTAAAGCTCTGTAATACCTTTGTATCCAGTTTGTGCTATATATAAAACTGCAAAATAAATAAAATACTCCAATATCTTTGTGTCGAGTTTGCGCTACATAAAACTGTAAATAAAGAAATAAAGTGCCCCAATACATTTGTGTCAAGTTTGCGCAACATAAAACTGCAAAAAACAAATAAATAAAAAAGACCCCTCACACATCACAAAGAAACACCACGATGCCTGAAAAGAAGGAAGAGAAATAAACAACATATGGCCACGCAGCGCAAGATAAAAGATTAAAAATAGTGTGCCACATGAAGTTACATGGCCGATCGTGCAATAATCCATTTAACAGGGTTAGTCTCCAAGACGGTATGAAACCAGCCTCAAGGCAGGACAAAAGTAAATAATTTATCAACAACTTCAAGGGATTTTTAAAAAAAGGCTTGCCCAGGAATCAATGAAAGTGATGGGTGTGAGATGGGGGTGGTTAAAGCCCACAGACTAGATTACAACATGCCCAGAAGAGCAGCGCTTGTGCACTGCTACGCTTGACCTCAAAAGGATAGGTTACACAAGGAGGCAGCTCTCAAATTAGAAGTTAGGAAGGTGTACCGTAATATCCTGCAGGTGAAAAATATCAAATACATGCAGGACAATGGTTTCTAGTACACACTTTATTGGGTCATAATAATAATAATCAGGAAAAATCTTTGGCCTACATTAACTCACCAAATAAATTCCATAATTTAGGATTGGCGTCACTGAAGCTCAGTGTATAGTTCACGTGAGGGCCTCTATGTAGATGGAACAATCCAAGGTACATTGACTAAATCATTTGAAGACATCCATCACAAGCAAATCGAAAGGGTAACTGTGATTATGAAAGCCTCTGTCAGGAGAGCCTTACAATCATTCAGAGGTGATGGAGCCTCTGGCCGTAACAGCTTATCAGGTTCTCAGGTTAAAACTGATATAGCGTTTTGGACACACTGGTTAACCCCTCTCTTTAAGTCATCTTTTCCTTAATGCACACGTGCCGCAATTATTGTGAGGCTCAAACCTCTTCCTAGGTCACAAGAAAGACAATGACACCGATCCAGCAAATTACAGGATAATTGCATTGCTGAACATGGAAGCAAAAGTATATGCCAAGATTCTGTTAAAATATTTGGAGTGATGGGTAGACGCTGAAAGATGAATCCCCTTCTATCAGACAGGATTCAGACAGAAATCATCAAGAACAGATAAAATCATAGTACGTTCTTACCTGGCACACCATACATAATGCAACTTGTGTCCACTTCTGTTTGCACGTTTTGTCGTTTACTCAACTGCCTTTGACAGAGAGCCAAGCTTTTATGGGCCAAACTGAACAAATAGGGCATACCACTACCATCACTCAATGCAATAGTCGCTTTCTACTCCAATATCTGTGGTCATATCAAACTGGGTAAACGTGACAAAGCTACCCAACATATACAAATGAACCAAGGCTTAAATCAGGGGTGCATCCTGGCATCATTATTGTTCAACCTCTGCACAGCTAACCTTTGTAGAGCATTGAAACTCCTTTCTCCCTTAGGATTGGCACATTTCAGCTTCGGATCATTCAATTTGCAGATGATTAGTCATCCTAGACCAGGTGAAAATTGGTATGCAATGTGCAGTGGATGAACTGAATAATTATAACATAGCTATTAAGCTGAGAGTTAATGTCACCAAACTAAGGCCATGGTATTTGGAAAAAACAAAAAATAAGTGTAGGTATTTTTTGTCCTCATAGCAGTTAAAGAACACTTACGCTGGGGCATATACATACCTTGGAGCCTGGCTATCGGCTAGTAGCAGTCCTAACATGCATATAAATTCCATCCAGAATAAAGCCAGCATTTTAAAGTTCGCCCTGTGCAAACTTAATTCACATTTATACTGTCCATCCCTAGAGGTGATTCAAAGAGGAGTCAAAAAAACACATCTTCACCATGCCTTCCCCGCTAAGCTTATACAAGTCTGGACAAGCTGCAATGTATAACATACAGACGGATTTTCTATCTCCCACAGTAACATAATAAGCCTAGATTTGCTTGGAGTTTGGCCTACTTAGACAGGATTTGGAATCCAAGCCAGCAGCTATTAAATATTATCAACAATTGACAAAGGCAAATCATGGCAAGCTGAAAATAGTGATCCAAGAAATGTACAATAATGGTGCACAAACAAGGACTGAAACTGCAGCTTTTGCTGCCTTCAGCCCAGTGAAAGCTGCCCTTTCAGGCCTCTTGTGCAATGGCCTGTCCCATGTGCATTGCATACGGGACAGGCCAGTGCACAACTGCCCTGGCAGCTTTTGCTGCCTATGGCCCTGGCCTGAATTCAGGCCAGGGCCATAGACAGCGAAAGGAAGCGGCTGTTTCAGGCCTCTTGTGCAGCGGCCTGCTCGTGTGCACTGCAGCCCTGGCAGCTTTAGCTGCCTACGGCCGGCCTGAATTGAGGCCAGGGCCATAGGCAGCGAAAGAAAGCTGCTGTTTCAGGCCTCCTGTGCACCGGCCTGCCCCATGTGCACTTCACACGGGACAGGCCACTGCACAAGAGGCCTGAAACGGCTGCTTTCACTGCCTATGACCCTCCTGAATGTGCCCATCTTGGAAGCGCTAAGCAGGGTCGGGCCTGGCTAACTAGACCCTACCCTGCATAGATCTTCTGAGATGGGCGCATTCAGGAGGCCTCAGCGGGGCATGGAACTCTGGCTTTGCAGAATTCCACAGAGTTATTTTTCTACTCTGTGGAATTCCACAAAGACAGACTCCGTTCACTCCGCCCAGGCCTAAACAAAACCTGTCACGTCAATTGTAGGAGATTGAGTGCTCCTGCCACCATAACTGCAGTAATATCTCTGCACGTCGACAGGAGGATTTCAATAGGGTCCCTGCTCTCAGTCTGACTGCGACCCGCGTCCACGTAGTACAGCTGCTGAAGCTCAGCCCCAGTGGGCAGGAAACCACAGTGGAATGTCCCAGGTAGGGTGATATGGGGGAAGAGTGCACACACTTCCCAGGTGGATGCAAAGAGATCTCGCTAGGTTCTCTGCTCGGTGGGTACCAGCACTGTGGGTTCCCCTACTAGGGGATCAACGATAACAAGGATGAGCCTCCAGGCTCGGGAGCTGCACACGGCGCAAAGCTCAGCGCCTTGCTCCACCCTGACTCCTCTGGGACCAGGGAATTCCTGAAGTGGGGGGGAGGTGGTACTCCCACCACTTGCTCACACTCAGCCAGGGCACGGTGATAATGAAGGCAGCTTCCCAAAAGGCCTCCTCAACATGGGGTGGGGGCCCGCCACTCGGCCTTGGGAGATACGGGAAGCCTGTTTCGGTTGTCTGGTGAGGTCCCACTCAGAGCATCCTCTCCGCAGAATGGTGTCCATGATGGGAGCAAAGCTTCCCCTTCCATACCAGCATTATCCATGTGCTGTTTACTAGCACCAGGGCAGGGACACAGTGGGAGACCGTTCCCCGCGCACACTCTCCCTCTGTCAGCGTCAGCTATCGGAGAAATGAAAAGTGATGTCCCTGCACTAGTAACAGGCGGTGCAAGAGCACTCCAACACAGTGCTCCACATGAAACGGGGGGCACCACCCAGCCCCTGGATACGACTGGTGGGCACCAAGGCAGGGTGCAGGCAAGCAGGCCAGCACAAAGGTCCTGGAGAATACAAATGGCAGTCCTTCAGCTGACCTAGCAGGTCACAGGTCAGCACACCAGCACGGTATCCTAATGGCGGTTCCTGGCAAGTTTTTCCAGCTGCGTCTAGTGTCCAGTCCACACAGTGTGTCCCAACCATGGGGAACAACCTGTGTATTTATACTCATTTTGCCCAGCTTCTTGAAGTTGGGAGAAGGTTCCAACCACCTCTAACCAGTTCCAGGAATGCTCCTTCTCTTCCACACTGACTCCAGACATCAGTAGGGAGTAAACTAGCCCTTTGTGTCAGGGCAGGTTCAAGGGGTACCACTATACAAAGGACTTACAGGTAAAGTAAATGTGCCAATCAGGTGTGAGCCAATCATATCATATTTCATAGGTAGAGATCATGCACTTTAGAACTGATCAGCAGTGATAACGTGCCCAGAGTCTTAGAGCCAACAAAAATAGGTCTGTAAAACAGGAGGAGGAATGCAAAAAGTTTGAGGATGACCCTGCAAAAAGGGCCAGGTCCTACAGTAACATTGGCTTACCCATAATTGGTATACTTAATCTACTTATAAGTCCCAATTAAATTGCACTACATGTGCCTGTAAATTAAATGCTACTAGTAGGCAAACAGCATTGATTGTGCCATCCACTTCAGTAGTTCTTTAAACATGACTCAGGCCTGCCATTGCAAAGCCTGTGTGTTCAGTTTTAAACTCTCATGCCGACCTGGCAAGTTGACCCTCTAGCTAGGCCTAAACCTTTCTTTTTAATACATATACATCACCCCTTAGGTAGGCCCTGGGTAGCCCCAAGGGCATAGTGCAGTGTATTTAAAAAGTTGGATATGCACTACCTGCTGCCCTTCTTGCCTGGGAGTGAGAAGGACTGGACCTGCATCTCTACATCCCTAGAACCAAAGTGACTCCAAGGGCTTGCTGGCTTGCCTCCTGTTCTGAAGTCTCAGGAACATCAAAGACCTCACTTCATCCTGCAATAGCACCTGGATTTTGCTTGCTGCAGGTCTGGCCATGCCAGGTGGTGACAATCCAGTTCTACGAGTGTGTATGAGGTGCTGCCACTGTCAGAACCTGCGCATCGACCCAGTTGCACCGATCGGATTCTTTGGTGCCGATTCATCACCTACATCAAGGACATGGCATCGCCGGTTGCATGGCTTGACAACTACGCATCACCTACATTGCTAGGAAACTGCTAATTATGCATCTCAGATTGTGTGGCTTGGAACTGGCACATCATCTACATCCAGCCGGATCGACAACAACGCATCACCTCCTGTGCTCTAAGCATCGGGCCCCATCGACAGAGCAACAAGGTACTTTTTTAGCGGGATAAGGTTGGTCCCTGTAACTGATCCGCGCTCCATCGCGGTCGGCCTCCTCACTTTTCAAATATGACCTGGTCTAGCGTGACCAGGTAGTCCCGATTGGTGCTTTATGTCTTTAAGCACTCTGAAGATATTCTTTAAAAATTCATACCTCAAGCTCTACTTATTGAATTTTTGTTGTTTAGGTGTTGATATGTTCATTACATTTATCTCTGTTGTTCTAACATGGTGTGGATTTGTTTGTGTTGTGTTTTCACTGATTTACTGTTTTAAGTGTTGCACAAATACTTTACACATTGCTCCTAAGTTAAGCCTGCCTACACTGTGCCAAGCTACCATGGGGTGAGCACAAGTTAATGAACGGTGTGTAACTGACACACCCTGATGAGGATTGTAGTCCCTACTTGGACAGGGTGCATACCTCTGCCAACTAAAGACCCAATTTCTAACATGAACCAAATCCTTTAGTTTGAGATGTGTCCTGGCTTGGACTAGATGTCAAAAGTCACAGAGGAACACAGCTCTACATTCTCAAGATTTCCTCCACACTTCAGCTCAACTCTGAGTAGGGCTGAAAGCTTTGAGGTACTTATTGCACCAGTAAATGATAATTATCGTACAACCTGAAATGTTGGTACCTGTGCAAACAACAGTTTGCACAGGGGGAGAGCCCCACATTTACCATGTCCATGCTGGGGCTTGTAGTTCTGATTCCACAAGGGGATTACTAGTTTTGAACTGTGTTAGACCTGACAGCCTTACGGTGGTCATCCCCCAACTTTTTGCCTACATCCCTCCACTTTTCTGACACTGGTTTTGCTGGTTTGAGGACTCTGCACACTTTACCACTGCTAACCAGTGCTAAAGTGCATATGCTCCATCCCTTAACCATGGTGACATTGGCTCATACCCAATTGGCATATTTCATTTACTTATAGGTCCCTGCCATTGCAGGGCCTGGGTGTGCAGTTTCACTGTCACTTAGACTTGGCATTTAAAAGTACTTGACAAGCCTTAAACTCCCCTTTTTCTACATATAAGTCACCTCTAAAGTAGGCCATAGGTAACCCATAGGGCAGGGTGCTATGTACGTAAAAGGCAGGAGGGGTAAATGTGTGTTTTATCTGTCCGGGTAGTGGAAAACTCCTACATTTGTTTTCCAATACTGTGAGGCCTACTCCTTTCATAGGATAGCATTAGGGCTACCCTCATATACTGTTTGAGTGGTGGATTCTGATCAGAAAGGGGTAACCAGGTCATATTTAGGATGGCCAGAATGGTAATAGAAAATCTTGCTTATTGGTGAGGTTGGATTTTATATTACTGTTGGACCTGGCCCTTTTACAGACTTTTTGCCTTTTTCCTCCTTGTTTTTCTGACCTTTGTTGGCTAACGTTATGACTCTGAGCACTTTTTCACAGCTAATCAGTGCTAAAGTGCATGTGCTCTCCCTTGTAAAATTGGTATGATTGGCTTATACCTAATTGGCATATTTAATTTACCTATAAGTCCCTTGTAAAGTGGTATCCCTATAACCAGGGCCTGCAAATTAAATGCTACTAGTGGGCCTGCAGCGTCGCTTGCGCCACCCACTGAAGTAGCCTTTCAAACCTATCTAAGGCCTGCTAGCGAAGGGCCTGTGTGCGCAGTTTTCTGCCACAGGGTCCTGGCATCTAATTTACTTTCCAGGCCCAGAACTCCCCTTTTACTACATGTAAGTCACCCCTAAGGTACACCCTAGCTAGCCCTATGGGCAGGGTGCCATGTATGTAGAAGGCAGGACATGTGCCAGGTTGCGTGGCCTGTCCTGGTAGTGACAAACAGCCTAACTTGGTGTCTCACTGCTATTAGTGCTGCCTTCTCATAGGACAGCATTAGAAATACCCTGCCTTATGTGTAAGGGGTATTGTCTGATTTATGAGGGGTAGCGTAGGCATGTTTGGTATGGTTGTTATGGTGGTAAGAAATGCTCCTTACTGGTGTAGGTGTATTTTTTATTACTATTACAGAAATGCCACTTCTAGAAAGTGAGCATTTCTCTGTGCTTATGACTCTGGTGTTTTGCAGCTTGACTCCAATCCACGTCTGGGAAGACTGGCTTTGTGCATACTTTTCAGACAGCCTGTACACAGGGAGGGTGGAGGTGTCACAGAGGTGCATCTACATATTGTATGGTCTTCCTGGGCTGAGAGAAGGGAGAGGCGGGCACACCTGCATTTGTAAAGGCTGTGACCTGGCCTCGCACAATAGGGTCATTTACCTTCCACTGATGTTTGGGGCCTGTGCTGGAGGAGAGAAGGGGCACTCCCAGAACCAGTTGTGACCCGGGCTCACAATTCACCGCCGCGACCCGGGTGCTTGTTTTTCAACAAGCGCTTTGCCTGAGCGCTCTTGTGTGGCCCCAGGGCACCACAACAACAGAAACGGAGTCGGCGCGGTCCTAGTTGTGCCCCAGGGGATCTGCTCACCATAGGAGGCGCCCCGGGGCATATGCCGGCTCCTACTGGGACAGAGCATCACCGTGCGGCCCGGGAAACGGCAGGGGAGCGGTTCACGCACCGTGTCGGGTGCGGCTGCCCCAAGAGCAGGAGGAAAGCCTCATCGGAGGCCCCTGATCTACCTTTCCTTTGTTTGGGCAGCCGCACAAGGACGTGGACGGCTGCCTGCACGACGCAGGGCACGGGGCGGGAAGGGAGTTCCTTTCCCCCCTGCCACTGCCTTAGGGGTGTGATCGCCCCAGTAACTAACGTTTGGCATTCTGAGGGTCCTTGAACCGGTGTAGACTGCATTATGCAAGAAGGGCACCGTTTGTGCCTTTCAAAGCATTTCCCAAGGCTCTGGGAGGATACCCTTCCAATGCCTGTAGCACCTTTTTCCAGTGGGAGAGGGTGTAACACCCCTCTCCTAAAAGAAATGCTTTGTTCTGCCTTCCTGGGATTGAGCTGCTCAGTCCCCAGGAGGGCAAAAACCTGCCTGTGAGGTGGCACCAGCTGGGGCTACAGCGGATTGAGGGTACAATTTCTCAATCTTAGACACCTCACATGGCCATATTCGGAGTTACCATTGTGAAGCTACACATATGTATTGACGTATGTAGTGCACGCTTATAATGGTGTTCCCGCACTCACGAAGTCCAGAAATTGGTCCTGGGCAACGTGGAGGCACCTTTGCTAGTAACGTGGCAGCTAGCCTTCAGTAACTGAAGGTTAGACATATAGGTGACTTATAAGTTACCTGGTGCAGTGAAAATAATTGTGAAATAGTGTTTTCACTATTTCACTCAGGCTGCAGTGGATGTCCTCAAGGAGTGTTTGTATGAGTTCCTTATGGGTGGCAAAAGAAATGCTGCAGCCCATAAGGATTTCCTGGAACCCCAATGTCCAGGGCACCTAGGTACCACATACTAGGGACTTCTAAGGAGGGTCCAGTGTGCCAATCTGGAGTGGAATACTGGGTTACCAGTATGTAAGTACAAATTTGGAATCAGAGAGAGCATAAGCACTTGAGTTCTGGTTAGCAAGACTCCAGTGACACAGTCAAGCATACCGACAAAACAGTAAAACATACTGACATGTAGGCCACAAACTATGAGCACTGGGGTCCTGATTAGCAGGATCCCAGTAAGACAGTAAAAACACACTAAATAAACACTGACAAACAGGCCAAAAATGGGGGTAACCATGCTAGAAAGAGGCCACGTTCTCACATAACCCTCCCCCCAAACGAAGGACAATAAGGCTAACCTTGGCCAGTTGAGAAATTATTGTCTAAGTGTTGATAAGTGGAGAGTAGATCTGCAATAGAATGGTTACTCCCTTTATCATCCACTGTATGGTTACTTCCCTGTGGGGATGTAAGCCACCCTGTTTGGAGATTTTTACCTAGAAAACAGTGCAAGTGCATATTCTCAGATTCTCTATTTGTAAGGTAAAAGAGGGGCAGTGGGACTGTTCCACTGATCCTACGTCAAGACAGGGCTGCTGTCTTAAGGATGAGAATGCTAGACAGGGATGCTGTCTCAGCAAGACCATAGCTGGGCAAAACGTTTGTCCACCCTGTTTGGAGATTTCTACCTAGAAAACTGTGCAAGTGCATATTCTCAGATTCTCTATTTGTAAGGTTTAAAGAGGGGCAGTGGGACTGTTCCACTGATCCTACATCAAGACAGGGCTGCTGTCTTAAGGATGAGAATGCTAGACCGGGATGCTGTCTCAACAAGGCCATAGCTGGGCAAAACGTTTGTACAAGTGGCTGAAAGAGAAAACAGGGTTGCTGTTTCTCTTGGGTTGGAGCAGGACAGGGCTGCTGTCCTATAGGCTCCACACAAGGACAGGGCTGCTGTCCTATGTATTTAGAGGTAGTGCAGGGCTGCTGCACTACCGTTTCTCTGGGAGGGCTGGGGGGTTGCTCCAAATTAATTAAAACAATGCAGTTTTGCATATCTGGTTTAGTGGTTCCACAGAGAGGGACTTTTACCTCTGGGAGTTCAGCTGTGGCAGCTGTGGGCTCCCTTGGTACAGGTTCCACCACAGGAGAGGTTTCTACCACCACAGGAATTGTATCCTTAGTGGTAGGATGGGGAGGGGATACTTTAATACCCTTTTTACATGTGGGATGAGGAGGATCCTGAGGCCTCAGGGCTCATTCTCTTATTTGCTTTTTCATTTCACTGGAAATGAGAGGAAGCAATTCCTCAGGGATACCCAGCTTGGATGCATGGGTCTTAAACTCTATCTCAGCCCAACCTGAGGCCTCCAGGTCACTCCCATCTGAGAGAGTCTACAGGTAAGCTAGATGATACCACCACCTGCTTTGGGCCAGTAACATAACCCAAACTAAGTTGAACTACAGCGAAGGGAAGAGACTGAGTGGAGTTATTGACATCAGTGACCTGGTACTTCTGTCCAAGGAGGTGTTGTGCAGGTAACACCAGTTTTTCAGTCACAAAAGTGATACTGGCACCTGTGTCCCTGTAGGCCTGGGCCTCAACAACAATTATTAGAATTGACTGCTTGTACTTGTCCATGTTAAGGGGACATGCAGCCAAGGTGGCAAGGCCAATGCCACAGGGTGTGACAGAAACTGTCTTGGGAGTTTCTATACCTACCCCAGTTTCTATAATGGACCCAAAAGTGAACCCAACTACACCTTTTGTTTGACTATTGCCAGTAGTCCCACCACTATTACTACTACTGCTAGGGGCACTAGAGTTTGAAGTGGATGTATTAGTGGTGGTAGGCTCAGGGACTTTACCTGGGCAGGACTTATCCCCTGGCCTATGGCCTTTACCTCTGCACACATAGCACCAGGGCTTTTATTGTGTGTAGAGTGTAAGGAAGAAGAAGATACTTTATCCCCACCCCCAGAGGAGTGTTTAGGACCTGAAGAAGGATATTTTTGTTTATTTCTATCCCCATGCTTATCCTGAGATTTTTCACCATATTTCTTCTTTTCTTTGTCATCCCCTGTACGAGCTCTTCTACCCTTGTTCTGATCCATTTTTCTGCCTTCTTTCCTAGTTCTTGGGGAGAGGTTAGATCTGAGTCCACAAGATACTTGTGTAACAAATCAGACACACAACTATTAAGGATATGCTCTCTCAAAATCAGATTATACAGACCCTGGTAATCAGACACTTTACTGCCATGTCACCAACCTTCTAGAGCTTTGACAGAACAGTCCACAAAGTCAACCCAATCTTGTGAAGATTATTTCTTGGTTTCCCTGAACTTAATTGTTTATTGCTCTATGGTGAGCCCAAAACCATCAATGAGTGCATTTTTGAGAATGTTGTAATTGTCTGAGTCCTCCTCCCTTTGTAAGAGAAAGACAACCAAAGTATAGCAGCCCACTGCTTCTGAGGAACCCTTTGAACCTTACAGGCCATCTCAAGTGCAGCAAACCACTTTTGGATATCATCCCCTACCTTGTATGGGGGAACACTCTTGTGTACGTTTCAGGAGTTAATGTTGTCCTCCCTGACCTCATAACTTCTGAAATTGTTAATGCTGCTGCCACCATGCAGAACTAACCCCAACCCCTGTTTTCCCCACCTAGTGATTCCTATCTAAGGCCAACTGTTGCTGTTGCAGCCTCAGTCTGGCGTCATCCAACCTCAGCTTTCTGAGTTCCCTATCTAGGGAGTTGTCCTCAGTGTTGGATGTGTTTGACACTTCTGAGACTGAAGTGACATGGGAGTGAGCAGAGGTTAATCTTTCCGTAACTTGTGTAACCCAAGCTACCTAGCCTCTAGGTATGAAGGGAGCCCTACCTGAGTGTGACTCCTTCCCACTAGCAGCTACACTAGGAGGTTTGTTAATGGAAAGATCTGTGGAAGGACCCTCCCCTGGATCTTCTGGAACCTCTCCTGAATCTACCTGGTCAGATTCCCCCTCTACCTCCCTCTGTGGCTGTACATGAGTATCAGTTTGCTCCTGATCATCTTGCAAGAGGAGATTTAAGAGGAAATCCTTATTGTGGTTCTTCCCAATCCCTAAACATCTTTCTAAGCAAAGCCTCTTGAGACTTTTAAAGTTAAGGTTCTCATATGTTGTCTTGATAACCCCAGGGATAGTCTCAAGAGAAGACATAGTGATAGAAAAGTTAGGGTAAAAGAGTAAGAAGTAAGCAAAACAATTTCACCTAATTTTCTAGAGAGAAAGAAAAATCTTTGGTGGGAAAACAATTTCTTTAGAGTGGAAATAAGACTGCTAGGTATAATTGTATATAGCTCTAAGTATTAGAGTACAATTTCTTGTGGAAAGCAAGGGTGCGGTGTGGATGGACACAGACTATAGATGCACATGTACCTGATCACTGTTGCCCTTCAGAATGGCTGAAACTGGGTGGATGGTCATCTGTGACCAGTCCTGCTTTTGCAGCTCCAGAAGCCACAATGTAGCCCAGCATCTATACCTTACTGGTTTCCATTGTGGAAGTGCACTCCAGGATCTTCTGCCGGAGGGGGGAATG
Organism: Pleurodeles waltl; assembly: GCF_031143425.1. Classification (NCBI taxonomy): domain Eukaryota; kingdom Metazoa; phylum Chordata; class Amphibia; order Caudata; family Salamandridae; genus Pleurodeles; species Pleurodeles waltl. Next base: position 206,333,728 of record NC_090449.1, read on the forward strand.
AGCTGAGGTTGTTGGGGCTGGTGCAGGAGTTGGTTATGGAAGAGCCTGTGCAGAAAGGGAGAGTGAACTGAGGCCTGCAGCCATTTTGGATGAGGGAAAAACCTTTACTGACAAGCTCTAGTCACCAATTCTTCTACCAGTCATTCCTGCTGGCTAACAGAGCAGTAGTCTTAGCCAAGACAATCAGAGCATGATTGAGTGGCATTCCTCTTACAAATTGCTAGGCCATTACATTTTAATAGGGCAGCCATTGTAGGTAAGAAAATACTCTTCTGGAGCCTATAGGAGTGCATCAAGCATTGTTTCTTGACAGCAGCACAAAATGTCTACCCAATTAAGTACTGTATTCAAGGTAAACGACATGGGCAGAGCCAACACCCTCTCCCAGTTGTGGCACTTAAAGCTCTTTTTCTATTGATTGCACAAGCTCTAGCAAAGGTTGTGCTGTCATGCCAGACTTAAAAAGTAAGTCTCAGAAGTACCGGAAAACATTTGTGAAGTTGCTCATAAATTCTTCGAATACTATACAAGTACATTAACTTTTCAATATATCTGAATGGTGTTATGTTATGTGTTCCGAAGTATTGAAATCAGTGAAGTGTTTTTTTATAACACTGTTAGTTTTATCCAAAATCACCTTGTTTTCACTGCTTTGATTAAATGCCTTTGGCACCAAGAATCTTGCAGCATTCCTAAATGCAACCATTGTGCCCTTGAATCCCATTGAAAAATTAAAATTAAGTGATGTATATATAGAGTAAAGAGGCACATGGTGCATAGTTGGTCTATTTGAAAGCATATTCTTTCTACTAGAGTATCTGTCAGACCCCGTCTGGGGGGCCCTTAGGGACGCATATGCTACTGGGCTTCAGCCTTGCAAGCTGGGGTCGTTGTCCACTGATGTTCTGTAATCTATCCCACTATGAATCTTCATACTGGGCTAAATACCACTCCTTCAGCACTTGAGTCTCATTGGTGGCAATAGCAAGCAGTGACAGGCTTCTCAGGGAGGTATTGTGTGGGTGTTCAAAGCAGAACTCAGTCAGCCACCATCACAATACTGTCTGCCCGGCACAGTGCTTTACTTGAACACGAAGGCCCATATTTATACTTTTTTAGCGCCGCATTTGCGTCGTTTTTTGACGCAAAAACGGCGCAAACCTACAATTTGTGTCGTTTTTTGACGCAAAAACGGCGCAAACCTACAAAATGTATTTTGTAGGTTTGCGCCGTTTTTGCATCAAAAAACGACGCAAATGCGGCGCTAAAAAAGTATAAATATGGGCCGAAGAATACTTAAATATACACACTTAAAAGTGAAAAACACTATAGGTAATGGTAGCAGCTATAATAATATACACTGACATTTGCGCTACTGCACCTTGGGATAACACCCTACCTTTCCCATTTCTCAGGATTCCCTCTTCTTGTGAATCTAAGCAGGTCTCCCTTAGGTTAGAGAGTTTTGTGCAACACCAATCAAGTCTCATGAGTAGATACCCCAGTACATTAATGTTTGTGATCAGTTCAATGCAGCCCCCTGATACAGTCTCACCACAACGGTGGTCTTTATGTCCTTTGGTAGCAAGCACCTCTAATATTTCTCACTTCTGGGATGATATGTGATGGTTGCAGTAGCGGCTTTCAGTCTGGGTACTTTGCTTCAAGATGGGCAGGCAGAGCAGCAGCCTGCAGTCCTTCTGCAAATGCAGAAACTGGCTTTGCTGGGGCCACAGCAGGCATCGGTCCCACTTCTGGGTCACTCAGTGTTGAGTAGTGGATGGGCTGCAACATAGTCGGAAACAATGTGGCAGTGGTGAACAGCACAGGTCTTGGTTTCGAAAACATTGACCACCATGGGCACAGTTTTTCACTTTGGGGTGAGGTCAGCCGCAATCGTTTTTATCATTCTTATTGCACCAAGGTGAGCTGCCAGTCCATGATTCCCACTTGGCAACACAATTTTGAAGAGACTGGGCTCATACTTCCAGGCTCGCCAGTATCTCTTTGCAGTCTCCCTTTTCCTGGTTGAATCCCTGCACCAGGGTCTTGCTGGTTGTGGCACTCACCGGATAGTCACACCTCCTGCAGGGTTGTCAGGATCTTTCCCTATCTCAGCAAGCACGCAGGTTGGCTTCCAGGTGCCTCAGGCCAGATACAGGTCGTCCAGCAATGCAAGATTTCAGGTGATATTCTCTCATCTGGGAAGCTGTCTGCCAGACAGCAAACCTCCCAGTACACTGCAGAGCACTCTCTTCAATTGGTCAAAGAGGACTTTGAGCAGTAACAATAAGGTGGTCAGTGGCTCTCACTTTTATATAGTCAAAGCAGACAAAGGATTTACATTTTCGATCTGCAATCTCAGAATGGGGTTTAGGGTAGTTCTTTCAAGTGTCCTCTTTTGGCTGTTCTCAAAACACAACTTTTCTCTTGAGGGATGCTACTCATAGCAGGGTACTCTCCAGCCCCGAGTACTGACAACAGAGGCACAAAGAGACACTGAACATCGAACAGGGAGAATACAAAAGCCTGGCATCACAAAAAAGATCCTTTCCACCCTCAAAGACAGACTTCCCTCCCACCCTTCACACCACCATCCTCCAAATGGCAGTGCTACAGAAAGACTAACCAGAAGCCTCTCAGCAAAGGGGGCAAAAGGGCTTTCTAAAGCAGTCGTTTCTCCTCCTTTCCCACTTCATTGTCTATTTTTCTTTCCTCCGGCTTCAGGAATGTCAACAAAACACTTCCATTGTCTGGGAAACTATCCCACCTCCATCTTGTGCACAGGAGCAGGCTAGGAACTTTCAAGACAAAACCCACAGGCCTCCGTTACTCTGGCACACTTGAGCACATATTGCATGTACCACACAAAAATATAAAAACATGCATACCACACATTTGGGATGTGAGACCAAGGTTTAGGGAACTGAATCAGAACTTGACACAAATGGGGCCGATAGGCCTGCATTTCACTGACATGGATAACAAGTATTGGCAAAGCCCATAGGTTTCGCCTATGCAAGATCAATTGGCTTTTTCAATGTTTTTTTACATGTTGCACAGCAGCACGGGCTGTTATGAAACATGCCTTAAAGTTAAAAAAAAATGCACTATGACATGTTCCTTGTTAACCATGTCATAAGGTCTTTTTTTAATTACTTTGGGTCATGTTTTACACCAGTTCATGTTGCTCTGCAATATGTATGAAAAACATTGACAAAGGCAATAGATCTTGCAGAAGTGAAACCTATTGCATGCCAATGTGAAGTACTAGCTGTCCCAGGAAAGGATTTTGCTTTGCATTCTGGGAATTGCAGTTCAATTTGCCCCATTCTAAAATCAGGAAAGAAATTCCCAGAACGTAAAGCACTGATGATCTACCTATGCATTGGCCTGGGAATGTTGAGACCTCTGTTGAAAGGCGGGACCTTTGACCTCTCTTCTTGATGTGTGTTCTGGTGCTCTGGAGTCCAGTTTCTGAAATCTGCAATGTTTAAAGCATAGTTTTATGGTAGGGTCTCCTAAGTCACATAAGGAAAAGTATGAAGCTAAAAGAAGGCACAAACAGACGTAAACGAGAAGGCCATGAACAGAAGGCAAAGCAACCACAAGTTCACTTCCTGGGGTTGTAAAAAGCACTTGTGTGGAGCAGGCACATGTTTCCCATCAGAATGGAACAACAGTGGCGTGGGGCTGCAGGTTGCCCTCTGGAACAGGAAGGGGGTGGATTTAGAACCAGCGCTGTCAAACAGCTGGCAGAAGGGTAAATTTGAGAACGGATGCACAGAGCTGCAGCCACGAGCCCACCCCACTACTGCTCGAGGTGTGTTTCCCATTGCAGTAAAGGAAATTTACTCCAAAGAAGCTTACAAAATGAAATCTTTAAAGAAGAGGCGGGCCTGGGCAACCCTGTGAGAGGCGAGTTGAACTATTTCAAAAGCAACAATCAGCCTTTTAACTCCTAATCCCTGCCATCCGCATATAAGGTTACCGGAAGAAACCATGATATCAAGGATGCAGTGCTACACTTGTGGATTTAGTGCAACACGCTAATGCATTCTGGAAGTTGCAGTCGTGGGGGGATCAAGCTTGATGGAATTTAACCAACATTGGGAAAAAAGGATATGTAAGAGCACTTCATGGCGAGGCATAGGTCTGACGGTCCACTGAGGTGGATGCAGCAGAGTTTTCCCGCAAACTAGAGACGTCTCATGTTAAATGTTAAAAAATTGCAAAGAGCAAATATAAGCACAAGTAAAGACAGACCTGGAAACAAATGCGTTTCTAAACTTTAACCCCTCAGCTGCCCCCCCCCCCCCAAATGCTGAGCCCTTATTTTTTTAGCTATTTGGGGTGGTTCACGTTTAGGCCTTCATAACTTTTTGTCCACATAAGCTATCCATGCCATATTTGCGACCTTATTTCCCAACATCCTAGGGATTCTAAAGGGAATCAGGGTTTGTGGGATCCCCTAGAGGAGACCAAGAAATTAGTCAAAATACAGCTAAAATGTTGTGTTTTATTCTCGGAAAATGGGGAAAAAAGGTCTGCAGAAGAAAGCATGTGGTTTGTTCTCTGAAAATGGGATCAACAAAGGGTTTATGGTGCTAAAATCACCATCTTCCCATCTTTCAAGAACAGGCAGATTTGAATCAGAAAACCACATTTTTCAACACAATTTTGGCATTTTACTGGGACATACCTTTTTGTGTGCTTTCAGCATCCTTCCAGTTAGTCACAGAAATGGGTGTTAAACCAATGCTGGATCCTGGACAGCTAAACATTTCTGAAAAGCAGCCAAAATTCTGAAGTCAGCAAGGAGTCATTTGTGTAGATCCTTCAAGGTTTTCCTACAGAAAGTGACAGCTAAATAAAAAAAATGTTGAAATTGAGGTGAAAAAAGAGCCATTTCTGTCCAAGTTTTTTTCTATAACTTTTTCCAGCTATGGTAGGTTTTTGACAGCAATATATCATTACATCTGCCGGATTAATCTGGTTGCGGGGATATATAGGGCTTTTAGGTTTATCAAAAGATACCTAAAGCCAATAAATGAGCGGCACCTTGCAATGGGTTTTCATTGTATACCGGGTATACAGCAATTCAGTTGGTAAAATATAAAGAGCCACAAATAGGTATCAAGGAAACCTTTGTATTTCCAAAATGGCCACAAGATAAGGTGTTGAGAAGCAGTGGTTATTTGCACATCTCTGGATTCCGGGGTCCCCATACTAGCATGTGAATTACGGGGCATTTCTCAAATAGACTTTTTTACACACTGTCTTAAAGTTGGAAAGAGAAATTGTAGAGAAAGACAAGGGGCAATAACATTTGTTCTTCTACTCTGTATTCCCCCAAGACTCCTGATACAAATGGTACCTCACTTGTGTGGGTAGGCCTACTACCTGCGACAGGAAACGCAACATGGACACATCACATTTGTACATTGAAATCTGATGTTTTTTGTAAAGTGCCTGGTTGTTGATTGTGGCCTTTAGCAACTAGGGAAACCTAACAAACCTGTGCATTTGTCAAAACTAGACACCTAGGGAAATTCAGGATGGGGTGAGTTGTGAGTCTCTCACCAGCTTCTGTTACCCAGAATCCTTTGCAAACCTCAACATTTGTCCAAAAAACACTTTTCCCTCAGATTTCGGCCCTGCAAAGTTCAGGAATCTGAGAGGAGACACAAACTTCCCTCTACCCAGCATTCCCCCAAGTCTCCCGATACAAATGGTACCTCACTTGTGTGGTTAGGCCTACTACCCACGACAGGAAACGCAACATGGACACATCACATTTTTACATTGAAACCTGACATGTTTTTTGGAAAGTGCCTGGTTGTTGACTGTGGCCTTTAGACACTAGGGAAACCTACCAAACCTGTGCATTTTTCAAAACTAGACACCTAGGGAAATCCAGGATGGGGTGAGTTGGGGGTCTCTCACCAGCTTCTGTTACCCAGAATCCTTTGCAAACCTCAACATTTGTAAAAAAAAAAATAAAAAAACTTTTCCCTCAGATTTCGTTGCTGCAAAGTTCGGGAATCTAAGAGGAGACACAAACTTCCTTCCACCCAGCATTCCCCCAAGTCTCCCGATAAAAATGGTACCTCACTTGTGTGGGTAGGCCTAGTGCCGCGACAGGAAGTGCTCCAAAACACAACGTGGACACAACACATTTTCCCAAAGAAAACTGACCTGTTTTTTGCAAAGTGCCTAGCTGTGGTTTTTGGCCTGGAGCTTAGCTGCCACCTAGGGAAACCTAACAAACCTATATATTTCTGGAAACTAGACACCTAGGGGAATTAAGAATGGGGTGACTTGTGGGGCTCTCACCAGGGTCTGTTACCCAGAATCCTTTGCAAACCTCAAAATGTCTCCAAAAAACAGTTTTCTCTCATATTTCGGTGATGCAAAGTTCTCGAATCTGAGAGGAGCCAAAAAATTCCTTCCACCCAGCATTCCCTCAAGTCTCCCGGTAAGAATGATACCTCACTTGTGTTGGTAGGCCTAGTGCCTGCGACAGGAACCACCCTAAAATGCAACATGGACACATACAATTTTACATTGACAATAGACGTGTTTTTTGGAAAGTGCCTAGCTGCGGATTTTGGTCTCTAGCTCAGCCGGCACCTAGGAAAACCTACCAAACATGTGCATTTTTAAAACTAGACACCAAGGGAAACCCAGGATGGGGTAACTTGTGGTGCTCTCACCAGGTTCTGTTACCCAGAATCCTTTTCAAACCTCAAAATGTGGCCAAAAAACCCTTTTTTACTCACATTTCGTGATAGAAAGTTCTGGAATCTGAGAGGAGCCACAAATTTCCTTCCACCCAGCATTCCCCAAAGTCTCCCGATAAAAATGGTACCTCACTTGTGTTGGTAGGCCTAATGCCTGTGTCAGGAATGGATCACAGAACGATCAATGTTAGTCCTTCTATGAGGGCACCTGTTGACCCTGGGGTGATCCATTCCTGACGCAGGCACTAGGTACAGGCACTCAAGTGGGGTAGTGTTTTTATTAGGACAGGTGGGGAAACACTGGGTGGTATGAATTTTGTGGATCCCAGCATATTCCTGTAGCTTGTGTGACAGAAATACAAGAAAAAATAGAGTTTTTATTCAACATTTGACCTTTGCAGGCTATTCTGGGTAAGAAAACTTTGGGGAATCCACACAAGTCTCACCTTAATGGACTCCCCCGGGTGTCTAGTTTCCAGACATTTCTGGGTTTGGTAGGTTTCCCTATATGGCCGCCGAGCCCGGGACCAAAAAACGCTCTTTTCCCAGGAGGGCCCCGGCAGCCACAGCCCTTCTGGGCAATGAGGGACCGCCATGGCAAACACCGCTGAACAGGTCAGAGACAGCAAAGTCAAGCACCGCTGAACAGGGCAAGCACTGCTGAACAGGGCAAAGACCGCCATGGCATGCACCGCTGAACAGGGCAAAGACCGCCATGGCATGCACCGCTGAACAGGTCAGAGCCAGCAAAGTCAAGCACCGCTGAACAGGGCAAAGACCGCCATGGCAAGCACCGCTGAACAGGGCAAAGACTGCTATGGCAAGCACCGCTGAACAGGTCAGAGACAGCAAAGTTAAGCACCATTGAAAAAGGCAAGCACCGCTGAACAGGGCAAGCACCGCCAACTCAAGCACCGCTAGCCCATGTGCGGCAGGGGTAGTGACGGAACTGGGACCGTCTCGGGGAGAGTGATGCACTCTGGGCACCAGTCCCCCTACAGAACCAGTGGAGAACAGCATCCACTGCGTCTGTCCTTAACAGGATGGAGCACTCTGGGCACCAGTCCCCCTCCAGAACCAGTGGAGACATGCATCCACTACCTCAGTCCTTAACAGGATGAAGCACTCTGGGCACCAGTCCCCCTCCAGAACCAGTGGAGACATGCATCCACTACCTCAGTCCTTAACTGGATGAAGCGCTCTGGGCACCAGTCCCCCTCCAGAACCAGTAGAGAACAGCATCCACTCTGTCTGTCCTTAACAGGATGAGGCACTCTGGGCACCAGTCCCCCTCCAGAACCAGTGGAGACATGCATCCACTACCTCAGTCCTTAAAAGGATGAAGCACTCTGGGCACCAGTCCCCCTCTAGAACCAGTGGAGAACAGCATCCACTCCGCCTGTCCTTAACAGGATGAAGCACTCTGGGGATCAGTCCCCCTCTAGAACCAGTGGAGACATGCATCCACTACCTCAGTCCTTAACAGGATGAAGCACTCTGGGCACCAGTCCCCCTCCAGAACCAGTGGAGACATGCATCCACTACCTCAGTCCTTAACAGGATGAAGCACTCTGGCCATCAGTCCCCCTCGAGAACCAGTGGAGAACAGCATCCACTGCGTCTGTCCTTAACAGGATGAAGCACTCTGGGCACCAGTCCCCCTCCAGAACCAGTGGAGAACAGCATTCACTCCGTCTGTCCTTAACAGGATGAAGCACTCTGGGCACCATTCCCCCTCCAGAACCAGTGGAGACTGTTATCGACTTGAGAGACTGTGGCTTTGCACTCCCCAGGATTGAACAGTGGGCAACCCACCCACTGTAGAGACTTGAGAGACTGTGGCTTTACTTTACACTCCCAGGATTGAACAGTGGGCAACCCACCAACTGTAGAGACTTGAGAGACTGTGGATTTGCACTCCCCAAGATTGAACAGTGGGCAAGCCACCCACTGTAGAGACTTGAGAGACTGTGGCTTTGCACTGCCCAGGATACATCAATGGGCATGGAGCCCCCTCGTGGATCTGGCGTGGTGCTGTCATCCGGCTGAGGTGCCCCGCCCCCTTCCCTTCCCCCTCAGGTGCCTGTTGTATTTCTATCTGATGCCCCAGCAGTGTTCTCTCCGTTATGCTCAGGTATCGTGTGTGGGCCTCGCCCATGCATTTTGGGCCCAATGGTCCACGGACATTGAATGGTGCATTACCTGCACTACGGATCGTGATGTATATTTTGTTGAATGTGTATATATATCTGTATATATTTGGTTACTGGATATGCATTGGTGTGTGTGTTGTAGTGGGTGAGGGTCGGGGTGGGGGTGGGGGTGTTGCATGTGTGTGTCTCTGACTTTTGCCTCCACCCTCCCCTATGTCGTAGGTGCAGTACTCACCGTTGTCTTCGGCGCCGGAGTTGATGATGATCGTACAGGAGCAGGAAGACTATCGCAGGGAGTATTTGGAGTTCCGGCTCCATTGTGTCGTCCTTCCTCGTGGAGTGTGTAGAGGTGAGCGTTTTCCCATTGAAATGGCTGTTTCCGCCGTGTTTTTATCCACGGTGAATCACCCCCCCCGGAAAAGGTGGCAGATTGGTAGGTTGTGATACTGTGGGCGTTACTTTGTCTCCCGCCTGTCTGTTGGCGGTGACCGCCGCGCTGTTTGTCTGTACCGCCGTGGCGGTCGGAGTGTTAAAGTGGCCGTCTTTGTTGGCGGTTTCCACCAAGGTCATAATTCCCTTTTTTTTTCCTGCCGGCCTGTTTGCGGTCTTACCGCCGCTTTAACACCGTCCGCCAAGGTTGTAATGACCCCCAAAGTCTTTTGTATTAGGCTTACAGCCCGTCCTTACTTTCCCTTGCTTTGTATGTTTGTCACACTGTTTTACTTGTTTTCTATTGGTTGCAGCATGCTATTATCTGTTGTATTCATCTTTCTCTTTGTGTTATTTCTTAGCAGTGGAGCTTGGGTCAAGTACTCCTTCCTGTGAACTTTTCCTCCTCCTTTTATGGCATTACATTTTTCTTTGTGCTCAAGAGTATTTGGCGACTGCATGTTATTTGTGTAGGTCTGCCTTTTGCCATATATATTCATTCTTTTTGAATTCTTTTCAAATGTTTTTTAAATTTCATCCCTGCACTCCATACCGTACATGTGTTCCGTTTTTCCACTGCCCATTGTTTGTGCTCCCTATTGCCTCACCCATCCCACTGTTGTGCACTATTACATAGCATGATCCAAAGCAGCGCAAGCCTCCTTGTTTTTGTATCATGCTTGTTTTTTAAGATCAAAGTATTGGAGCGCTTTACATTAGCACCAGTCACATTACACAGCAACACACACATTTTTTGTATGCACAGGGAGATTAAGCAATTTGCCCAGAATCACTGATGGAAAGCTGACACAGAGACTCAAACCTGATTCCCCAGCTACAAAATCATGCAGTTCTTGCCATAACACCACATCCGCTTCTCTCTCCTAATATTGTATTCTTCAGGTGTGTGAATGGAGGGTATTTTAAGCGCATTATGCAGAGGCATGTACCTGCTGGGAGAGGTGTCCATCTCTAATCTTGCACTGACCTCTAGCACTAGAAATTACCGGGGAAGGCTGCTGCTGTGTGCAGGAATAAACCTTTCAGAGGGCTCTTGCTATACTTTTGCAAGTTGTATAATGAGTGAGTGGATTGTGAAATACACCATCTTGTAATTGCCATACTTTTGAGTGTTATACCCCACAAAGGTGTTGCATAAACTATAGAGTACCTGCATACAATCCAAGGGGAACGCTATTGTGCTTTCAAACGCTTTGCTTTCATCTATTTATAGTATATGGTGCAGAAATGATTTGTTAACATTGGATCCAGTGTATTCCCGGTTTTCAAAGTGAAATACAATAGAATGTGAGTCTGAAGAGCTTTCCTTAAGATTTGTCTGCAAGCATGTTTTGTAGAGTTGGTGTTACCATTTTGCAAGAAAAACAAAATTAAGATTATATACGTTTCCCTTTTTTTCTCTTGGTTACTTTTCAAGATGCATGTGAATTCAAATTTGGAGTGCTTCAGATTAGAGTGAGGGATTGAAGCAACCCATTGCTAGAACATGCATATGTAAACAAAACATAAGGTGTTAACCCCTTTGGTGCGGGTCACGACCAGTGGCCGACACCACGGAGGGGGTTAAAAAAATCCTCCGGTGCGTTTCTTTTTTTTAAAAACCCTGGGAGACATAGAAGAGCTTCTGTGTCTTCCCACACCCCCCTGCCCCATTGTGACATCGCTGACTTCACAGTTGTTTTACCCATCGGAGCAGGAAGCAGCAGGTAAGGCGGCTTCCTACTCCAATGGGGAAAACTGGCCCAAACTGGCCTCCCCACCGTTCGGGAAGGGGAGATTCACCCCTTTCAAACTCAGATCAAGAACCAGGAAACCCCACTAGACACAAGGGAATTCACTCTCTGGAAACGGACCACCCCCCTGGGGGACTTTTTTTTTTTAAGTGAGTTTACCCCTGGGGAGGCGCAATCGGGGGGGGGTCTCCCGTGGGCAGGGCGGCCCCATGTGGGGGCAATTTTTTTAAAATAGTTGTATGGTTTCCCTGGGGGGAATATATATAGATTTATATATATATATATATATATATATATATATATATATATATATATAAATATATATATATATATATATAGAGAGAGAGAGAGATCACTTTTGTCAATGTATGTGCGGTTTCCCTATGGGCTGCGATCGGCCCCCAGGAAAACCACACCCACATATAAAGGTGATCTCTTATATATATATTTTTTTTCACCACCGGTTCTCTTGCACTTGCAGCTTGCGTCTTCAAAGCACTGAACGTACTTCAACTGACGCGTTTCAACTGTAGTTTTTAGGCAGCAATAAAAAAGTCCAGTAACTCTTGTGATTATGTTTCTGCTACAAAAGGATCTGACTTTTGTCTAGTGGCAGTTTTGATACCATAAAATAGCGCAGAGGGTTTATCTGTATGTTATGTAAATAGCTGAGTGGATTAGTAAAGCCAGCCATTATCTGCGCTATAATACAAATGAAATGTATGTGTGAGGGGGGCTATAGAGAGATGAAGGGCACTTTTGCTGGGTGGTAGTGAGGGAATCCAAGAAGAAGGTCATGGGAGTAGGAGCACCAATAATGATTGTTGGACTGGGCACGAAAGGCGAGAAAGACCGTGACAATTAGTATGGGACAAGGTGAAGTAATAGTGTGTCTTTTTTGTTTTTTTAAGTGTCTTGAGCTAACGTGCTGATTGAGGGAAGAAGCAAAGGTAATGTGACTGACCTTTACTGTTGAACACAACACACACACATCCCCCAGCAATTTTGTGACTGTCTACGTAGGCTAGCGTTTTAGAGTGAGTGTTTAGCCAGTAGCAGAGATGGTGTCTCGTTGGATGACTGTTGCTTAAGCCCTAACCGGGTTATAGAGAACAGCTCTGACGTAGGATCAGAGCCTGAGACAGCAGATAGTGAGACAGCATCTGAGGGATAGGACAATGGCACAGACTGTGAGAGTGATTTTTCAGACAACTCCTCTTTCAGTGATTCTGAGGAAGGTGATAAGTACAGTCCTGCTGTCCCTTTTTTCAAGCACAGACTGTGCTGCGGGGCAATAGCGGGTTAGCCCAACCCAGAGAGCAGGTGCATGTGGCAGAAAGCACAGAGAGAGTGCTCTCTTTGGAGCTCTCCAATTTAGTTCAGTCCCAAATTCCACCACCCAAATCACATTGCGGAGACATCACAATTATCTATCACAAAACAACCTGATTTTGTACAGCAGGTCAGTGACGATGGGACTGCCCTCCTGGGCACTGACTCTGGCGGTGGCCTCCTGGCCAGTGACGATGGGACTGCCCTCCTGGGCACTGACTCTGGTGGTGGCCTCCTGGCCAGTGACGATGGGGCTGGCGGTGGCCTCCTGGACAGCGGAGATGATGGCGGGCTTCTCCGCCGTGCTGCTCTTCCCAGACTTTGGCGCTTTCTTCTGCCCCTTCCCCACCTTGGTAGGAGTCACAGCTGAATGGACAGTCCCCCCCGGAACCCTTGTGAGTGGCTTTGCCGACTGGAGTCTTCCCCCTATCCCGTCGGGCACTGTCCCTACCACTGGTACCGGAGATTTTTTGGCCGAGGTGCTAGTACCGGACCTATGAATTGGAGGGGGGGTGGTGGGAAAGAGGTCAAGGTTGCTCAGGAAAGGTTTCTTACGAACACTGGGACGGGTAGCTGGAGGGGGTCTGGGAGTGGAGGAAGAGGAGGTGGTTGTAGGAGGTGTAACTTTTGTTGATTTGGGTGCAGGTGCATGCGCAGGAGGCTGTCGTGAGGTGGCTGGATGTTGGGTGGGTGTGTGCCCACGTTTGTGTACTTTGGGAGGGGGCGTCACAGACACACTAGGAGAGGACACAGTGGACGTGTAAATGGTAGTGGGGGTGGTGAGTGCAGGTGAGCGGGATGTGGTGGTGGGTGTGCTGGTGCGGGACCTAGTGGCTGTAGTGGTAGTGCATGCAGGTGAGAGTGCAGACGACACTGGGAGGGAGGAGGGAGATGAGGAGGAGGGGGACACAGTGGAGGCAGTGGATGTTGCTGTGTCTGTATGTGTGTGATGCTTGCGTGAGTGCCTGTTGGATGTGTGGTGCTTATGTTTGCCTGATCTTCCCTTATGTGTTGACGTGTGTGCAGGCTGGTCTGATGGTGTGCTTGTGATAGGCTGGGGTACAGGGGATTGGGTCTGGGTGGAGGAATTTGGAGGGGGGAGGCTAGAGACAGGGACAATGGCTGCCATCAGTGCTGAGGCCAGAGATTGCAGGGTTCGATGAAGGGCAGCCTAACCAGAATGAATGCCCTCCAGGAATGCATTACTGTGTTGCAACTCCCTTTCTACACCCTGGATGGCATTCACAATGGTAGACTGCCCAACAGTGAGGGACCTGAGGAGGTCAATGGCCTCCTCACTGAGGGCAGCAGAGGTGACAGGGGCAAGGGCTGAGGTGCCTGGGGCGAAGGTGATGCCCACCCTCCTGGGTGAGCGGGCACGGGGCGAAGGCTGAGGGGCTGCTGAGAGGGAGGTGCTGGTAGGGGGGGTGGCGGCTGTACCTGTAGAAGTGGGGGGCACAGATTTTGCCGCCACCACAAGGGAACTCCCATCGGAGGACGAGTCCGTGTCGCTGGTTGCTGATCCTGTGACCGCGGTGAAGCTCCCCTTGCCCTCCGTCCCACTGGTGTATTCAGAGTCCGTGGTGTGGCCCTCCATGGCCATGTGGGATGCAGCTCCCTCGTGCTCCGGTGCCACTGTACCTCCGCCTGATGATGCTGATGCACCAAAGAACAGGGAGAGCACAAAAAGGGGGGGGTAACAGAAGAAAGACAGGTTGAGTGCATGGCTTACTGCTACTGTTGGCGGACAATACAGACACAGCAGCCCCTTGCACTACACCGCGCTGTTGGGCTCTACTGATGCAGTTCCTGGGATATGGCCTACATGGCTATGGTGGACATCGGCATACATAGATGACACAAGGGCATGTATACCTGTACTTGGCACTCTACAGAGGTGGGGTGGAGTGCCACATGGCCTGCATTACGGAGGGGCATAGCCTACGGAACTCGCCCTGGCCTAGGGAAACCCACAGCCCTCCTCCCCCACACAGACACCTTCACTGCGCGCAAATGAGAGTGTACTCACCCCCTTGTGTCTGCTGTGATGCCCTCAAGCGCCCATCCAACTCAGGGTAGGCCACCGGCAGGGTCCGGAACATCAGGGGGGTCATGGTGCGACGGGCACCCCTCCCACGTTGGGAGGCCATTCCCAGCTGAGCCTCCACCGTCTTCTTGCTCCAGCAGCGAATGTCCTCCCATCTTTTACGGCAGTGGGTGCTCCGTCTCTGGAGGACCCCCAGGGTCCAGACGTCCTTGGCGATGGCACGCCAAACATCCTTCTTCTGGTGGGCGCTGACCTACATGACATGTACAGGGGAAGAAGAGAAGTCATTACCAACTGCACCGTCGAAGTGAGTGGCCCACATCCCTACCCTTGCCATGTGGCACATGCATTCACAGTCCTTCATGCTTGCAGAACTCTGCCCCCTTCCTTCTTACAACCAGCCCTCTCCACCCAGGCATAGCCCATACAACTTGCTCCCTGTGTACTCACCTGTTGGTCTGGAGGACCGTAGAGTAGCGTGTACTGGGGGAGGACCCCGTCCACAAGCTTCTCCAACTTCTGTGCAGTGAAGGCAGGGGCCCTTTTCCCAGACGCATGAGCCATTGTCTCTTCCATACCGAGGTCACAGCAGCACTTGCAGTATAGGTCCTCTCCTGTCGAAGATCAGGTATCGAGTGATTCAACAGATAGGAAATGGCGGTCACGTCCGCGGCGGTGTGTATCATCACCGCCGGTGCACTTCTTCATTGGCTCCTGGGACCCATAGGCTCCAATGTTAACCAATGAAGCATTGCGCAGCGGTCTTCGACCGCCTACCGCGACGGTGTACAACGCCAGCTCAGTTACCTCACATCCCATTGTCCCAGTTTAGAGGTCAGACAGCCGCCATTTCAGGGGCCCACAAGGCTTAATTTTCAACTGCGTCCCACATACCTTGTCCTGGACTCAACACACAAACAGACAACTTTTTGGATTATGTTTCATGTTCTGTGTAGCTGTGGGTACATACCTCTGAGTTGCTTGACTCTGTGGTCGCTGTTGTCCTTACTAGGCACCGTCAGCTTGGACATGTGAGGAGATGGCGGAATCCTCCGGTGTACCGACCGCTGGTGGACCTGTTGACAATGGAGGAGCGACATTTAATCATCACCGACAGGTTTGACCGTGCCACAATCCAGGAACTGTGTACCCAGTTGGAGCCTGACCTGATGTCAGCTATCCACCATCCCACAGGGACCCCCCCTCAAGTGCAGGTGCTATCAGTGCTCCATTTCCTTGCAAGTGGGTCTTTTCAAACATGAGGAGCTACATCGTTTTCCCTCAGGTAGAGGATTTGGCTACTGTTAAAGGTGACTTCTATGACCTTGGACATATCCCCAACATCATAGGTGCCATTGATGGGACCCATGTGGCTTTGGTCCCCCCCACAGGAGTGAACAGGTGTACAGGAACCGGAAGAGTTATCATTCCATGAATGTACAGATGGTATGTTTGGCAGACCAGTACATCTCCCAGGTAAATGCTATGTTCCCTGGCTCAGTGCATGATGCCTACATCCTGTGGAATAGCAGCATCCCTTATGTGATGGGTCAACTCCAGAGGCACCGTGTGTGGCTATTAGGGGACTCTGGTTACCCCAACCTGTCATGGCTACTGACCCCAATGAGGAATCCCAGGACAAGGGCAGAGGAACGCTACAATGAGCCCCATGGGCGGACTAGGAGGGTGATCGAACGCACCTTCGGCCTCCTGAAGGCCAGGTTCAGGTGCCTGCATATGACAGGTGGTGCCCTATTCGACTCACCAAGGAAGGTGTGCCAGATCATCATCGCCTGCTGTATGCTTCACAATCTTGCTTTGCGACGCCAGGTGCCTTTTCTGCACGAGGATGGTCCAGATCACGGTGTTGTGGCAGCTGTGGAGCCTCTGGACAGTGATGAGGAGGAAGCAGAGGAAGAAGACATTGACAACAGGGACTCAGTCATCCAGCAATATTTCCAGTGACACACAGGTGAGAACACTTTCTTGCCTACTACAAGTACTTTCACACTTCTACCTCTATCCTGTCTGTCAATTTCAAGCAGTATTTGGTAATTGAGTTGTACATTTCCATTACGGTTTCACAGGTGTGGTTACCAATGTGTGTCATCTGCATGCATTCTTCATGGACTTGTGATGTGTGACATAGGTATGTTGACATTACATTTGAGAACGGATTTTGTCACTGTCATAGCTAATACACATTTTCAAAATCACAGACTGACTACAGATTGTTTTGTGCTTCAAGGGTGTTTATTGAAGTGCTAAATATTGGAGGGGGTGGTAAAATGGTGAGGGGTGATGGTGGAGGAATGTCCATGGCAGAGTCCAGTCTATTAGTCTCACAGGTGCATTGCCCATATGGGCATAGGAAGTGGAGCTGGGGCAGTTCCAATATGGACTGGGTTACAAAGTGGGACAGTGGGATGACAATCAAGTGGTCTCATTTCTTGGCGGGGGTCTTGCCATTGTGCTCTGTCCTGGATCTCAGGGACCGCTTGCGGGGTGGTTCTCCGTCTGCAGGGGGTGGGGTGCTGGTGTGGTGGTCCTGTGGTGGGGTGTCCTGTCCACTAGTGCCGCTGGAGGTGGTGGGCAGTTCATCGTCCATGCTAGTGTCAGGGACCCCTTGTAGTACCACAGTGTCCCTCCTGCTGTTCACAAGTTCCTTCAGCACCCCTACGATGGTGCCCAGGGTGGAGCTGATGGTTCTGAGTTCCTCCCTGAAGCCCATATACTGTTCCTCCTGCAGGCGCTGGGTCTCCTCAAACTTGGCCAGTACCGTTGCCATCGTCTCCTGGGAGTGGTGGTATGCTCCCATGATGGAGGAGAGGGCCTCGTGGAGAGTGGGTTCCCTTGGCCTGTCCGCCCCCTGTCGCACAGCAGCCCTCCCAGTTCCCCTGTGGTCCTGTGCCTCCGTCCCCTGGACCGTGTGCCCACTACCACTGTTGGTCCCTGTTGTTGTTGGGGTAGTGGGTTATCCTGGGTTCCCTGTAGTGGTGGACACACAGCTGATTGACGTGTCCTGGGTACGGAGGTATGGCCCCGCTGGGTGGGTGCTGTGCTGGTGTTTCCAGAGGGTGGAAGGTCTGTGTTGGGCTGTGCCTGTGCGAGGGGAACCGACTGTCCCGAGGCCCACAATGGTCCGGGCTGGTCATCTGGATCCAGTTGGCCAGAGCTGCTGTCATCACTTTGGGCCTCTTCTGTGGGTGGGGTAGAGATGTCTGGACCCTCCTGTCTGGTGACGTTGGGTAGTGGTCCTGCAGGGGTGTAAAAGCATGATTATTGCATCTGTGTGTGTCATGGTGTGCAATGGGTGGGTGACCGTGTACCCCAGTGCTAGCATTCCTGTGTGGGGGCTTGTGTGATGATGGTTGGGGGGTGTTATGGGTATGTGCAGTGGGCATGCTTTAGTGAGGGGTGTCCATGCTTTGTTGTGTCATGCAGGGCTTGATGTTGGGATGTGTGGTTTGTGTTATTAGTACATTA
The DNA here is from genome assembly GCF_031143425.1 of Pleurodeles waltl. NCBI lineage: Eukaryota > Metazoa > Chordata > Amphibia > Caudata > Salamandridae > Pleurodeles > Pleurodeles waltl. The sequence continues at coordinate 206,351,672 of NC_090449.1, forward strand.
GTGAGGAGTTGGAGTGATAGGGGGGGTGAGGGTGGGGGTCTGTGATAGCATGCAGGTATGGTGGGGGATATGATAGTTAAGATTTGACTTACCAGAGTCCATTCCTCCACCGACTCCTCCAAGGCCCTCAGGATGCATAATGGTCAAGACCTGCTCCTCCCATGTTGTTAGTTGTGGGGGAGGAGGTGGGGGTCCGCCACCAGTCCGCTGTACCGCGATGTTGTGTCTTGAGACCACGGAACGCACCTTCCCCCGTAGGTCGTTCCACCTCTCCCTGAGGTCGTCCCGATTTCTTGGGTGCTGTCCCACTGCGTTGACCCTGTCGACTATTCTTCGCCATAGCTCCATCTTCCTAGCTATGGAGGTGTGATGCACCTGTGATCCAAATAGCTGTGGTGCTACCCGTATGATTTCCTCCACCATGACCCTGAGCTCCTCCTCAGAGAACCTGGGGTGTCTTTGCCGTGCCATGGGGTGGTGTAGGTGATGTATGGAGTGGCGTATGTGGTGATGAGTGTGGTGATGTGTAGTGGTGAGTGGTGTTTTGTGCGTGGATGTTGTGTGGGTGATGGTGTTGTGTGCCTCTGTGTGGTGGGGTTGTCTATGCTGTGCAGTCTCTCTGGCCTTCGTCAATAGTTTTTGGTTGTAGGGGTTTGAGGGTGATGTGGGTGTGTGTTTTATATTGTGTTGGGTGTGTGGGAGTGGTGTTTGTATGTGTATCAGGTGTGTGTATTTCGAATTGTCCAATGTGGCGGTGTTTTGGAGATGTGTGTGTATTTTGAGCGCGGCGGTGTGTACCTCCAATGGAATACCGCGGTTGAATGACCGCCGCGTGGATTCGTGGGTCGTGATAGCATGGGTGTGTTTCTGTTGGCGAGACGGTGGAGGATTTGTTTTCTCTAGTTTATCACTGATCTTTGGTGTGGCAGACTTGTGTGGGTGTCTGAATTTGGGCGGATTCCGAGATGTGGGTCATAATAGCTGTGGCGGATTTCCGCGGCCGCGGCGGTGTATTGGCAGTCTTCTGCACGGCGGTAAGCGGCTTTTACCACCAATGTTGTAATGACCACCTTTGTTCCGGAAGACCTGCTGTGAGAAAGGGCCTCTTTTGACATGGTAGCCCCCCACTTTTTGCCTGGAAAATGATGTGGTTTTAAACTGTAAGTATACTGGGCTCCTGCTAAACAGGTTCCCAGGGCCAAATCTCTTTCCCCACAGCTGTACTATGTTTTGCACTTCAGGAAGCTTTGAAAGTTCCTAGTAAATGGTGCTCAAGGTTCCTAGGGCATGGGTACTGAAGATAGTGCCCCAGATCTGCAGCACCAATTGTACCACTTTGAGAGGCCCCACACCTTATACAGACTGCCTTTGCAAGTGCATGACAAGGTGTGTCCAAAGTTGCAAACTTGACATGGTACTCACCAAGAGTGCCATGTCCACTAATACTGTATGCAATATAGGTAGGTCACCCCTCTGGCAAGCCTTACAGCCCTAAGGCAGGTTTCACTATAATGCATGTGAAGGCATATGTGTGCATGAGCAAATATGCTCCTACTGTGTCTTTCCTAAACTCTTAAACATAGTAAGTGTACGAGAAAGCCATAGCAAATGCATGTGCTGGACACTGGTCAATACGAGTTCTCCAGCTACATGATGGCCTCTCTAAACACTGGGTTATTTGTTATAAAAAAAATCTCAGAATAATAAACCCGCCCTGATGTCAGTGTTGGATTTATTATGACATGTAAACAGCTAGCATGATAGAGGTGCCCCCTGCAAAACCTAACAGCTCTGGTATGGTTGCTAACTGGTCCTAACCAGCCTGCCAAAATCAGACACGATTCTGGACTCCTAGGGTGAGAACCTTTTGTTCTCAGGAACTAGAACACAAAGTTTTTCCTGGATGGAGGTGTTACACCTCCTCCCCCAGGCAGGCACCCTGCACCAGCGGTATGCTTTAAAGGCTTTACCACCTTTGAAATATGGCCTCTGCTGCTAGCAGCAGATGGCTGCCCATCGGTTTTGTCCGCACTTTAGATGGGAAAACCGGTGGGAAAACTAGCAAGGAAAGGAGAAGTGGCTATCCCCAGCCTCCACTACCCCACAGGTGTGGCAGGCGAGGTGATCACTCCATTTCATTTTCCTCCATCTTGGATGGCAGTAAAATAGCCCATCAGGGTTCGGAATGTGACTTCTTCCCACAGAAAGTGGTCACTTAGTGGGTGAAGCCACCCTAAGGTAAGTGGCCCATTTGCCACTACCAGGTACTCCCCTAATGCTCCCACAATGTAGTATTTAGTGGGAATCCCTACACCAACAGATCAGATTCGAAAGACACAAGAAGACCAGGAACAAAGAAGACCTGAGGCAGGAGAACAGATGTCCTGAGCACAAAGAAAAAGGCACCAAACCATGCCTGCTGTTCTAAGGACTCGACAATCACTGCTGAAGTGTAGCCTGGAAACCTGGAAGACTCTACATAACCCCAGAGCACCTCCAGCCTTCTGCAAATTGCCAAGCACATCCCTCAGAGTGACGGTATCACTCTCCTGCACCTTTCAAGCAAGGAACCAGTGAAGTCCAGTTCGCTGACCGGCTGCTGACCAACAAACTGGACCCAGCAGCCCAACCAAACTCCACAAAACAGACACAAAGGACAAAACCTACCAGTGTGCCACGTTTGGTGGCACTGGGACTTTCACTGCCTGAGACACACCCTTACCTGGGGCACTGGACCCCAAAAGTCAGACACCCAGAAGCAAAGTTCACTCTGGACTCTCAAAAGCCCAGATGCCATCATCAGTCAAGGGACTTCAGAAACACCCAAGAGCCACCCCCCAGAGTGGCCTTGCTGACCCACAATCTACTCTTAAAGTGACTGGCTCCAAGGACTCCAAGATGCACATCTCCAGGCTGACCCATCTGCGTTGCACCCGGCCTCCCAGGCCCCTGCATCAACAAACTAGCTATGCTCTAGTGGTCCCTAACCCAGTGCGACAGTGCCTTTAAGTCCACCTGTGCAGTGTGTTTTCAAGTGGTCCCCCTCTCCGGTGTGCACCAGTTTCAAGACTTTCCGCCGCTGCTTCTGCTTGAACTGGGAACCACCCGAACTTCTCCAGCTGGCCCACAGGACACCTCAGTGATCTCGACCTAAAAATAGAAGGTGACACCACTGAAAGCAATGCTGATTTTCCAATGCAAATTTAAAGATTTCCTCATTTATTCCTATGGTGTGTAACTACGCACAAAAACAGAACATTTTCTTATCTTTGAAAAATCATAACTAAAAAAGTACTTACCCTATACTGATGAGCTTGGTCTTAACAATGTTATAAAAATCCAAAATAGTTTTGTAAATTGGTCTGGAGTTATTCATCTGAGTGTGTGTTCCCATTTATTAATACTCTGAGTACAACAAATGCTTAGTACATCTCCAAGATAAGCCTAACTGCTCACCCCCACTTCCACAAAAACTGAGCATTAGGTGGTCTACTTTTTACCTTTGGATACATAAGTAGGGTTGCTTGGACTCTCTGCACAATGCACGTCATTTTCATACACTATAGAGAGAGTCAGCCTCCTATATTTGGTGTATAAGCCGTGGATACAAGACTTTGCTTTTGCTGACACCACTTTGTCACTAAGTGATCACACGAATAACTCTCAAAATTGTCTTTAGCCTAGTTGTATTTTTAAATTGGACTATTTTTCAAATTTTTTAAATTAAGTGCTAGGACCCTTGTTAGGTCCCTAGGTTAGTGATTAGAATGAAACGTCTTTGCTATAGTTTGGCTTTAGAAAACGTTTTCAAAACTTTGCAAAAGTTTTTCCAAAAGTTAAAAAGGTCTCAATTGTAGTGAGAAAAAATGTCTGATGCAGAGAACCAGACTCAGGAGCTCGACCTGACCCCTTGGATGGGATCGAAATACCCTAGGCTGAGGGCTCTCTGCAAAACATACCTAATTTACACTGGTGCTCATGCTACTACAGACACTCTTGGAAGAATATGGGACTGCACACTCAGTGGATGAGTGTTGGACCTGGCCCTTTCTGCAGGGTCATCCACAAACTTTTTGCCTCCTTCCTTCTAGTTTTACTGACTTGTTTTTGTTGCTTTTAGGACTCTGGGCACTTTACCACTCTAGGCCAATGCTAAAGTGCAGGTCATCTCTGTCTAAATTGTATGGGTGATTGGTTTCTCCATGATTGGCTTTTTTGATTTACTAGTAAATCCCTAGTAAAGTGCACCAGAGGGGCCCAGGGCCTGTAAATCAAATGCTACTAGTGGGCCTGCAGCACTGATTGTGCCACCCGCATGAGTAGCCCAGTAAACATGTCTCAGACCTGACACTGCCCCATGGGCAGGGCGCAGTGTATTTAAAAGGTAGGACATATACTGGTGTGTTTTACATCTCCTGATAGGGAAACATAGCTAAATTTGTTTTTCACGATTGCAAGGCCTATCTCTTGCATAGGTTAACATGGGGATTGCCTGAAATATATTTTAAGTGTAATTTCCCATTGGGTGCAGACAGAGATATGGACTTTGGGGTGTCTCTGAACTCACAATTAAAAATACATCTTTTGGTGAAGTTGTTTTTTTAGATTGTAAGTTTGAAAATGCCACTTTTAGAAAGTGGGCATTTTTCTTGCTTAACCGTTTTGTGTCTCTGTCTGCCTGTGGAGTACAGTTCTGGGTCAGAATCACAGTTGGGCTGCTTGTGAATTCACTCTAGAAAGTCACACAAAGGGAGCTGAGGTGTGCCCTTCATATGTTGATGGGTCTTCCTGTGCTAGATTGGTGAAAGGTGCTGACACTTGCACCTGAATAGGGCTGTGCCTATCCTTCCACAGAGCAGTGCCTAGCCCCCTGGAGTGTGTCTTGGGGCAGGGCAGGAAAGGCAGGGTCTTGTGTACAACAAAGACTTTCCTTTGAAGTTTGCCTACTTCAAATGCAGGAATAAGTATACGTACTGGGGCTCTGAGACCACAACTTCAGAACAATTCTGGACTGAAGACATTCTACCTAGAAGAAGACCTAGATGCCGTAGGAGGGATTGCCACTCTACCTGTTGCTTTGTTGTGCTGGCCAGCTGCTTGCTGCATCTGTCTTGGGAGTGAAAGGACTGGACTTTGCATTCTACATCCTGCTTTCCAAGTTTCTCTAAAGGCTTGAACTGAGCTTGCCCCCTGTTAGAAGGCTCAGGGACATCAAAGACTTCATCTACCAGCACCTGGGCTTTCCTGCTTAGAGTCCTAACTTCCCAAGTGGTGCCAAATCCACTTCCTGACTCACTTGATGAGGTCTGGTGAAACCAAGAAGAAACCAAGTGCACCGACGCCAGAGCAATTTTGGAACCGGCTCTGCTGTCTGACTCTGCTACAGCACCTGTGACCCCGTGGTGTGACCAAGACACCGCAAAGTCGACACTGCACATCTTGACCTGCTGGATCCATCACCCCTGCCGGATCGTAAGGAACTACCGCATTGCCACCGATGCTGCATCACCTCCCCTACAACCGTAAGGAACCAACGCCTCACCTCCCCTGCCACGCAGTAAGGAACGAATGCCTCACCGCCCCAATAGCAGTAAGGAATCGACACTGCACCGGCTCCAGCGATGCCTCACCTCCTCAACTCCATGCCACATCTTTGATTCCTCATCGTTTTCCAAGGTATTGTACCTGGGGATCTGTGCAACTCCGTGACTGGCTCCTACTCCATTGCAAGTGGTGTCGGACTGTTGGGAACAACTCCGTCAACATTGTGATAGCCCCAGTTGGAGCTATTGTGTTTCTAAGCGCCTCATTGAGGTTTAGGGGGTTATTACAACTTTGGAGAAGGTGTTAATCCGTCCCAAAAGTGACGGTAAAGTGACGGATATACCACCAGCCGTATTACGAGTCCATTATATCCTATGGAACTCGTAATACGGCTGGTGGTATATCCGTCACTTTTGGGACGGATTAACACCTCCTCCAAAGTTGTAATAACCCCCTTAGTCTTCTAAAATGTGTATCTTTGCTTGTGTATGTTGGATTTTTGTAGTGTTGGTTTTCTTTTATTCAGATAATACTGGCTTTTTTTCTAAACTGGTGTGGAGTACTGTTTTCACTGTGGTACTGTTTGTGTGTACAAATACTTTACACATTGCCTCTGAGATAAGCCTCCTTGTCCGTGCCTAGAGACCAAGTTAGTGAGCAGGGGTTATCTTAGGTGTGTGACTCCCTTACCCCGACTAGAGTGAGGGTCCCTACTTGGACAGGGTACAAACCACTGCCAGCTAGAGACGCCATTTCAAACATTGGTGATCAGCGATGAGGATAGGACTTGTATTTGTACTTGACATACAGTGATTGGTGTACACTACTTCCGCATCGCAGACCATTACGTACCAACATACTGTTGTACCCTTTCTGTTTTTGCAATTTTTGAGTTTTGGCCACAATCATGTTTCAGTCTGGTGAGCCATCAGCAGTAGATGCAAATTTGGTGTTTGAGAAGAGAGGTTGGAAACCTCTATAGTGCCTCAGCTCAAAAGGTTCTGCAGGAAGTTCAAATGTCCTTTTAACGGCCTCTCTAGGAAGGAGGAGCTGCAAAAGGCGCTGAGGGCCTGGTTGGCAGCCAGGGAGGCTGGTGAGCACACAGAGGATGAGAATGATGTTGTAGAGGAGAAGGAACAAAGTCTGCACCTATGATGGCTAGAGGAACCAGCATCGCCTTTGGGGTGGAAGGCTACCCAGAATGGTGGAAGAGCTCCTTCCAGAGCTGGCAGCAGTGTTTCTTCTCCAGGCCTGTCTCTAGAGGAGCTGGAGAATAGACGGAGAGCCAGGAAGCTTGAGTTGGAGCTGATAAAGCTTAGGTTAAATCAGGAGAGAGAAAAACCTTTGGAGGAAATGAGACTGTCCTTTAAAGAGGAGAAAGCTCTTTTAGCTCGGGACCGCAGTCTGATGAAGCTGGAAGCCAGGAAGGCTGGGTGCAGTTCAGATGGTGGCAGTGAAAGTACCATATCCAGTACTGAAGGAAAGGGTCCACACACCCAGAGACTTGGTTTCTCAGGGGGTGGGTGACATACACCAGTGGACTCAGGCATATGAGGTAGCTCCAAAGGTTCACAGGGTCCCTGAGGTTGATTGGGGAACTAGCATGGGGAGTCATGTTCCTGATGGTGGGAGGGACACTCTACTGGCTCTAGAAGGGAATGACAGGGAGAGGTGTATACCCACATAGGAAGCCCTGATTAGGTAGTATGGAGTTACCCCACAGAAGGGTAGGTTGAGTTTGGAGGGCAGTCAGATATTGTCTCACAGATGGGGGGGTGATATGGGGTACTTTTTAAAGGCACTGGATGAGTGGGTGAAGGGTAACATGGTCAACACATGTGAGGGGGTGTACAATTTGATTGCTGGAGAGCATACATTCAGTCACAGTTTTCCAGAGTTATGCCAACACCTAGTGGAGTGTGAATTCTCTGACCCCAGGGAGCCTGCACTGGAGGCAGACCTCTGGGTGAGTGCCAGAGTGTCTGGGATGGCACTGGGTAGTGAGCCCAAGGAGGATGGCTCAGGTTATCCCCTTCAGAGTGAGGGGAAGGGTAACCCAGACAGGTCCCAGAGTAGTTGGGGGGAAAAGGGTCCCACATCGTTTACATGAGTACGAGAAGGGGTGTGAGTGTGCAGAGGCCCAGGTCACACTATCTTTAGCCCCAGTGCTTGGATTCCTCTAAAAGGGGGCTCAGTCAGGGGGGGCCTGGTCTGTACCAGGAGACCATCCACTGATGGGAAACCCCTAGTGTCAGGAGAACCACTCCAGAGAGGATGGTGCAAAAGTCCAGATGGAGGGGTGAGAGGAGGAGACAGTCCCCAGTGGAAGGACAGGAGAGTTAGGGGTTGCCCGCTCTGAGGTCATAAGACCCCAGGAATGACTCTGGTGATGCCACTTTTGGTTTGGGAGGGCTTGATGCCCTATCAGATGGACAGGGGCAGGGAGACCTATGCCAGGCTGACTCTCAGGCAACACATGAGGAATGTGTTTCCCATGGGGTGGGTGGATGTACTCCCTTGGAAGATCTGGCTTGCCAGGCACATGCTCAGCCTAAGGGTACAGACCCTGGGTTGGGGGTCCAGTTGCAGGATAGCACTCCTGAACTGGTGGGAGAATTGTGCAGGATGGCTGCCATAAGCACCTGACAGTTCTGGATTCTGAGGGTACTACTTCCAAAGGGAGGGTACAGATCCCCTTAAGAGGGGCAGGGGGAGGAAGACCTCACCACTGACTCCTGTCCAGCTTAAGTGTACAGACCCTGGGCTACACAAGTATCAGGATAGCATCCCTGAACTGGTGGGCAGGAGAGTTGGCAAAGGGTGCAAGTCACCTGGGGCTATTCACCCATCCCCCCCACACTCCTAGAAACCACAGAGGTTAGAGAGCCCTGGACGGGCTGAGACCTGGTTCCTATCACTGTTAGGGGCCACTGTGGGTTGCTGTCCTTGTGGAAAGTGTCACACCCTGAGGGTGAAATGGGCCACACCCCTATGTTGGCCATGGTGGTACTATCTGCCTACTGGGATACATCTATGACCATGTAGGGTTAAGTGCTGAACAGATGGGGTCCACATGTGAGATGAACGATTTCCCATGGGTCAGTCTAGTGGGCCCTGAGATTATGAACAGAGGAATCCAACTGGGTTCAGGAAGGCATAAAACTGGAACGCGCACCTGCTGTTGCGGGTCAGGGTCCATGTTCTATCGCCCCAAGCAGGGAACCCCGTCGAGGTATTGATTGGTCTCCTCTTGCTTTAGCTGGTGGGGAGTTGTGTTGGGACTGACCCTTTATGCAGGGGTGTCCCCAAACGTTTTGCCTCCTTCCTCCTATTTTCTCTGACCTGTTTTTGTTGACTTTAGGACTCTGGGCACTCTACTGCTGCAGACCAGTGCTAAAGTGCAGGTGCTCTCTGTCTAAATTGTATAGGTAATTGGTCTCTCCATGATTGGCTGATATGATTTACTAGTAAGTCCCTAGTAAAGTGCACTAGAGGTGACCAGGGCCTTTTCAATCAAATGCTACTAGTGGGCTTGCAGCACTGATTATAGCACCCATATGAGTAACCCTGTAAACATGTCTCAGACCTGCTACTGCAGTGTCTGTGTTGGCAGTTTGGAACTACCAGCTCGGCCAGACAAGTGTACCCACTTGCCAGACCCTAGACTTCCCTTTTACTACATGTAAGTCACCCCTAAGATAGGCCCAAGGCAGCCCCATGGGCCGGGTGCAATATCTTTAAAGGGTAGGACATGGTGTGTTTTACATGTCCTGGTAGTGAAGTACTGCTAAATTCGCTTTTCACTATTGCAGGGCCTATCTCTCCCATAGGTTAACATAGGGATTGCCTTGAAATATCTTTCAAGTGTAATTTGGAGATTTCTGAACTCACAAATTAAAAATAAAAATTTTGGTGAAGTTGGTTTTTAGATTGTAAGTTTCAAAATGTCACTTTTAGAAAGTGGCCATTTTTCTTACTTAACGATTTTGTGCCTCTGCCTCTCTGGGTTAAAATGACAGTTGGGCTGCTTGTGAATTCACTCTAGACAGTCACACAAAGGGAGCTGAGGTATGCCCTTCTTGTTTTATTTAGATAATTACTAGCTAAATTGGTATGGAGTACTTTTGTGGTGTTTTCACTGTGCTACTGTGTGTGTACAAATACTTTACACATTGCCTCTGAGATAAGCCTAGCTGCTCGTGCCAAGCTACCAAGGGAGGGAGCAGGGGTTATTTTATGTGTATGGCTCACTTACCCTGACTATAGTGGGAGTCCCTGCTTGGACATGGTGAAAACCACTGCCAACTAGGGACCCCATTTTTAACAATGAGGGTGAAACCTCAGACAAAGAAAATCAAGAAAACTAATGAAGCTGAGGATGATTAGGTAGGATCCTCTATCTCAGAAGTAGGAGCACCCTCAGAGGCGGACTTGGCTCTACCAATATTGACCAAAAGAACAAGCACAACTTTTGGAAATAGAAGTTAAAAGAAGGGAGTTGGACCTAGGACCCATCTCTGGTGGCAGCATACACATTAATGGGGAGGAAGAGGTCTTTTAACCTAAAACTCCCCAAATGAGTTGTTCCCCCTTTCACGTAAAGTGATGATATAATTAAATGGTTTTCTGCCTATGAGAGGGCCTGCATAGCCAGGGAAGTAGATAGGAAAAATTAGGGCTAAATTTATAGGCAGTCAGACCATGTCAGAGAAAACATCCATGTGGAAGTCAACAAGATGCTGGATTTGGGTGTCATTGAACCTTCTGAGAGACCCTGGGCCAGCCCAGTAGTTTTAGTCCCCAAGGTTCACTCCAAGGGGAAGAGAAAAAGGAAATGAGGTTCTGTGTGGACTATAGAGGCCTCAGTTCTGTAACAAAAGCTGATGTACACCCAATACCAAGAGCTGAAGTGCTCATCGACAGATTAGCAGCAGCCAAATACCTGAGAACCTTTGATCGTACACCTGGGTACTGGCAGATTGGCCTGACCCTGCAGCAAAAGGGAGATCAGCATTCTCCTCCCCAAGTGGTCACCATCAATTCACTGTCATGCCCCTTGGGTTAAAGAATGTCCCTGCCACCTTTCAGAGGTTGGTGAATCAAGTCCTAGCTGGGTTGGAATCCTTTAGTGCAGCTTATATAGATGATATTGCGGTCTACAGCTCCACCTGGCAGGATCACCTGATCCACCTGGGAAAGGTCCTTGAAGCTCTACAAAAAGCAGGCCTCACTAGCAAGACCAGTAAGTGTTGGATAAGGCAGGAGAAGGTTGTATACTTGGGCCACATGGTGTGTGGAGGCCACGTTCAGCCACTACAGCCCATGATCTAGACAATTCTGGGTTGGGGAGTTCGAACTACCCAGGCTCACATCAGGGCATTCCTTGGCTAGTGTGCATACTAGAGGAGGTTTGTGAAGGATTATGGCACCATAGTGCCCCTCTCCTTACAGAACGTACCTCTAAGAAAATGCCCCAAACCATCAACTGGACAGTGAGTTGTCAAAAGGCTCTTTATACTCTGAAGGATGCAATGTGCTCCACCCCAGTCCTGAAAGCTCCAGATTACTCTGGGCAGTTTATTGTCCAAACAGAAACCTCAGATCTTGGGATAGGAGCCCAGATGAATGATGAGGGACATTACCAGCCTGTTGCTTTCATAAGCAGAAGACTACACCCCAGACAACGAAAATGGAGTGTTATAGAGAGGGAAGCCTTTGCTGTAGTCTGGGCCTTGAAGAAGCTGTGGCCATACTTGTTTTCTGTCACTTCATAGTTCAAACAGACCACAGGCCTCTCAGGTGGCTTCAACAGATGAAAGGTGAAACCCACAAACTACTTACGAGGTCCATATCTGTACACAGAATGGACTTTAGAGAGGAACCCAGACCTGGGACTGTCCATGCCAATGCAGATGGCCTTTCCAGGTTCTTCCACTTAGAGGATGAAGAGTCCCCATGGCAAGAATAGTTTTATCCCTTTTTGTTTGGGGGAGGGTAGTGTGAGAAAGGGCCTCTTTTGACATTGTAGTCCCCTACTTTGTTCCTGGAAAGTGATGTGGTTTCAAACTGTAAGTGCCCTGAACTCCTGCTAAACATGTTGCCAGGGCCAGATCTCTTTTCCCAAACCTGTACTATGTTTGGCACTTCAATCACCTTTGTAAGTCCCTGGTAAATGGTATCCCAGGCACCGAGGGCATGGGTAGTGAAGAGGGCCTCCCAGAGCTGAAGCACCAATTATGCTACTATGAGAGGCCCCACACAAGCTTCATGCAGACTGCCATAGCAAGTGCATGACAAGGGATAGCCAAAGTTGTAAACTCAACATGGCACTCACCAAGAGTGCCATGTCCACTAACATGGGATGCAATTTGGATAATTCACCCCTCTGGCATGCCTTACAGCCCTAAGGCAAGGTGCACTATAATTCATGTGAGGGCATATGTGTGCATAAGCAAATATGCTCCTACTGTGTCTTTCCTAAACTCTCAAACATAGTAAGTGTACGAGAAAGCCATATTGCTGGACACTGGTCAATAAGAGTTCCCCAGCTACACGATGGCCTCTCTAAACAACGGGTTATTTGTTATTAAAAAAAACTCAGAATAATAAACCCACCCTCATGTCAGTGTTGGATTTATTATAAAATGTACCCAGCTAGCATGTTAGAGGTGGCCCCTGCGAAACCTAACAGCCCTAGTATGGTTGCTAACTGGTCCTAACCAGCCTGCCAAAATCAGACACGATTCTGGATTCCTGGGGTGAGAACCTTTTGCTCTCAGGAACTAGAACACAAAGGCTTTCCTGGGTGGAGGTGTTACACCTCCTTTCACAGGCAGGCACCCTGCACCAGCGGTCAGCTTCAAAGGTTTTACTGCCTTTGAAATCTGACCTCCGCCGCTGCTGCTAGCAGCAGATAGCCGCCCAATGGTTTTTCCCCCACTTTGGGCAGGAAAACTGGTGGGAAAACTAGCAAGGATATGAGGAGTGACCAACCCCATCCTGCACCACCCCTCAGGTGTGGCAGGCAAGGTGACCACTCCATTTCATTTTCCTCCATCTTGGATGGCTGTAAAATTGTCAATCAGGGTAGGGATATGATCCCTTCCCACAGGAAGTGGTCACTTATTGCGTGTAGCCAACATAAGGTAGGTGACCCATTAGCAGCTACAAGGTACTCCCTTAATGCCCCCTAAATGCAGTATTCAGTGTGCATCCCTAGACCAATAGATCAGATTTGACAAACACAAGTAGACCAGGAACGAAGAAGACTCGAGGCACGAGAACAGAAGTCCTCCTGCATAGAGAAAAAGGTGCCAAACCCTGACTGCTGCTCCAAGGACTCAACAATCGCCCCTGAGGTCTCACTTGGAAACCTGAAGGACTCTACAAAACCGCAGAGCACCTCCAGCCTTCTGTAAATCGCTAAGAACCTCCCTCAGATGGAAGGTATCACTCTCCTGCACCCTGAAAGTAAGGAACAAGTGAAGTCCAGTTCACTGACTGGCTGCTGACCAACGAACCGGACCTAGCAGCCCAACGAAAATCCACAACACAAACCTGAAGGATAAAATCTACCAGTATGTCATGTTTGGTGGCAATGCGACTCTCAAGGCCTTAGGGGTACCATTACCTGCAGTACTGGACCCTAAAATCGGACACCCAGAAGCAAAGTCCACTCCGAACTCTCAAAAGCCCAGAAGAAAGCATGAGTCGAGGGACTCCCAGAGGGGCCTTGTTGACCTGTAATCTACCCTCCAAGTAACCTGTTCCTGGTTCCAAGGACTTCAATATGCATGACTCCTGGCTGACCAATCTGCACTGGACTGGCTTTCCTGGCCCCTATATATTTCCCCTATAATCAGCTGAGCTGTAGGGGTCCCTAACCTATTTGGACCTCCACCCTGCAAAGGTTTACCTTTAAGTCTACCTGTGCAGTGTGTTTCCAAGTGGTCCCCCTCTTCGTTGTGCAGCAGCTCCAAGACTTTCAGCCGCTGATTCTGCTCGAACCAGGACCTGTTGAACTTCTCCCGGCTGGCCCACAGGACATCTCAAAGCATTGCCTGTTTTATATGCAATTTTAAATATTTTCCTATTCATTACTGTAGGAAGTTGGCTCTGTATGCACTATTTCAAAGTAAGGAATAGTATGCACAGAGTCCAAGGGTTCCCCTTAGAGGTAAGATAGTGGCAAAAAGAGATAATACTAATGCTCTATTTTGTGGTAGTGTGGTCGAGCAGTAGGCTTATCCAAGGAGTAGTGTTAAGCATTTGTTGTACATACACATAGACAATAAATGAGGTACACACACTCAGAGACAAATCCAGCCAATAGGTTTTTATATAGAAAAATATCTTTTCTTAGTTTATTTTAAGAACCACAGGTTCAAATTCTACATGTAATATCTCATTCGAAAGGTATTGCAGGTAAGTACTTTAGGAACTTCAAATCATCAAAATTGCATGTATACTTTTCAAGTTATTCACAAATAGCTGTTTTAAAAGTGGACACAGTGCAATTTTCACAGTTCCTAGGGGAGGTAAGTATTTGTTAGGTTAACCAGGTAAGTAAGACACTTACAGGGCTTAGTTCTTGGTCCAAGGTAGCCCACCGTTGGGGGTTCAGAGCAACCCCAAAGTCACCACACCAGCAGCTCAGGGCCGGTCAGGTGCAGAGTTCAAAGTGGTGCCCAAAACGCATAGGCTAGAATGGAGAGAAGGGGGTGCCCCGGTTCCGGTCTGCTTGCAGGTAAGTACCCGCGTCTTCGGAGGGCAGACCAGGGGGGTTTTGTAGGGCACCGGGGGGGACACAAGTCCACACAGAAATTTCACCCTCAGCGGCGCGGGGGCGGCCGGGTGCAGTGTAGAAACAAGCGTCGGGTTCGCAATGTTAGTCTATGAGAGATCTCGGGATCTCTTCAGCGCTGCAGGCAGGCAAGGGGGGGGATTCCTCGGGGAAACCTCCACTTGGACAAGGGAGAGGGACTCCTGGGGGTCACTTCTCCAGTGAAAGTCCGGTCCTTCAGGTCCTGGGGGCTGCGGGTGCAGGGTCTCTCCCAGGCGTCGGGACTTAGGATTCAAAGAGTCGCGGTCAGGGGAAGCCTCGGGATTCCCTCTGCAGGCGGCGCTGTGGGGGCTCAGGGGGGACAGGTTTTGGTACTCACAGGATCAGAGTAGTCCTGGGGTCCCTCCTGAGGTGTTGGATCTCCACCAGCCGAGTCGGGGTCGCCGGGTGCAGTGTTGCAAGTCTCACGCTTCTTGCGGGGAGCTTGCAGGGTTCTTTCAAGGCTGCTGGAAACAAAGTTGCAGCCTTTCTTGGAGCAGGTCCGCTGTCCTCGGGAGTTTCTTGTCTTTTCGAAGCAGGGGCAGTCCTCAGAGGATGTCGAGGTCGCTGGTCCCTTTGGAAGGCGTCGCTGGAGCAGGATCTTTGGAAGGCAGGAGACAGGCCGGTGAGTTTCTGGAGCCAAGGCAGTTGTCGTCTTCTGGTCTTCCGCTGCAGGGGTTTTCAGCTGGGCAGTCCTTCTTCTTGTAGTTGCAGGAATCTAAAATCTTAGGTTCAGGGTAGCCCTTAAATACTGAATTTAAGGGCGTGTTTAGGTCTGGGGGGTTAGTAGCCAATGGCTACTAGCCCTGAGGGTGGGTACACCCTCTTTGTGCCTCCTCCCAAGGGGAGGGGGTCACAATCCTAACCCTATTGGGGGAATCCTCCATCTGCAAGATGGAGGATTTCTAAAAGTTAGAGTCACTTCAGCTCAGGACACCTTAGGGGCTGTCCTGACTGGCCAGTGACTCCTCCTTGTTTTTCTCATTATTTTCTCCGGCCTTGCCGCCAAAAGTGGGGCCTGGCCGGAGGGGGCGGGCAACTCCACTAGCTGGAGTGTCCTGCTGGGTTGGCACAAAGGAGGTGAGCCTTTGAGGCTCACCGCCAGGTGTGACAATTCCTGCCTGGGGGAGGTGTTAGCATCTCCACCCAGTGCAGGCTTTGTTACTGGCCTCAGAGTGACAAAGGCACTCTCCCCATGGGGCCAGCAACATGTCTCGGTTTGTGGCAGGCTGCTAAAACTAGTCAGCCTACACAGATAGTCGGTTAAGTTTCAGGGGGCACCTCTAAGGTGCCCTCTGGGGTGTATTTTACAATAAAATGTACACTGGCATCAGTGTGCATTTATTGTGCTGAGAAGTTTGATACCAAACTTCCCAGTTTTCAGTGTAGCCATTATGGTGCTGTGGAGTTCGTGTAAAACAGACTCCCAGACCATATACTCTTATGGCTACCCTGCACTTACAATGTCTAAGGTTTTGTTTAGACACTGTAGGGGCACAGTGCTCATGCACTGGTACCCTCACCTATGGTATAGTGCACCCTGCCTTAGGGCTGTAAGGCCTGCTAGAGGGGTGTCTTACCTATACTGCATAGGCAGTGAGAGGCTGGCATGGCACCCTGAGGGGAGTGCCATGTCGACTTACTCATTTTGTTCTCACTAGCACACACAGGCTTGTAAGCAGTGTGTCTGTGCTGAGTGAGGGGTCTCTAGGGTGGCATAAGACATGCTGCAGCCCTTAGAGACCTTCCTTGGCATCAGGGCCCTTGGTACTAGAAGTACCAGTTACAAGGGACTTATCTGAATGCCAGGGTGTGCCAATTGTGGATACAATGGTACATTTTAGGTGAAGGAACACTGGTGCTGGGGCCTGGTTAGCAGGGTCCCAGCACTCTTCTCAGTCAAGTCAGCATCAGTATCAGGCAAAAAGTGGGGGGGTAACTGCAACAGGGAGCCATTTCTTTACAATTACCATGATGCATAATTACGCACAATAGCAGAACATTTTCTAAACTTGAAAAATCATAACTAAAATAGCACTTACCGTATATTGATGATCTTGGTCTTAATAATTGTAGGAAGTTGGCTCTGTATGTACTATTTCAAAGTAAGAAATAGTGCGCACAGAGTCCAAGGGTTCCCCTTAGAGGTAAGATAGTAGCAAAAAGAGACAATTCTAATGCTCTATTTTGTGGTAGTGTGGTCGAGCAGTAGGTTTATCAGAGGGCAGTGTTAAGCATTTGTTGTACACACAGGCAATAAATGAGGAACACACACTCAAAGACTTACTCCAGGCCAATAGGTTTTTATATAGAAAAATATATTTTCTTAGTTTATTTTAAGAACCACAGGTTCAAGATTTACAAGTAATGCTTCAAATGAAAGGTATTTCACTCAGGTATTCTAGGAACTTTGAATAATCACAATAACATGTACAATTTTGTCAAAAATGGCAATAAATTATTTTAAAAGTGGACACTGCAAAAATCAACAGTTCCTGGGGGAGGTAAGTACTTGTTAAGTTCACGGGTAAGTAAAACACCTACAGGGTTCAAAGTTGGGTCCAAAGTAGCCCACCATTGGGCGTTCAAGGCAACCCCAAAGTTACCACATCAGCAGCACAGGGCCGGTCAGGTGCAGAGGTCAAAGTAGTGCCCAAAACTTATAGGCTTCAATGGAAACAGGGGTGCCCCGGTTCCAGTCTGCCAGCAGGTAAGTACCCGCGTCCTCGGATGGCAGACCAGGAGGGTTTTGTAGGGCACTGGGGGGGACACAAGGAGGCACAGAAAGTACACCCTCAGCGGCACAGGGGCAGCCGGGTGCAGAGTGCAAACATTGCCTTTTTCTCCCCACCAACACACACGATCTGCAATGTCAGTGTGCATGTGTTAGGTGAGGAGTCCCTTAGGGTGGCACAACATATGCTGCAGGCCTTAGGGACCCTCCCTGGTCACAGGGCCCTTGGTACCATTGGTACCTTTTACAAGGGACTTATCTGTGTGCCAGGGATGTGCCAATTGTGGAACCAATGGTACATTTTAAGGGAAAGAACACTGGTGTTGGGGCAGGGTCCCAGCACACTTCTCGGTCAGGTCAGCATCAGTATCAGGCAAAAAGTGGGGGGTAACTGCAACAGGGATCCATTTCCTTACAATAATTTTATAAAACTCTGAAGTATTTTTGTAAATTGGTCTCGAGTTAGTCTTCCTAGTGTGTGTCCACATTTATTGATAATGTGAGTATAACAAATGCTCAGTACATCTCCAAGATTATCCTATCTGTGCGCTCACACTACCACAAAAACAGTGCATTAGGTGGGATGCTTTTTACCTCTGGATACCAAAGTGGGGTTGCTTGGACTCTCTGCACAGTATGCATCATTTTTGTACACTATACAGACAGACAGCCTCCTACATCTGCCCTATTCTCCTAGAGAACTGAGCCACAGCCTAGATTGCTGACAGTGGGCAGGAGCCAGTAAAATGGAACAAGAAATCTCAATATGGAGAGCAGGTGAGGAATCTTTAGACCTGATGAGGGTCATCAAGGTCACAAACAGCCCCACTAGAAAAGTTAAGAGGAAAAGGCTCAGCCAACCGCAATACCGGAAGTGGTAGTACATTAGGACATCTTTGTTCCTTGGCGGCACAGCAATAGGCCTCCTCACCACTGACCCTTGCTGTTTGAAAGGCGCACCTGAATTCCTTCCCACCCAGCAGTGTCAGTCTTCCTCCTTTCCACTGCTCAACAACAATTCCAGCAGCACAGCTCAGTTCACCAGGTACCAAAACATGAAAGTAACCACAGTTGATCACCTTCGTCCTCTTGACCCCAGAATACTTCATAAATGCTGCAAACACTTGTAGGCCAACAGAACAACAGCAGACTAATGTCCTCTTGAATAACTATACAGCCAATCCTGCCAGAATTGTTAAGAACTTCATTAATATAGTATCTTCGCAAAGAAATGTCTTACATAAAACACTCCCTAAAAATAAACATGCCTTGTAACAAGACTTTTAACCTTTTGCCAATAACTGACTTTTTTAGTCAAAAAGAAAGAAAAATTAAACGATCTGGTTTAAGACAAATATCTGGATTGGAGTGCAGGCATGCATATATTAACTCTTCCTTGCCTTTGAAACTGTTCATCATTCCAAGCTTCGACAATGACTTCACAACATTAGAGTGCAAGGAGCGAACTGAAGCCAACAGAAACGTTTCTATCTGACAGACCATCATCTCACTTTATATATCCAGGTCTCTCCATTCAATTCACAACTAATGCACCTAACAGTTCTACCTCCTCTTTAATATTTGACTTGGCTCTCTACCGGACCTAATCTCCTAATTCAATTTCAACTGTTACTGTTATGCAGATAATACACAATTCATATTTAAGTATGAAAGACCATCTGACTTTGATTCTTACTTAAATGGGCATTGCCTTGCGCAGTCAAATGATGATCCCTAACCATAGCACAAAAAAGTGTCACAAATTGAAAAATGTATTTGTGGCAAATGGACCAAACACTAAATGTAGGAAGCTAGCCTGGTGTGTGGTGGGTACCTGTGGTACTTATACCTTACATCAGGTCCAGGTATCCCCTCTCAGTGAAGTGCAGCCAGTATCTAGAAGCCAGGCTCTCTAGAGGTAGCTGTGGATGAGCAGCCAAGGCTTATCTAGGAGATAAGCAAAGCTCACACAATACCACTACAGTCACACAGTACTTACACACAAGACACAAGAAAGAAAGCACTTGGTTGTACTAAAATAAAGGTACTTTATATTTGGAACACAGTATCAAAAAATACTAGAGAGGCAACCCTTCAATAGGAGATAAGTAAATACACTGTATATATATATATATATATACATATATATATATACATAGATGTATATGCACACACTAATAAACAGTAAAAGACATAAAAGGGTTACAAAACAGTGTAAAATAGAAATAAGCAATAGTAGCCCTGGGGGTTAACCATATACTAAGTAAGTGGAATGTGAACACAGGACCCCCACCTAGGTAAGTAAATTGTGTAGAGGGGAGCTGGGAGTACTAGGAAACCACACATGTAAGTAATACAGTACCTTCCAGCGACCACGAATGCAGGAGTAAAACACTGGATGTCCCAGAAAACCACCGCAAACGATGAAAAGAAGAAAAAGAAGACATCCAGAACAGCTTGCAAAAAATCAGCAGTTGATTACCGAATATGGAGACCTGTGGAGAGAGGGGACCAAGTCCAGAAGTGTCTGTGGAATCTGGGTGGGAGTAGGAGGTACTACCCACTCAGAGGTACCTTTTTTTGTTGTTTGATGAAGAAGGAAGACAGGTCAGCACTGCAGCACAGAAGCTGGAGAAGAGTTACTGATGCATGCAAAAGGTGTCCCACGCTGGAAGCTGGGTTGCAGATGGGTGCCAGTAAAGGATTTCCACCAACAAGCCTTGACAAAGGCAAATTTGCGGTTGGAGGAAAAGAGGTGCTGCCGGGTACCAGCAAGGCCCAGGAGGACTTTACCCAGGGCCCAGGGGAGTGAATCAAAGGGGACCCTCTGCATCGCAGAAGGCCCACAGGAGCAGATGCAGCACCCAAAGGTGTACCATGGGACAGGGACACAGAAGTCGCTAAAGCAGCCCATGAAGCACCACAGAAGTTGCTCCCACGTCACCGGATGACCACACAGAGGCCCAGGAGTTGCAGGAGGGAGTGCTGGGGCTGGAGCTACATGTTGCCTGAAGTTCCCCTTGGAGGTGCAGCAAACAAGCACTGGCAGCTGCCAAGGATGCAGTACACGGGGGTGATGTCTTGCATGGAGTGGAAAAGACTTACTACTACCAAAGTGCGACAGCTAGTAGAGAGGACCAAGGGAGAGTCTCCGGACCACCACTCCTAATACAGGACCAACGCCACTCAGGAGGAGGGTAGATCCACGCAGCTGGTCGTCGTTGCAGCCAGGTACCTGTGGTTACAGGGAGGTGATGCCTTCACCCCAAGGGCCTTCTTATTCTTATGCAGGCTGAAGAGTTGCAGACTTCTGAGGATGCACAGCTGGGGAAATGTTGCAGAGCTAGCAGGAATTTTGGATACAATTTTGTAGAAGAGTCTTCCTTGTGGATCTGCAGCTTGTAGGTTCCTGGTGGGTCCAGTCGTGGTTCCAGAGGACAGAAGTCAAAGCAGAGGTTGCAGAGGAGTCCTGCTGGAGTCTTGCAAGCCGAATCTGAGGACCCACCCCAGAGGAAGACCTTATATAGCCCAAAGAGGGGGCTTGGTCACCTAACCGGGTAACTACCTATCAGAGTTTGCCTCTGACATCACCTTCCTGTCCTGGCAACTCAGATGCTCCCAGAGTTTCCTGCCAACCTTGGAACCAAGATGGCAGAACCAAAGGACCATCTGGAGGAGCTCTGCGCACCACCCCTGGGGTGGTGATGGACAGGGGAGTGGTCACTCCCCTTTCCACTATCCAGTTTTGCGCCACAGCAGCGACTGGGGTCCATGAACCAGTGTGGACTGGTTTATGCATGGAGGGCACCAAATGTGTCTTTCAAAGCAAACCAGTGGCTTGGGGAGGCTACCCCTCCCAAGCCAGTCACACCTACTTCCAAAGGGAGTGGGTGTTACCTCTCTCTCCCAAAGGAAATTCGATGTTCTGCATTCCTTGGCTTGATCAGATCAAGCAGCAGGGGCAGAAACCTATCTCAGGGGTGGCAGCAGCTGGGCTGCCAGGAAAACCCTGTAAGACTGGTGGTAGCAAAGCTGGGAGTGCATGAAATCATACTTCCAATCGTTGCAACAGTATTAGCGTATGAATCTGACATATTTGATACCAAACATGCCCAGGTTCGGAGTTACCATTATGTAGGTGTACAGGGGTAGTGACCTATGTCCGGTACACATATAAAATGGCGTCCACGCACTCATGAAGTCCTTGGGGTAACTTAGCTAGAAAGAGGCTACTTTCCTACACAACCCCCCTCCCCCAAACGAAGGACAATAAGGCTAACCTTGGCCAGTTTAGACTTTATTGTCTAAGTGGTGATACGTGGAGAGTAGCTCTGCAGTAGAATGGTTACTCCCTTTATCATCCACTATGTAGTTCCTTCCCTGTGGGGAGGTGACCCGCCCTTTTTGGTTACTTCTGCCTGAAGTACATTTAAACTGTGGACCCTGTGATTCCCTATTCATAAAGTGTGGTAAAAGTGATAGAGCAGGGCAGGATGACTGTCCTTGGGGCTCTATGTTAGGACAGGATTGCTGTCCTAAGGGTTGTAAAGTTAAACAGGGGTGCTGCCATGGCAGGGCTAGAGCAGGACAGAATAGGTATCCTTAAGGCTCTAAAGGAGAATAGGGTTGTTGTCCCATAGGCTCTACAGAAGGACAGGTTTGCTGCCCTGGAGTGTCAGGGGTGGTGCAGGGTTGCTGCACGAACGTTTCTCTGGGAGGGCAGGAGGGCTGCTCCAAGTTTTCTAAGACAGGGAATATTTGTTTTTCTGTCTTAGGTTCCTTCCAGAGGGGTACTTTTACCCCGGGAGCTCAGCTGTAATAGCTTTTGCTTCCTGTGGTACAGGCTCCACCCAGGGGGTGGTATCCTCCCTCAGAGGAATGGGATCCTTAGTGGGAGGGTGGGCAGTGGTCAATTTGGTACCCTGTTTGCCTGTGTTTTTAGGAGTGTCCTGGGCCATTATTCCAGACTCTAGGGCTCCTTCCCTACTTCGCTCGTTATTCTGCTCGGAGATTAAAGGGAGCAAATGCTTGGGGATGCACAGCATGGCTGCATGGGCAAAGAACTCTACCTCAGCCCAATTATTCCCTATGAGACACTCAACAGGTAGTTTAGGTGAGACTACCACCAGTTTTAGGACAGTAACTCTACCCCAGCTAAAGTGTACTACAACTAAGGTGAGGGACTGAGTGGAGTTATTCACATCAGTGACTTGGTACTTGTGACCAAGTAGGTGTTGTGCAGGTGACACTACCTTTTCAGTAACTATGGTGATACTAGCCCCTGTGTCCCTGTAGGCCTCAGCCTCAACATAACTTACCTGAATGTGCTGCTTGTACGTACCCATATTAAGGGGGCAAGCAGCTAGGGTGGCAAGGCCAGTGCCACCCTGGGAGACAGAAACTGTCTTAGGGGTCTCTATGCCTACCCCAGATTTGACTATGGACCCAAAGGTGAACCCAACTACACTTTTGGGCTGACTAGTGCCAGTAGTTCCACTACTAATACTACTACTACTAGGTGAACTAGGAGAGGAAGTGGATGTAATAGTGGTGGAAGGCTCAAGGCCTTTACCAGGACGAGAGCTGTCCCCTGGCTTATGGCCTTTATTTCTACACACATAGCACCAAGGTTGTTTACTGTGTGCAGAGGAGGAAGAGGTTTTAGACCCACGCCCAGAGGAGTTTTGTGGGCCTGATGAGGAGTCTTTACTTTTGTCTTTGTCCCCACCCTTGTCCTGAGACTTACCTGTTTCCTTTTTCTTATCTTTGTCACCCCCTGTATGATATTTCCTGCTCACTCTTGTTCTGACCCATTTGTCTTCCTTCTTTCCCAATTCTTGGGGAGAAGTAAGATCGGAGTTTACCAGGTACTGGTGCAACAAATCAGACACACAGTTGTTGAGATTATGCTCTCTCAGAATTAGATTACACAAGCCCTCAAAGTCACTGACTTTGCTACCATGTAACCAGCTTTCCAAATCCTTTACAGCAGTCCACAAAATCAATCCAATGTTGGGAGGACTCTTTCTTGGTCTCTCTGAATTTAATCCTATACTCTTCAGTAGTGAGACCAAATCCTTCTAGCAGAGCGGATTTAAACACTGTGTAGTTATCAGCATCCTCCTCTCTGACAGTAAGAAGCCTATCCCTACCCTTGTCAGAGAAGGAGAGCCAAAGAATAGCAGCCCAATGTCTCTGGGGGACATTCTGAACTTTACAGGCAGCAAACCACTTCTGGATGTCATTCCCCATCTTGTATGGGGGTACAACCTTACTAAGATTTCTGAAATCAAAAGAGTCCCCCCCCGACCCTAGGTTCCCTGAAACCAAAGTTACTGCTGCCACCATGAGGTGTTAACCTCAATCCCTGCCTCTCTCTCTCCACTGCCAAGGCCTCTCTATCTAGGGCTAGTTGTTGCTGCTGCAGCCTCAGTTTTGCCTCCTCCAGGCTTAGTTTCTTAAGTTCCCTATCTAAGGAGTAATCTGGAGTTGAGCAGTTTCTCCCCTCTTATAGAGAGGTAACATGAGAGTGGCAGGATGAGGATCTGTCCCTGGGTGTGGTGACCCTCTGAACTAGTCTCCTGGGAACAAAGGTGGGCCTACTGACATGGCCACCCTTGGCACTACCTGTAGTGCTCCCAGCTACATTAGGGGTTTTTCTAGAGAACCTGTGATCCTCTGAGGACCCCCCCCCACCCGACCCGCCTCAGTGTTCAGACCCTCTCTTTCTAACAATGGTTGGGGGGTAGACTCTTCTTCCTCCTCCTCCTCCTGGTTACCAGCTTGTTCCTGGTCATCCTGGAGGAGCAGATCAGGTGTGTGGTGGGTACCTACATGTAAAGAAATGGCTCCCTGTTGCAGTTACCCCCCACTTTTTGCCTGATACTGATGCTGACTTGACTGAGAAGTGTGCTGGGACCCTGCTAACCAGGCCCCAGCACCAGTGTTCTTTCACCTAAAATGTACCATTGTCTCCACAATTGGCACAACCCTGGCACCCAGGTAAGTCCCTTGTAACTGGTACCAAGGGCCCGGATGCCAGGGAGTCTCTAAGGGCTGCAGCATGTCTTATGCCACCCTAGGGACCCCTCACTCAGCACAGACACACTGCTTGCCAGCTTGTGTGTGCTGGTGGGGAGAAAATGACTAAGTCGACATGGCACTCCCCTCAGGGTGCCATGCCAACCTCACACTGCCTGTGGCATAGGTAAGTCACCCCTCTAGTAGGCCTTACAGCCCTAAGGCAGGGGGCACTATACCACAGGTGAGGGCATAGGTGCATGAGCACTATGCCCCTACAGTGTCTAAGCAAAACCTTACACATTGTAAGTGCAGGGTAGCCATAAGAGTATAAGGTCTGGGAGTCTGTCAAAAACGAACTCCACAGCTCCATAATGGCTACACTGAATACTGGGAAGTTTAGTATCAAACTTCTCAGAATAATAAACCCACACTGATGCCAGTGTTGGATTTATTAAAAAATGCACACAGAGGGCATCTTAGAAATACCCCTTGTATTTTACCCAATTGTTCAGTGCAGGACTGACTGGTCTGTGCCAGCCTGCTGCTGAGAGACGAGTTTCTGACCCCATGTGGTGAGGGCCTTTGTGCTCTCTGGGGACAGAGACAAAAGCCTGCTCTGGGTGGAGATGCTTCACACCTCCCCCCTGCAGGAACTGCAACACCTAGCAGTGAGCCTCAAAGGCTCAGGCTTCGTGTTACAATGCCCCAGGGCACTCCAGCTAGTGGAGATGCCCGCCCCCTGGACACAGCCCCCACTTTTGGCAGCAAGTCCAGGAGAGATAATGAGAAAAACAAGGAGGAGTCACTGGCCAGTCAGGACAGCCCCTAGGGTGTCCTGAGCTGAGGTGACTCTGACTTTTAGAAATCCTCCATCTTGCAGATGGAGGATTCCCCCAATAGGATTAGGGATGTGCCCCCCTCCCCTCAGGGAGGAGGCACAAAGAGGGTGTAGCCACCCTCAAGGACAGTAGCCATTGGCTACTGCCCTCCCAGACCTAAACACACCCCTAAATTCAGTATTTAGGGGCACCCCAGAACCTAGGAAATCAGATTCCTGCAACCTAAGAAGAAGAGGACTGCAAAGCTGAAAAACCCTGCAGAGAAGACGGAGACACCAACTGCTTTGGCCCCAGCTTTACCGGCCCACTTCTAAAGACACTGCTCCAGCGACGCTTTCCCCAGGGACCAGAGACCTCTGAATCCTCCGAGGACTGCCCTGCTCTAGAAGGACCAAGAAACTCCTGAGGACAGCGGCTCTGTTCACCCAAGAATGCAACTTTGTTTCCAAAGGAGCAACTTTTAAAACAACTGCGTTTCCCGCCGGAAGCGTGAGACTTGCTACTCTGCACCCGACGCCCCCGACTCGACTTGTGGAGAAACAACACTTCAGGGAGGACTCCCCGGCGACTACGAGACTGTGAATAGCCAGAGTTGCCCCCAACCCTGAGCCCCCCCCAGCGACGCCTGCAGAGGGAATCCCGAGGCTCCCCCTGACCGCGACTGCCTGACTCCCAGATCCCGACGCCTAGAAAAGACTCTGCACCCGCAGCCCCCAGGACCTGAAAGATCGGAACTCCAGTGCAGGACTGACCCCCAGGAGGCCCTCTCCCTTGCCCAGGTGGGCGCTACCCCGAGGAGCCCCCCCCTTGCCTGCTTACATCGCTGAAGAGACCCCTTGGTCTCCCATTGATTTCAACTACAAACCCGACGCGTGTTTGCACACTGCACCCGGCCGCCCCGGTGCTGCTGAGGGTGTACTTTCTGTGCTAACTTGTGTCCCCCCTGATGCCCTACAAAACCCCCCTGGTCTGCCCTCCGAAGACGCGGGTACTTACCTGCTAGCAGACTGGAACCGGGGCACCCCCTTCTCCATTGAAGCCTAAGCGTTTTGGGCACCACTTTGAACTCTGCACCTGACCAGCCCTGAGCTGCTGGTGTGGTAACTTTGGGGTTGCTCTGAACCCCCAACGGTGGGCTACCTTGGACCCAAACTTGAACCCTGTAGGTGGTTTACTTACCTGCAAGAACTAACAAACTCTTACTCCCCCTAGGAACTGTGAAAATTGCACTGTGTCTAGTTTTAAAATAGCTATATGTGATTTATTTGAAAAGTATATATGCTATTTTGATTATTCAAAGTTCCTAAAGTACCTGCCTGCAATACCTTCATTTAAAGTATTACATGTAAAATCTTGAACCTGTGGTTCTTAAAATAAACCAATAAAAGATATTTTTCTATACAAAAACCTATTGGCCTGGAATTGTCTCTGAGTGTGTGTTCCTCATTTATTGCTTGTGTGTGTACAACAAATGCTTAACACTACTCCTTTGCTAAGCCTACTGCTCGACCACACTACCACAAAATAGAGCATTAGTATTATCTCTTTTTGCCACTATCTTACCTCTAAGGGGAACCCTTGGACTCTGTGCATACTATTCCTTACTTTGAAATAGTGCATACAGAGCCAACTTCCTACATTGGTGGATCAGCGGTGGGATACAAGACTTTGCATTTGCTGGACTACTCAGCCAATACCTGATCACACAACTAAATTCCAAAAACTGTCATTAGAAATTGATTTTTACAATTTGTGCTATTTTTCTAAATTCTTAAAAGTCCTGCTAGGGCCTTGTGTTAGTCCCTGTTAGCATTTCTTTTAGAGTTTAAAAGTTTTATGAAAGTTAGAATTAAGTTCTAGAGATAGTTTTAGATTCTTAAAAAGTATTCCAACTTTTAGAAACATAGGGGGTCATTCTGACTCCCGCCGGCCGCGGTAACTGCAGGGCCGGCGGGAGCCGCCAGAATACCGCTGCGCGGTCAATAGACCGCCGGGGTTATTCTGAGTTTCCCGCTGGGCTGGCGGGCGACCGCCAGAAGGCCACCCGCCAGCCCAGCGGGAAACCCCCTTCCATGAGGATGCCGGCTCCGAATGGAGCCGGCGGAGTGGAAGGGGTGCGACGGGTGCAGTTGCACCCGTCGTGATTTTCAGTGTCTGCTTGGCAGACACTGAAAATCTTGGTGGGGCCCTGTTAGGGGGCCCCACGACACCCCTTACCGCCATCCTGATCCTGGCAGCCAAAGCCGCCAGGAACAGGATGGCGGTAAGGGGGTCGGAATCCCCATGGCGGCGCAGCAAGCTGCGCCGCCGTGGAGGATTCCCCAGGGCAGCGGGAAACCGGCAGTACACCGCCGGTTTCCCGTATCTGACCGCGGCTGTACCGCCGCGGTCAGAATGCCCATGGGAGCACCGCCAGCCTGTTGGCGGTGCTCCCGCGGTCGTTGGCCCTGGCGGTCCATGACCGCCAGGGTCAGAATGACCCCCATAATGCCTGGTGCAGATGAGAATGTGGTGGAACTCGACCTCATACCTTACCTCCATCTTAAGATGAGGGAGCTAAGGTCTTTCTGCAAAATAAAGAAAATCCCAGTTGGCTTAAGACCCTCCAAACAACAGCTCCAGGAGCTTTTGGCAGAGTTTGAAAAAGCCAACCCCTCTGAGGATGACAACCCAGAGGATGATGATAGTGACTTGGAGGAGAATTCCCGCCTTCCAGTCCTAATTAGGGAACCCAAGGACCCTCAATCCCTGATTCCAAATGTGTTAGTCAGAGATGCTGCTTCCCTCACAGGAGGGGCCAGCACCTCTGAAATCACTGAGGATAGCCTCAGTGAAGATGACCTCCTGTTAGCCAGGATGGCCAAAAGATTGGCTTTGGAGAGACAGCTCCTAGCCATAGAAAGGGAAAGACAAGAGATGGATTTTGGTCCCATCCATGGTGGCAGCAACTTAGATAGGGTCAGAGATTCTCCTGTAATGCTGAAAATCCCTAAAGGGATTGTAACTAAATATAAAGATGGTGATGACATCACCAAATGGTTCACAGCTTTTGAGAGGGCTTGTGCAACCAGAAAAGTAAACAGATCTCACTTGGGTGCTCTCCTTTGGGAAATGTTCACTGGAAAGTGTAGGGATAGACTCCTCACACGCTCTGGAAAAGATGCAGAATCCTATGACCTCATGAAGGCTACCCTGATTGAGGGCTTTGGATTCTCCACTGAGGAGTACAGGATTAGGTTCAGGGGGGCTCAAAAATCCTCGAGCCAGACCTGGGTTGATTTTGTTGACTACTCAGTGAAAACACTGGATGGTTGGGTAACTGGAAATGAAGTGCATGACTATGTTGGGCTTTATAATTTGTTTATGAAAGAACACATTTTAAGTAACTGCTTCAATGAAAAGTTGCATCAGTATCTGGTAGAGCTAGGTCCAATTTCTCCCCAAGAATTGGGAAAGAAGGCAGACCACTGGGTCAAGACTAGGGTAACCAAAACTTCCACTGGGGGTGACCAAAAGAAAGGGGTTACAAAGCCTCCCCACGAGAAAGTGGGTGACACTAGAAACAAAGAAAAAGAGTCCTCTGAAGGCCCCCAAAAACCAGAACAGGTGGGTGGGCCCCAAGACACAACCCAAAACAAAGGTGGGTAAGAACTGGGATGCCACTAAGGCATGGTGCCATAACTGTAGACAGACAGGGCACCACACCAAGGACACTTCTTGTCCCAAAAACAAACCCCCTAGCAAAATCCCAGGGGTGACCAGTGTAGCCATTGGGGATGACTCCTCAGATGAGGAGGTCTTCATAGCCTTCAACTGGAAAAAGGGCCCCACGGGTGAGTTGGAGATTCCAGAGGGAAGTAGACACTTCCACCACCTACTGGTGAATGGAATCCCAGCCACTGCCCTGAGAGACACTTGTGCCAGTCACACTATTGTGCATGACAGGGTGGTGTTCTCAAACCAGTACATCCCAGGTGAGACTGCCAGAGTAAGAGTTACCCCAGATAGGGTCACTGATAGGCCTGTGGCTTTTGTGCCCATAGAAGTGGGTGGGACTTTTAGCTGGAGAAGGGTGGTAGTCAGTACTGACCTCCCCCTTGATTGTCTCCTTGGAAATGACTACCCAGAGGTTAGTCAGAGCCCAAGAGAGGAACTGGTCCAGTGCCAGTCCTCTCCCAAGGATTCTGGAGGTGCTACCCCTGCAGTAACTGCAAGTAGGCCCCAGAAGAAAAAGGAAAGAAAACAGAGTAGGAAAGGTGGCCCTTTAGCCAAGGTTCCAGCAAGCCAAGGAGATTCTGCTCCAGTAGGGGAGAACTCCAAAAATGACACTGATAAAGTCCAACCTGACCCACAAGAAGTCCTGGCTAGTCAGGCAACTGTTAAACCTGAGTGGGCGGCTCCTCAGTTAACAGAAGAAAGAGTGGAAGAAGGGTGTTTATTACAAGATGTAGTAACACCCCACTCTTACACAGCAGACAGGCACCTTGAACCCAAAGAAGCCTGTAACTTAGCCCCTTCCCTTGTAGGTGAAGAGCTAAAGGTGTGGTTCTGGGCACTGACAGTTGTCAGTGGCCTCTGCTGGGTGTTAGCCTTTATGGCTGCACTATCCTTGGCATGATGGTCTGACCCCATGCCAAATAGCAAGTTAGGCCCCCTGACCTTGTTGGTCATGGTGGGGTTACTCCAGCTCTGGGTAACCTCTTTGGGTAAGCTAGGGGTGACCATGGCCAAGATAAGATTAGCAGAGGTGGATACCTCTAACCCCAAAATAGAGAGAATGGGTGGAGACATTAAAAGCACAGACAAGAGGCAATTCAGACTAGGTCCTATCACTGTGGAAGTGGGTCAGTTCCCCGGAGGGAATGACCTGAACAGAAGGATGTAAGGCAGAGTAGGCCCTGCAACAAACCAGCCTATTTCCTCTACTCTTCCTCGCCTGACAGACTAGGAAGACTCTCCCAGCTTTGGCTTAGTCTCCTGGCCTGTGGGCTGGGGGGAGGGGGGCTTGTGTAAAGAAATGGCTCCCTGTTGCAGTTACCCCCCACTTTTTGCCTGTCACTGATGCTGACTTGCCTGAGAAGTGTGCTGGGACCCTGCTAACCAGGCCCCAGCACCAGTGTTCTTTCACCTAAAATGTACCACTGTCTCCACAATTGGCACAACCCTGGCACCCAGGTAAGTCCCTTGTAACTGGTACCCCTGGTACCAAGGGCCCGGATGCCAGGGAAGGTCTCTAAGGGCTGCAGCATGTCTTATGCCACCCTAGGGACCCCTCACTCAGCACAGACACACTGCTTGCCAGCTTGTGTGTGCTGGTGGGGAGAAAATGACTAAGTCGACATGGCACTCCCCTCAGGGTGCATGCCAACCTTACACTGCCTGTGGCATAGGTAAGTCATCCCTCTAGCAGGCCTTACAGCCCTAAGGCAGGGTGCACTATATCTTTTGCCTTTATCCCAACTTCTTATGCAGACGACACTCAGATTATCATCCCGATTAACAAAGATATGGAGGAAGTGGCCACCCGCTTCAACGCCTGCATGACAGCAGTGAACAACTGGATGAAGGCCAATTGGCTAAAACTTAATTGCGAAAAAAATGAGATTCTGTGCTTTGGGATCAAGAGGTAACATTGGTCTTCCATCTGGTGGCCTAAAGAGTGTGGCACTCTTCCTGTGCCAGGGTCTACCTCGAGGAATTTTGGATTATTATTTGACGACCAATTGTCGTTCAAACCCCAGATCAATCAGATAATTAAGACCTGTATGTGGACTCTGAAGAAACTAAAAAAAAGTGTTTCCTTTTATTCCACAATCTTGCAGAACTACTGCTACTCTGGCTCTAGTCATTTCCAGACTGGATTACGGGAATGCGCTTCTGCTCAACTTGGATAAAGAATCGCTGAATAAGCTACAGTTGATGCAGAATAATGCTGCTAGGCTTCTACTGAAACTGCCCCGTGGGGCCTCTGCTAAGAGGTGCCTCAGAAATCTACACTGGCTTCCGGTAGCCCAGTGGATCTCCTTTAAGGCTCTCTGCATTACTCACAAGGCCGTCCATGGGATTGGGCCTAAGGCATTAACCACCAAGCTGCAATGGTATAGATCTAATAGGCTGTTGCGATCTGCCTCTGCCTATCGAATCCAAACTTCCAGCACCAAAAAGGTGAAGTGGGGAGATAGAGCGTTCACCATTGCGGCTGCTAAAATCTGGAATTCACTCCCACTGGATTTAAGGCAAGAACACAATTATCTAACATTTAGGAGACTGGCCCAGACCTGGCTCTTCCCGCAATAAGGTTTGGAGTCTCCTTGTTAGTAGACCCTGCCTCACCCAGTTAGCGCTTCGATGCCCTAGGGCCGGAATACGCTTTATAAATACTCAATACATACAATACATACATACACTATACCACAGGTGAGGGCATAGGTGCATGAGCACTATGCCCCTACAGTGTCTAAGCAAAACCTTAGACATTGTAAGTGCAGGGTAGCCATAAGAGTGTATGGTCTGGGAGTCTGTCAAAAACGAACTCCACAGCTCCATAATGACTACACTGAATACTGGGAAGTTTAGTATCAAACTTCTCAGAATAATAAACCCACACTGATGCCAGTGTTGGATTTATTAAAAAATGCACACATAGGGCATCTTAGAGATACCCCCTTTATTTTACCCAATTGTTCAGTGCAGGACTGACTGGTCTGTGCCAGCCTGCTGCTGAGAGACGAGTTTCTGACCCCATGTGGTGAGGGCCTTTGTGCTCTCTGGGGATAGAAACAAAAGCCTGCTCTGGGTGGAGATGCTTCACACCTCCCCCCTGCAGGAACTGTAACACCTAGCAGTGAGCCTCAAAGGCTTAGGCTTCGTGTTACAATGCCCCAGGGCACTCCAGCTAGTGAAGATGCCCGCCCCCTGGACACAGCCCCCACTTTTGGCAGCAAGTCCAGGAGAGATAATGAGAAAACGAAGGAGGAGTCACTGGCCAGTCAGGACAGCCCCTAGGGTGTCCTGAGCTGAGGTGACTCTGACTTTTAGAAATCCTCCATCTTGCAGATGGAGGATTCCCCCAATAGGATTAGGGATGTACCCCCCTCCCCTCAGGGAGGAGGCACAAAGAGGGTGTAGCCACCCTCAAGGACAGTAGCCATTGGCTACTGCCCTCCCCGACCTAAACACACCCCTAAATTCAGTATTTAGGGGCACCCCAGAACCTAGGAAATCAGATTCCTGCAACCTAAGAAGAAGAGGACTGCTAAGCTGAAAAACCCTGCAGAGAAGACGGAGACACCAACTGCTTTGGCCCCCGCTCTACCGGCCTGTCTCCCCACTTCTAAAGACACTGCTCCAGCGACGCTTTCCCCAGGGACCAGCGACCTCTGAATCCTCCGAGGACTGCCCTGCTCTAGAAGGACCAAGAAACTCCTGAGGACAGCGGCTCTGTTCACCCAAGACTGCAACTTTGTTTCCAAAGGAGCAACTTTTAAAACAACTGCGTTTCCCGCTGGAAGCGTGAGACTTGCTACTCGGCACCCGACGCCCCCGACTCGACTTGTGGAGAAACAACACTTCAGGGAGGACTCCCCGGCGACTACGAGACTGTGAGTAGCCAGAGTTGCCCCCCCCTGTGCCCCCACAGCGACGCCTGCAGAGGGAATCCCGAGGCTCCCCCTGACCGCGACTGCCAGACTCCCAGATCCCGATGCCTGGAAAAGACTCTGCACCCGCAGCCCCCAGGACCTGAAAGATAGGAACTCCAGTGCAGGAGTGACCCCCAGGAGGCCCTCTCCGTTGCCCAGGTGGTGGCTACCCCGAGGAGCCCCCCCTTGCCTGCTTGCATCGCTGAAGAGACCCCTTGGTCTCCCATTGATTTCAACGACAAACCCGACGCGTGTTTGCACACTGCACCCAGCCGCCCCGTGCTGCTGAGGGTGTACTTTCTGTGCTAACTTGTGTCCCCCCCGGTGCCCTACAAAACCCCCCTGGTCTGCCCTCCGAAGACGTGGGTACTTACCTGCTGGCAGACTGGAACCGGGGCACCCCCTTCTCCATTGAAGCCTATGCGTTTTGGGCACCACTTTGAACTCTGCACCTGACCGGCCCTGAGCTGCTGGTGTGGTAACTTTGGGGTTGCTCTGAACCCCCAACGGTGGGCTACCTTGGACCCAAACTTGAACCCCGTAGGTGGTTTACTTACCTGCAAGAACTAACAAACTCTTACTCCCCCTAGGAACTGTGAAAATTGCACTAAATGTCGGGAACCATCCTTTTTTACAACTTTTTTATTACGAAAGTCGTGGTTAATGAAAGCGTAACAATGCTTTTTTTAACCACGACTTCGTATTTTTGTGCCTTAACTACGTATGTTCTGAACAACGAACATGCGTGGTTAAGGAACAAAGAAGGGAGTTGGCGAAGGTAAGTGGTGGGTTTAGGTTTTGGGGTGGGGTTGGGGGGGTGGGGCGTTTTTGGTTTTGGGGAGGGGGTGGGGGTGGGGGTTAGGGGGTTTTAGGTTTTGGGGTGGGGTTGGGGGGTGGGACGTTTTTTGTTTTGGGGAGGGGGTGGGGGTTAGGGGGTTTTAGGTTTTGGGGTGGGGTTGGGGGGGTGGGGCGTTTTTGGTTTTGGGGAGTGGGTGAGGGGTCAGGGGGTTTTAGGTTTTGGGGTGGGGTTGGGGGGGTGGGGCGTTTTTGGTTTTGGGGAGGGGGTGGGGGATCAGGGGGTTTTAGGTTTTGGGGTGGGGTTGGGGGGGTGGTGCGTTTTTGGTTTTGGGGAGTGGGTGGGGGGTCAGGGGGTTTTAGGTTTTAGGGTGGGGTTGGGGGGTGGGGCGTTTTTGGTTTTGGGGAGTGGGTGGGGGGTCAGGGGTGGGGCGTTTTTGGTTTTGGGGAGTGGGTGGGGGTCAGGGAGTTTTAGGTTTTAGGGTGGGGGGTGGGGCGTTTTTGGTTTTGGGGAGTGGGTGGGGGGTCAGGGGGTTTTAGGTTGTGGGGTGGGGTTGGGGGGTGGGGTGAGGGATGTAGGGTGAATGGTGCCTATTGCTAATGATTTTATCGGGAATGCCTTTACAACGAAATATCGTTGTTAAGGCATTCGTGGTAAAATCATTAGTAGTAGCAACGAGGTCGGTGTTCCTAACTCGTTGTTAAGGTTAGTAGTTGTTTTTAATTCGGTGTTCCGTCATATAATCCTAAATGTCTAGTTTTAAAATAGCTATATGTGATTTATTTGAAAAGTATATATGCTATTTTGATTATTCAAAGTTCCTAAAGTACCTACCTGCAATACCTTTCATTTAAAGTATTACATGTAAAATCTTGAACCTGTGGTTCTTAAAATAAACCAAGAAAATATATTTTTCTATACAAAAACCTATTGGCCTGGAATTGTCTCTGAGTGTGTGTTCCTCATTTATTGCTTGTGTGTGTACAACAAATGCTTAACACTACTCCTTTGATAAGCCTACTGCTCGACCACACTACCACAAAATAGAGCATTAGTATTATCTCTTTTTGCCACTATCTTACCTCTAAGGGGAACCCTTGGACTCTGTGCATACTATTCCTTACTTTGAAATAGTGCATACAGAGCCAACTTCCTACACTACGGTACTTACACCTTATACCAGGTCCAGGTATCTTCTCTCAGTGAAGTGTAGGCAGTGTCTAGAAGCCAGTCTCTCTAGAAGTAGCTGGGGATGAGCAGCCAAGTCGTATCTTGGAGACATTCAAAGCTCATGCAATACCACTACAGGCACTCAGTACTTACACACAAGAAAGAAAACACTTGGTTGTACTAAAATAAAGGAACTTTATTTTTGGAACACAGTATCAGAAAATACTAGAGAGGCAACCCTCCAATAGGAGGTAAGTAAATACACTATGTATATACACAAATAAACAGTAAGGGGCGTAAAAAGTTTAGGAAACAGTGTAAAATAGCAATAAGCAATATTCCTGGGGGATCCCAGACCATATACTAAGAAAGTGGAATGTGAACACAGGGCCCCCACCTAGGTAGGTAAATCATGTAGAGGGGAGCTGGGAGTACTAGGAAACCACACAGGTAAGTAATGCAGTACCCCCCAGCAACCAGGAATGCAGGAGTAAAAACACTGGATTTCCCTAAAACCACCCCAAAGGATGAAAAGAAGAAAAAGAAGACATCCATCCCTGCATGAAATCAGGAGTGGATTACTGGAGATGGAGACCTGTGGAGAGAGGGTGCCAAGTCCAGAAGTGTCTGTGGCGTCCGGGGGGGGGGGGGGGGAGTAGAAGATGCTACAGACCCACAGGTACCTTTTGGAGTTTGTTGACAAAGAAAGAAGACAGGTCAGCACTGCAACACAGAAGCTGGAGAAGAGTTCCTGATGCATGCAAAAGGTGTCCCACGCTGGAAGCTGGATTGCAGATGGGTGTCGGTAAAGGATTTCCACCAACAAGCCTTGGCAAAGGCAAATTTACTGTTGGAGGAAAAGAGGTCCTGCCGGGGATAAGCAAGGCCCACAAGGACTGTACCCAGGAGGGGGAGTCATCGGCGACCCTCTGTGTCATAGAAGGCCCACAGGCGCAGAGGCAGCACCCACAGGTGTCCCTCAGGACAGGGACACAGAAGTCTCTGAAGCAGCCCATGTGGCACCACAGAAGTTGCTCCCACGTCGCCGGAGGACCACGCAGAGGCCCAGGAGTTGCAGGAGGAAGTGCTGGGGGCTGGAGCTACACCTTGCCTGAAGTTCCTCTTGGAGTTGTAGCAAATAAGCCTTGGCAGCTGCAAAGGACGCGGTGCACAGGGGTGCTGTCTTGCGTAGAGTGGAAAGAACTTACCAACACCAAAGTGCGACAGCTGGTAAGGAGGACCAAGGAAGACTCTCCGGACCACCACTTTGAAGCAGGACCCACGCCACTCAGGAAGTGGGGAGGTCCACCCAGCCGGTCGTTGTTGCAGCCAGGTACCTGTTGTTACAGGGAAGTGATGCCTTCATCCCAAGGGAGATTCCTTTTCTTCTTGTGCAGGCTGAAGAGTTGCAGACGTCTGAGGATGCACAGCCGGGGAAATGTTGCAGAGCTGGCAGGAATTCTGGATACAATATTGCAGAAGAGTTTTTCTGTGGATCTGCAGCTTGTAGGTTCCTGGTGGGTCCAGTCGTGGTTCCGGAGGCCAGAAGTTCGAAGCAGAGGTGTCCTGCTGGAGTCTTGCAAGCTGAATCTGAGGACCCATCCCAGAGGGTGCCTCTGATATCACCTGCCTGGCCTGGCCACTCAGATGCTCCCAGAGTTCCCTGCCAACCTTGGAAACAAGATAGCAAAACCCAGGGACTCTCTGGAGGAGCTCTGGGCACCACCCCTAGGCTGGTGATGGACAGGGGAGTGGTCACTCTCCTTTCCATTATCCAGTTTTGTGCCAGAGCAGGGGCTGGGGGTCTCTGAACCGGTGTGGACTAGTTTATGCACAGAGGGCACCAAATGTGCCCTTCAAAGCAAACCATTGACTTGGGGAGGCTACCCCTCCCATGCCAGTCACGCCTTTTCCCAAAGGAAGAGGGTGTTACCTCCCTCTCCCAAAGGAAATCCTTTGTTTTGCTTTCCTGGGCTTGATCAGATCAAGCAGCAGGAGGGTAGAAACCTGTCTGATGGGTGGAAGCAGCTGGGCTGCCCGGAAAACCCAGTAAGACTGGTAGTAGCAATGCTGGGTGGGTCCTCTAAGGAGCCCCCACAGTGCATGGAATCACACTTCCAATCATTGCAACAGTATTGGGGTATGATTTGGACATGTTCGATACCAAACATGCCCAGGTTTGGAGCTACCATTATATAGCTGGACATAGGTAGTGACCTATGTCTGGTAAACATAAAATGGTGTCCCTGCACTCACGAAGTCCAGTAAAATGGGGCTGGAGTTCGTGGGGCACCTCTGCTAGTGCAAGGGTGCCCTCAAACACAGGTACCTGCACCACACCCTCTGGGCTGAGAGGGCCAATTATGTGTGTGTGTGTGTGTGTGTATTAATCTATATCTGCCCCCTTACCCGCCCCTAATTCAATAACAAGGAACACTCATCCAAAATGGCCTCTGCGTTTACAATGAAAAATGTGCATTTTTAGCCCTTCATTTACTTTCAAAACTATTCTTTTAGGCTTTCTTTTCTAGACAGCATCAACGTTGCCACGGGATACCAGGCACATAGAATTAAGTACCGACAAATCGCTCAAAACGCGATGTGTTTTAAGATTTTTTTTTTTTTACTAATTTGTGTACTGCAAGGATCTTCATTAAACACACCACATAATTGCATCGGAGGAATAGGTCACTGTTCTGCTGGTCCAAATATCATTGTCGCACCTCGTAAACTGAGGGTACTTTAAGATTCAAGTTTGTTGGGCCGTTTTTGGGCAATCGACTACTTTTCCTGCGCAGTGGCGAATGGCTGCTCGCGTATTCACTAACGCGCGACTTAAAGTTCTCGCGAGAATAGGGAAGTTCCGAAATTCCCCCGCAGGCCCTCCTCCTTTCTCTTTCCGCCATATTGCAGGACCGGTGAGTAGCTGGTCTTGTAGTGGCCTTATTAGAATCGGTACGATATCGCTTTCATCCTATCTTCTATTCTTATTTTGTAGTGCGGGCTGAATAGTACGTTTTTCGGCCATCTGTTCAGCTTCATTTTTGGCTCCGGGGTCCCTGGGAAGTGGATACGCCGCAATAGTTTTTTTCGCCAGTGGGTGAAGAAGCCCATGTTTTCTCCATTTAGTGGGATTGTTGGTCTCCGCGGAATTTCGGGCTGTACAGGTCTAATCCTCCCCTTGTGAAAGCGGTATCAGGGTCCCCGACAAGCTGTTAGGGTGCGGGTCGCATGTGAACAATCAGCAGTTCTCCTTCTGCATATCCAGTGGCTGATCCATATACTGAACAGTTATAGATTGTTTACTGCAGAAGCACTATGTATGTAAATAATGATGTGCCACCCAGTCTGTCGTCGTAAATTGAACCACAGAACATGCAATGATTCTAACATTAACAGCACCCTTTTTCGGCTGCAGTTGATTCAGTAAATGAACACTGTACCACAGTGAGAAAGTGGCACTCGGTTGTACGGCTGTGCTCTCATCTTTTAGCGAATTGTTATTGTGTGTTGTCTTATTTCCTCATGTTGGCTATGTGGGGCGCAAGATGACAGCTTTCCTGCGCTGGATCCATGTTTCGTTGATAGGCTTTTATCATCCTGCTTTCTAGTTTGCGCTAATCTGGCGGCCTCATGAACGTTTACAGGACCTTTAAGGGATGTGCGCTTTATTACGCGAACTTTGAAGAACCCCCCTTCATTCTAGGTTAAAACGTGTTTCTGGAATAGGAACGTTTTCGGTTGTTCGCGAAGCCAATTTCCGCATGTTAGAATTTTGTAGAAAGCGTATACGTTTCTCATACATGCCCAATCGATTCAATCAAAAACTTTATTCGGATGCTTCGATTCAGGCGGGCGACACCTTTTTCTTGAAGCAACCAAACGTGGCTTTTTTGGCTTTCTCTCGTCTGGACTTGCCTCCGCTTCATTAGACGTCGGTGGGGGGGAATTAATCCTCCCAATTTTATTTTTCTTAGTCCCCTGCATTCCACTTCTAAAATGTTGGCAAGACCCGTCGCGTCCAACTTTGTGTTTCTTTTTGCTCTTGATTTGCCCTGGTGCGTAACCAGAGAGCAATCTGCACGTGTTTATTTTTCTTCCTTTTTGCTGTACATCTTGCGATGTTAAACCTATCATTCTGTTCCATTTTTTATCACGAGCACTTGGGAGACCGTCGTATTAATTACGTTGCGTTTATGTCCATGAGTATTTGACTTTACATTTATGTTAAGGAAGGGCGGCGTTTTGTTTTCTAATTGGCATTTTGTTACTTTCGTTGAACAGGCACCATGGTGCGCATGAATGTTCTTGCAGATGCTCTGAAAAGCATCAACAATGCAGAAAAACGTGGAAAACGCCAGGTTCTGATAAGACCGTGCTCCAAAGTCATCGTGCGTTTCTTAACTGTGATGATGAAACATGGTAAGTGGCTTATTTAGTAATTTTCTTTATAGTAAATGCATCCGAGATCACTTACGAGTCATATAATGTGTTGGTTAGATTTTTTCCTTCTGGTGCGTCGGAATGCATGTGAAAAATTAAACAAATTAACTGGGTTCATCCCGGTCCGTTTCCTGCCCTCTTTCTTTGAACCTGCTGTGACTTAAGAAACAAAGTGTGTTTCTATGAAGATGATGGCTGTGGGCATATAAGGGTTACACTGTGCGGTCTTTGGAAGGGGGGGTGGAGGGGGCTCCTGAAAGTTAAGTGATCGCCTAATCTGTGGTGGCTGCCTTTTCAGGGTTCTAATTCCGACAAACCCTGGCAGAACAGCCAAATTAGTTGGATGGTATATTGCCTCACCCGGTTGCAGGGTAGTGAGTCTATTTGAATGAACATTTACTAATACCACAATCAATATGCTTTTGTCCAAACATGTTTATTTTTTTATAGTCTCATAAATGACTAACTTGGCACGATCTGGATTTTTACAGGCTACATTGGTGAATTTGAAATCATTGATGATCACAGAGCTGGGAAAATTGTTGTGAACCTCACTGGCAGATTAAATAAGGTTTGAAATTGACTGTTTATCCTTTGTGTCTCGGATTTGCTTCTGTTTCGATACCTTATTAGCAACGTCCTACTTACTGTCTTAAACTCTGTTCTGCTCCCAACCTTATTACGTTTCCAGACGTGGTACAATCACTGTCTTAATTTTCTTTTAACGAACCCCTGAAAATCGAGCGGTAAATACACTCCTTGGTTATGGATTAGCATGATGAGCATTAGCGGTACGATCGTTTCTTTCGTCTATTTTTTTTCTCCTATATATTTTTGCCTCTTTAAAAAACAAAAAAAAACTCAATGGGTCAAACATAATTGGGGCATAACATTTGTTAGCAAAGCATAAGCAGTTCCAGTAGGGCTAACTCAACGGTGGAACTACGAATGAGTAAAGAGCCACAATCCATTTATCAATGTAGTGTTTTTTTGGGGGGGGGTATTAATAGCATTTATATAGTCTTACTACACCTAACGCGGTGTTTAAAACAATTTACAAGCAGCACTGTGCTGCCTTGAATCCCAGTATTAGTGGCCAATCCAGTGGTTATTGTTATTGGCATTTACCTTGTCCAGTCAAACCATACTATGCGATAATTAATGGAAGGGGGTATGGGAGTTCATGCAGATGTTTGGTGGGAGTAATAGGTGAGCTTAGAAGACTGTTGGGTTGCAAGAGTACGGTTTTCAATGACGGAGGTTGTGATCGTAGAGATTGGATGTAGTCTATTCACAAGAAAACTTGAAGGCAAACATGACTGCTTTCCTCGGAAGACGCATATAGAGGTTGTAAAATAAGGAGCAGGACATAGGAGAAAATGGACATAAAGCTCATACTTAATGGTCAAGCGCGCACAAGCGATCTGAACCATGTTGTAAACTCTCTGTGGTTCTAACCACTCCCATGTCACGACCGTCACTTTCATTAGTTCGTGGGCTTTCCTTTTAAAAATCGATTGATTACATTTGTGGAAGGCATGCATAAGTCATGCCTGTTCTGGTGTTTAGGCCTCCTCCCCCCCCCCCCCCCCCCAACCCCCCACCCCAAAAAAAAGCGCACCGGTTAACTACTGAAAACATACAATGCTGCTGGTTTCTGGGCTTCTTTATCTTCATTTCCTGCTCAGCGGAATCTCGCTGAGCAGAAGTTGAGTGCTTTGCATGGCTAATGTCACTTTTGCCGGTAAAGTGGATAAGTCCACTTTGCCCACAAGTTTCACTGCAAGCGAACTTTGGTTTCCTTTTCTGTGTTTCCTTCACGCTCATTGCGACCATCGGCTCGCATATGTGAAACTGTTTTTACTTTTCATTATTAGTTTATGTAGCAAGTAAAGCCCGGTTATGAGTTTACAACGCTAATAGCTCTAACGCGAGCAAAAGCATAGTTTTTCCTTGCAGGTTTAGGACTATAGTGTAGGCGTTTCAAAGTGCCATGCAGCTTGAAGATGCAAAGCTTTAGAAATAAACATGCTTGTAAGACATTTTTCACCTGAATTCCTATATTGCATTGTCTGTTGCTAGACCACGGTTTCCTGTTCGATTTAAGGGTTTGGAAGTGTAACTGAATGGCTGGACACATGCCTAAATATTATTAGTTTAAAGTAAGGAAGCAGAGACTTCATGATCGTAGTGTGAAATAAAATAAAGTTTGTCATGCGTACATTTTAAATAAGATTCAGTAAATGCTGGATCAGGTGTTTTTTGATGCTGATCTTTGAAGTTTGACTGTTAATTATAACGGTAAAGTAAGATCCATTTGGATGATTATGGTTTAGCATGTAATAAGATTGTGTGAAAATGGCTTCCCCAAGAGAATGGAAATACATTGTAGTGCACGTCTGTGGGCGGAGTCCCAGGCACTGAAGTGAGAAGTGTGGAGCCAGGGATACCTTTAGAAATTCTGCAAGGGCTGCTCATTTAATCCTTCCTGAATACTTTTATTTGGTAGCTCGTAGGGGTGTGAGGGACGAGACTGTAGTTTGTTAAAGGTGAAGAAGGTTCAAGGCCAGACCTCCCTTTGGTCCGTCCCGTGTTACTACTTAAAAAGACTGATATCGGCAAGGTGCAGAAATACTTCAATTAATTGTCTGTTTTGAGTACTTACGATTGGAGCCAGCTCATTTGCCTCCTGCTGTGAGATAAGTCACCTTGTACAAAAGCTTGGTCTGGAGGTCAGCTTTGATGGGCAGTTCGAGTGATCCAGACCAAACTGGTTATGCATAGGGCTCCTGGTTTTATATCACTTCTGTCTGTATTGTACTTGCGTCTGTATTGATCAATATTTATTTGTTTCGAGAATAAAAGGTGTCTTAAAATGGTAGATTACCACATTCATTTAAACTGACAAGCATGCACTCATATTTTAGCAAAGTAAGCAGACAAATAAAACAAAACACTACACCCATAGAAACATGAGCATTATATACAAATGCATGCCAGCATAGTTATGTATTTAACGTTTTTTTTTTTTTTTTTTTTTAAATAATTCTTCATGCTTATATCTGCTCAGCTGTGGCCCTGGCCTGGAATTCATGAACGACAGCATGGAGAGTTACTCAGTGAATCACAATTTTCTGTATTTTTCTGCTTTTAAAAATAAATACAGACAGAAAACACACTTTTCTCTGTATTTGTCAGTAAAAATGGAAAACTGGGAGCCTTAGTTATGTAGTATGAGACTGGATGCACTTAGGAGAATTTTTCAGTACTAAGATTTGTAAGATGTACTGTGGAGTAATTTCAGTAGGTTATGAAGTGATAACTTACCATGAACTTGGAGCATACTGCAGACTGAATCGTCAGTAATAACCCTTGTTACGGGAGTTAACACCATTATGAATGGACCTGCATGTTCCCAGGATTTAGCACTATTCTGGTAGTAATCACCAGTAAATACTGCTGCTATCATAGTTCTATGTGAAGCATGTTGCCACACAATACCACTGCTCTGACATGGCCAGCATATTGCCAGGAATTACCACCTTTATGCAAGAACCAGCACTTTTTGGGCTCAATGGGAACAACACTCCTCATTCACACACAGACCTTTTAAAAAAACAAAATAAAACGGGTCAACCCACAGTGTGGAAACTTCTTCCTGACTCCTGGTGCTTAGGTGGGCCTGCCATCCCTCACTCTGATCCTGATTTGTGGTGCAAGGGTGTGGGCTGCTGAAGCTCTGTGGATGGCTTCAAAAGGGATGTGGGATGGGAATGCCACAGAAATGTGGGTTCAGGAGTCTGGAAGAAGTGCAATAACTTGACATGGTCCAACCAGGGGTGCAGGTTAGGAAGGTGTTGTAATTACTTGATCTATGGGTCATACTAGTGTGAATATTATCTTGCTACTTTACCTCATTCACTTTCCTTCCCCCCCCCCCCCCCCCCATATTGGAATGTTCCCCAGATGAAGAAACATTGCGATTCTGTTAAGTTTGTAATGTGAGGTTCTTTGACTGAAAAGCTGATAGTGTATTAAACGTACTGAAGAACTAAGAAGTGCTTTGGACTTATAACAGAAGGCTAAATCAAGTGGTAGTATGAGAGAGAGCATCTGGTCAAAGTACCTGACCTGATGACAGCCATCCGGTAACTTGCAGGTTTGGGTAAGCGTAAAGGAAGTGCAGCCGTGCCGCTATACAGCATGCTTAAAACATTACAAAAGCCAGTGGCTGTCGGGGGCGGACACCCCCCCCCCCCCCCCCCCCAAAAAAAAACCCTCTGAGCTGCTGCCCCCCCCCGTGCTGAGCCCTTTTTTGGCTATTTGGGGTAGTTTGCGCTTAAGCCTTCATAACTTTCTGTCCACATAAGCTACCCACAACATCCTAGGGATTCTAAAGGTACCCAGAGTTTCTGGGTTCCCCTGGAGGAGACCAAGAAATTAGCCAA
The DNA here is from genome assembly GCF_031143425.1 of Pleurodeles waltl. Classification (NCBI taxonomy): domain Eukaryota; kingdom Metazoa; phylum Chordata; class Amphibia; order Caudata; family Salamandridae; genus Pleurodeles; species Pleurodeles waltl. The sequence goes on from NC_090449.1 coordinate 206,395,130, forward strand.
AATACACTTTTTTTAAATTTTTTTATTTATTTTTTTATAAAAGGGCTGCCGAAGGTGGCTTGTGATTTTTACCCAGGAATTAGCATTAACGAAGGATTTGTGGTGCTAAAATCACCATCTTCCCAGCTTTCAGGAACAGGCAGAGTTAAATCAGAAAACCACAATTTTGGCATTTTACTGGGACACACTTCATTTTTACTATTTTTGGTGCTTCATCCTCCTTCGTTAATAACAGGAATGGGTGTGAAACCAACACTGGATCGCGGAAAGATAAGTATTTCTGAAAAATAGTCAAAATTCTGAATTCAGCAAGGGGTCATTTGTGTAGATCCTACAAGGTTTTCCTACAGAAAATAACAGCTGAAAATAAAAATATTGAAATTGAGCTGAAAAAACAGCAATTTTTCTCAGCGTTTTACTCTTACTTTTTCCTGCAATGTCAGATTTTTTTAAAGGAACATACCGTTACATGTGCTGGACTCTTCTGGTTGCAGGGATATATAGGGCTTGTAGGTTCATCAAGATCCCTAGGTACCCAGAGCCAATAAAATGATCTGCACCTTGCAATGGGTTTTCATTCTATTCCGGGTATACAGCAATTCATTTGCTGAAACAGAGAGTGAAAAATAGGTATAAAGAAAACCTTTGTATTTCCGAAATGGGCATAAGATAAGGTATTGAGCAGCAGTGGTTATTGGCCCATCTCTGAATTCCGGGGTGCTCATACTAGCATGTGAACTACAGTCCATTTCTCAAATAGACGTCTTTTTTACACACTGTCTTGCATTTTGAAGGAAAAAATGTAGAGAAAGACAAGGGGCAATAACACTTGTACTATTCTGTGCTTCCCCCAAGTCTCCCGATAAAAAAATGGTACCTCACTTGCGTAGGTAGGCCTAGTGCCCGCGACAGGAATAGATCACACATCGGTCAATGTTGGTACTTACATGAGGCAACTGTTGACCCTGGGGTGATCCATTCCTTACGCAGGCACTAGGTATAGGCACTCAGGTGGGGTAGTGTTTTTATTAGAACAGGTGAGGAATCACTGGGTAGTAGGAATTTTGTGGATCGCAGCATATTCCTGTAGTTTGTGTGACAGAAATGCAAGAAAAATAGTTTTTATTCAACATTTCAGCTTTGAAGGGTATTCTGGGTAAGAAAATATCTCCACAATACAATTTGGGCCGTGGAATTTGGGGCTGAACTAAATTGGGGAGCTCCCAAGAGAGCACCCTCTCTGTGCTTGGCCCTGTCTGTTGGGCTAACCCACTATTGCCCTGTTGCACAGACTCTGCTTGCGAAGGGACAACAGGACTGCCCTCATCACCTCCCTCACAATTTACTGGAGGGAGTTACCCAATGGGACCCCTCCAACTGAAAAATCACTCCCAGAGTCTGCGCCATTGTCCTATCCCTCAGATGCTGTCTCAGTATCTGCTGTCCTCCTCCTTGGATTTCCCTCATTACCACCCACCAAACGTGCTCTTCATCGCTCTATAGCCACCCCCCCACCCCGCACATACATTTCATTTGTATTATAGCGCAGATAGTGGCTGACTTTACTAACGTACCCAGTTATTTACATAAAATACAGATTTGCTCTTTGCAGTAGTCGTATAAACCTGCGCTTCTTTATGGCACTAAAACTGCCACTAGACAAGTCTGATCCTTTTGTAGCAGAAACCTAATCACAAGACTTGCTTGACTTCTTTATTGTTGCCTAAAAGCTACAGTTGAAATGCGTCAATTGAAGCATGTGCACTGCTTTGAAGACGCAAGCTGCCACTGCAAGACAACTGGTGGCTAATATATATATATATATATATATATATATATATATATATATATATATATATTCAATCACTTTTCAGTGCCTGTGTGGTTTCCCTGGAGGCTGCAATCGGACCCCAGGAACACCAGACACACACATAAAAGTGATAAAATGCCCCCAGGGAAACCCTAAAATAAATTGCCCCCCCAATTCAATTTCGCACCCGAGGATTTTCAGACTCCCTCCCTGGTGTCGCCCACTGGTTGTGACCTGCACCAGGGAGGTAGTGCGGGCATCGGCCAGTGGCCGGCGCCCGCATTAAAGGGGTTAATTTTATACTGTGGTTCACTTGCACCTCATGGAGCAGTCTAGTTGCTTTCTGGAACATAACATCTTAATTCGCCTAGCAACATCGCTGAGTGAAATTTTGAACCCCACAGCTTCTCGAGTTTGATGAGGAGGCAGCTCAAACGTTGAACTTGTCAGAACCCTTGTGTTTTTATAAGTATATATCTTTGACCTTTGCTAGCTTTTTATTTTATTTTTTTTGAATAGAAATTGCTGTGAGACAGTTTTTTTGTTTATGGGTAGCTTATTATCCACTTAGTTTTCTAAGCTTTGGTGTTTCTCCTCTGATTTTCTCCCCCCACCCCTCCCCTTTTTTGTTTCTTTGTGGTGTGAAGTACATCCATCATTTGTGATGACCAAAAATGTTTTCTTGCAAGCTGGAGCAAGTCTTACTTTTAACAACAAAATGGTTGCCTCCCTTGCATTTGCCACATTACAATTGTTCAGTAGTGTACATCAAAACCTAACCAGCGACTTAATGTACTTGAAACGTTTCTATAGCATAGGTGGTAGTTGTGCTTGCTAATAATCCTCCACCATTGCTGGTATTAATTGCTGTACTCTTTCAGGCGGTAATCACTGTGGTATACTTTACTTGATAATTACTGTTACACTCTAGCTACTTAATGCTTTTTTTTTTTTGTCTGCTTAGGGTGACCTTTTCCTTTTTGATTTAGACGAGTAATAGCTAAGTGTGACTAGTGGGTGTGGGGGGGGGGGGGGGTGTGTGTGTCTTGAAGTCCATGGCCTTTTCTTTCTCATTAAGAAAATCCCAAACTTTCAGGTTGCAAACCCAGCAGATGCCTCTGCTAAGGCTTGAACTTGATTTCTTAACATAGTAGAAAGCCCTTATTTTGGTGCTTTAGGTGCATATGAATGTACTAAGTGGAAGAATTTGTTGTATGTAGCTAAAAAAAAGCTTGCTAGCATCTAGCGAATATTTCTAGAGGTTCTTCCACTTGATTTCGTACGGCTACTGAAGCCATCCAGTGCACCTTTTACAATAGGATCTTTGCAGTGCCTCCTTGGCTGTCAGACCTATAAGGACCTTGGGTGGTATGGATGGAGGTGAACTTATAGATTCAGACCTTCCTGAACTTAGACCATAACTGAGTTCATCAATGGAATATTCAGAGTTCTTACAATGGTGCTCAACCGCTCTGATCAGTTGAAAAGTGTAAGCTCCAAAATGGTCCAGTTGTTACGTTAATTCTGAAAGACTGGATGCCTCCTTTATTGCTTTAAGGTCCCAGTGGGTCGAAGTGTTTCGAGACGTTGGGGTGATTAGGCAGTGGACCAACATGAAATATGCAATGTTACTGATGTCTTTGAGCAGGACTGGAGTCCCATTCTCTGTGGTGCAAACTGGTTCCAGCTTGTGAGACACTTCTGCACAAAAAGGGCTTGGAGCCCACCCATTGTTTACTATTTGTCTTCATTGGAAAATGCAGCCAAAACGCCACTTCGATGCTTGCTGTGGAGCAGGCACCAAGCATAGATTAATTTAACTTAATCTGTGCCAGTCCGCTGCTTCCGATGTGATTAAGCCTACTATATTTGGCCCCCTCCCCTGTCATACTTTCTCAATAGCCCCCTTTATTTCTTCCCCTCTGCTGCTCGCTGTATAGCTTTTTTTTTTTTTTCCTTTTTTTCATGGTCCGTTTTTCATCATTGCTTGCTGTTGTGCCCTTTACTGCTTGCATCCACCCTCTCCCTCCATTGCCTTTTTAGGGTCAAGCCTGCGTCGCATACGTATCGCTCGCAAGACGCTTTAGGTATTAGAAAAGGGCATGGAGCCCTGCCGACGTCACGTCAGTGTTTTTCATTGGCTCTTAGGCTTGCCTATTAAAATCTGCTTTCTTTCATTAGTCGAAAGCATGCATACTGACCAAGTACAGAAAACATGCAAGGCTCGCTGTTTTCTGTCCGGCTCGTGGACTACTTTTTCTCTTTTCCTAACGCGATTTCGCTTGGCAGAAGTCGAGCGCTTTACACACTTAATTGCAGTTTTTCGGGTTACGTACATAAATGCACTTTTGCCGATAGGTGAAAAGTCGGGTTAGGGGTTTACAACGCTATCCGCTCTAACACGAGCAAACTCGAGATCCGTTGCATTGCAAGTGCTTGTTTGTGTTTTTCTTTTTGAGCTTTACTGCACTAGTTGGGACAGAAACAAAAGTGAAATGGGAGTTGGAGCCTGAGGGGCAACACACATTCCTGACGAGATAATTTTGTCATTTGCTGCCATGCAGCATCCATGGCCATTGCCTGACGCAGCTAGTTCTTTGATGTGGAACACTATCACGCAAAAATGTATGTTGGCATTGATTGTCTGTGATCAGAATAACTTACTTGTGACTAGGTCACATTAAGTGCTGAACGCATGCTAGCACTTGTAGGCTTGCGGTTTCTCAGATTCTTTCTCTCCTTGTTGGTTCGTTCTCTGGTCTTTCCCTCTTATATTGTCTTGTCTGTTCCTTTCTCTTTGTTTTTCAATTCCACTCCTATTTCAGACAGTAGCTCCAGCACAAGGGCTTTTGTCTCATAAGACAAAATATTTTGATGTTGGTTGCTCCCTTCCCTCAGTTAAAAGGCCTTCTGTTGTAGTCTCACTTGCTGTTGTGCCCCCTTACTGCTTGCACGCCCCTCCCTTGTGTTTTTTTTTTTTAAAGCACATGGGCAGACTTCACTTCCTGTGTAGCGAAAGGGAGGGAGTTCTTAGATAAATAATACTGGATAGTGATGGGATCTGGACACTTAAAAAAAAAAAAATTGAACGCAACATCTCTCTGCCCTTTCTAAGGCCTAAAGAGGTCCTGGGTATTCATCAGTGCCAAAGGATCCCTACAACTAGGCCTAATCACTAAATAGACACAAACAGGTGAACTCCTACCTAAATAAGCAGGTACACTACTCCTAATTGTAGCAGGCAACTAGCCTCATGGTCTTGAGGGAAGGTTGCCGATGATAAAGCATTATACTGCTAGTGTGTGAGGCTTCCTCTTCCAAATAAATATTTGTTCTTCCCCATGTGACGAGAACAGACCATCTCTACCTGATTAGAGTGCCTTAACACATTTCTGTGGTGAGAGCTTAATTATTCCTCTCTTGCAAGCCACCGCACCCCGTTGTGATTTGCCACTCTTCTCTATGCCTTTCCACTCTGCTAACCACTGCACTCAATGCCAAAACACTTTACACCTCTTTACTCGAGTGCACCAATCTTCACTGCACTCTGTGCCACTATATGCTGCAACACTACACCACTGTGCTCTACACTATTGTTCTCTATACCGCTGTAGGCCTCAAAGTCTTAAATGTTACTAGACCTGCAGTTCAAGTAAATTTAATGTACTGGACCCGTAAATGTTTTTTTAAATTGTGTGATCATGGGCAAATTTTGTTTTACCGTCGCCTTTTTCTTCATTCTCACATGAGTGCACCTTCAAATATGTGAGTTCAGCATTTCTGCTGTAAGAAGAAAAAAAATCCTCTTGTCTAAATGCATTAAGCTTGCTCGATGTGTAATCTAGCCCACACATAGGATACACATGATCCATGCATGACTTGCCTCTTAGTTTACTGATAGCTTTGCCATCAGTGCAGCAGTGTTTCTCAGGTTGTTTAAACACTCCCTTTTAATAAATATATTAGTAAAGCATGATGTAGCGCGCTGTCATTTACAGACAGTACATTTCTGGGAAATGTCCCAAAAAACTTTCCCACTAACTTGGAGGTTTACTGATAAAACTATAATAGTGTATTAACGATCTGTGAAAATTGAGTTCTAAAAGACATTTATCATTTGCACCTCACCAAGTAAAGTGGTCTGACTTTTTTTTTTTTTCATCCTATTAAGATTTTTTTCATCGCACGTACATAAAAAGGTCTTTCAGAGCTACTGAAATATATTTTGAAATGTTTGTAAAGTTGACTTAGTTATATAATTGTTGTGTATTAGGGAGCACCTGATACCAAAAGCCTGTCATTTCACATAGGTCAGGCAGATCACCTTACAAGATCCTGGAACTCTGCAGTCACAAGGAAAAGTATTTGTACTGCAAGAAGACAGACTGACTTGACCTTTGTCTTTGAATACAGGGCAACTGTGACAAGAATAAGATGTAAAGACGTCTTAAGTGCTAATTCATTTTCTGACTGAACAGAACACCTGTTTGTCCACTTGCCAGAAGGGGCTAGTAGGATTTACAAATAGCGCTACCTCCATAAAATATAACTCCACAGCGAGTGATCGAGTAGATTTTTTTTTTTTTTTTAGCACTGCACTCTACGCCACCCTGTTCTACTCTGCACCACTGTGCACTACGCCAGTGCTCTCTGTACCACTCTACGTAACTAGTCCAGTGCACTCTAGGCCACTACAATACACCATTGCACTCTCTCCCTCACTAGCTTCCTGTGCACCATTGTACTTTATAGCACTTCACTCTAGGCCATTCTACTCCGCTTTACAACGCTCCGCTGGTGCTTCATTCCACTTAACTCTACTCCACTCTGATACTCCTGCACACTGCTCTACGCAGCTCCCTCCATGCCACCCTTCTCCACTCTGTTCTGACACACCACTCTCCGTCATTCCACTCTATACCACCACACAATCTACTCCACTTTTTACCACTCCATTCTGACACCCCACTCTGACTCAACACTACTCAGTACCACTCAACTCTGAAACTTCACTCCACTCTACACCCTTCCACTCTACGAAACTTTACTCCCCTCCATGACTCCACTACATAATGCCACTCCACTTTTTTCCACCCTGATCATGTCTACACCACTCCGTGACTCTCCACGCCACTCCATAACACACCACTCTACTTTATTACACCTCTCAATGTTAACCTCCTTTAAGCCACTTACTTTTAGCCATGCTGAACAGCTGCTAAACTGGTGTACAAAATGACTAAAACATTGGCAAAGCCAATAACCAGCTCTTGGGTGGGTGAGACTTATTGACTTTGCCATTGCTTGTTGTGACTGGCTCTTAAAATGTGATAAGTGCTCATGATCTTTAGTCTTGATTGCCTGTACTTCAGACCGGTGTTGTCTCCTTGCATTAGTTGTCTTTATTATTACATATATGGATGTGTTAATCAAATTCAGTTTTTGTTTTGTAGTGTGGTGTAATTAGTCCACGGTTTGATGTGCAACTGAAGGATCTGGAAAAGTGGCAGAACAATCTGTTGCCATCTCGCCAGTTTGGGTAGGTACATCATTAACTTATCTGCTTTAAAGGGCATCCATTGTTCTTTTCATTTTTCTTTTAAATTCTCGTATTTTCTTAATCTACAGTTTCACTCTGATCTCCCATTTACTCAATTTTCAGCACCTCTTTTGTACAATTCTTTACCTTCATGACTCCCTTCCTGTTTAATTTCACGTCAGTCGTTCAATTAGTGCAGCCTTTCATGCCTCACACTAATCGTCCCTACCCCACCCCCTTGTCTCATTTTACCCTACAGCCCCTTCCCTTCTGTTACTTTCTGCAGAATATCTGTTTCCACTTTGAGTTGAGACATAAAGGGGAAACTTTCCTTTCTCCTCATCCCATTTTTGTAGTTTTAAAATGTTATAAGCTTAACATAGGGAACGCTCTTATGTAGTATGCTGTTCTGTATGCTTATGTGTTGGAGGGAGATAGTTGCTATCTTTATAGCAATGCACCACTACCTCTGACAGTCTTCAGAAGGGGTGCCAGGTAGAGCACATTTAAGTTGCCATATTACAACTACGCTATTCTTCGCCGACTATAGTCTGATTCATGGCAGTTATAATGCCCAAAACTATGACGCGGTGTGGCAAGGGGATGGTATTATAGCTTTGTCTTGAAGTGCCCCCCCCCCCCCAAAAAAAAACCTTTACTTAATTCTCGAGCCAAGTCACTTATTTCTGCTCCTAACGCACAATTTAAATACAATTGTTTGACTTGCTTTAATCACTCTACAATTTAAAAACAATCCAATATACTTTTCAGAAACTTGAAACATCACAAAACCATTGCAGGTAATACTAGAAGTTGTGTTTTCTTTATCAATAAAATAAAAACTTATAAGCAATTTGCTATCTTCACTATAAGATCTTGATCCTGAATTGTCCTACACCTTGCTTTAATGAGATCTCTCTAAACTAACCTAGATCTAAGCCTGAAAAAATGTGACTCGATGAGTATTGAAGGTATTTGGGGCTCAGCTATACCTAGATTAGCCATGTTCATCAGTCTGCTAGGTATCCAAGAACAAGTGTATGTTCAAAGCAGTTCATGAAATAACTTTGCCCGGGTTCCCTTGTGCTTCATAGTTCTGCATCTGGAAAATCAGTTGTCAAATTAACAACCTTGGGTGTTACGTCATGGGTTGTCACCTCCCTTCTCTTCCACGAGAACAACTTTTAAAAAAAAAACTAATATTCCCTAGATATTGGCCAGAAAATAATAAATCGTCCCCAGTTGCCTCCAGATTTGGTCTAATCTTAAATATCCCATGGTGTGCGCAGGTGCCCCTGTTCCACAAATGCAGTTGGTCTCTTCTTGCCTAGTGTAGGAGGCTGGACTGGCTTGTAGTGAGTACCAAGGGGGTACTTACACCTTGCACCAGGCCCAGGTATCCCTTATTAGTGTATAGGGTGTCTAGCAGCCATTAGGCTGATAGATAATGGTAGCTTAGCAGAGCAGCTTAGGCTGAACTAGGAGACAAATGAAGCTCCTACAGTACCACTAGTGTCACTTGCACAATATCTTAAGAAAACACAATACACAGATGTACTAAAAATAGAGGTACTTTATTTTTATGACAATATGCCAAAGTATCTCAGTGAGTACCCTCAGTATGAGGATAGCAAATATACACAAGATATATGTACACAATACCAAAAATATGCAGTATAGTCTTAGAAAACAGTGCAAACAATGTATAGTTACAATAGGATGCAATGGGGACACATAGGGATAGAGGCAACACAAACCATATACTCCAAAAGTGGAATGCGAACCACGAATGGACCCCAAACCTATGTGACCTTGTAGAGGGTCGCTGGGATTGTAAGAAAACAGTGAGGGTTAGAAAAATAGCCCACCTCAAGACCCTGAAAAGTGAGTGCAAAGTGCACTAAAGTTCCCCAAAGAGCACAGAAGTCGTGATAGGGGAATTCTGCAGGAAAGACACAAACCAGCAATGCAACAACGATGGATTTCCAAACGAGGGTACCTGGGGAACAAGGGGACCAAGTCCAAAAGTCACAAGCAAGTCGGAGATGGGCAGATGCCCAGGAAATGCCAGCTGTGGGTGCAAAGAAGCTGCTACTAGGCAGTAGAAGCTGAGGATTCTGCAGGAACGACAAGGGCTAGAAACTTCCCCTTTGGAGGATGGATGTCCCACGTCGTGAAGAGTCGTACAGAAGTGTTTTCCCGCCGAAAGACCGCCAACAAGCCTTGCTAGCTGCAAATCGTGCGGTTAGGGTTTTTGGATGCTGCTGTGGCCCAGGAGGGACCAGGATGTCGCCAATTGTGTCAGGGGACAGAGGGGGCGCCCAGCAAGACAAGGAGCCCTCTCAGAAGCAGGCAGCACCCGCTGAAGTGCCGGAACAGGCACTAAGAAGAGGAGTGAAATGGTGCTCACCGGAAGTTGCACAAAGGAGTCCCACGCCGCCGGAGGACAACTTAGAAAGTCGTGCAATGCAGGTTAGAGTGCCGTGGACCCAGGCTTGGCTGTGCACAAAGGATTTCTGCCGGAAGTGCACAGAGGCTGGAGTAGCTGCAAAAGACGCGGTTCCCAGCAGTGCAGTCTGGCGTGGGGAGGCAAGGACTTACCTCCACCAAACTTGGACTGAAGAGTCACTGGACTGTGGGAGTCACTTGGACAGAGTTGCTGGATTCAAGGGACCTCTCTCGTCGTGCTGAGAGGAGACCCAGGGGACCGGTGATGCAGTTCTTTGGTGCCTGCGGTAGCAGGGGGGAAGATTCCGTCGACCCACGGGAGATTTCTTCGGAGCTTCTATTGCAGAGAGGAGGCAGACTACCCCCACAGCATGCACCACCAGGAAAACAGTCAAGAAGGCGGCAGGATCAGCGTTACAGAGTTGCAGTAGTCGTCTTTGCTAGTTTGTTGCAGTTTTGCAGGCTTCCAGCGCGGTCAGCAGCCGATTCCTTGGCAGAAGGTGAAGAAAGAGATGCAGAGGAACTCTGAGCTCTTGCATTCGTTATCTAAGGAATCCCCCAAAGCTGAGACCCTAAATAGCCAGAAAAGAGGTTTGGCTACCTAGGAGAGAGGATAGGCTAGCAACACCTGAAGGAGCCTATCAGAAGAAGTCTCTGACGTCACCTGCTGGCCCTGGCCACTCAGAGCAGTCCAGTGTGCCAGCAGCACCTCTGTTTCCAAGATGGCAGAGGTCTGGAGCACACTGGAGGAGCTCTGGGCACCTCCCAGGGGAGGTGTAGGTCAGGGGAGTGGTCACTCCCCTTTCCTTTGTCCAGTTTCGTGCCAGAGCAGGGCTGAGGGGTCCCTGAACCGGTGTAGACTGGCTTATGCAGAAATGGGCACCATCTGTGCCCATGAAAGCATTTCCAGAGGCTGGGGGAGGCTACTCCTCCCCAGCCCTGACACCTTATTCCAAAGGGAGAGGGTGTAAAACCCTCCCTCTGAGGAAGTCCTTTGTTCTGCCTTCCTGGGCCAAGCCTGGCTGGACCCCAGGAGGGCAGAAACCTGTGAGGGGTTGGCAGCAGCTGCAGTGAAACGCCTGAAAAGGCAGTTTGGCAGTACCAGGGTCTGTGCTACAGACCCGTGGGATCATGGGATTGTGCCAACAATACCAGGATGGCATAGAGGGGGCAATTCCATGATCTTAGACATGTTACATGGCCATATTCTGAGTTACCATTGTGAAGCTACACATAGGTAGTGACCTATGTGTAGTGCACGCGTGTAATGGTGTCCCCGCACTCACAAAGTCCGGGGAATTTGCCCTAAACAATGTGGGGGCACCTTGGTTAGTGCCAGGGTGCCCACACACTAAGTAACTTTGCACCTAACCTTTACCAGGTAAAGGTTAGACATATAGGTGACTTATAAGTTACTTAAGTGCAGTGGTAAATGGCTGTGAAATAACGTGGACATTATTTCACTCAGGCTGCAGTGGCAGGCCTGTGTAAGAATTGTCAGAGCTCCCTATGGGTGGCAAAAGGAATGCTGCAGCCCATAGGGATCTCCTGGAACCCCAATACCCTGGGTACCTCAGTACCATATACTGGGGAATTATAAGGGTGTTCCAGTATGCCAATGTGAATTGGTGAAATTGGTCACTAGCCTGTCAGTGACAATTTGGAAAGAAATGAGAGAGCATAACCACTGAGGTTCTGGATAGCAGAGCCTCAGTGAGACAGTTAGTCATAACACATTCAGGCACACTTATGAGCACTGGGGCCCTGGCTGGCGGGGTCCCAGTGACACATACAACTAAAACAACATATATACAGTGAAAAATGGGGGTAACATGCCAGGCAAGATGGTACTTTCCTACACCTGGGCTCTTTCAAGGTATCGTGGTGCACGCCATAGCCATTGTTACAAGTGCCCCCTATGCATTTGTCGTTCTTACTGTGTGTCAAAACCCTCTCGTAAGATTTAGTAGCGCACATGCTGTCCTGGGAGAATGCAGTTTGGATTGTTGCTTTCCTTCACACCTAACTTTATACATGTATGCATATTAAATAATAATTAGTGCACGTCTTCTAGAAAGTGTCAAGCATTTTTGCTACTGAAACAGTCAAGCTAAGAGGTTTTTTTTTTTTAATCGAGAAAGGAGGTGGATGCTGCATTGCATCTGGGAAAAGGCTCTCCTGTTAAACCTCTTCTCCCCCTAAAAATGGAATCCAAGGCCATTTTGAAGTTTTTCAAGAGTCGGTAGCAGCCTTTCAGTAATCTCTCTTGCATTTGAAAAAAAAACACAAGTTTACGCCAATCCTCCTATGCCATTCGTTTGGACCTCACAACCAAGATCCTAAAGTCCAAATTTTCAGTTAGTCAATTTTTTTTGCATTACTTTAAAGGTCTCCTTGACCTAAAGGTCACCAACTCGGTGATTTTAAAATATTAGCTTTCAGATGTAAGGTTTCTTGCCTTAGTTGCTGCTGCTACTAAGACAGCCGTCAAATTAATGCAGTAAGATAACCTGCTGACACATAAGGCATTACAGTTGGCACCATCTACGGGAAAGATCTCTGTAGAATGTGCTAGATGGAAGTCATGTTGATGCCATGAAGTATGGCAAAGAATACTTACCAGTTCTCTGAGCCTATGAAGCTGGCTGTAGCCATCAATGCCACGTACATATTGGACGCACCCAGCAGCTCATGTTACGAGAATCCTAGTAGTCAGTCATAAAATTGCTTTTTCATGCTCAGCGGTTCTGCTCTATCTCTAATTTCAGACATTTAACCCCAGATTCCTCCTGCATATGAGTAACATATGCTGGTCCTTTGTGCTAGCAATGGTATGCTTAGGTATTAACACTACGTGTTATCAGTGCTATGCTTTCTGCAGGTTTAGCTGGTTTCAGGTGCATATTGAAGAAAGTGCATATTGTTGAGTGCCAGAAAGATGGCATGCACCCTTAGAATACAGAACTCTGAAGACCTGTTAAGCCATTCTGGGTTTGCTAGTTATGATGTTGACAGGTTAAAGCCGCAATTCTACCTAATGAAATGCATTTAATAGAACTGTATAAAGAAAGGAGCTGCTGATTTCCAAGCTTATTAAGACTGTGATACCTCAATATTTTTAATTTAACTTTATTTATTTTTTCTAACAGATACATTGTTCTCACAACGTCAGCAGGCATTATGGACCACGAAGAAGCTAGGCGAAAACATACAGGAGGCAAAATCCTGGGATTCTTTTTCTAGAATGTAAAAAGGCAGACTAATAAATTGTAAAACAGACTTGTTTTGAACTTTGTTTGATCGATTGCGTAATGCAGTTTCAAAGCTGTACTTGTAAGTCAGTTTATCCTTCACTCTAAAATCCATTTGTATTGGTACGTTGAGGTGCATTAAAATAGTAAATGGTTAAAACTTGAATGTTTGTGTCCTAGCAGTGTGCTAGGTAGCAGATCTGTTACCACAGGTGCTGTAGGTCCATAATTGGCTGGCTTATTTTGCGTGATAGAGAAATTACAGAATGATTAGTGATTATTGTGACAGTTGCTTGAGTGAGTGGATAAGTAACCCTCACTGTCTCATAGAAATGAGGGTAGCTGGCTCAAGCTGCACAGATTTCACACCCACAGTAGTTAGTCTGAAGGTCACAAACGTTTGTGTTATCTGAGATGCGCAGTATGGGTTCAGTGCTTGCAGCCGTTGCGAGAGCCCACATGCAAGCATAATTTGCTTGCTGCTCTGTGGGTCCTAATGGACCTTAAAGCAGGTGTTGTCGTTTTCTGCTGCCTATTTCCTACGGGGTAGAGGCTTCTGGTGTGTAACTGGGTGAACTGTCTGCAGGGTTAGGACACAGGTGAAGTATATTGAGAAAATACAAATGATAGTGCCTTGTTGAAGGAAGTTAATCATTGGGTGTTTGTGCCTTTCATCTGGCACGGCAGTGTCATACCAGTGATAGAAGTCAAATCATATAGATGTGGATAATTTGACAGAAGCTGTGTTATGTCTGAAATAATAATTAATGGTTAAAAGAGGGGTGTGTGTGTGTTTTTTTTTTTTTTTGTGTGTAGTGGGAGGGTCATTGTGGTTATGGTATACTGAGCTGTTAATTGACATACGGGTAATTGGGTTGGTAATGGTGCTTGTGAATTGATTTGGTGTCTCTGTGAGATGGGACTAGAGTGTTGAAAAGGAATGGTATGTATCATACTGCTGGAGTGTCGAAAGTGAGTTGTGAGTACCAGGGGTAGATACTGGTTTCAGAAGTTGTGCTGAAGAGGCGTACTGAGGCAGGGGAGGTTGTCCATGGGTGTTTATGGGTCTGGTTTGGGTCGTGTGAGGCTGTTCTTGTGGGAAGTGTAGGACAGAGCTTTTACTTTTAATTGTATGTTTATTATTCAAGATTTGATAAATAAGGTGTCTGCTGGTGAGGAGTGTTTCATTGTCATTTGTGTTACTGTGTAAGGTTATGTAACTTGTCTGAAGGGTGCCCTTCATGTGAAGTTGGGAAAGATCAGGGCTTCATTGTGTAGGAGGAAATTAATCTATCTTGGTAGATTGCTTACATTTGCCTGTAAATTCTGGGTAGTGCTTTACTGTCGACGGTCTGAAATCATCTGCAGCTTTGAGCAAGATCATCGAAGCATGAATATTCCTTTCACATCTAATCAAATGTGATTTTGGATCCTCACTTTAAATTTGGGATGTTAAGTCAGGATTGTAGGACTTCTGCCTTGGTAAGCTTTTTCAAACGCTAGCAGATTGACTTGGCAGGGTGCAAGTTCAGGGTGAAAAAAAGGGTTGGTAGTTGGATGAGTGGCATTGGCTAGATTTAAAGGGTGAAAGAGTCGTTGTTTTCTGACTTAGGAATTTTCCTGTGAGGTATGCTTGCATCCCTCAAGAATGCTTTGGTTTAATCTAGGGCATATAGATGTTGGCTGGGACTGGTAGAGTAATATGTATTTACCAGCAACCACTTTTTTTTTTTTTTTCCAACTGTAGAAGAATTTTAAATTCTGCCCTTGTTAGGAGTAAAGTTCCAACCTTTCTCGGTATGGAAAAAGATTAGTGAACAGCTGGTGAAAACCATTTAAACATGCATACAGCTACCTCCAGCCATAGTATGTAGAACTGCGGAAAGGTGGCAAAATAAGGAAATTGCTAATATTAAAGTCCAACTATATTAGCTCTGGCATGATCAGAGCGGCTGTTATAAGCTCTTGTACAGTGATATTGCTGCCATAATTTTTCACTGCAACAAGGCACCAATAGTACAAGATGTTTTTTTTTTTTTTTTTTTTTCAAGACCAGCAGTTTTTTTTTAAGCAACCTGTCCTGTGGACAAGTAGATATTTTATAAAATTCCACCCCCCTGTACGTTGGAGGGGTTGCCACACCAAGTCAACAGGTATTCCCGCGCATGGGGTGGAGTAATGTCAATGTGTAGGAAAGTGCCTGCTTTCTTGGCATGGCTACTCCCGCTTTCTACCTGTTTCCGGTGTGTTTGACTTTGTCCCCTGGGATCCTGCTAATTGAGACCCCAGTGGTTATGCTATCTCCCTTCTAACTTGGTACATGTACCTTTTTTCTTCCAACAATTTGCATACTGGTTCATCACCCCCCCCCCCCCCCCCCCCCCCCCCCTCAATGTAAGTCCCTAGTATATGGTACGTAGGTACCCAGGGCATTGGGGGTACCATGGGATCCCCATGGGCAGCAGCAGTTATTCTGCCACCGATAGGGAGCCCATGCAAAGCGTTCTGCAGGCCTGCCATTGTAGCCTCTGTGAAACCCATTTTCACTAAGTCACTCCTATGGTAGGCCCTCTCTGCCCAGAGGGCAGTGTGCAGGTACCTGTGTGTGATGGTACCCCTGCACTAGCAGAGGTGCCCCACAAACTCCAGCCCCTTTTCCTGGACTTTGTGAATGTGGGGGCACCTTTTTACGAGTGTACTGCACATAGGTAGTAACCTATGTCCAGCTACATAATGGTAACTCCGAACCTGGGCATGTTTGGTATCAAACATGTTGGAATCCTACCCCAGTACTATTGGAAGTATGAATCCATGCACTGTGGGGGCTCCTTAGAGGAACCCCAGCATTGCTACCACCAGTCTTACAGGGTTTCTTGGGCAGCCCACCTGCTGCCAGCGCTCAGACAGGTTTCTGCCCTCCTGCTGCTTGATCTGATCAAGCCCAGTAAGGCAGAACAAAGAATTTCCTTTGGGAGAGGGAGGTAACAGTCTCACTTTGGGAATAGGTGTGAATGGCTTGGGGGTGGGATGGTTAGGCACCCCAAGCCACTAGTATGCATTGAAGGGCACATTTGGTGCCCTCCGTGTATAAACTAGTTCACATAGTTTCAGGGACCCCCCGTCCCTGCTCTGGTGTGAAACTGGACAATGGAAAGGGGAGTGACCACTCCCCTTTCCCTCACCACCCCAGGGGTGGTGCTCAGAGGGTCCCTGGGTTCTGCCATCTTGTTTCCAAGGTTGGCAGGGAACTCTGGGACCATCAGAGTGGCCAGGCAGGTGATGTCGGGGCCACCTTCTGATAGGTGCCTACCTGGCTAGTTGACCAATCCCACCTTTAAGGGCTATTTAGATCTCTCTCTTGGGTGGGTCCTCAGATTCAGCTTGCCAGACCCTAGCAGGATTCCTCTGCAACCTCCACCTTGACTTCTGGCCACTGAAACTGCAACTGGACCCTCCAGGAACACACTATGCTGCAATCCACGAAGAAGACTCTTCTGCAACTTTGTTTCAATGGCTCTTGCAAGCTTTGCAACCCTGGCTGTGTGTCCTCAGAAGACAGCAACTCCTCGGCCTGCATAAGAAGGAATCTCCCTTTGAATGAAGGAGTCACTCCCCTGCATCCGCAGGCACTTGCTGCAACAGGCTGGCTGGATCTCCCCTCATCTTGAGCTGCATGGATCCTACATCATGGGTGGTGGTTTGGGGTAGTCCTCTGTCTTCTCTGCCAGCTGTCCAACTTTGGAGGTAAGCCTTTGCTTTCCCACGCAGGACAGTACACCTGTGCACTGCATCTTTTGCAGCCACCAATGCGTGTTCGCATCCCCTCTAAGGGATCTTCAGCTGATGGGTAGCTCCAGTGCCCAGCACTCATTCCTGCGATACACAGCCCTCTGTGTGGTCCTCTTGCGGCATGGGATCAGTTCCTGTAGTGCTGCATGGCTCCTTCTGCATCCCCATTCTGTGCAATTCCTATGGGTGCTCTCTCTGCTCCTGTGACTTCCCCTCCAGGGTTGAGTCCTGGGCCTTGCTGGTCCCTGGCAGCACCTCTTTTCCACTAACCGCGAGTTTGCCTTTGCCAAGGCTTGTTGGTGGAATTCCTGCTCAGACACTAGTCTGCAACCCTCATTCCAGCGTGGGGCATATTCTGCATCCTTCAGGAACTCTTCTCCGGCTCCAGGGCTTCATCACTGTCGACCTGCAACTACAGCTGGGTGGGTTGGAGCTCCCACTACTCCTGGACTCCACTGTGACTTTTGGACTTGGTCACCTCTCTCCACAGGTTTTCTCCAGGATTCCACAGCTGGTTTCTTGCAGTGTCTTTTCTTACTTTTTGGTAGTTTGGGGAAATTCCAGAGAGTACTCCTGCTTTCCTAGTCACTGGGGTTGGGGGGTGTGTGTGTGTGGCGGGGGGGGGTGGTATTGTTACTTACCTCTGGTTCTCTAGTACCCCCAGCTCCCCTCTACACATTCCACTTACCTAGGTTGCGCTCCTGTGTTTGCATTCCATTTTTTTTGTATATGGTTTGCGCCCCCCTGCACGTTTTCTTTTTTTCTTTCTAACTTTTGCTAAGCCTATTTCTGATTTCTAGTGTACATATTTAGTCTGTTTACCTACCTTCTGAAGGAGTATTGCCTTTTTAGTAATTTTGGTACTGTCACTAAAAGTACTTAATTTTGTAACTGCTTTTTTATGTGTAAGTGCTGGCTGTGACTACAGTGGTATTGCATGAGCTTTGCACGTCTCTTAGACAAGCTGTCGCTGCTCATCCACAGCTACCTCTGGAGAGCCTGGCTTCTAGAGACTGCCTACACTTCACTAAGGGGATACCTGGACCTGGTGTAAGTACCTTGGGTACCCACCACACACCAGGCCAGCTTCCTACACATTGAGTGGGAAACGTTCTGACCTTTGGAAGTTGATGGACAGCCCAGAGAGGTGTCCAAGATGTAAAATTTCATGGATAATAGGGAGAGGTTAGTGGAAGGGACTCTAACATAAAGCAAAATATCCGCATACATAGGCAGCAGTAGCGCGTTGCTCTGTAAGCCATAGTGCCAGTGATGTACTAGTTATTGCCGGACTAGTGGGTCTAGTGAAATAATGAACAGTCAGTAGAGAGGGCAACCCTGTTGGGTGACCCTGGTGATGGAGTCCGATGTGGTCATTCACTCTAGTGACTGGCTGTGTCTAGAGGAGCTTAATGAGGTTGTGGAAGCAAAGGGCAATGTCTAGGTTAGTCAGAATCACCATTCCAAGGACTCGCACTTTCAGCGTCTAGTAGGGCAGTTGCAGCTGGTACAGTTGGAGATCTGGTTAAGAATGGCAAAAATGGTATGCAGATTTAGTGCGGGTGGTATAATCGAGGTCAGCATAGGGGATGAGATGTGTTCCATTAGAAGGGACATAAGTGTAGCAAGGAGTTTAGGTAGTATTTTGATCTCCTTGATTGAGAGAGAAGGGTCTGTAAGATGTGCACGTCACCATTGCTACCTCTTCCCAGTATGTTATTACTTTGTCAATGATGTCTGTGGTGCGAGCAGTTTACAGTTGTCAGTGGTATTGGAAGAACGTTGCAGCTATACCATTACTGTCTGTCACAATCTCCTGGCATCAGTACAAAGTTCTGCCATGTAAGTGCTAGGAGTATTTGGGTGCAGTAGTCTACCCAGTGTGTCGTGGTCTTTAACCCTCGACACACCTGCATGCTTGTGCATATTTACAGAGTAAGCTACTGCCCATTTTATTCAGTCATAAGGGCTGAATGTTGGTGGAGGTGTATATCTAGTCTGTCTAAGCGAGTCTTGGTCAATTTTCAGTAGCTCCTTTTCTACTCGAGCTAGGTCATTTCAAATGCTTTTTGCACCCTTGTGTTTGGTCATACACACCTCTACATACTCCTTAAATACCTCCCAGAGGGAGGTTTCCCTTGTGGCTGTGCCCACGTTGAGTGTGAAATACTCAATGGTGTTTTGAAGCTCAGAGTGGAAGACCCTTATGTAGGGCAGTAGTAAGGAATCTGCACTGACCTGTCCTATCTTTTTTTTTTTTTTTTTTTTTTTTTTTACTTGTAGCTTCACTGGGGAGTAATCAGTCCATATGCAGGATATGTGGTCAATGTCCTCTATCCATAAAAGTGCATTTCACGACAAACCAGTAATCTAGCTGGGACCAGACATGGAGAGCAGAGTGAAATGTATAGGAGCAATCTGTTGTGTGGTGGGTTCTCCAAGTATCCAGTAGATGTTAGATAATGAAGTATATCGGGGGGGTTGGGGGGAGGAGTGGGGAGGGGGGGGTTGGGGTGGAGGAGTAGGGGGGTGGGGGGGGGGGTAGGGGGAGGAGGAGGAGGTTCTATGTTGGATGTGTAAACATTACCCCCTCGTGGTGTCTTCGTGTTCCAGTCCTTGCAACTTTTTGTTTGTTGGCTGTTTGTGCTCTCTGCCCGTATGCTGGGCTTGGGCAGGGAGCAGTTTCTTAGCGACTTACGGCTGGGCCATTCTGGGACATTCTTCAAAACTTCCTGAGCCCCTGCCAGTGTATGCCCATACGCAGATGCATAGGGTTTGCAGTTTCTAGATCTCGCATGATGCCTAGTTACGGTATAAAATAAGAAGCCCAACTCTGCTCTAGCGCGTTGCTGCTTCTTGGTGGTCAGTATGATGGCGAAGACTTTGGGGGAAGGACTGTACTCCCCAGCCCTAGTCTCAGGGGGACGCTGAGGAGCTCCTTCAGAATTCCAGGGGAATTTGCAAGCCCTGGTTAAGGATACTGTTGATACAGCCATCCAGGAGAAAGGCATCCCTTCTAAGCACCTATTTTCGGAGGAGGATGCTGAGGAAAGCGGGGGAGGTATATTCAGGGGGACCAGCTCAAGGAGTTTTTGATCCATATTGGAGACATTTTTCGGTTTGCTCCACCAGATGTGGAAGAGTGACTTTTTGGTGCAACAATGTCAAACAATGATTTGCCTCTTCATGCTGTGATCCAGTCCCTTCTGCAGAAGGAATAGAGAGACCTTGAGAAGCCTGCTGCCCTCCCAGTTTCTTTGCTAAACGCTACTTGAGGGTTTTGAGGAACAGTTCCCTCTGGTGCTGAAGGTCAATTCTGTTCAGGCCTCCATGTCTTTTTTTTCTTCATCCTTGGCCTCTGAGGTTACAGTCCTCTCTGATCCAGTGGATAAGGGGGTCGAGTACGCCTCAAAGGGTGTATGCTTTGCCCAGTTATGGTACTGGAGCAAATACGTAGATTCCCTATGCTACACAGGTGCTCCTTAAAGACTTCCACACACTGTCTTCAGGCCAGGACGATCCCACTGCTCTCCTGTCTAATATGGAAATACTATCCCAGTTCTGGTCTGGTTCTGTGTTTGACAGTCTTTGGGGTTACTCAGTGGCTACTGGGGCATCCATTTCTGGACGTCTGTTCTTGTGGTTGAAGTCTGGGAAGTTGGATGCTTCTTAGAGATCCATGATTCAGAAAATTCCTTTTTGGAATCCTCAGTTATTCGGTCCTGTGCTGAATGATATGGTGGAGAAGGTGGCTGAGATGAAGATCCTGCTGCCAACTAAGCAAGTTCAGGGCAAGAAACATTTAGGGTTCCAGCATTCAGCCTTTCACTTAGCTGAGTGATGTCCCTTTAAAGGAAGGGCCTGTGGTTGGGAGTGGGGTGCCTGTTATAACAAAGCCCAACCTTCTTCCTCCTGCTCAGCAAATGTCCTGCAGCAGCCAAAATGACTATATAGTAGTGGGAGGTTGTCTTTGGCTGTTTCTGCCTCAGTATAGAAAGTAAGTGAAGGATCCTTGTGAAAGTTGCACATGGTTTTCGGATTCCATTCAAAGGGCTTGCTCCTCAGTTTCATTTAAGACTTACTCCTTCTCCAAAAGACCCGGTAAAACTTCTGTGACTCCGGTTGGGGATGTAGTTTTTGCTTCAGAAAGAGGCGATTGTGCTGGGTCTGGCCGATCAGGAGGATTTGAGGTTTTACACTGCTCAGTTTTTGGTTCCTAAATGGGATTTGTCTTTTTGCCCCATTCTTAACCTCCTGGACCTCAACACCTTTGTCCTGTTGGAACATTTTCAGATGGTGTCTCTACAGGCCATCATTGCCCTTCTCATGAAAGGGTATTTCTTAGTGACTCTGGATCTACACAATGCTTATTTTCACATTCCCATTCATGTGGAGAGTCGGCAGTTCCTGAGGTTTTCAGTCTTTGGAGTTCTTCATTACCAGGTTCAAGTCCATTTGGTCTGGCTATGTCTCCCTCTGTCACCAAGGAATTGGCATGATTGTTTTATTTTTATTTTTATTTAATGTACATGGTTTTGTCTTGTGTCCTCTTCTTGATGACTGGTTGTTGTTTGCTTCTTTTTCCAAGACAAGTTAAGCTGTGTGGGCACAGCGTTTCTGCTGGAGGAAAGACTGCTTCCCTCCTTCGGATTGCCTGGAGGGGGTGGCAGGTGGGGGCTTGAATGATGGAATTCTCTCCCCCCCTGTAGATTTCTTGGACTGAATTCTGGGGTCCCCCTGGCTCTCTACAGCAGCCGGACTCCCACTCCTTAGGCCCCTGACACAGCCTTTCTCTACTCGCCTCAAGGACAAACTAATGGACTTCCCTGGCACCAAAACGTCTGGAAGGCATAAGATGCTAGCTGAGGGCCTGACTCCTTGCTCTTTCTTCTGTGGAATTACCCCACAAATTGATGCTGCGTTGGAGTGTTGTGGCAGCTGGGGGGCACCTGGCTGACCTGGAAGAGTGTGGATGCCAACATGTGTATAATAGCGCCATTCAATGCGCTTGGCAGGGGCCCAGTATAAACTTGATGTAACTTGGATTTTCAACAGCAAACCCCCAGCGGCATTCGCACATTGGCAGTCAACTGATCCCACACTGGAGGGATGTGTGTGAACCTTGCAAGAGACTGGTACCAATCAAAGGTGGATCTACCTCCGTTCACTGCTGTATGAAAGTCTCCTCTTTCTGGCATGGTTCCCTCCACTTTTTTGCCATGGTGGCAGTCTGCTTACACTATTTCCACTGGGATCCTGCTAAACTGAACCCCTACAGCTCTGCAAAACCTCCGACAGCCCCTTTTGCATTTGACTGTGCTTGTTGGTGGTTCACCTGACCACTGACCTGTCTGCAATCCGGCAACTGTTGAGGGGCAGCTCTTAGGTCACTTAAGGGACACCTCTGCAGCTACTGGACCCGGCAGCTGGACTTAATCCACACTGATGACCTGGATCTTCAGCTGTAAAAGGGGGGGGGCGGGCGGGGGCATTGCCTCCTGCCCTACCTGATCACTCCTGCGTGGACTGGACTCTGTCCCCTTCTTTTGCAGGTCCTCCTCGCCTGGAATCTGTCCCTGGGTTCCACTGGCCTGGTCATGCTTCTGCATTTCTCCTACCACATCGTCTCCCATTTTAGTCTATGGAAAGACCGGGTAACGCACCTCTGCACCCGGCCACTGGGAATCTTCTAGGTACTAGGTATTGCACTGTTCCTCAGACTTTGGCTAGCTACTTCATCCACCCTGGGGAGGGCGGAGAAGGGGCAACCTTACTCATTCCCTTTTTTAGCATTGTTTGCCCCTTCCCTTAAGTGGCCCTTCCTAATTTATGCTTTTCCTGAGTACTTACCAGTGTATGTTCTGTGTGTTCATATCTCCAGAGGGCAGTATACCAATGGTAGTCTAGTTTCTGTGCCTATAATAAAGTACCCTTTATTTTTCCCCCAACACTGTGTGGTGAGTTACTATGTGACTACTGTGGTATTGCAAGTGCTTCCCATGCCTCTTAAATAGGTCTTAGCTGCTCAGCACCGCTACCCGAGAGATCCCTGGCTGTCTAGACACTGTAACACTATCTAATCAGAGTTGCCTGGGCCCTGTATAAGGTGTGAACACCATAGGTGCCCACCACATACTGGGCCAGCTTCCTACAACCGCTACTGCCATGGGATGCCAGATAGTCTCCACATCACACAAGGCCCCACCCCCCCCCTCAGGGTGCCATGCCAACCTCACACTGCCTATGCAGTATAGATAAGTCACCCCTCTAGCAGGCCTTACAGCCCTAAGGCAGGGTGCACTATACCATAGGTGAGGGCATAAGTGCAGGAGCACCATGCCCCTACAGTGTCTAAGCAAAACCTTAGACCTTGTAAGTGCAGGGTAGCCATAAGAGTATATGGTCTGGGAGTCTGTCATTCATGAACTCCAGAGCACCATAATGGCTACACTGAAAACTGTGAAGTTTGGTATCAAACTTCTCAGCACAATAAATGCACACTGATGCCAGTGTACATTTTATTGTAACATACACCCCAGAGGGCACCTTAGAGGTGCCCCCTGAAACCTTAACCGACTATCCATGTAGGCTGACTAGTTCTAGCAGCCTGCCACACACCAGACACCTAGGATTAGGGATGTGCCCCCCTCCCCTCAGGGAGGAGGCACAAAGAGGGTATACCCACCCTCCGGGCTAGTAGCCATTGGCTACTAACCGCCCAGACCTAAACACGCCCTTAAATTTAGTATTGAAGGGCTCCCCAGAACCTAGGAACTCAGATTCCTGCAACCTAAGAAGAAGAGGACTGCTAAGCTGAAAAACCCTGCAGAGAAGACGGAGACACCAACTGCTTTGGCCCCAGCTCTACCGGCCTGTCTCCCCACTTCTAAAGACACTGCTCCAGCGACGCTTTCCCCAGGGACCAGCGACCTCTGAATCCTCAGAGGACTGCCCTGCTCTAAAAGGACCAAGAACTCCTGAGCGGCCCTATTCACCAAAGACTGCAACTTTGAAACAACTTGCCTTTCCCGCCGGAAGCTTGAGACTTGACACTCTGCACCCAACGCCCCCGGCTCGACTTGTGGAGAACAATCACTTCAGGGAGGACTCCCCGGCGACTGCGAGACCGTGAGTAGCCAGAGTTGCCCCCCTGAGCCCCCACAGCGACGCCTGCAGAGGGAATCCCGAGGCTCCCCCTGACCGCGACTGCCTGCTCCTCAGATCCCGACGCCTGGTAAAGACTGTGCACCCGCAGCCCCCAGGACCTGAAGGATCCGAACTTCAGTGCAGGAGTGACCCCCAGGAGGCCCTCTCCCTTGCCCAGGTGGTGGCTACCCCAAGGAGCCCCCCCCCCTTGCCTGCCTGCATCACTGAAGAGACCCCTTGGTCTCCCATTGAAACCTATTGAGAACCTGACGCATGTTTGCACACTGCACCCGGCCGCCCCCGTGCTGCTGAGGGTGTACTTTCTGTGTGGACTTGTGTTCTCCCCCCCCCCACCCCCCCCCCCCCCGGTGCCCTACAAAACCCCCCTGGTCTGCCCTCCGAAGACGCGGGTACTTTCCTGCTTGCAGACTGTTACCGGGGCACCCTCTTCTCCATTGAAGCCTATGCATTTTGGGCACCACTTTGACCTCTGCACCTGACCGGCCCTGAGCTGCTGGTGTGGTAACTTTGGGGTTGCTCTGAACCCCCCACGGTGGGCTACCTTGGACCTAAACTTGAACCCCGTAGGTGGTTTACTTACCTGCAAGAACTAAAACTCTTACTCTTCCCCCCCCGCCCCCCCTCCCAGGAACTGTTGAAAATTGCACTGTCTAGTTTTAAAATAGCTATATGTGATTTATGTGAAAAGTGTATATATGTTGCTAATTCAAAGTTCCTAAAGTACCTACCTGCAGAACCTGTAGTTCTTAAAATAAACTAAGAAAATATATTTTTCTATACAAAAACCTATTGGCCTAGAATTGTCTGAGTGTGTGTTCCTCATTTATTGCTTGTGTGTGTACAACAAATGCGTAACACTACTCCTTTGGTAAGCCTACTGCTCGACCACACTACCACAAAATAGAGCAATAGTATTCTCTTTTTGCCACTATCTTACCTCTAAGGGGAACCCTTGGACTCTGTGCATACTATTCCTTACTTTGAAATAGTACATACAGACAACTTCCTACAGTCCCCATTGTTGAAGACCATGCAGACAATGCTGTGGGCCATTCCTGTAGAAGTAACGTGCATTGTTGGCCTGCCGGAGTGAGTGGAGGGGACTGATCCACTCCAGTTCATAGACACTTGGTTTTGTTCCTTTGTTCTGTCCTCAGATCTTGCTGCCTTCTACTTGCTGGAGAGAGCCCCCCTCAACGCCCATTCTGGCGAAACACCTCCATTACAGACGCCGTGATGCCATCTTGGGGGCCGCAAGTCTGAAAGCGTCCCTCATGCTGAAGAATGCCCATGTGATGATATTTCCTGATTACACCATCACGGGCCAGCGCAGCATGTTCCTTGAAGCCAAGAAATGTCTCTGGCAATTTGGAGTCAATACTCCCTGCTGCTTCCCGCCCTATTAAAATCCATGTACCAAGGGCAGACTGACTTTTTTGCAGACCTAAAAGAAGTGTGCAACTGAACTGAAACATTTTGGCACATTCCTGCTGGACTGACCACACCCCCCTCCCCCCAAGCCTGGATGCCTGATGGGCCTAAGAGATAGCGTGCAGCCCAGTCATAAACAGTTGCCACAGGGCCACCCTTACCCGCGGCTCCTGACCTGGAACAAATCCTAGATAACCGCCGCCAAGCACTGGAGGCGGTAGCACAATTGAACTCTGAGTTGGCCCTCTCAGATACGGAGAGTGGCTCCCACATCTTTTCTACAGATGCCAATTCGGATTTATCCCAGTTGTCCACCCATCCATCTCTTACCCTCCTGCAAGTGACTCCTCAGATAGCAGAAACAATCTAGCGTTTCCACCTCCCCTCACTGATAATGAGGTTCCCCTCCTTTCTAAGATGCGCTATGCAGCATTTGCAAATGTAGCATTGTGTATTTGATCTCTACGCTACATGCACACCTGCCGTTCCACTGACTGTCAACTTGTCCTCCTCAGACATACAGACTGTCCTGCCCTCACATCTTCCATTACAACCCACAGGGTGGTTAGCTCTGCCACCCTAGTGCCCTGGCCACCCCCTGAACATTGAGATTTATTCTTACTGTTCAATGATTTGGGCGTTCTGCCTGTTGCTGGAAGGCTTGATTTGTTTACAGCTGACCATTCTTACACTACCCTACACCACCATGCCATGGGATTACCTGGTGCCCAAGTCACTCCTACCACAGAGGTGATGGGGTGAAGGGTCACAGGGATGCCCAGTCTTCCTATGCATTTCCTGGGCAAAATCACGACTCTCCATTCCGACATTGACGTGTAATACTGCCACTCACTTCCTTACACTTAATGTCAAGGGCATGCACAAAGCCCGGAAGCACTACTTTGTCTTCTCCTATATCAAATGTCAACATCCATATAGTCTTCGTGCAGGAGACCCATACAATATCTGCAGAACTGCCCCGACTACAAAAGCGCTAGCATGACCCCATATATACAACCACATACTGAGCACATGCCACGGTAGCCTGGGTTTGGATACTCCTGGGGACTCCTTTTCACATGCTTGACGTTATCACAGACCGGGGAGGAAAATAAGTCTTCATTGATGGATACCTAAACAGCACCTCTGTACTAATTGGGAACATACATGCACCAAATGTAGATCAGGACGCTTATTCGACTGCATTTTCCACAATTTTGGCCAAAAAGACCCACCTTCCCTTGATGGGGGGGTAGCCTACAACATCACTCTTGTGTGCCTTCAACATCACTCTTGACCATTCTCGCCTATGACAATCCTGCTGCCCCAATCTCACTGGCATCTAGATTTATAGAATGGACACAGTTGGTCATAGATGCCTGGAGGTCCCTCCAAACCGCAGCCTGAGTTTACTCCTTTTAATTCCCTACCCATGATTTCTATATACACCTAGATTGCATGCTCTGCTCCCATTCCCTTACTCCTACACTTCTTCAGGCAGACTAATTAGGAAGAGTAGTCTTGGACTGTGATGCCCATGTTCTACACATTCAGTGGGGCACCCCTCCTTCCCGCCCCCCCCCCCCAGTCCCCCATGTGCCATCTTCCCCATGAGTGCGCAGAAGATCCGGTATTCCGGGAATCTTAGACTAACCAAATTCGTGACTATTTCAAAACTAATGTTGGCATTGCCTTCAACAGACTCTTAGAATGGGACATGTTCAAGGTTTTCACCCGTGTCCATTGCCTTCAGGCGATTGTTGGAGTTCAGGTTATGGGCAGGGAAATTGAGGAAGTTGAATGCTGCATACCTTCGTTGGAGCGCCGGGCTGAACAGGATCTCTGTCCCCCCCTCCCCTCCCCCCCCCCCCCCCTTGCCTTCCTACACAAGTTGACACCAAGTGGCAACTTCCTTCCCTATTGGAGCGCTTCTGCTGCTATTATCTTACTGCCTATGCAACCAAAACACACATGAAGGGTGACCAGTCAGGATACCTCCTAGCCTGACTCATTTGCCAGAAGCCACAGAGCTACCCCATCCTCAAACTGCAATCCCCCTCTGCAACCCCATTATATACACAATCTGACAACAGTGACTCCAGTGGCAGTGATAACGGTATTCCTAGACCCCCTCCCTCTGCCACAGATCGACTCAACCACCCAGACAATGCTGTGTATACATTACCTCCAAAGATGTAAAACGGGCAATCTAGGATCCGGCTTGGAGTCAAACCCTGGCTTAAATGGCATCCCTATAAAATATAGCACATTTGCTGACACCCTTGCCCCCTTCCTAGCAAATATGTATAACGAGGCCCTGCGACTCAGCCACCTACCATCCTCTCTCTGAGAATCGCTCAAGGTCTCTATTCCCATACTTGGCCATGACCCCATGAGTATCGTCCTACCGCCCCCTCACCATACTGGGGCAAACTATAAAATCCTGTGGAAGATTTCAGACGTCAGTTATGCACAGGTCCTACCAGATCTTATACACCCAAACCAGAACAAATTTGTGCTGGGCAGAAGTACATCTCATAACCTACGTCGGCTGTTCCACCACCCCAGGACGTTTCCTCACTCGGTCTGCCTGATCCTCAAGGCATTTTACACCATGGATTGGTCCTATCTTTTCCATGTCCTCATATGGGTGGGTGTGGGTCATAGTCTCCAGGTCTACACATGAATCTTATACTGATCTGCTGACCAGGGTGTGGGTGGGGTATCTTATATCAAATGTGGCACATGATAGGGCTGCCCCATCTCACAGCTGCTCTTTGCTGTGGCTCTGGAACCACTAGCTGCCCTACTCCATTTGATTGGAGACCAATGGGGTATACCACTTTCGGACAGGACACACACAGTGTCCCTCTACGTGAATGATCTTCTCCTGTACTTGCATTATGTCCAGGTAACCCCATCTCTGCCCTGGCTCCCCTGCAGTCATTTGCGAAGGTGTCTGGAGTAAATTTTTGGTTTATCCACTCCGTGCCGCCATCACTCCAACTGACCTGACCATAGACTGCATCTCTTCCCCCTGGAGTGCTCCTTGGTGTGCTATTTGGGTGCCAGCCTATGTCACTCCCCTGCAGACATGCACAAGGGAAACCCACACCCAGTACTGACTTTGCTCAAATCACTGGCCTCCTTCTGGGTCAAACTGCCCCTGGTCACCACGGGATGCATTGCTTTGTCAAAAATGATAAAGCTGCCCCATCTCCTCTATACTCATGGAATTTAATCTCCTTATAACCCTCCCCCAATCTAAACACACAATCTGTTCCCAAGATGCCCCCCACCTCACCCCAACATTAGTCCACTGGTTGTCCAAATTTTCCTCACACCCCACTTGACGAGTGGCTCCCCCGGAGCGAGCAACCCTTCCCACCCCTGGCTGGCTAACCTGACCCCCGCACAATGCCTCCAAGCCATATATCACCCAGTCCCTGACTGGGGACACTCTGTGCCCTGGTCCCATCCTCGCTGCGCCCCACCATTCTAGAACACTAGCTGGCCCCTCCCCTCACCCTCAGTTACCTGATTGTTAATGTTATTGTTTGAATCTGTCTCGTAGTTTTCTTTTTAATAAGCTATTTATACGAAACTCAGTTTCTCAGATCCTATAATCAAGCCTGTGTAATCCATTATCTTCAGTCTAGGAAGCGGACTCTATGTGGTGCACTAAAAGGTACACCATGCAGAGTCCAGTGGATACCCAATTGGTTTTCAGAGGGAAAAGTAGATGGGGCTAATGCTCTATTTTGTGGTAGTGTGGGCAAGCAGTTAGGCTTATCGGAGGTTAGTTCTAAGAATTTGTTGTACTCACAGAGGCAATAAATGAGACCTACTCAAAGAATAAATCTGAGACCAATCTACAAAAATACTTTTGTTTATATATACTTTAGACCCAAACACTTCATCATAAGGTAAAGTATGTTTTCAAGCAAAAATACTTTTTAATTTAAAAAGTCGGTACAGTGCAATTTCAGAGTTCTTTAATGTTCACCTATGGAGGAAAACAATGTTCAGCAAACACACGGTTAACAATGACTTACGAGGCCAGTCTCAAAGAGTTAAGGTAAGTACTGGGACTGTTCACAGGCTCACCAGCAGGTCACACCGGGCAGCACTGGGGCAGTCGGATGCAGTAAGAGGTCAGGTGCCCAAAAGTTTTCAATGGAAAATTGTCCTCATGAAAACAAGCTACAGGCTCTGACTAGGGGGCCGGTTGGGGACAACAAGCAGGTAGGTGACAAACGTGGGGTGCTCAGGGATGTAGGTGCATCTTTGGTCCTTTTCTCTAGGGGCGATGGATGCAGTGGTGTGCTTAGGCTTCAGGTATCTTCATCTAGGGGCACTTGCAGTCAGGGAGTCCTGCGTGTTGAGGCTGCAAAAGTCATTGGGGAGCCCAGCAGGGCAGAACCCAGGGTGGACTTGGGCCCAAGGGAGCTGGGGGACGTAATTAGCACCAGTGGCCCACCTCAGATCATTATCACTGGTGACCCACCTCGGACTGGGTCGTGGGCAACTGGTGCAGTGGTTGCTAGGTAGTCTGGTTTTCTCTCACCACACGGCCGCAAGAGTGGGCCTGCATGCAGAGGCTGCTGGCGACTTTGGGAAGTCCAAGATGGTTGGAACCATGATGTATTCTGACTCTGGACAGCTGGGCAAACCTTGCTGGTACCATTTGTTGGCTTCACCTCAGGTTGGGGATGGGTGCAGTGGTCACTTTGGGTGTGGGGTCTTTGTTGTTCTGGAGGCTGCAGAGTACTTTCTTGGGACTTTGTTGCAGAGCAGATCCACTGCTCATGGGAGTCTTGAGTCTTTATGGAAGGTAGGAAGTCTTCCTGGGTTTTTGGAGGCTCAGCTGCAGGACGAGTCATCTTTTAGGGCAGAGTCCATTGGTCAGCCGGCAGGCTGGTGGGGTTGGCACCAGCTCAGCTACTTCTTCTTTTCCCCTTCTGCAGGTATAGCGACTGAGTCCTTTTCTTTGTAGGCTGTTGGGATCTAAGTTCTAGGATTTAGGGGTGCCACCTAAATACTCCATTTAGGATCATTACAGGGACTGTCATGTGCTAGCCAATGGGCTGACCACCTTTAGGGTTACTACACCCTTTCTATGACCACTTCCACTGGGAAGTGGGCATAACCATAATGGCCTACTTCCTTCCAAACAAAGATGGAGGATTTTAAAAAGTGGTGTCCACTTCAGCTCATCCACCTTAGGGGTGGGACTGGCATGGAGTGGGCACACCTCCTAATCTGCCTATTTTTCCTGCCTGTTCTGCTGCCAAAAGTGGGGTCAGGACAGGGGGGGTCGGTGATCTCCGCCATCTGGACAGACCTGGGATACATTTCAAAAGCAGCCAGGCCTTTGAAGCTTCCCAACCTGCCTGGGTGTGGTGCTAACTCCAGCACCCAGTGCAGAGTTTTGTATCTGGCCCTCCGTCTTATCCAGGTGTCTGGTTGACACCTGTTCGGTATAAGTCAATAAGGACGCTCAATGAAGGACCACACGACACGCCAATTATAAATACAATTTAGCTTTACTAGAATTGCAGGTAAAATGTAGGCATTTAGCACATTAACAATAGTAGAATAAGAATAGCAATGAAAAGCATCTATATATATATGCAAATAATTCATTGACAGATATAAGTTTTGATTAACTGTATACTAAAATGCATTGCACTACGATATTCAGAAAGCAGAATATAAATGAGTTGAATACTTCAGATAAGCTTTGATTTACTGCACACCAAAATGCATGTTTCAGTTATTGTAGCAGTTCACAGTAATAGGTTTAGAAAGCAAAATATAAACAAGCTGAATACTTCAGGTTATAAACGCAGTGCAGGCATAAATAATCAGTCATAATAATAGAGCAGAGAAACAAAGGTATTTTATCCCTGTGTGGAAACTTAACTTAATCTACGACATGCTGGGGAGCCCTCTACTGCCTGTTTGGACCTCTCTCCCCCTCAAGCACCACGAGCAAACAGGGAGGCAGCGCTGGGCCATGGCAGCTTCCACAATTCCATCTGCACGCTTCCAAATCCCTCACCCACACTTCAGTGCTTAAATAACTCAAAGCTTGTATTCTATCTCATTCTGGCATTTTCTAGCTATATTATCAGTACTTGGCTGCTCTGCCCTTCTCCAGCCTTTGTTTTCATTCCATCTTCTCCCTGTACTCTCGTTCTCAAGGTTGAGACGGAGTCTTCTACACAAACAAGCTTGAAAATATCATGAACTTTTCCACGATGTTTGGGAAGGGGTTTTAACAGACATTACACTCATCTACACTGCTCAAGCTAATTAACCCTTCACGTTACAATGTCTTCCGCATCTTTCCCTAATACTGAACACCCTCAAGAGCGCTGGCTTTCACTTTGGAGGGCCAGAAATGTTTCTTAAGAAGGCTGAACTGGTCAGGACCAGTCAGTCAACACGCCTGTGGCTGGTAGGTTTTCAGGTGGCATCTCTAAGATGCCCTCTGGGTGCACTTATTAATAAATCACTCACTGGAATCAGTGAGGGTTTATTAATCTGAGATGTTTGATACCAATATCCCTGGGAGCAGAGAAGCCATCATGTAGCTGGGGAACTTGTAATGCCCTTGTTTAGCATATGTGCTTAAAATGGCTTTCCTGTTCACTTACTATGTCCAAAAGTCAGAGATATAACATGGGCATATTTGCTCATGCTTTTATGTACACACGTGTCCTGATGCACCTTGCCATAGGGGTGACTCACACCTGGTACATGCAGTGGTAGGGGACCTGGCCCACAGGGGTGTGTGACAGGTCGTGTTTTCAATTTTACCTGCACCAACACATGCAGTCCGCAATGGCAGCACTGTGTAGGTTTGAGGGGTCCCTGGGGGCGGCACAACTGGAGCTGAAACCCTCAGAGACCTTCCTTAATACACCAGGCGTAAGTACCGGGGCTACCATTTCCTGGAGGTTACAGGGGTGTTAAGAGTGTGCCAATTGTGCAAAGCAACTGTGAAGTTTTGTGAAAGAACTCTGGCACTTGGGACCTGGTTAGCAGGGACCCAGTGCACTGAGTAGTAATTACCTGAGGTACCAGCATGGGTGGCTCCTTCACATTGGCGAAGGAGCATCACCCCACTGGCTTTGAGCCAGAAGCTGAAAAATAAAACTATGTTAATATAGTTTAATTTTTCAGCTGCTGCCTTAGCTTGTGTAGGGAGGGGCGGGGCTGGGCCTTGGGATGGGGGAGGAAGAGGAGTTGAGTGCGCTTAACTTTCTCCTATCCGGCTGTATTACACAGCCAGGTTGGCGAAACAGCTCAGACTCCTGGTCACTGTCTGAGCGGCAGACCAAACAATTCAGACCAATCCTGGTGCTGCTGTCATGATAGGTATGGCATGAGAGCAGCACCAGGATTACGTGGGGGAGCCTATGATGGTGTCCCTTGCTGGGACACCACCAGAAGAGAAGATGAGTGAGACAGTCGGTGGCAGGACAGGCATTATTTTTTTGTATTTTCTTTTAATTATCCTCCCAACATCCCCCTGACACCCCCCCCCCTCCCCCCCCCCCCACAAACACACAACAATCTTTGAATGTATTTTTCTGTAAATTATGCTGTAGCAAACAGTGATTGGCAAAGGTGAGACCCAACGACTTTGCCATTTATAGAAGAGGCCAAGTACTGACTTTAGTATTTAAGCAGTAATTCAGAGCGAGTGCAAAAAGTGAGGGCTAGAACTCCTGGGGTCGAATAACTTTTGTGTTGATTATTTTCCAAGGTAGTGTGACCGAGTTTATATTTGTACACATTGGTGAAAGTGTTCAAATGCAATTTGTGCCTGTTTAGCACATATTGCTATCAAGTTTTTACCAAGGCTAATTGCTCTCTTGTAGGTGCAACCTACTGGGGTTCAAACAAGTCACTCCATATAAGTAGGGGTCCAGGCACTGCTGTCACCGTGCGAGGCACAAGTGCAGATGTCTTCACAGGGTCTGACATGGGCAGGTATTTCACCCCTGGGTGGTCGGCAGCACCTGCACACCGAGCCCGTGAAGTTTCTAGCACAGGTGAAATACAAATTCTTAATGAATGTTCATGTATTCTGAATAAGGGGTTTGTGTAGAAAATAACGTCGAAAAATAATGCACTCATTTGAAAATGTGATTACGATGAGTGGCTGCCAATATTCACAAAGTGTACTTATTAATGGTCTAATACTTAGAAGTTGAATATATGTTTGACTAATGTAGTAATATGTCATATTAATGATTATGCATTATGTCTTCGTTTTATTAATTGTAGGCCTTAAATTAGCAAAGGTCTTCGCCTACTTGCCAGCCCTCGTGTCAAAGCTGTATTTCTTAACGTATAGTAAATGGCTGCCCTAGAGAGTTAACCAGTGATTTTACGTTTGCACTGTTTAAATGTCCTTATAACCTGAAAGTTTCTCATGACAACCGACAAACATTTTGTGTTTAATATGTGTGAGACTGACTTTCTCAGGAGGAGAATAATGAAGATACTGACTAAAGTAGAAGCTGCAACAATATTGTTACCTGACAAGCCAGATGATGAGGATTGCAGGACAACCAACCAATCACATGTGAACGGAGTAATGGTAGAACTCATAGATTTGGAGTTTTAGTTTTATTGGACGAAGTGTGAACATGCGATTAATTGACCTATATGGATTTGCGAAATGGTTTTAGTGGTTTTGATTTAACAACACTGCACTGAGAGAAGACCGGTCATTGCCCATTTTCTTGCTGGCCGAAAGGTCAATATTTTCTTGTGCGTCTTCACAAGAGACATGCTTAACTTAATTGCTTAAAGACTTCACGTTTTCTGAACTTTAAGGCTGAATCCTGATGGCTTGCTGATCGACTGTCCTGAGGACGAAGACTGACTCTGCTTGCTGATCCACATTGAGGATAGGTATTATGAATTAGACTGATTATTATGCATATTTGCTTTTCCTTTCTAGGTACCAAATGCACTGTTTGATAGAGCCATAGTTAGATGTTTTTCCAACATGCTGATGCTAATCTGATGTTAGTTAGGGATCATCACTAACAAAATTGTGCTAATAGGGAAAAATGCTTGAATTTTTCTGCTGAACTCGAATGTATGTAATCACTCTGACTTTGCTATTAATTTGCACCATAACCTTAGAATGTGTTGTAGTTCATGCTTTGATTAGATCACGTTTCTTCCTCCGTTTTGGACAGCCACTTTTGTTTCTGAATGTGTTTCAATAAATCAACATGACCTTAGCATTAT
This sequence comes from Pleurodeles waltl, assembly GCF_031143425.1. Taxonomy (NCBI): domain Eukaryota; kingdom Metazoa; phylum Chordata; class Amphibia; order Caudata; family Salamandridae; genus Pleurodeles; species Pleurodeles waltl. The sequence goes on from NC_090449.1 coordinate 206,429,844, forward strand.
TAATATAGGGAAATAAATATTCTAACTTTTACTAAAATGTGCGAATATTCATGACTCAAAGGTCATAGTGCGTGACAACTACTGACTATTGATTATTACTGTTATTGATTGTTGATTGATATTGTGTATTGGTTATTGATTTGCATGTACTGGAGTTATGATAAAAAACATCTTTAAATGCAAGTCAAAAGGTTCATCGACCTATTCTCATCCCCTTGTAAGTTTACTTATTAAGGTCAGATGCGCTAACAAAGACATCCAGGCTGTGAGGCGTAGTGAAGTCTTCAGTTGCTCTGGCCAGCGAGTCTGTGTTCCGGGCCGAGCGATGGTACTTGCCAGGGCTCCCTCTGTCGAGGCTATGGCACTCAAATCCCAGAGGTGGGGAAAGTTACTCCGGGTGAAGCATGCAACTCTACTGGCACGCAGAGGGACTCGCTAATTCCACCCTTTAGCTCATCTGTGGGGCCTCTGAGGGCAGTGCCGGCGTGCTGTTGCCTGCGGTACTGGGACCTGAGGGGGAGAATCAAGTCTCTGGGGGTGGGAGGTTGCGCCCCTCCGTCTCATCTTATTGGTGCAGTGTTGGGGCTCATTTTAGACACCATGGTTGGCGGACAGGCGGCTTCAGAGCTTCATTGTCTTGTGGCCATCTTGGTCAATGGCATGACTCCACTCCATAGTTTCAGATGAGTCTTAATCTCTACATTTGTTGTGTTAGCAGTTTAATAGATGCAGTTGCTTTGGTCAACAGTACTGTTACTGTTGATTTGTGTTAACAGTATTATGTAGCTTTTTGCGCCTCATGGGCATATTGTACAGATAACATGCAGTATACATTTAAGGTTCGGAAGACCATGTACATCTTGCTGCTTTCTGAACAATATTGAGACAGACTGTTTGGGAGCAGATACACTGCAGGCTGAAGCAGAACCCTGCATCCCTGTGTGTGTTGGGTAGAATCTGGGGAATTGTCAAATACCACTAAGATATCAGAGTATAAAGATCAGTGTTTATTCAATACCTTTCATTAGCTTAAATCTCATATGTGGTGGGTCCATATGGGGGCACGCTTCTAAATAAAACATTAATTGAAAACATGATGCTTCATATTCGTTTTTTAAATGCCTGCCTGAAGATGTTTAAATTGGACTGTAGTAGTTGTTGGACCATCTGACAGGGTTTTTTGAGGATTGGTCTTGTGCTTGTTTAAATGTCAAAAGGGATGGTTTGGTAGTGTGAACTGGGGTGAAAGTATTAATGGATCTCTTGTATGATGTTTGAATTGTGAGGCCAATTTCTTGCTGAGCTTTAGTAGGTTTACTACTGATGGCCAGTGCCTTTTTAATACCAAAAATGATAGCTTTTTGGTGGGTACTCAGTGGTGTCCACCCCCCGCACTCCTGTCTCAAGGTATGCAAACTCAAGCCTTGAGGCTCTGGGTGATTCTGTTCCATTCACAGTGCTGAGCCCTTTTGAGGTCGAGGATTAAAAGGCTAAAATGTTTGCTAAAAACATCTTGGGGACATTCAGAAAGCCTCCCTGGGAGTGCATTCCACCCATTGCTTACCATTGACTTTGTGGTTTGTAACTCACATTGATTTACTTTCTATTTGCTAGCGTTATTTACTTTAGACTGTCCAGCTTGAGTTTGGCTCCTCCCTTGCCCAAACCTTATTTAGTGTATTCTTCCATCAGTACTGGATTTCTGCATTTAAATATTGTTCTCATCTTGTCACATTGCTGTGCAATCAGAGACAGAGGTCATAAGTCAGGTTCTCTCTTTCAGGGAGGTAGGTGTTTACTTTTCCTTCTCGGTCTTTAAAGTGAGACTGTTTATATGACAGTCATGCGTGCTATTGGGGTCATGCTGGACAAAGCTGTACAGTGATATTTTTTCTGCATACAACAAAAATTTACATGTCTGTAAATGAAGCTATTTCAGAATATATCAGAATTAGGACAGTGCAAATGAAACAAATTGTTTTTTGGTAATTTGAAGTGTCGTGGAAACAAACATTTTAATATTATCAACACATCGGTGTACTAGGTGATGACATTTCCACACATAGTTCATACTCTGTATACTTTCGTTAGTAAAACTGGATGTCTGTGCTTATGTAAGTCATTTCCGTTGTAGATGTGCTGTCTGTAATGGTAGTACACTACACACACTATGCATACTCCACCCTACTCCACTTTACACTATGCTTGTGTCCTCTGCTCTGCCACTGTACTCTACCCTGCACCAGTCCACTATACATCTCTGTACTCTACACCACTCTGCTAATGCACTGTACCCCACACTATAATGCACTATGCGACTCTTCTCCACTGCAATGTACACCACTCCACTCTGTGCTAATCCTCTGTATGCCAATCTACTCTGAAATACTGCACTCTGCACCACTACACTCTAGGGCAATGTGTACTCTGTTCCAATCCACTCTAATCTTCACCACTCTCCTCACTGCACTGTACACCAATCTATACTGCACCAATGCACTGTAAGATACTGTACTCTGCACCATTCTCACTGCACATCACTCTATTATATACCACTGCCCTCTGACAGTGTGCTCTACAACACTGCACTCTGCTGCACTCTATGATGCCATGCCAATGCACTCTGTCACTGCGCTCTACACTCTGCCATGCACCACTCCACAACACTGCACTCTACACAACTCTACACCACTGTGTTCTATGCCTCTGCACTCTACTTTGCACCACTTTTTGCCACTGCACTTTATGCCAATCCACTCTTAGCCACTCTGCTCTGCACCACCGCACTCTACAACACTCTTTGCCACTGCACTCTACACCACTGTATTCCACTCTGCGCCATTCTACTGTACACCTCTGCAGTTTATCTGTGCAACTCCACAGTAATGCACTCTCCATCACTTTACTCAATACAGTGCACTCTACACCAATTTACTCTGCATCACAGCACTGTACATCATTATACTCTACAACACTCTATGCCACTGCACTGTAGTCCAATGCACACCATGCAACTCTTCCTTGCAACACCTTACTCTGAAACAGTGCACCTATGCCAACACGCTGTACTCTGCACCACTCTACTACCAATGCAATCTATGCCACCTTAACTCTCTCTACTCCGCTGTACTTTGCTAGTTCACTCTACTATGTACTACACTTTAAGCTACTGTGCACGACTGCACTCTGAACCACTTCATTTTACTCTGGAATAATCTACTTGTTGCCACTCCACACCACTCTAGAATCATGAAGTGCATTGCTTTTGAGTAAACTGGCATTTACTATGCAACACTACACCACTGCAAACCTTGTCACTCTCTACCATTGCGCTCTGTCACTCCTTTCTGTGCCACTGCAACCTACACCACTTCTCTCTGCCACTGCACCACTCAGCTCTCTGCAAATGCACACTACATCACCCCGTGCCACTATAATCTATTCTGCGCCCCTGCACTCTGCTACTCTCCACCTCTCCACTGTACCCTGCCACTTCAGTCTATCCTGAAAGTCTACTCTACGCCACTCTACTCTTCACTCTTTTCAACCTTACTGCACTCTCCCTCAAATAAGTCTACACCACTTTATTCAAAACAAATGCACTCTACAACACTGCACACGAATGCACTCTACGCCACTGCACTCCATGCCTATCTACTCTGCACAAATGCACACTGCCACCGAACTCAGCTCTACAACAGTAAGCCAACTGCTCCCTACCCTGCTGTACTCTGCACCACTGCACTCTACAATAGTCTGTTCTCTGCCACTGCGCTCCGCATTGCACCACTGCACTTTACACTAGTCTACTTTGCACTTTATGCCACTATAATATGCAGTGCACCACTGCACTCTGCTGTACCACTCTGCTCTACCAGATCACTGTACCATGTACCACTTCACTCTATGCCCCTTCACTCAAACCTGTGCCCCTTCACTCAAACCTGCACCACTTCACTCTATGCCACTTCACTCTTCTCTGAAACACTGCCAACGCACTCCACACCTCTGTGTTCTGCCACTCTGCTCTGCACCACTCCACTCTTTCAATGACCTCTACCCCAATGCAGCCCACCACCGTATTAAGTAGCACTGCACTCTACACCACACTGCGCCACTCCACTCCAGTGAACTTAACACAACTGCTGTCTACACCACATCACTCTGCTACTGCACTATACCCCAATACAGTCCACATCACTTTGTTGAAAGTAATGTATTGTACACCAGTCTACTCTGCACCACTGTAGTTTACACCACTTCACTCGAGTGCTTCCCTACACTAAGTATGCGTCTCCCCCATCCACCTACCCACCACACTTTGAGGATTCTATAGATTCCTACGATTTGTTGATTTCCCTGCAGGGAAACTAGAAAGTAGTGAAAATATAGTGAAATGTGTTTTTTTGAAAAATTAGGAAAACAAATGGGCAAGAAAGTGTTTTTTGTGCATTTTTTTATATTTCTAAAGAGCAACAGCTCACCCAGAGACAGAGCTTAATTTGTGCTTGTTTTTTCCGGTGCAGAGCAACTGCACTTATCTTTGAGGGCTGGCACTTACTTTTCTGCCTCAAGCATTTACTGCGAGCAAAGAAACATATGGGAAAGAGTTAGAAAGAGAAAAACGAAAACGCGTCACAATGGGAGAAAGCTGAAAGAGTGAGCTGAAGGGGCAGGGAGTAGCTTTAAATGGATTGAAGAGGCCCAAGATGGCTTTAGGATTACGCTGCCTCCGTATTCCGTTCTTGCACATTTAATTGCAGCAGCCGCGTGTTTAAGCGGAGGCTTTGGGTACTGGCACATTTTTATTTACAAATTAAGCACTACTCCCAGAGGAGAATCCTGATGCTAGGCTTCCACCAGAAGGATTTCCCCCTAACCTCTTAGATGGTAAAACATTACTCTAGACGGAAGATTTCCTAATTGCTAGTCAATTTTTCCTATTTACTTCTCTTTTTCCCAGTTTCAGCTTACTTTTCGTTTGTGGTGGAAACTTGAATGAAACCCAAGGGTGAGCCTCGAAAGCTCCACATTGCTGAAAGCTAGACAAAAGTATAGGTTTAGCAAGGGGTAATGTGTAGAATTTGTTAATGGTTTTTCAAAAGAAACTAAAAGTTTAAATGGAATAATGAAAAATAAGTGGGGAGAAATAGCAATTGGTAACATTTTCATCTGTAATATATTTGCCCCGGTGGAAATTGTATTAAAGTAATGTACTGTTATCAGTCACTCTCTTCTGGAAGCAGGATATGCAGTATGAATTGGTTGTCCTAAAACATATGATATCCTGAACCAGCAACTGAACTGCACACAGGCTCTAATCTTTTTGCAGTGTAACTACTAACAACCCTGCAGCAATTCATATAGTAAAATTGAAGAAAAATAGGTATGAAGTGAAACTATGCATTTTTGAATGCCGGAAGTCATTCTGATCACGTCAAAAAGCAGAGCATCCTCACGGCAAATGACAAGTCCTGTGGATTCTTTTGGGTGTGATTTTGACATATGGACTGGCAGAGCGGGGTAAATCGAAATTTTAGCCAAAGGTTGAGTTTACAGGATATTCTAGGCAAGAAAACGTAGTGGGATTCCCACACAAAACATACTGCCATGGACTCCCCTGGGTGTCTAGTATGCAGAAATGTCAGGTTTTGTCGGTTTTCCTGTGATTCAGGGTGGAGCCTGGGCCTGAATAGTGCATCTGTGCAGCGTGGCGAATAAGAGACAATTTTGATTTACCACACTCTGCCAGTCCATATGTCAAAATGACACCCAAAGGAATCCATATGTCAAAATAGCACCCGGAAAAATCCACATGACTTGTCATTTGATATTGGGGATGCTCTGCTTTTTGATTTGATCCGAAAGACTTCGGGCTTTAGGGGTTGGGGGGGAAAGGCCCAAAGCTAGGGCAACCCACCCACAGTTTTTTCCTAAACCCAAAAAATGATGTCTAATTGTCCCTTGTGCAATCAGGGGGAGGTTTGGGGGGTAAGCTACCTGGGGTGGGGGGGGGGGGGGGGGGCGGGGTGTGTGAGTGGTCTGGCAGACAGAAAATAGTAGCTAGTTGAGCATAGGTTCATGGTTGGGGTGTAGGTGTTTTTCACACTCCTCAACAGTAGTCCTGGTTTCCAGTGGAGAGGATCGCTTATTTGTGCGTTCCTCTAGGGTGTGGTCGCTGTTGGGGGTGGGTAAGGGCAGTAATACTGGAAAAAGGACTTTGCCCTCTTTCAATGCTGCCCTTCCATTGTTGATTATTCTGCTCCCTGAGCATCAATCACCCCCTGCAACTCCCCCCCCCGATGCTGAGGGGGCAGAATATCCCCCCCCCCCAAGCTTATCTTCGGTACTGGTCAATTGTGAAAGCAGATCATGCCGTTGGCTCTCTGCTTTTGCTCTTGTTTTGGTGCAAAGCTGGGTACTGCTTGTTACAGCAAAGCAAATAGAAATCAAATTCTGTATGTGAGGGAAGCTCTTCATCCATATCGTGGCTTTGATTTAAAAAAACAAAAAAAAGAAAAAAAAAATGTTTGTGGTGCTTCTACCAGAAACATTTCTTTTTCACAGTCGTGGTTTGCGGTGTGCATAAGGGGCAGGTGAGAGGGGGAGATAGATTGGGGGGGGGGGGGGGGGGGGGGTCCGGGAGGCGCGAGGAATGATGAATAAAATATTTAAATAAACACTTGCAACCGCCGCACCTCTCCATCTGCTTCTCTGCTGCAGGCACATGCTTTTAGCCTGCCCTGCTGCCAATCCTGATGCTGCTCAGAGCAGTGTTAGGACTGGCAGGGAGCAACTGTGTTGCTGAGCTGGATAGACCCTACTGCGCATGTGTGCGCCCGAGACGGCCGGCCAAACATACATGGACACCCCCCCCCCCCCCCCCTCTTTTACTAAAAAAAAGATAATAAACATAGTTTATCGTTTTTTAGTTAAAGTTTTGCAGCTGCTGCTGCTGGCAGGAAGGCAATGCTCCGCTGCCCTAATGGAGGAGCCACCCCTGCTTTTTCAGTATGGTGGGTCTAGATGTGAGCATGAGATGCAGGGTTATTAACATTGCAAAGGTACAAAGGAGTTATAGTGGGCACAGGAGAGACGTGCATGGGAAGTGAATAGGAGCGAGATGTAAGAAATGCATGCATTTGTCCAAAATGGAAAGTAGTTGAAGCAGAAGAGAACTAGAGGGGCAAAAGTTAGGGGCAGTGGATAAAAGTTGGGCACACGTTCTGAAGAGAATTTAATGTACTTAGGAGCTTTAAGATAAATCGATGGGATATGGACAGAAGAGTAAAGAATAAGCATTGGCAGAACCAATAGGTCTTGCCTTTGGGACCTGTTAGGTTTGACAATACCTTTAATCCCTGCTGTACACCATCCCTGATGTTGTGCAGCATGATTAAATAAGAAAAAAAGGGGTATTGTATAATTTTGTAGGTGTAAGCCTACAAATTGATGCAGAACCGCTTTTCTTTTTATTTGCCTGTCTACATGGATCGGCATGTTAAGGAAAGAAAAAGCTGCAAACGTTTTTTTTTGGGGGGGGGGGGGGGGGGGGGGGGTGGTAAGGAAATCGGGAGCAGGAAGCAACTTGGAGAATGTGGGTGGGGAAGACAGCCAGAATGCAAACAGGTGAGGATGAGACCAACGTGAAGCTGGGAGGAGTGAAAATAACGTGGGTGAGAAAGCAAGGAAGGCATATGGTGTGGCGGAGGTGAAGGAAAACCAGGGTGAGTGCATAATGAAGGGTAGGCAGGCAAGCATATGAACAAAAGAGCAGTGCAGAGGGAAGAGAAGCACATTAGGGAGGAAGCTGGGAAATGCTTAAACAAAAAAGTAGCACATGAAAAAAGCAGGTAGCGTAAGGACGCAGGAAAGCGTCCCTGCTCCATGAGAAGGACAAACACAAGAGGAAGGAAAGCCCTCCTACTAACAAAAAAAAAAAGCAAGAAAATGAGTGACAGAGAAGCCAACCAGTTGTAAACAAGGTCCACACTCTAAGCCCACTGTAGGTTAACAATGTCTTGCCACAAACAGTGAATGCACGGTCTAGTAGGTGAGATCTACAGCAAGCATTGGCAAAGCCTATAGGTGTCGTATTTGGTGCCAATTGGCTATGCCAGTACCCTTTAGCCTGCTGCACATCATCCCCAAATAAGAAAATAAAACGTATCACGTCATTGTTTGTTTTTGGCACATGTACCTACAAAATTATGCAGCTGTTTTTTTGGTGATGGGAAGCAACACAGGCAGAGGTTGCAGAAGCAATACGGGGCCAAAGTGTGAGGGGGGTGCAGAAGCATTATTTGGGGGCTGAAGCAACACTGGGAGTTGGATGCAACATGTGTGGTAGGTGAGAAGAGCAAAACAGTTGAAAACGATGTGGGTTGGGAATGGGAAAATCACATGGATGAGAAAGCAATATGGTGAAAGAACATGAGTCTGACCGTATCATGGAAGGAAGAGGGTGTAAGGAAAGAACAATATGAGAGAGCAGTGTGGAAAGGGGAAGACAAGCACATTAATCTACTGGAAAACAAGCGGACTTGTGACGAGCTTAAAGAAAAGTGCCTGGTAAGTGATCACAGTAATGTGTCCATGCTGCAAGGGAGGGGCAAACACAGAAAGCAAGCAGATGAGTGACAAGGAAGCCACCAAATGGTACGGAATGGGAGGCTGAGAGCTTACAATATGCCTTTCAACCGACCATGCTGTGCTGTCTAGAAGGCAAGGCTTAAAACAGAAAAAGATTGTAAGTGAGATGGGCAATGGCGAGTTGCGGTAAAGATGTGTCAAGAAAAACTAAAGTGGTAAAGGGCTTGTTAGAAGATTGCTGATTATATGGCAACAAGATAGGTGCAGGGAAGTTGTGCACAATCTCGACTGCCTCTTTACAAGTCCCACTTTCTTACCCAACATCTTCATTACTGCACTATTCATACATACTTTATTCTGTCTCTCAATAACCCATGCTGTTAATGTGTGGCAGGCTGTGCTCTAGGAAATAGTGTGGTATACTGTGGAAATTGTAGGAGTGAAGGTTTAATTGTGCATGTTGAAGCTGATAATGGTTGTATGTGATAAGTTTATGCGTGGAGAAAAAGACTGATCACATGATTGAAGTGGGAGCCTAGTTGTTTGTGGAATGTCAAGGGATTCTGTGAAGGTGGAAAACATCGACGGAGCTCCAAAACTGGCATTTCTCATTGACTAGTGCTTCTTTTCATCCCAATACCTGAAATTCTCTATGTGATTCTTACCTGGTCAATTCCCTATGTTTAATACTTTTTTAATCTCTATCTTGTCACCATTTACTTCACCACAAATGTCCATTGTTTGAGCAAGCCACCAATAATTTGTATATTCTTTCAATTATCTCAAAACGTTATCTTCATTCAGCAGGTTATATGTAGACATTGAGTTTGGCATTTGTTAAAAAAAACTATTTATTCAGTGCGGTTGTGGCTATTTTTGGAGTTGCCGGTCTATGCTGTTACTTTATTGGAAGCAGCATGCCGTTTCTTCCCTAGAGCTAAGAAATATAGTTCACTGAAGAGTTTGGTGAATGGAGAAGATCACAAGCACAAGCACAAGCACAAGAACAAAGATAGCAATGTGAGAAAGACTAGTTTTAAAGAAAAAATTAGAATTTTAGTGTAGGAGGCTGGCCCTCTATGTAGTGTGCAAAGCTAGGCACACTGTGAAGGGGGTCCAGGCAACCACACGTTGGTTTCCAGAGGCAAAAACTAGATCACCTAATGGTCTAATTTTTTAAGTTTCTTGGTCGAGCAGTTAGGCTAATCTTGGAGAGGTGCAAAGCATTTCTTGTACTCACAGTATCAATCATGCATCTCACACATCTGGAGGAATAACTCAAGACCAGGTTAAGTACTTTTTAAGATATGAATGTTTGAAGTTGTTAATAAATGCAGTCTTTTCTGTGCGTAATTATGCACCCTAGGAATCAATTGGCAGTCACTTTAAAAATGTGCAGTTATGTTACCAGGTTTTGCTTTTGCAGGTTGGTCGAGGTCACTGGTGGGCACACTGCCAGCTGGAGAGGCTCAGGTGGCTCCCAGTTCCGACGGGAGCAGCGTTGAAATGCCTCTTGGTGTATGGCCACTCAGGGGGCCACTTGTAAAAGCATGGTTCTTGTCGAGGTTGCAATGGGTGTGGGACCCTGGGGCCACAGCTGGTTCCTCGTTGCAGGGTGCTGGGCAGCTGCGTACAGAGCAAGTTGGTGATCCAGGAGCTGTGTGCGATGGAGCCCTTTGGAGCTGGAGGTAGGTCTTTTTGAGGGTGGCCCACAGGACAACAGGGGCACTCTGGTGGGAGGTCTGGGGTGTTCTTCATATCCCTCGACTGGGGCTTCCTCCTGGTCCAGTTTCAGCTCTAGGGGAGCTGGTTTTCTGGGAGTCGATGTCCTCTGACCAGTACTCAGGGTATTGGCACGACTCGGCCACTGGAGGGTGCAGTGCCACCAAACTTACACCAACGACACCTGGAAAAACCCCGCAAGTGTGCCGATGTTGGGTCTGGCTGTGACTTCCGGTTCAGGAGATATCGGCCAGTCGGAGAATTGACCCTCTCTGGCTTGTTGGTTCTTTGTTGGTTGTAGAGTGGTACCTCCACTCTGAAGGGAGATCTTGGGCGATTTGTGATTCCTGGGAGTCCTTTGGGTTTCTTGAGATCAGTCCAGTGTCCAGATCCTCCACAGCAGTAATTGTTGGGTCCTGGGTGCAGCAGTCAGGATTTGGCACCCTTTCTTGATGCAGCAGGTCCACAGTTCTCTTGCTTTGGATAATTTTTGGTGCTAGTCTTCTTTGTCCTTTTAAATCTGATTTCTTGGTCTAGGGATGCTCACTAAAAACTGAATTTAGTGGACGTTTTAGGGGAAACCTGGTAGTATCCAATGGGACACTTAACTTTGGGTGGCTACTCCCACGATAGTGACCACTCAAACCTAGTTGGCTGTTTTCCTTCCATCCAAGATGGAGGAAATGAAACAGGGGGGGTCCACCTCACAGGCAACACCTTATGGGTGGTGCGTGCCAGGTGAGGTCACTCCTCCTACCCTTTGTGAGGTTTCCTGCCTTTGCGCCTGTCAAAAGTGGGGATTTCAAAAGGGGGAGGCCAGTTGCTGCTAGCAGCAGGCTTGGGGGTTGAATTTCAAAGGCAGTGAGCCCACTGTAGCTCACTGCCAGGGCAGTGCACATTCCTGAGGGAGGGGGTGTTAGCTCTTCCACCCAGGAAGGGAATTGTTTTACAAACCAGAGACTGGGCTCTCCCCCAAGGTTTGTATATTGGCTGACAGCAGGTGGCAGGCTGATTGGAACCAGTCAGCAACCATGCCTAGTTAGTTAGCTTTTGCAGGGGGTGCCTCTAAGTTAAGCCCTGGGTAAATTTTATAATAAATCCAGTACTGGTACCAGTTTGGATTTATCATTCTGAGTTGTTTGATACCGAACAACCCAGGGTTCAGAGTAGCCATCATATAGGTGGGAAACTTATGTTGACCAGTCTCCAGCATGTATATTAAAATGGCTGCTCTGCTCACTCACTATGTCCCAGGTTCGGCAAGGACACAGTGGTGGCATATTGTTCATACAGCTGTGCCCTCACATACAGCATAGTGCACCTGCCTTAGGGCTGAAAGGTGACTTTCCTATATGGTATGTAGTGTATGGTGGACAGGGCACACAGGCAGTGTGCCATGTCGAGTTTGCATTTTAGGTTTTCATCACAACACTCAGCCAGCTATGGTAGTGCTGGGTGCATCTGAATGCATGGCCACAGAGGGTGTCACAATCAGTGCTGCTACCCTTAGGGGCTTACCCTTAGTACCCCATGCCGTGGGTACCTAGGTACCCAGAGCACTAGGGACTTATAGTGGTAGTTAAGTGTGGTTCCAATTACCTTTACACTTTTAGGGAAAGAACACTGGCACTGGGAACCTAGTTCGCAGGATCCCAGTGTAATCCAGTCCAAGTGGCGTTCAGAAACTAGGCAAAAGTGTTTGTTGGGGCGTACTGCAACAAGGTGCCAGTTTTCCACATTTAGTAAAATGTTTTAAGTTCACTTTTTCACTGGGACATGCACATGTTTTGCAAAAGGTGAAATAATTTGTTCCAAGATACTGTGTGACTAGATTATTTTTAAAATTTATGTGGAACTACATTTGGGAGAGTACAGGAAGAGTTTTCTGAAGACAGAAATAATGAAAGAAATGGGAGAATATTTTTAATTTGGAACCAAATAAGTGTTTACTCCACCTTTCCCAATCTCCCGAGTTTATCTGTTTTGTTAATGACTTATCTAAAGAGATTACTTTGAAAACGAAAGCATTTGAATAAGACTGAAGGATCTAGGGCCTGGCAGAAATTGAGCACAAGAGCAGGGAAAACTCTGATGTATGCATCTGAACTACCCTTAATACACCACCGAGCCATCTCGGTCTTGCAGGAACCCAGAGCATTCTCCATGTTGTTGGAGGCTTGACTGATGATGGTGGGGGACGTGGACCCAGAGGGCAGATTTATCTCACTGGAGGCTGATGCACAAACTGGACATATCACCCCGTTGCTAGGGTTTATTCATCACGGACTCCAGAAAGCTTTGAGGGCTTTTTACCCTTGCTTCCCAGAAGCCCCTCCCATGTCAGAGACGCTACAGATGATACTTACCTGCAACTCAGAGAAACTATTAGCACGTCTGGCCTTAATATGTAAACTTACAAGGGGATGCAAATACCTTTATGAACCTTTATCTCACAATTAAGATGTTCTTACCATAACTCCAGTACATGCAGATCAGTAATCAATAACCAATACACAACATCAGTAATCAACAACAATCATTAACAGTAATAATCTATGGAGTCAGTAATTGTCAAGCACCACGACCTTTCCGTCAGGAATAACCACACCTTTTTTAGTAAATGTTACAATATTTATTTCCCTATATTAACAATGCTAAGGTCATGTAGATTAATCTCAAAATCAGATGAAACACATACAGGAACAATACTGGCTGTCCAAAGCTGTGGAAGTAACATTATCTAATCAAAGTTTGAACTACAACACATTTTAAGGTTATGGTGCAAATTAATAACAAAGTCAGCTGCGACAAAGTGATTACATACTTTCGAATTCAGCAGAGAAATTCATCAAACATAATTCCCTATTAGCATTAGTGAGGATCCTTAACTAACATCAGATTAGCATCAGCATGTTGGGCTTCATGCAAAACAATTTAGTAACACAAATTTGAAAAAACATCCTCAAGACATCATTTGATCAGCAAGGCATCAGGATTCATTATCAAAGTTTAGAAAACGTAAAGTCTTTAAGCATTAAAGTTAAGTATGTCTCTTGTCAAGAAGCAGAATGGGCTATGGCAAATGTAGAATGCTCCATTCTTCTCAGTGCAGTTCTGTGAAGTAAAAACTACTAAAACTATGTCTCAAGTCCCTATTGGTCATTTAATCGCAAGCTCACACTTTGTCCAGTAAAACTAAAACTCCACATCTATGAATTATTCTATTACTCCGTTCACACGTCGTTGATTGGTTGTCCTGCAATGTCTTCATCATCCAGATTGTCAGGTAAGAATATTGCTGCAGCTTCTACTCCAGTCAGTATCTCCATTGTTCTCCTCCTGAGAAAGTCAGTCTCACACACATTAAACACAAAATGTTACATTAGCAAGAACAGCATCTTCTAGCAGTTTAGTTTATTTTTATGCATTTATAAAGCACGTAGCTACCCCAGGGCATCCCAGCGCTGAAGGTACAGGAAGATCCAGAAGAAAACATGGAGGGTAGACTAGTGACTAAAGAGAATGGTTTTCAATCTCTTCCTAAAAAGAGATTCAGAGGGTTCATGTCGAAGCTCAGGAGGTAAGGCATTCCAGACATGGGCAGCCTGGATAGTAAAGGAGTTTCCACCCCATGATCTATAGACGCGAGGTATATGAATCTGCCGGGCAAAAGAAGATCTGAGGTGTCTCCGAGGAGCGTGAATGGAAATGTGTTTTCTGAGAAAAAAATGGACCTTTGTTATGTATGGCTCTGTGAGTGATGCACATGGATTTAAAACATATGCGCTGTTTGACCGGCAGCCAATTAAGTGCTACAAGAGACAGCTTGGCCTATAGATGTCTGGGGCAGTTCATAAGGAGCCTAGCTGCTGTGTTCTGTACAATCTGCAGCTTCCTTACTACGTATTCCGAGGAGCTAAGATAAAGAGAATTCCCATAGTCCAGGCGGGAAAGAATCAGTGCCTGGACCAGGATGCTTCTGGACAAGGCGGGAAGAAGATTGAGAATCTTCTTAAGAGATCTAATAAGACCAAAACAAACCGAGGACATTTTCTTAGCTTGTAGTTCCATCGTGAGACGGGAGTCCAATACAAAACCTAGGCTTTTTACCTGTCCTTTAGGAGGAGGGAGATTGGTGAAGGCCTCTGAATAACACGTTAAAGGGGAGGCAGGAGAGCCATTGCCTAAAATGAGCACTTCAGATTTGCCATCATTAAATTTGAGTTTGGATTGAATCATCCAGTCGCCGATATCCCTCATACAGCCAGATAAGTTGACAGAGGGAGAATTTCCAGTACTGGAGAGGGAAACCACTAGGTGAGTATCATCAGCGTAGGTGACCACTGAAAGATTGTAGGGAGTAACTACTTTTGCCAAGGAGGATAGGTAGATATTAAAAAGAGTTGGACTTAAAGAGGACCCCTGAGGGACTCCACAAGTTAGAGGGACAATATCTGACAAAAAAGAGCGGTCCAGAACTTGGAAGGTTCTTCCTGTAAGAAAGGAAGAGAACCAGGAGAGCGCTGGGCCTTCCACGCCTACCTTGAAGAGTCTATCGCAGAGAAGAGAGTGGTCAACCGTATCAAAAGCTGCACTAAGATCCAGGAGAATAATGGCTGCATGTCCTTCCTGGTCTAATAGTTGACGGGCAGATTCAGTCACTGTTAGAAGCGCAGCCTCAGTACTGTGTTGTGATCTAAAACCCATTTGGGTGGGGTGAAGGAGCATATTACTCTCCAGATAGCTAATCAGTTGTAGATTTACATGCTTCTCTAGTATCTTGGCTAGAATGGGGAGAAGAGCAATAGGTCTATAGTTATCCAGGACCGAGGGGTCAAGTTTAGGCTTTTTAAGAAGAGGTTTTACAATAGCGTGTTTAAGAGATTGAGGAAAGAGGCCCGAGATAAGGGAATTGTTAAGTATTCTAGCCAAAGGGGAGATAACAATGTCTGCGGCTTTTATCAGAGTGGACGGAGGGGCAGGATCCAAAGGGGAGCCAGATTTAATAGCACTGATTAATTTAAGGGTTAGCACATCTGTGAGCGGTAAGAATGTAGTTAGTGAAGGCCCAGCCGGTAGGGAATTCACTGCCAACTCATCAGATGACTTCTGGGAGGAGGACAACGAGAAATCAGTATAAATCTTCTTAACCTTGTCCTGGAAATGAGCTGCTAGAGAGTTACTATGAATAACAGAAGCTTCAATCGGGGAGGCCGGCATAGGAATAGTAGTAAGCTCTTTAAAAATCTGGAATATTTCCTTCTGAGAATTGGAAGGGTTCTCTATTCTCCTGCTATAATAGCTAGTTTGAGCTGCATTAATGTCCTGATGATAATTTCTGATGGCTTGCTTGTAATTTTCTTTGGCTGAAGAGCTGTAGTCCTTTCTCCAAGTTCTTTCTAACTTTTTACAGTGTGTTCTAAGTTCTAATAGTAAGGGAGAGTACCATGGCTTAGATTTGAGGTAGGTTTTTTTTATTCTTAATTTGGTGGGCAGTACTAGATCCAGAGTGGTAAAATCCAGCTGTCGAAATGTATTGGAGTATTCAAGGGAGAGTCACCGCAGAACCTGGTGGAAGCTCAAAGTGCGGTGTGCCAAAGATTGGGTAGCAATTTTGACCAAGTGCGACTCCAGGTGGTTAGCTTAGGCTGAGGGTCTCTGGGGACATCATAGGGGAAATTAAATGAAAGGAGAAAATGATCAGTCCATAGTAAAGGCAGTGATGAAGAGATGGCAAAATCTGAGATATTGCTGAAAAGCAGATCCAGAGTATGGCCTTTCACGTGAGTAGGACCCATGACAAATTGGGTCATGTCTAACGCATTAAAGGAGGCCAACAGGGTTTTTGCCGAAGGGCAGTCTGGATTATCGAGATGAATATTAAAATCCCCGAGTACGGTTAAATTCGGAGTCTTACCTATGAGGCTAGACACAGTCTCGGGTAGCGCTTCTAAAAAGGAGGCACAAGGGCCGGGTGGGTAATAAAGAAGAATTCCAGAGAAGGTAAAGGTGGCTGATAGATGTAGGGAAAAGATCATACCTTCACAGTCTGGGATCCTAAGAGGTGATGTCAGACACTTAATGGTCTTTTTGTGAATAATTGCTATACCACCACCTCTATTCTGTGATCTGTCTATATGGGTTATAGAGTAGGAGGGGGGCAGGGACTTACAGATATCAACTGATGAGTCCTCTTTGAGCCAAGTTTCCGTTAGGAACAGGGCATCGGGTATAGATTCTTCCAAAAGCATATAAATATGTAAAGCATGTGCTGGTAAAGAACGGCAGTTGAGGAGTAACATATTGCCCAACTGTCGGTGAGAGGGAATCAGAGGAGCAGTCGGAGGGGTCCAGAAACAATCAGGACAAGAAAAGCAGGTAAAGGAATGAAGCATGTTTACCTTAACAGGGCATGGCAGGTGACTTCTAAGGGCATGCAATTGAGAAGAAGAGTAGCTCTACCTATTGATAGAGAGAAGGGCAGCATCCCAGGGCGCGTCAGGGCGTGGACGGGCTTGCCTTTGGCGCACCTTCAGTGCGCCCGCTGCGCGGCCGCCCGTGCTTAAATGTTTCATGTGGGCGGGCCGACCAAGCTCCACACCACAAACAACTAGAGAGGAGACCAAAAGGGCCGCCGCAAAACGGCTGGGTAATGGGCGCCGGACAGGGCAAAAAAAACGCCGAATGCCTCTGATAAAATGGCCCCAAAGTTAAAGAAAGAACAAAATGAATTAAAAAGCCCCCCGTGGCTCCCACGTTCTAAACTTGCAAAAAGGTAAAAGCAGGAAAACTTTTTTTGTTTGTTTTTGTTTTTGTTATTTTTATAAAAAAGTAGCCCTTACTGATGTAGTAATAAAACAAGAAAAAGGAGCACAGCACCTAGTGCTGATTAAACAAATAATACACAGCCCCAATGAGTTAAAAAAAAACAGATTCAACGTATTGGCAGATACAATAAAATAAGAGCAGCAAATTGAGCACATCAAAGCCAGAAATAGGAAAAGTCTGTATCTTCGAAGAGCCGGCGGCCGCCCCTGCTTAAATGTTTCATGTGGGCGGGGAGACCAAGCTCCACACCACAAACAACTAGAGCGGAGAACAAAATGGCCGCCGCAAAACGGCCGGGTAATGGCTGCTGGACAAGGCAGAAAAAACGCCAAATGCCTCTGATAAAATGGCCCCAAAGTTAAAAGTTAAAGAAAGAACAAAATTAATTAAAAAGCCCTCCGTGGCTCTCACGTTCTAAACTTGCAAAAAGGTAAAAGCAGGAAAAAAAATATCTTTTTTTTGTTTTTTTTGTTATTTGTATAAAAAAGTAGCCCTTACTGATGTAGTAATAAAACAAGGAAAAGGAGCACAGCACCTAGTGCTGATTAAACAAATAATACACAGCCCCAATGAGTTAAAAAAACAAAAACAGATTCAATGTATTGGCAGATGCAATAAAATACGAGCAGCAAATTGAGCACATCAAAGCCAGAAATAGGAAAAGTCTGTACCTAGGTCGGTTCTTATGGGAAAAGATTCTCAGCTACGAGCACAGTTAAACAATGAAAAATGAACAAAATCACAGTTTAACTCTGTAGGAGTGTTAAGAAATACAGCTTTTACACGAGGCCTAGCAAGTAGGCCAGGATTCTTCGCTAAGTTAAGGCCTACAATTAATAAAGCTAGAGCATAACGCATAACCTTTATTTTTGACACATTATTACATTAGTCAAACATATATTCAACATTTCACTATTAATCTACTAGTAAGAACACTTTGTGAACATTCACGGACACCCTTCGACATCACATTTACAAATGCGTGCATAGTTTTTCTACATTATTATATTTTCTACACAAACTTATTCTGAATACATGAACACTCTTTAATAATTTATATTAATACACCTGTGCTAGCAAAAGCTCATAACAAGGTTATACATCACCTCACAGGGTGATGACTGCACTGACCAGTTTAAACAGCTTGATAAGTGGAACAGTAGGATAGACCCACAGATGTCCCGAAAAGAGTAGACATTTTGCTGCACACGTAAGGCCAATTTACGCTTAATTGTAATTTACGAATTATATCCTTGAAATATTTGCCACAACTATATTATACTCCACTTCAGCTACACAAAAATGGCCTTTATGCTGTTGCTCAGTGTGTCCGCTGTGGTGTTAGAGGTGGAGTTTCTGTGCTTAGCATGGTCCTTTGACCTCATTAATCACATTTGGATGGCGGTCAGTCAGGCATTGTCTGGAATGATCTTTGGAGGCTGTTGACTGCACTCCACACGTTTGTCTTCTGGGTTTTGTAAAAGGTTTGCAGCTATCTATTCGTAAACTAGTAGCCATAGCTTTGTTGTTTGCAAAAACGAGAGCAGCATTGCACTGGGGGGGGGGGGGGGGGGGGGGCAAGAGTGACTGCCAAATTCGATAAGTGGCTGATTGATAGGACGTATTGCAGGGACCAATTAGACACACATTCAGAAGAGGTACCGGTGGCATCAAGACCCAAAAATATCTGGACACCAATTACGGCGTATCTCTTGTCAGCAGAGGCTATAGACTAACTGATGATATATAGACCACTTTGTGTGAAGAATATATACTAGCTATGTATCATGCATAATTGACAATACTGTCCTGATGCATATGTGATGGACAGTAACTGTGCTGCTGTTAATGTACTGAGATTACACTGTTTGTTAAACTGTTTTGACAAACAAATATTTAAACAAAATAAGACCGAAGGATAAGGAAATTATTTGAAAAATAGATTATCTAGATTCAATTCAAAGCAAAGCATTTCTTTTAGGACATTGTGATTACACAAACAAGTATGATTCAAGCTGTTTCCTGATACTGAGTAAATTGTTATTCTGCCTGAGCACTAAAAGGAGGGAATTCCACAAGGTGGGAACCGAGTGTAGAAACGCGCCTCCACCCACCGGCCTTTTTTACCCTTGGGACAACGGGCACATCTAGGTTCCCAGATCTTACATCTGTTGTGGGACAGTAGGGGTGAATCAAATGATGTAGAATTTGTGCCCCCTTCCTATATAGAGCATGATGCATGCCAGGCCCAAAGCTTTAAATGGATTTCTTTTTTGTTTTGGCAGACAATGGAGCAAGGCTAATGCAGGCCAAGCTGTCTGTTGCTTTGAGATTCCCAAAAGAATCCAGTTAGCAGCATTTTGGATGACTTGGAGTTACTTAATCACAGATTACGGAAAACCTAAATTTGATGCATTTCCATAGTCCTGCAGTCATAGTACCAAGCCCTGAACAACCACTCTTCGTACAGGATTTGGCAACCACCTCAGCAACTTCCTGAGGAATCTCAGAAGACCAGAGAATATGGTATACAGCTCTCTAGCCTGGACATCCATGGTAAATTTGCAGTCAATGATGATACATAGAATTTTTACTTCCAACTTGAAAGAAGGGAGGTCTCCTAGGGACTTGGGCCAACTGAGATTACCCCATAAGGAGGGATTATTACCAAATATTAGTACCTTTGTCTTGTCACCATTACGTTTTAGGCAACTGGCTGCCATCCAATATGCAACTTCAGTTAGACAGGCATTAAGTTGTGTGATACTGCCTGGTCCTGGGAAAGAGGGAAACAATCTGTGTGTTGCCTGCATATGACACCATTGAGAAACCATATAACGTCTGCAAGTGGGCAGACATAGAAATTAAAACGTGTGATACTCATGATCCCTGTGGAACCCAACATTTTAGGTGATGTGAGAATGAATAAATTGGTCCTTCACTGACTTGAAAACTTCTGTTGCTCAAGAAGGAGGTGAACCATTTTGGTGCTAGGCCAACAATTTCCACTTCTTCCAGTCTTGTAAGCAAATTTGGATGGGAGACCATATCAAATGCTGTACTCAGGTCTAGAAAAATGATTACTCTTGGTTGAGGCCCCCTTTTAACTCTTCTGTGACCACTAGAAGAGCTGTTTCGGTGCTGCATGTTTGAGTAGGGTGGAGTAAACTGTATGCTTCCAAAAAGACAGAGAGAAGTTTATTAATAAATGTTTCCAATAATTTGGTAATGCCATAAAGTAGTGATATTGGCCTCTAGCTCACTGCAAGTCCCAGGTCCATGGAGGGTTTCTTTAGCAGAGGTCTAATAATGACATGTTTCCAGCCCTCAGGAACTGTTCCAGTCTCCCGTCACGGTTTGTAAATATCACTCAGCACTGGCAACATTATGGCCCTCATTTCAAGAACGGTGGTAAAAACTGCCTACTGCCGTAGCTACCAGCCATCCACCATATTATGACCACAGCTGGATTTCCTTCACAAGAATGGCAGAAATCGGGCTGTGCCCATACCGGCAGATGGCGGTAAGGTGGCGCTGCTACCACCAGCATCCGTATTATGACAAATAATACGGTCTGATGGTGTTCTGCTGGCGGTAGCAGTGCCCCGTCCCGTCTCCTGCCAGAGGACCCCCTGGATCCAGGTAAGTCGGGTCTCCGACTGGGGAAGGGGGTGGAGGGTGTTGTGTGGGGCTGTGTGAATGTATGTGTGTGAGAATACGGGTGTGTGTTGTGTTGAATGCATGTGTGCATGTACGGACATGTGAGTGTGTGTATGTTGTGAAATGTGAATGCATGTATGTTTGGAAGTGTGCATGTGTGTATGTATGTGTGAATGAGTGAGTGTGTGTGTCAGAAGGGGGCATGGATGTTGGAGGGGTATGGAGCGATGGGGGTGTTAACTGGAGAGGTGGGGGGTGCGGGGATCCCTATCAGTGACAATTAAGGAATTCCCTGTCACTGATATGGCCTACCGCCATGGTTTTCGTGGCGTTATGAACGCCACGAAAACCATGGCGGTAGGCGGGGTCATAATCCTGCAGGCGGAACAATGGTGGCTGCCGAGCTGGAGATGGATATCTCCAACCCGGCGGCTGTTACTGCTGTAGCGGTCGGAGTGGTACATTGGCGGTTTGGCTTCAGCGAACCCTCCAATGTCATAAAGTGGCGGTAAGGACTGCCAGCCTCTTGGCAGTACTTACCGCCACATTATCAACGACCGCCTGGGTCGCAATGACCTCCTATGTTTCCTCCTTTTAATAGAACTTCAGGAGGCGCTGGGTCAAGCGAGAAGCCTGATTGCACAGATTTAGCAAGGTCAATTATGTCTTCTCTCCCAAATGGAGGAAATTAGGCTAATTCCTCTTTTGTCAGGTCTGCCTCTCCTGCAACACTAAGGGCCTCATTACTAGGCAGGCAGTCTTCAGACTGCCAGTCCCGCAAGTGGCGGTCTAGACTGCAGCTGCTGTAGTGGTCCAACTGCCACATTAGGACCCTGGCAGTCAGAACGCCAGGATTCCACCAGCACCACTGGGATTGGTGAGCCCGACAGTCTGATGGTGGCAGAGATTGTAATCTGTCAGAGCAACGCTGCATGCAGCGCTGCCCTGCAGATTACGACCTTGTTCTCTCCTCAGCCTTTTCATAGTGGTTTCACCATTACGAAAAGGCTGGTAGAGAGCAGGTGCAGGGGGCCACAGGGGGAGCCCTGCATTGCCCATGCATTTGACATGGACAGAGCTTGGGTCCCCCTGCCCAGCACCTTCGCAGTGTTCACTGTCTCCTTGTAGACAGTGAACTTTGCGAGGGTGCTGGTGCACCCTGGGGGCCACAGAATTGCTGCTGGCTTGATTACAAGCCAAAGACAATGCTGTATCCTGTTTCCTGCCATGCTGGTGGGCGGGGAACTCCTAATTGGGAGTTTGGCAGACAGGCCTTCCCGTCCGGCAAACTCAAAATGAAGGCACAAGTGTGCCCCCAAAGTCAGGCTTCCCTGCAAAGGCCTTGTAAATGCTGCTAAATGTTCCCAGAAAATAGTCAGCAAACATATTGCAGCGGGATTTTGATGGAGACGGGCCACAGCCCATGTTGGCTAGTTTCATAAGAGTTGACTATATCGTAAACCTCCTTGGATGAATTGGAGGATTTTTTGATCCGCGAACTGGAGTCGTTAGTCTGTGCTTTTCTTATAGCATATTGATATTTTTCAAATTTTTTTGTACAATACTTTACTCCTAGCATGATAGCTTATCCTTCATTTCTCTTCCATTTTTTTCACTCTTTTATTGGCGATGGGTGGCTGCCTTTCAAGTATGGAAAATTAATTGGGAAAATATTGCTGGATGCTGTGATAGGATTGAAGTATATTCACAAATCTTTCTTTTGCAAGATGACCCAATAATTATTGTAATTTACATGAAACCGAAGGGTCCTAATGTTAATTTGATCACCCTTTCAGGTGAATTTGGCTGAATTAGACGAAATTGAACGTTTCAAACTCAGACAATTTATGTATACTTTGTTTTACAGTAATAGGTCAAACTAATAACCACCTATGTTAGTTTCAGTCTTCTTTACTGTGACAACTTCCATTGGAAAGGGAATATATATATATATATATATATATATATGTTCGGTGGCATGTATAGCTGCAGATACACATGCTGTGCATTATCCTGCTATCTAGTGTTGGGCTCGGAGTGTTACAAGTTGTTTTTCTTCGAAGAAGTCTTTTCGAGTCATGAGACCGACTGACTCCTCCCTTTCGGCTCCATTGCGCATGGGCGTCGACTCCATCTTAGATTGTTTTCTTTCCGCCGTCGGGTTCGGACGTGTTCCTCTTCGCTCCGTTTTTCGAATCGGGAAAGTTAGCTAAATTATCAAAAATTCAACGGTATTGTTCTCGTTCGGTACCGGGTTAGTGTTATTGTATCAGCACCGACAGCAAGAGCGCTCCGGCGGCCCTTCGGGGCTTCCGTTCTTCACTGAGGCCTGGTCGGCCCGACCACACCCATCGTCGAAGACTAATGGACCGGACCCCCTTCCGCTTCTGTCCGAAGTGTAATTCGAAGTATCCCTATACACATCAGCACCTGGTCTGTAATCTGTGTTTATCACCGGAACACAGGGAGGATACTTGCGAGGCTTGTCGAGCGTTTCGATCAAAAAAGACCCTACGAGATCGACGAGCAAGAAGACTGCAAATGGCGTCGACACCGAGAGAGTAACTCGACTTTGGAGAGGAGGAAAGCATTTCCATCCAGGGATCGGACTCGGACGAATCCGAAAGTGACCGAACCTCGGCGGTGCAGCGAACAGTGTGTAAACCTGCCCCGTCCAAAACTCACACAAAGATCTTTAAGGCCAAGGGGATGCCACCGCCAACAGGCCATTGCTTAAACCATCGAAAAGAAGGTGACCAATCATCGGCACCGAAAAAGGCCAGGGATTTGCCGAAGACTTCCGACTCCGGTTGAGATTCCGGCACCGAACGCTCTCGACACCGAGAGTGCGACTCACCCAAAGTGAGAAAAATATAATCGGACTATATCTGAAACCTCGGTACTGAAAAAAGCGGCTTCGGAGCCGAAAAGAAGCTCTTACACAGAGAAGCAAGGACTTTCCAGCCAAATGAAGGAAAGACATAGATTTGAGCAAGAATTAAGTATGGGCGAACCGGACCATACACAAAGGAGGTTGCATATCCAGAAAGAGACTGGAAAAATACAAACTCTACCTCCAAATCTAAAAGGAAACTGGTATTTCAGGAGACAGAAATGCAGCCTAAAGCGAAGGTGGTTAGAGACAAATCCCCACAACCAAGGTTTTCACCACAACCGTCCCCACAGCACTCACCACAACTGTCTCCAGTGGGAACACCTCCAATGCAGTCACCCACACATACAGGGATGACACAGGATGATGCTGATGCATGGGACTTATGTGATGCACCAGTATCGGATAACAGTCCGGATTGTTATCCAACAAAGCTGTCACCTCCAGAGGACAGTACTGTATATACGCAGGTACTATCCAGGGCAGCTACGTTCCACAACGTAGCAATGCACTCAGAGCCAATAGAGGATGATTTCCTGTTTAACACCTTAGCCTCCACCCATGCTTCCTATCAGAGTCTGCCAATGCTCCCGGGTATGCTCAAACACGCAAAACAAGTATTCCAGGAGCCAGTTAAAGGAGGGGCTATCACGCCTAGGGTTGTGAAGAAGTACAAGCCTCCCCCAACGGATCCTGTGTTCATAACACAACAACTTACACCGGACTCAGTGGTTGTAGGAGCAGCAAGAAAGAGAGCAAACTCTCATTCGTCAGGAGACGCTCCACTGCCTGACAAAGAGAGCAGAAATTTTGACGCAGCGGGCAAACGAGTGGCAACACAAGCAGCCAATTAATGGAGGATTGCTAATTCGCAAGCCCTACTTGCTCGCTACGACAGAGCACACTGGGATGAGATGCAACACATCATACAGCACTTGCCCAAAGAACACCAGAAACGTGCCCAGCAGGTTGTGGAAGAAGGACAGGCCATATCCAACAACCAGATAAGGTCCGCACTAGACTCAACAGACACGGCAGCACGAACGGTCAACACGACGGTAACCATTCGCAGGCAAGCATGGTTAAGAAGCTCTGGATTCAAGCCAGAGATCCAACAAGCGGTGTTGAACATGCCATTTAACCAAGAACAATTGTTTGGGCCGGAAGTGGACACAGCAATTGAAAAGTAAAAAAAAAAAAGACACGGACACGGCCAAAGCCATGGGCGCGCTCTACTCCCCACAAGTCAGCGACACCTTTAGGAAACCACAATTTAGAGGAGGTTTTCGACAGCAAACACCAGAGCCTTCCACCTCTCAAATCAGACCCACCTATCAGGCACAATATCAAAGGGGAGGGTTTTGTGGTTCCTATAGAGGACAATTCCGAGAGGAAGGGGAAAGTTCCAGGCAACCAAAACAAGCCAGACCAAACAGTGACTTCAATGTCACAAAACCCCAATACGTATCACCAGTGGGGGGGGGGGAGGCTAACCTCATATTATCAAAACTGGACACATATTACCACAGATGCATGGGTCCTATCAATTATCCAACATGGTTATTTCATAGAATTCACAAATTTCCCGCCAGATGTGCCACCAAGAGCACACAATATGTCCAAACAACACTTAGACCTATTACAAATAGAAGTGCAAGCACTATTACAAAAACGAGCAATAAAGCTAGTACCCAACCATCAGAAAGGAACAGGCGTCTACTCACTATATTTCCCAATCCCAAAAAAGGGCAAAACATTAAGACCTATCTTAGGTCTCAGAACACTGAGGGGGTTATTCTAACTTTGGAGGAGGTGTTAATCCGTCCCAAAAGTGACGGAAAAGTGACGGATTTACCACCAGCCGTATTACGAGTCCATTATATCCTATGGAACTCGTAATACGGCTGGTGGTATATCCGTCACTTTACCGTCACTTTTGGGACGGATTAACACTCCTCCAAAGTTAGAATAACCCCCTGAATCTCTTCATCAAATCCGACCACTTCCACATGGTAACACTTCAAGACGTGGTTCCCTTACTTAAAAAGGGGGACTACATGTCAACATTAGATCTCAAGGATGCGTATTTCCACATACCCATCCATCCATCTCACAGAAAATACTTAAGGTTTGTAATAAAAGGCGTACACTATTAATTCAAAGTGCTACCGTTTGGGATAACAATGGCCCCAAGAGTATTCACCAAATGCCTAGCAGTAGTAGCCGCTCACATAAGGAGACAGCACATGCAAGTATTCCCATATTTGGACGACTGGCTAATAAAAACAAACACTCAACAACAAAGTCTTATTCACACGAAATACGTCATAGAAACTCTACACAAACTAGGGTTCTCTGTAAATTACCAGAAATCAAATCTGCAACCATCCCAAATACAACAATACTTGGGAGCAACACTCAGCACACAAAGAGCAATTGCCATTCCAAGTCCACAAAGGGTACAAGCGTTCCAAAATGTAACATCAAGCATACAGTCAAACCAACACTACCCAGTAAGGTTTATAATGATACTTCTAGGCATGATGTCTTCATGCATAGCCATTGTCCCAAATGCAAGGTTACACATGAGGCCCTTGCAACAGTGCCTAGCAAAACAATGGACACAAGCACAGGGTTAACTTCAATATCTAGTGATGATAGACCGCCAACACACTTTTCGCTTCAATGGTGGAACCCTATAAATTTAAACAAAGGGCAGCCATTCCAAGACCCAGTGCCTCAACCTGTTATCACAACAGATGCTTCCATGATAGGGTGGGGAGCACACCTCAACAAGCACAGCATACAGGGCCAATGGGACAATCAGCAAAAACAATTTCACATAAATCATTTGGAACTGCTAGCAGTGTTTCTAGCATTAAAAGCATTTCAACCACTGGTAGCCCACAAACACATCCGTGTCAAAACCGAGAACATGACAACAATGTATTATCTCAACAAACAAGGGGGGGCACACTCGTCATAACTGTGTCTCTTAGCACTAAGAATTTGGCATTGGGCAATTCACAATCACATTCGCCTGATAGCACAATACATACCAGGCATTCAAAATCAGTTAGCCGACAATCTCAGTCGAGACCCCCAGCAAACTCACGAATGGGAAATTCATCCCCAGATCCTACAGGATCACTTCCACCGCTGGGGAACACCAAACATAGACCTATTCGCAACAAAGAAAACGCAAAATGCCAAAACTTTGTGTCCAGGTACCCACTCAATCCAAGGGCAATGCACTATGGATGAGTTGGTCAGGGATATTTGCTTACGCTTTTCCCCCTCTCCCACTCATTCCTTATCTGGTCAACAAACTAAGTCAAAACAAACTCAAACTAATACTCATTGCACCAACCTGGGCTCGCCAACCGTGGTACACAACACTGTTGGACTTATCGGTTGTACCCCATATCAAACTACCAAACATACCAGATCTGTTAACACAACACAAACAACAGATCAGACACCCGAATCCAGCATCGCTCAATCTAGCGCTCTGGCTCCTGAAGTCTTGGAATTCGGACATTTAAATCTTACACAAGAGTGTATGGAGGTCATTAAACAAGCAAGAAAACCAACAACAAGGCATTGTTACGCAAACAAATGGAAAAGATTTGTTTGCTACTGCCACACTAACCAGATCCAACCACTACATGCCTCCACAAAGGACATTGTAAGTTACTTATTACACTTACAAAAGTCTAATCTAGCATTCTCTTCCATTAAAATACATCTCACTGCAATATCTGCCTATCTGCAGATTACTCATACAACATCGCTTTTTAGAATCCCAGTCATTAAAGTCTTTATGGAGGGACTAAAAAGAATCATACCCCTAAGGACACCACCAGTACCTTCGTGGAACCTTAATATTGTATTAACACGACTCATGGGCCCACCATTCGAACCCATGCATTCTTGTGAAATGCAATATCTGACTTGGAAAGTAGCCTTTCTAATAGCTATCACATCACTTAGAAGAGTGAGAGAGATAGAAGCATTTACTATTCAAGAACCCTTTATAGAAATACATAAACATAAAGGTGGTCATTACAACATTGGCGGTAAAAGCCACTTACTGCTGTGCAGAAGACCGCCAACACACCGCCGCGGAATTCCGGCACAGCTATTACAACACACATCTCGAAATCAGACAAAATCCAGACACCCACACAAGTCCGCGACACCAAAGGTCAGTGATAAACTGGCGATAACAAAACCTCCACCGTCACGCCAACAGAAATACGCCCACACTATCACGACCCACGAATCCACGTGGCGGTCTTTCAACCGCGGTATTCCATTGGCGGTACACACCGCCACACACAAAATACACACACATTTTCAAAACACAACCACATTGGACAATTCGAAATACACACACCTGATACACATACACACACCACTCCCACACACCCAATACAATATAAAACACACACCACATCACCCACAAACCCCTATGACAAAAACACAGAAAGAAGGCTGGAGAGAGAGACACTACAAACTACTACCAAGCATCCACAGGCACACCAGACCATCACCCACACTACTTCCACGCACAAAACACCACACACCACTACATATCACCACACACACCACCCCACACATCACCTACACCACCCCATGGCACGGCAAAGACACCCCAGGTTCTCGGAGGAGGAACTCAGGGTCATGGTGGAGGAAATCGTCTAGGTAGAGCCACAGCTATTTGGAGCACAGGTGCACCACACCTCAATTGCAAGGAAGATGGAGCTACGGCAAAGAATAGTGGACAGGGTCAACGCAGTGGGACAGCACCCAAGAAATCAGGACGACATCAGGAAGAGGTGGAATGACCTACGGGGGAAGGTGCGTTCTGTGGACTCAAGACACCACATCGCGGTACAGTGGACTGGCGGCGGACCCCCACCTCCTCACCCACAACTAACAACATGGGAGGAGCAGGTCTTGGTGATTCTGCATCCTGAGGGCCTCACAGGAGTCGGTGGAGGAATGGACTCTGGTAAGTAAAATCTTAACTATCATATCCCCCAACCTACCTGCATGCTATCACAGACCCCCACCCTCGTCCCCTCCCCCATCACTCCAACTCCTCACAAATGTACTAATAACACAAACCACCCATCCCAACACCAAGCCCTGCATGACAAAACAAAGCATGGACACCCATCACTAAAGCATGCCCACTGCACATACCCATAATACCCCCCTCAACCTTCATCACACAAGCCCTCACACAGGAATGCTAGCACTGGGGTACACGGTCACCCACCCATTGCACACCATGACACACACAGATGCAATAATCATGCTTTTACACCCCTGCAGGACCACTACCCAATGTCACCAGACAGGAGGGTCCAGACATCTCCACCCCACCCACAGAAGAGGCCCACAGTGATGGCAGCAGCTCTGTCCAACTGGATCCAGATGACCAGCCCGGACCATCGTGGGCCTCGGGACAGTCGGTTCCCCTCACACAGGCACAGCCCACCACAGACCTTCAACCCTCTGGTAACATCGGCACAGCACCCACCCAGCGGGCCCATACCTCTGTGCCCAGGACACGTCAATCAGCTGTGTGTCCACCACTACAGAGAACCCAGGATAACCCACCACCCCAACAACAACAGGGATCTGGGGGCAGTGGCAGTGGGCACACGGTCCAGGGGACGGAGGCCCAGGAACACAGGGGAACTGGGAGGGCTGCTGTGTGACAAGGGGCGGACAGGCCATGGGAACCCACTCTCCACGAGGCCCTCTCCTCCATCATGGGAGCATACCACCACTCCCAGCAGACGGTGGCAACAGTACTGGCCAAGTTTCAGGAGACCCAGCGCTTGCAGGAGGAACAGTATTTGGGGTTCAGGGAGGAACTCAGAACCATCAGCTCCGCCCTGGACACCATCGTAGGGGTGCTGAAGGAAATACTTAACACCAGGAGGGACACTGTGGCACTCCAAGGGGCCCCTGACACTAGCATGGATAATGAACTGCCCACCACCTCCGCCGGCGCTAGTGGACAGGAGGCACCACCACACCAGCATCCCCTGCAGACGGAGAACCACCCCGCAAGCGGTCCCTGAGATCCAGGAACAAGACAGAGCACGATGCCAAGACCCCCGCCAAGAAATGAGACCACCCTGATTGTCATCCTACTGTCCCACTTTGTAACCCTGTCCATATAGGAACTGCCCAAGCTCCACTTCCTATGCTCATATGGGCAATACACCTGTGAGACTAATAGACTGGACTCTGCCATGGACATTCCTCCACCATCCCCCCTCACCATTTTACAACCCCCCTCCAATATTGAGCACTTCAATAAACACTCTTGAAGCACAAAACAATCTGGAGTCAGTCTGTGATTTCGAAAATGTGTATTAGCAATGACAGTGACAAAATGCGTTTTCAAATGTAATGTCAACATACCTATGTCACACATCTCAAGTCCATGAGAAATCTAAGCACATGACACACGTTGGAAACCACACCTGTGAAACCGTAAGGGAAATGTACAACTCAGTGACCATATACAGGTTGAAATCGACAGACAGGATAGAGGTAGAAGTGTGAAAGTACTTGTAGTAGGCAGGAATGTTTTCTCACCTGTGTGTCACTGGAAACTGAGTCCCTGTTGTCAATGACTTCTTCCTCTGCTTCCTCCTCATCACTCTCCACAGGCTCCACAGCTGCCACAACACTGTCATCTGGACCATCCTCCTGCAGAACAGGCACCTGTCGTCGCAAAGCCAAGTTGTGAAGCATACAGCAGGCCATGATGATCTGGCACACCTTCTTTGGTGAGTAGAATAGGGAACTACCTGTCATATGGAGGCACCTGAACCTGACCTTCAGGAGGCCGAAGGTGCGTTCGATCACCCTCCGAGTCCGCCCATGGGCCTCATTGTTACGTTCCTCTGCCCTGGTCCTGGGATTCCTCACTGGTGTCAGTACCATGACAGGTTGGGGTAACCAGAATCCCCTAATAGTCACACACGGTGTCTATGGAGTTGACCCATCACATAAGGGATGCTGCTATTCCGCAGGATGTAGGCGTCATGCACACAGCCAGGGAACATAGCATTTACCTGGGAGATGTACTGGTCTGCCAAACATACCATCTGTACATTCATGGAATGATAACTCTTCCGGTTCCTGTGCACCTGGGGGACCAGAGCCACATGGGTCCCATCAATGGCACCTATGATGTTGGGGATATGTTCCAGGGCATAGAAGTCACCTTTAACTGTAGGCAAATCCTCCACCTGAGGGAAAACGATGTAGCTCCGCATGTGTTTCAGAAGGGCAGACAACACTCTGGACAACACGTTGGAAAACATAGGCTGGGACATCCCTGATGCCATGGCCACTGTTGTTTGAAAAGACCCACTTGCAAGGAAATGGAGCACTGATAGCACCTGCACTTGAGGGGGGATCCCTGTGGGATGGCGGATTGCTGACATCAGGTCAGGCTCCAACTGGGCACACAGTTCCTGGATTGTGGCACGGTCAAACCTGTAGGTGATGATCAAATGTCTTTCCTTCATTGTCGACAGATCCACCAGCGGTCGGTACACCGGAGGATTCCTCCATCTCTTCACATGTCCCAGCAGACGGTGCCTAGGAAGGACAACAGCGACCACAGAGTCAAACAACTCAGAGGTATGTACCCACAGTCTACACAGAACACCATTCATACACAAAATGTGGCCTGTATTTGTGCTGTGCGACAAGGCCTATGTCTGTGTGACGCAGTTGGTAATTATGGCATGTGGGCCCCTGAAATGGCGGCTGCCTGACCTCTAAAGTGGGACAGTGGGATGTGAGGTAACTGCGCTGGCGTTGTACACTGTTGCGGTAGGCGGTCGAAGACCGCAGTGCAATGCTACATTGGTTAACATTGGCACCTATGGGTCCCAGGAGCCAATGACGATGTACGCCGGCGGTGATGGTACGCACCGCCGCGGACGTGACCGCCATTTTCTATCTGTTCAATCACTCAATACCTGATCTTCGACAGGAGAGGACCTACACTGCAAGTGCTGCTGTGACCTCGGTCTGGAAGAGACAATGGCTCGTGCGACAGGGGAAAGGGCCCCTGCCTTCACTGCAGAGGAGTTGGAGAAGCTCGTGGGCGGGGCAGTACACGCTACTCTACGGTCCTCCAGACCAACAGGTAAGTACACAGGAAGCATGTTGTATGGGCTATGCCTATGTGGAGAGGGCTGGTTGTAAGAATGAAGGGGGCACAGTTCTGCGTGCATGAAGGACTGTGAATGCATGTGCCACATGGCAAGGGTAGAGATGTGGGCCACTCACTTAGACGGTGCAGTTGTTAATGACTTCTCTTCTTCCCCTGTACATGTCATGTAGGTCAGCGCCCACCAGAAGAAGGATATTTGGCGTGCCATCGCCAAGGATGTCCGGACCCTTGGGGTCCACCACAGACGGAGTACCCATTGCCGGAAAAGATGGGAGGACATTCGCCGCTGGAGCAAGAAGACAGCGGAGGCTCAGCTGGGGATGGCCTCTCAACTTGGGAGGGGTGCCCATCGAACCATGACCCTCCTGATGTTCCGGATCCTGGCGGTGGCCTACCCTGAGTTGGATGGGCGCTTCAGGGCATCACAGCAGACACAAGGAGGTGAGTACAACATCATTCAGCGGACTTTGCGCGCAGTGAAGGTGTCTGGGTGGGGGAGGAGGGCGAGTTCCGTAGGCTAGGCCCCTCAGTAATGCAGGCCATGTGGCACCCCACCCCATCTCTGTAGAATGCCAAGTACAGGTATTCATGCCCCTGTGTCATCTATGTGTGCAGATGTCGACCATAGCCATGTAGGCCATATCCCAGGAATTGCATGTGTAGAGCCCAACAGCGCGACGTAGTGCAGGGGGCTGCTGTGTCTGTATTATCCGCCAACGGTAGCGGTAAGCCATGCACTTAACCTGTCTTTCTTCTGTTCCCCCCCCCCCCCCTTTTTGTGGTCTCCCTGTTCTTGTGTGCATCAGCATCATCAGGTGGAGGTACAGTGGCACCGGAGCATGAGGGAGCTGCATCCCACATGGCCATGGAGGCCCACACCACGGACTCAGAATACACCAGTGGGACGGAGGGCGAGGGAAGCACCACGGCGGTCACAGGATCTGCAACCAGCGACACGGACTCGTCTTCCGATGGGAGCTCCCTTGTGGTGGCGGCAACATCTTTGCCCCCCACTTCTACAGGTACAGCCACCACCCCCCCTACCAGCACTGCCCTCCCAGCAGCCCCTCAGCCTTCGCCCCGTGCCCGCTCACCCAGGATGGTGGGCATCACCTTCGCCCCAGGCACCTCAGCCCCGGTCACCTCTGCTGCCCTCAGTGAGGAGGCCATTGACCTCCTCAGGTCCCTCACTGTTGGGAAGTCTACCATTTTGAATAGCATCCTGGTGTAGAAAGGGAATTGCAACACACAAAAGCATTCCTGGTGGGCATTCATTCTGGTCAGACTGCCCTTCATCGAACCCTGCAAACTCTGGCCTCAGCACTGATGGCAGCCATTGTCTCTGTGTCTAGCCTCCCCCCTCCAACTTCCTCCACCCCGACCCAATCCCCTGTACCTCAGCCTATCCCAAGCACACCTACAGACCAGCCTGCACACACGTCAACACACAAGGGAAGCTCAGGCAAACATAAGCACCACACATCCCACAGGCACTCACGCAAGCATCACACACATACTGACACACCAACATCCACTGCCTCCACTGTGTCCCCCTCCTCGTCGTCTCCCTCCCAGTCTCGTCTACACTCACACCTGCATGCACTACCACTACAGCCACTATGTCCTGCACGAGCACACCCACCACCACACCCCGCTCAAGTGCACTCACCACCCCCACTCCCATTTACACCTCCCCTGTGTCCTCTCCCAGTGTGTCTGTGACGCCCCCTCCGAAGATACACAAACGCAGGCACACACCCACCCAACAGCCATCCACCTCACAACAGCCTCCAGCCCATGCACCTGCACCCAAATCCACAAAACTTACACCTCCTACAACCACCACCTCTTCCTCCACTCCCAAACCCCCTCCATCTACCCGTCCCAGTGTCTCCCAAAAACTTTTCCTGGCCCACCTTAACCTATTGCCCACCACCCCCCCATCCAACTCATAGGTCCCGTACTAGCACCTCAGCCAAAAAAACTCCGGGACAAGTGGTGCCTGTTGTTACAGGTATGTGGAGTGCACCGGCCACCAGGACAGCCAGTGTGGCACGGAGCCACAACACAGCCAGTCCCCCCCACCCTGTGAAGCACCAGAAGTTGGACAGTGCCCGGCGGGAGAGGGGGAAGACTCCAGCCAGAAAAGCTGCTCACAAGGGTCCCGGGGGGAGTGTCGACTCAGCTGTGACTCCTCCCAAGGTGGGGAAGGGGCAGAAGAAATCTCCAAAGTCTGGGAGGAGCAGCACGGCGGAGAGGACCGCCATCATCCCCCCTGCCCAGGAGGTCACCGCCAGCCCCATCGTCATTGGCCAGGAGGTCACCGCCAGAGTCACTGCCCAGGAGGCCAGCCCCACCGTCACTGGCCAGGAGGCCACCGCCAGAGTCACTGCCCAGGAGGCCCGCCCCATCGTCACTGCCCAGGAGGCCACCGCCAGCCCCATCGTCACTGGCCAGGAGGCCAGCCCCATCGTCACTGGCCAGGAGGCCAGCCCCATCGTTACTGGCCAGGAGGCCACCGCCAGCCCCATCGTCACTGCCCAGGAGGCCACCGCCAGCCCCATCGTCACTGCCCAGGAGGTCACCGCCAGCCCCAGAGTCACTGCCTAGGAGGCCACCGCCAGCCCCAGAGTCGCTGCCCAGGAGGCCCGCCCCATCGTCACTGGCCAGGAGGCCAGCCCCATCGTTACTGGCCAGGAGGCCACCGCCAGCCCCATCGTCACTGCCCAGGAGGTCACCGCCAGCCCCAGAGTCACTGCCCAGGAGGCCACCGCCAGCCCCAGAGTCACTGCCCAGGAGGCCACCACCAGCCCCAGAGTCACTGCCCAGGAGGCCACCACCAGCCCAGAGTCACTGGCCAGGAGGCCACCACCAGCCCCAGAGTCACTGGCCAGGAGGCCACCGCCAGCCACAGCCCAGCTGACCCATGAAGGACCGCCAGCCGCAGCCCTGCTGGGCAATGAAGGACCGCCTTGGCAAGCACCGCTGAATAGGCCAGGGACCGCTGAACAGGGCAAAGACCGCCATGGAATGCACCGCTGAACAGGTCTGACACTTGCAAGGCGAGCACCGCTGAACAGGCCAGGGACCGCTGAACAGATAAAAGACCGCCATGGAATGCACCGCTGAACAGGTCTGACACTGGCAAGGCAAGCACCGCTGAACAGGCCAGGGTCCGCTGAACAGGGAAAAGACCGCCATGGAATGCACCGCTGAACAGGTCTGACACTGGCAAGGCAAGCCCCGCCAAACAGGCCAGGGACCACTGAACAGGGAAAAGACCGCCATGGAATGCGCCGCTGAACAGGTCTGACACTGGCAAGGCAAGCACAGCTGAACAGGCCAGGGACCGATGAACAGGGCAAAGACCGCCATGGAATGCACCGCTAGCCCATTTGCGGCAGGGGCAGTGATGCAACTGGGACCGTCACGGGGCGTGGGGTGCACTCTGGGCACCAGTCCCCACTCCAGAACCAGTGGAGACTGTTATCCACTTGAGAGACTGTGGCTTTGCACTCCCCAGGATGGTACAGTGGGCAACCCACCCACTGCAGAGACTTGAGAGACTGTGGCTTTGCACTCCCCATGATTGAACAGTGAGCAAACCACCCACTGCAGAGACTTGAGAGACTGTGGCTTTGCACTCCCCAGGATTGAACAGTGGGCAACCCACCCACTGCAGAGACTTGAGAGACTGTGGCTTTGCACTCCCCAGGATTGAACAGTTGGCAAACCACCCACTGTAGAGACTTGAGAGACTGTGGCTTTGCACTCCCCAGGATGGTACAGTGGGCAACCTCCCACTGCAGAGACTTGAGAGACTGTGGCTTTGCACTCCCCAGGATTGAACAGTGGGCAAACCACCCACTGTAGAGACTTGAGAGACTGTGGCTTTGCACTCCCCAGGATACATCAATGGGCATGGAGCCCCCTCGTGGATCTGGCGTGGTGCACTCATCTGGCTGAGGTGCCCCCCCATCCCTTCCCCCTGAGGTGCCTGTTGTATTTCTATCTGATGCCCCTGCAGGGTTCTCTCCGTTTTGATCAGGTATCTTGTGTGGGCCTCGCCCATGCTTTTTGGGCCCAGTGGTCCACGGACAATGAATGGTGCATTACCTGCACTACTAATCGTGGTGTATATTTTGATTAATGTGTATATATATATGCATATATTTGCTTACTGTATTTTGAGATATTACAATGGTTCAACTAATTTCCTTTTGTCTTTGCATTCTTCCGGGGAGGATTGGGGGGTGTTACTGTAATGTATAGATGTATAGATATGCATTGGTGTGTGTGTTGTAGTGGGTGAGGGTCGGGGTGGGGGTTGGGATGTTGGTTGTGTATGTCCCTGTGTTTTTGCCTCCCCCCTCCCCTCTGTCGTAGGTGCAGTACTCACTGTGGTCTTCTCCGCCGGCGTTGATGATCCTCGTATAGGAGCAGGAAGACTATCGCTGGCAGAATATGGAGTTCCAGCTCCATGGTGTCGTCGTTCCTCATGGAGTGTGTAGAGGTGAGCGTTTTCCCTTTGAAATGGCTGTTTCCGCCGTGTTTTTATCCGCGGTGAATCCGCCCCGGAAAAGGTGGCGGATTGGTAGGTTGTGATACTGTGGGCGGTACATTGTCCTCCACCTGTCTGTTGGCGGTGACCGCCGTGCTGTTTGTCTGTACCGCCGTGGCGGTCTGAGTGTTAAAGTGGCTGTCTTTGTTGGCGGTTTCCACCACGGTCATAATTCCAATTTTTTTACCGCCGGCCTGTTGCCGGTTTTACCGCCGCTTTAACACCGTTTACAGGGTTGTAATGACCACCAAAGTGGTTCTCCGTACAAATCCGAAATTCTTACCAAAAGTCATATCACCATTCCACCTAAACCAAACTGTGGAACTCCCAGTCTTCTTTCTGCAACCAGACTCAGTAGCCGTAAGAGCATTACATACATTAGACATAAAAAGAGCACTAATGTATTACATTGACAGAACAAAACAATTGTTTGTAGCCTTCCAAAAACCTCATGCAGGTAATCCTATGTCCAAACAAGGCATCGCCAAATGGATAGTTAAATGTATTAAAACTTGCTCTATTAAGGCGAAAAGAGATTTTACCTATTACACCAAGAGCACATTCCACGAGGAAAAAAGGCGCCACAATGGCTTTTCTTGGGAATATACCTATGACAGAAATTTGTAATGCAGCCACATGGTCTACGTCTCATACATTTACTAAGCATTACTGTGTAGATGTGTTAGCAACACAACAAGCCACAGTAGGACAGGCTGTATTAAGAACATTATTTCAGACAACTTCAACTCCTACAGGCTAAACCATCGCTTTTTGGGGAGATTACTGCTTGTTAGTCTATGCACAGCATGTGTATCTGCACATGCCACCAAATGGAAAATGTAACTTACCCAGTGTACATCTGTTCGTGGCACGAGACGCTGCAGATTCACATGCGCCCTCCCACCTCCCCGGTAGCCTGTAGCCATTCTTAGTTGAATGAAAATTGTAAATATGTAAATAAATATTCTTTTGATGCACATTAAGTACATACATAACTACTCGATTGCATGGGCACCTCTAGTATACCCACAACTCCTACCTCACCCTCTGCGGGGAAAACAATCTAAGATGGAGTCGACGCCCATGCGCAATGGAGCCGAAAGGGAGGAGTCACTCGGTCTCGTGACTCGAAAAGACTTCTTCAAAGAAAAACAACTTGTAACACTCCGAGCCCAACACTAGATGGCAGGATAATGCACAGCATGTGAATCTGCAGTGTCTCATGCCACGAACAGATGTACACTGGGTAAGTGACATTTTCAATATATATATATATAATATATATATATATAGTACAAGTTTTACAAAATTCTGTGGTCTAAAATGCAGCCCTCACATTTGTTTGTGAATACATTTGACTAGAATATGTTTTTAACAATGAAAAATGGACAGAAAGAATCATTGTGGCTAAGATTCATTGATGGTATATTTTTGTTTATGCATATTTAAACAGACAGCAGCACATGAAATGAACACAGAATCATTTAATAAGGTAAATGACCACTTTACTTAGATAAATAACATATATGCACAAATACACTGTTCACACCAACTGACTGAAAAAGTTTATTACGTGCAACAAGCTTTCACTCAGATCTGCTGAAATGGGTTATCATGAGGTCAGCTTTTCCCTAGGATATGCATGCATAAACACAGTGGCATTCTTGGAGTGGTTTTTGTGAGAAAGTGTAACAAAAGCCATTGAAGAATGAAATCCATGTGCCAAGCATCCCTGTGCATTGGACCCAGTGTTGTGATGTTTTGTGGTCTAAGAATGACAATATATAGCATTAAGAAAACCAATAGCTGTACACCATCCCGGTGTTACAGGTAAGACCTATTAATTTAGCCAGTGGTTGCTTTCCATAGATTATGGGGTTGCTCTCATCCAAGATCTTTTATTCAGAAGTGTGGTCTTCTGATTGGCTGTTTCCTACATAACCACCATAATCAAACACTAATGTACAGCAATTCCCTGTGAACAGTTATATTTTGATTATATTTATGTATTTAAATAAGTGTAGTTCTTTGTACAAATATATATACTAATTATGTTTAAAAAAAAAATATATATTCTTTAGGTCTGCTCAACTGATGTATGTACTTCTTACGGTGAAATATATATATTATTTTATGCTTAACATGTATATGGCAACACAACAAGATGATGGAAGTAGTGCTGAAACCTTTCAGACATTCACCCTCAGTCACAGATCTGGGTAAAATCCATTGTTATTTTGCTCACCATTCCACCCCAGTTTGGACACAGCCATATGCAAATCAGTCTTAACCCTGTTCCCAGGGTTGTGCTTCCCATGCCACTGGAGTCAAGCTAGCCTAGCTGATGAGGGGTGATACCTTGAAACTGTTCCCAGGATGCCTGTTTCCAGTCCAAGGAGGACCTGTCCTGTCAGTTCAGACTGGACTGTTCCCATGGGGAGCAGAGTCAGGACTGATTTGCATATGACTGGGTTCAAACTGGATTGGCATTGGTAGCTACAAAGCAATGGATTTAGGCCCAGATCTCTGAACTCGGGGTGAATGCTTGACATTGTTCAATATTCCATCCATCACTTGTTCTTTTTTGCGTTTAACATGTATGTAGGTCACTGCAAAGTTTTCATATGATGTTTGATAAGATGCTCATGGGCCTCTGTTTTACTTATCTATCACAATATGTAAATCATATCATAACTATGTTATCTACAAGCACCTCG
Organism: Pleurodeles waltl; assembly: GCF_031143425.1. Classification (NCBI taxonomy): domain Eukaryota; kingdom Metazoa; phylum Chordata; class Amphibia; order Caudata; family Salamandridae; genus Pleurodeles; species Pleurodeles waltl. Next base: position 206,469,038 of record NC_090449.1, read on the forward strand.
TTATTGAAACATTGGGGAAAATATAACACTAAAATAAAAAATATAAAATAGACAAATTTGCTTCAAGTACAGTTCTATATAGTTCTGTATATATATATTTATTACTTTATCCTATACGTCTCTCAATGTATCCTCTACCGCACCTCTCTGACTAATCCCAATCTTCATTCTACTGCTATGATCTCCAAAATAACACTTCCTAGAATCTTCCCTCTTCCATCCCTCCTTGGCTCATCCAAAACTCATTTTACTGCTGTGATCTCTCCAAAACGCGTTTCTAAATTCTTCCATCATGTATCCCTCCTTTGACTCATCCCAAACCTCATTTTACTGATGTGATCTCACTACCCCTTTCTAAGCTTCTCCCTCCTCATCTCCCCTTTTACTCATCCCAAACCTCCACCTACCACTATGATCTCCCAAATAACACTTTCTACACTCTTTCCTCCTCTATCCTTCCATTATCCTGTTCAATCCACCTGACACACTTGCTTTGCCACCACTCAGATTACCTCACATTTCCCTATACTAATCCATCACTAATCCTTTTTGGGTTCCTGAGTAGCGTGCTGCTCGCCGAAAAGCGTTTCAATGCCTCGTCAGGGGTATTAAGCGAATACAATTACAAAAGTAAAATAGGAGTTTCTAAGCAAAGGAATGCTAAGTAAAACATTTGGTAGCAAGCCATTTGGCCCAGAATATGTCCGTTCAAACCCAAAAAATACATTTTGAGAGAAGGATTGTTCAGGAAAATAAATAAATGATAATCCTCAGTGTATCTTTGATTCAAGGTACTCAACTTCTTGTCAAAACCATAAGCATGATATTAAAACACTGGAGATCAGTTTAAACTGCCACTAAACAAGACCATGTTTCCTAAACAAACATTTACCTATCAAAGTAGTATAGATATTGTTTATAGTCACAACTTTATTAAGTTTTGAGAGAATAAAATTCAAACAGACAATACAAGCGTTTAAGTACAGTGTTGATACTTATTGTACAGTACATAGCCACTGACAGGAAAACCCAACCCATAATGAGTCCACCCATTACCCCATATTTTCTTGTGATTGTGAGGGCATACTCTTGCTATATAAATAGGTTTTCCCAATTTTTGACACTAATCCATCTCTCTGAGACATGACAGTATTGTGGGTTATCTCTCTTTTGGCTATAATGATGTCCAACCAACCAGCACTCTCTCCTTTCCTCCAAGAGGGCAATACGTAGGGAGAAGTCAACAGTCCGTTCTAGAACCCGTGAGAGGGAATTGAAAACGGTAGCCCCATACTTCTCAATGATGGGGCAAGTCCAGGTCATATGGAATAAGTCTGCTCTCATCTCATTGCTCCTAGTGCAGGTGGGACACGAGAATTGACACCCCCCCCCCATACAACCAAGTCAAGTAGGTAACATGCAGGTATTTTAGTTGTTTTAGCCATAGCCTAGATAATATCCCAAACTCCCTTGGTACCATCAATGCCTGTCTCCACTTGCCGTCTTCCAACGGGACTCTACATGTTTTCCATTTGTCCTTAAGCAAGGTGAGGAGGTCAGGGGAGTTAATCACTAGGGATTTATAAACCTGCAAAATACCTCCCTTTTCCAAGGCCACCATTAGTGATTGGACCTCCAGTATGCTAAAGTTGGGCATCCATATTAGAAATTCCCTGTAGGGTCCAAGTGTATGTTGAACTGCAGAAATTTGGAAAATTGTGAGTGATGAAGATTGAAGTCTTCCTGTAATTCTAGGAAGGATCTCATGTGTGACACCCCCCGAAGTCATCCCTCTGGCAAAAGGGATTTAATTAGGATCTCCAAACAAAGCCTTGCAAGTGGGACACCTGCCCCAACCAGCAACCAGTCTAGAGGGATGTTTCCAGGGTAAGCCTCCTGTCCCACCCAATCCAACACAGATTCGACTACCCTGGTAAGGTCTGGCAGGATGTGCAATTTTGGTATCCCTTAAGCCATGTCCATGATGGCTTCCCATCCTGTCACAGCCACTTCCGTTTGGAACGCCAGATCTACCCTTAGCCTGCGTATCAAATAATTCGGGACCACCATTTGAGATGCTCAGTAATGCATCAGCACATTCATGGCCTCCAACCCCCCCCCCCCCCCCCCCTTTCATATGTGGACTAGGAGCACTTGCCTACAGCTATTCGGGCACCTTTACCTTTACCTGGCCCACAGAAAGGATAGGTCTCAGAGTCTTGCCTAGATTAATTTCCTTGAAGGCATCCTCCAGCTCTGCTAATTCAATGGGTCGCTTCAGTGCCCCTGGTCTGTCTCTCATAGTATACGTGACTGCAAGTCCATGATCAATGGTGTGGGTTCCTCCTGTGTAGGTCTTAACTGCTTTGCATTTAGGGCCTGGAAGTAGGCGAATGCAAGTGCCTCGGCATCCATAACTGTTACTGCAGCAGGGCCTACAACGCCAGAGATCACCCAATGAACTGCCCCATGAGTGGCCAGCCAGTAAAGTCATTTTTAGGTTTATTTTCCCACTTAGAGATCCTACTTTCGGATGCTATCCAGCATTGATGGCCCCTCTCAAGTCAGAGTTGCCTCAGTGTCTCCTTATCAATCTCAATCTAATGGCTTTTCACTTCTCCCATGCTAGAATCCTGCTCAAACACCAACCCCGATGTTGTATACACTTCAGAAGATCCGTAAGGACCTGCACAATGCACCAAGCTGACCTATTGTCTCGGGGTAAACACGATATTGGAACCCCTGGCGAAATACGTGGATGTGTTTTTAAAACCATTGATCCATCAAATACTGTGCTATTTAGAAAGCACCACGTATAAGTTAAACAAGCTTACTCAAATTACATTTGACCCTGATATGGATCTTTTTGAAAGTCTTGACATGACAAGCTTATATACAAATATTCCTCAAGCAGGACTCGAAGCAATGGAACACTTTCTAGTAACAAGAGGACAACCACGCAAGGTACCATCATGGTTCATACTAGAGCTGGCTCAAATTTGTTTGAAAATGAACTTTTTCTACATTAACAAAAGCTTTTACCTGCAAGTAAACGGGACATCAATGGGATGTCCTTTTGCCCCAGAAATGAGGGTTATGTTTATGGCTAGATACGAGGAAAAATGGGTTTATGCGGAGAACCCCTTCAAGAATAACATCAGAACGTGGATTGATTTATAGACTACACCTTTTTGAGCTGAGGGGAGATAAGGGTGCCCTCTAATGTTTTGTGGACTGACTGAAAAAAAGAACAGCAGGCATTACGTTTGCATAGCACTTGAGTAGAGATGAAATAAATTTCTTGGATTTGACTAGAAAACATGATGGACATGAGATCTTTACCATATTGTTTACATAAGAGACTGATAGAACTACTCTGTCATTATTTGAGCCCTCATCAGAGCAACCTTAAAGACAATCTACCTTATAGCCAGTTTTTAAGGTTTTGAAGAAACTGAAAAAGGAAGACCGTATTTATACTTTTTTTGCGCCGCATTTGCGTCGTTTTTTGACGCAAAAACGGCGCAAACTTGCAAAATAACTGTATTTTGTAGGTTTGCGCCGTTTTGCGTCAAAAAGCGGCGCAAATGCGGCGCTAAAAAAAGTATAAATACGGGCCTTATTTTTTTAATGCGAACCGACTCATCTTGAAGCTGCAAGCCTGTGACTATCCATTTAAACTTTTGAAAAGAGCAATGAAGCGGGCATGGTATACCCCAAGGGGGTATTAAGGCCTACAGAATAGAAAGGGTCTTAAAGGGACTACTGTGTGTTACAACTTTTAATTCCAACACATCGGAGGTTAAAAAGATAATCTGCAAACATTGGGTATGTTTTCCTCTTTAGAACCTTCCAAGGAATCTACATGTTTTGCATAAAAAAGAAACAGGAATTTAAAAGGTAGACTGGTCCCCTCCAACATGGAAAGATAGAGACTCCGTCAAGCCCTCCGGAATTTATTGGGTCTCCCCTGGTCCTTGGCCACCATAATTGTGGTAACTGCATTGTGTGTGAAATGACTATTGAAGGGAGTATTTTTGCCTACAACTTCTTTGAAATCAGTCATAAGGAACTCACCAATTGTCAATTCAGAAATGTGGCATACTGCTTACTGTGCCCATGCAATAAAGCATACATTGGGCAGACCAGCCAAGAAGTACGACATCGCAGTATTCAATGCAAATCCAGAATAAGGTGCTGCACAATGTCAGCCCCTCTAGTCCAACATTTTTTGCAATTTAAACATACGGTGTCTGATTTAAAATGGACTGCCCTAGACAAATAAAACCAGATATTTACAGGTCCTTAATAAGGCAGGAAGCTTTCATGATTATAAAATTACAAATGGCAGATATGGGCCTCAACAAAATCTCTGAAATTGGAATTGTTTTTTTAATTTTTTTATTTTTTAGAACACATGACTTTAATTTTTACACATCTGTCAGAAGCAGTATGCTCCTAGATGCATTTGTAAACATGGTGATATGAGAAGAGAAGGGCACTTGTAAAAAATAATGGACGTGCATCCATTGTATTCTATGTGAGGACCAGAGGCTCAGATTATGCTTCTCTCTCTTTACTACGTCAGATAACAGCATCCAATTACAATAATATAAAGTAAAAAACAACATGACCCATGAACCCCTAGTGTAACATAATCACATGGTCCAATCACTATCAATCTACTTCTATAAAGGTCATCTTCTCCATTTGAACTTCCTCTTTCTTTGCTGCTTCACAGCCAGTTAAGTGATATTACCCTTTTTATGTCTTATGCATGTGGTAGTATTAGCAGCTATTGTAGCGACGTGAGAACACTCTAACTGCCGGGACAGGGTCTTGCACGGTGAGTTAATATTTAGAATGTTGTGAGCATAATTGTATGAGTTAATCCAGGTTATGGAGCAGGAGTGAGGAACATCTGTTAGACCCAACGGCCATAATCCTCTTTCTAGTCTCCTGGGACTGGGAACACACTCGCATGCACCAAGCCGCCGTGCATCTTATGAATGCTGCGACTGGCATCTAGCGGCACTCTTCTGCTAGTGTATGTGGCACCTCAATTGCCATGGATTTGTGCCCTAGTGTGTAAGCTCCTTAGAGTCCACTACGCCCTGTTGCATGGGAATGTGCGCCGTGTTGTAAAATTCCAATCTCGAGCTCTGCTTAGAGTGTTGAACCGGCAGCTCCCTCCATGCATTAACTATCCTTTCGCCTGCTGAGGTGAGCACTTCTCCCTTATTATTAGTAACTGCAGCCTACTCAGCTCTTTGTGGCCCCAGCCTCAGTGAATGATGGCCCAATATGATCAATATGAGAGATGGCTTGGAATCTTGCGGTGAGAATGAATAAGGGGGTGATTCCAACCCTGGTGGTCCGAGACTGCCAGGGTTGGGGACGGAGGAAGCACCGCCAACAGGCTGGCGGTGCTTCTGGGGCAATTCTGACCACGGCGGTAAAGCCGCGGTCAGAAAAGGGAAGCCGGCGGTTTGCTGCCGGTTTCCCGCTGCCCCAGGGAATCCTCCACGGCGGCGCTGCAAGCAGTGCCGCCATGGGGATTCCGACCCCCTTCCCGCCATCCTGTTTCTGCCGGTTTTCACCACCAGAAACAGGATGGCGGGAACGGGTGTCGTGGGGCCCCTGGGGGCCCCTGCAGTGCCCATGCCACTGGCATGGGCACTGCAGGGGCCCCCTAACAGGGCCCCATTGAGATTTTCAGTGTCTGCTTGGCAGACACTGAAAATCGCAACGGGTGCAACTGCACCCGTCGCACACCAGCAACTCCGCCGGCTCCATTTGGAGCCGGCTTCCTCGTTGCTGCTGCTTTCCCGCTGGGCGGGCGGGCGGCCTTTTGGCAGTCGCCCGCCAGCCCAGCGGGAAAGTCAGAATGACCGCCGCAGTCTTTTGACCGCGGTACGGTCTTCTGGCGGTTCCCGCTTGGCGGGCGGTGGTCAGAATCACCACCTAAGTCTCCCTAGAGGAGAACCTGGTCGAAGCACTGGATAATAGTGTACAATTGTTGGTAATCAAAGCTTTAGTTAAGGCCCTGTTGTCCCTCACCCAGCATTTTCGGGGATTCGCCCAACAAAAAGGATGGTTACCTCCTCTCAATCCTGTGGAGGACTCCCATACTCTGCTTACTAAACCTGGCAAAGGAAAGGCTAAAAGATGGGCCCATACTGAAGCATTTGAAAAACTTTCTGACACAGTCAGGAAGAGCATGGTTATAACGTCTCAACCTCTCTACGCTATTCCTGATGAATCGCCTAAACCCACCGATCTGTCTGACTCCGATTCTCACTCCAGTGGGCACAGTGATTGCTTACTGGGCCCTGAAGTTACATCCAGGCCGCTAAGGTGGATGAATGTCAGCCTGAAAGCCAATCCAAGACACCTAAGGTCTTACATTCAAACCTTCGGAAATCATCCTTCCATGTGCATCCAATTGGACTTCCCCTCTAGAAGTTGCTGAGTACGTCCAAAAGCAATATCAGACAAGCATTTGACAAAGATGTCTGCACCAGACTATTTGTGTTATGCCCCAGACCTGACCTGGTGGGTAAAGTTACAGAACCTACCATGGTCAATTTTTTGAAGAAATGGGCAAAAGACCACAAGAAGGGCATAGACAGGGCCTGGCGTAACTGCCAGGATAAACTCCTGGACATCTCTGGACCCCTGACAAAAATTCTGGAGATGGCATTCCTGGTAAAGGAGTTCAACGAACCCACAGACCCTGATATTTTGGTGGGATGGCACAATGCTTAATATGTCAACTGGGGAACGTAAACGTAGCCATCTCCACAGAGAGGCGACGATCTATTTTGTTGAGCAAAGACCCGAAACTGAACGACTTAGCCTCTGTGGAGGCAGGTACAGTAGCTCAAGACCTTCTGCTTGGGGGTCCTTTCATTAAGGCCTTAGCCAAAGTTTGCTGCAACATATAACAAGCTGGACAAAGCTCAACTCTCATTGGAAAAAAAAAGTCTTCTGCTGTACCCTTTTGGGCAAATCCGGATGATATAGGGGCTGTTAGTCAGGCTGAAGTTATTCCCAGGGACCAAAAGAGAATCCTCATTCCGCAGCCGGGGAACAGTCATCTTACAATACATTCTATCCCCCACACCCGCATGGGGGCTGACCATGATTCCTCAGAGGATACCACAAAAAACAGGGCTTGTCCCAAGATCCCAGATACACAGGTGAGAATTATCCCTTTGTTCAAATTAACTTAGGGGGTCAGGATTAGTTTATTTCTTCACAACTGGCAAACTTTGACTCAAGACCCTTGGGTAAAGAATTCACTCAGGGATACCACCTAGAGGTCTACTCCACTTCCTACCAGCCAGGACCGCCCCGTAAGCTAATTATTTTCCATTCAAGAGTAAAAGCTCTTATTAACAGAAATTCCGACTCCATTTGCCATTCTCCTCATCCAAAGGGTTTTAAAAACACCATGTTCTTGGCTGACAAGAAAGGGGGTGGCTCTTGCCTAGTCTTGAACTTAAAAGATTTCGATACCTGGATCGTGTACAGACATTTCAAGATTGAGGGTATCCACCTGCTTCAAGAAATTTTTCTGGAGAGTGACTGGATGGTCTAGCTGGACCTGGAAGAAGCGTATTTGACGATCTCCATTTTTCCTCCGCATCGACATTTCCTACAATTCTCTTGACTGGGTCATTGTTTCGAATGTAAAGTTATCCCCTTTGGCCTAACATCAGCTGATTGGTATTTCATCAAGCTAATGAGGCCCATAGTGGAAAACCTGCAGGTCAGAGGGGTAAGACTATAAGACTAATCACATACCTCAACAAGCTGATTGCTTTAATATAGGATCTGCAGACAGTGATGATGAACCTGCCTTGGGTGACCAAATTCTTACAGAATCTGGGATTTGTCATAAATCAACTGAAGTCATGTCTGAACCCCTCCCAAGAGATGGAGTTTTTGGGTTTCCAGATCAAGTTGGTCTTGTCTCAGTTAATTCTGCAGATGCAAAAAAATTTGAATATCAAGAAGGAAATGAAGTCTGCGTTGTGCAGCCCGACAATATCCTTGAGATCAGTCGCTTGGATTGTGGGTCTATTGGCCTTTTTGATCCAGGACATTTTTTTGGGTCATCTCCATTACACGGACTTACAGAGACTAAAAATCCAGCATCTAGAGAAGTCTTTCATACTCATTCTGAGTTCACCTCTCAGAGGAGGCCAAGAGAGAGATGACGTGGGGGGCTCAAACACATGGATGCCTGAAATGGCAAGGCGATCTTTATCAGCTCCCCGTACATCTTACTGGAATCGGATGCCATCAGGTAGGGCTGGGGAGCCAGATGTGGGTCCCTCACCACGGGGGTCGGTGGTCAGAGCCCAAGCTCCAGATCAATTGTCTGGAGCTCCTTTAGGGCTCTTTTGCAATCGAGTCTATCCTTGGAACAAATGGACTGTTGCATGTTGTTAAGGATGGGCAACAACTAAGCAGTTTGATATGTCAACAAGTTGGAAGGAGCTAAATCTCAGATGCTGGTGGAAATTGCAGAGGATTTTTGGCACCTCTGTCTCCAGAATTGCATTTCAGTCTTAGCAGAATATCTCCCCGGGGAGATCAATTCAGTTGCAGACTGGAACTCCAGATGCCTCCACGACTACAACAATTGGAGGCTGCATCCGAAAGTATTTTTCAGCCTCAATCGTTAGTGGGGCCCTTACTCATTAGATCCTTTGGCCTCTCAACTAAATTGGCAGATCCCTCAGTTTTTCAGTTGGTGCCCAGGCCCAACAGAAACAGATGCCTTCTTTCAGGACTGGTCCCCGCATCTGGGTTATGCCTTCCCTCCATTCAGCATGATCCCCAGAGTCCTGTCACAAGTCTGACAACAGAAAGCGGAGGTCATCCTAGTGACCCCACTCTGGAAGGCTGAACCTTGGTTCCTCTTGGCTCTAGAATTGTCTTGCAACATTCCTTTCCTGATCCCACCTTGCAGGAACCTGCTGCTGGACCCAGTAAGATTGCCTCACAAGCTAATCCTTTTGGAACAGCACAAACTAGTAACATGGAGGTTTTCAGAAATATATGGCAAATGCTGGGCATTTCACAAGTTTCTGCATATGTCAATCAGGCCTGGGCACCCACAAATGTTATGCGTCACCTTGGAGATGATGGATACATCGGTGCAACGAACGGAATTCAAATCTCAAAGGGACAGATGTCAGTCTGGTGAATAATTTCCTTGGTTCTCTGGAAGACTCAGGTTTTGTTTATAGATCCATTAATAATTATCAATCCACAATCTCTGTTCTTCATTTGCCGTTAGAAGGCAAACCTGTCAGTAAACATCCTTTAGTATGCAAAGTTATGAGAGATATTTGCATGTGCAAACTCCCTCTACCCAAATAACCTTCATTATGGGCTGTTAATATTGTCCTCAACGATTGGCCAGAGAATAAATACCTTTCCTATAAACAGCTGTCTGCCAAATTAACCATGTTACTTTGCCTGATCTCTTGTAAGAGGGTTTCCCACCTGTGGGCATTAGATCTATCTGGCAGGTTCTTCTACCTGAACTGGGTGTCCTTTACTATTTGGAGAAGGACAAAATTTAATACCTGGATGGTGTCCTATCCAGCTTTTCCAAATAATGCAAAACTGTATGTGGTGCATTGCCTAAAAGCTTATGAGGCAGTGACCAGTGAGTTTCGGACTGACCCGGCTGGCCAGGTATTAATCGCTTTGCAGAAACCTTATAGAACGGTAGCGCCTGCTACGCTAGCCAGATGGATGCATTGGTTGCTAGCTGAAATAGGTACTGACATTTCCATTTTTGGTGCACACTCGGTCATAGGATCAATGGCCTCCAAATCCTTCTCCTTAGGTTCGCTCCTAGAAGATATTTTCAAAGCTGCAGACTTGTCATGGGAATCCACCTTTAAAGCTTCTTACTATAAACCTATTGTGGATGTAGCATCTGTGGTGGTAGCACATCTTTAAACAAGCATAATCTGAGCCTCCGACCCTAACATTGACTAAAACAAATTCTAGCTTACGCAATAAGAATTTTCAATTCTATTAAGGACACGGAAGCAAGGATTATCACACCAGGACTGGATGATGATGTTTATATATCTACGTAAGATATAAGTACATTTTGTAGAGTTATTATCTGCTACTATATATTGAAATCCCACCCTGTATGTGAATATGATTGATTACTTTATTCATCTGGATTAGCCTCTGTGTCCTTAATAGAATTGAAAATTCTTATTGAGCAAGATGGAAAATGATTTATTCCTCTACACCAGGAGCTCTGTGTCCATAAAAATGGAGATAGGATGTGGCATAACACTGCTTTACCTCAAAATATTCAAAACCCAAGATCATCGTGTCATTTCTGCAATTTACACAGCCATACACTCTAGCTAAATAAACACGAGAAAGCCCATTGCAGTGAAGAGGAAGCTAAAACATTGCAAGACCATAGTTCCCAGTTCCCAGAGACAAGTTCCCTAACAGAAAGTCCACGCCACCATGAATTTCCTCTTTGTGTGGTGGTACTATATTTCCCGCCAAATGATACTAGAAAGCCTCCATCACTGTGACTTACCGCAAATATGAAAAATGGCAAAGTGCCCTCAGGATCACGCACACTGGCAGACTATAACATAAAAGAAGAATGGCTAAGTGGATGCTTCTTAAAGGAAAACAAAAGATATTCTGACGAGATGTTGGAGTGAACTCATCTACAAAGCCATCTGTTAATAAGCTTACCGATGTACATTTCCTACAGTAATCATGCTTATGTACCCTGTTGGTCTGTAGGACCACCCTAAACATGTAACATCTGCTTTAAGGTAAGAGGGTGACTAAAAGCTTTTGAGTCACAATCGAGGTGTTTCACCTGGAAGATGGGGCCTCTACTAGTGACGCATATCCTATATCTTAACAAGAGTCCAAGTCTTTGTAAAGATATCGGGACCAGCATGTCACTTTTTTATGGTCTTTTCAAACTGGTGACACGGAGGTGCATTGCTAGCGTAAGTGTTTTTGACCTTTGTGTGGGTAAAAACTTTCAAAATACACTACATTCTTTTTTTCTTCCCTCCCCCATTGTCATACGTCTAGACTCCAGACAAGACCAATGATGTGTTGCCCTGATGATGACCTCGTACAAATGATTGAGCCCACAGTTCTTTGAGGTCGAAATGCGTTGGCAAAATTTCATGAGGAAGGTAATGTGGCCTTTCCTGTACCATTGAAGAAATCAAGTAACAAGTTCCTGGAGACCAATTGGACAGAGATTTGTAGGGAAGGGTACTACGTATATTTATTCTACTCCTCACTGAGTTATTCAGCATTTTTATGAACTTTTTCAAGCAAACCCTGTGATTTACTCAAGGGGTAGCTTTCCACATTTTCATGTTTACACGGTTCCTGACATTGTTTATTTGTATGTGATATCCCCAAAACAAATCTTGCTTTAAGAGGTTGATGGTGTTATGTATTGGTTTTGGATGTAGGGAATCATTATTCTGTTGTTCTTTGTGCTCTTTGTACATTACTAAAATGTGTTTTCTTTAAGTCTTGCATAGGCAGGGAATGTGCTGTCTCTTCGAGAGATGATGTATCTCATCTATGGCCTTCAAACACACCCACCATTTTCACTGGTTCTGTTTTCTGCCAATTGCAAATCCTTGCTTTTTAATGGAGCATTGACTTTATTTGTCCCATCTTTGGGTGTGTTTTTCACTTCATGGATACTGCCCCTGTTACATGTTCCCTAATCTTTTGTTTATTTGCCTTTTTTGGCACTCTTTTTTTTATGGGCGTCCATTCTGTTATCTCTTTTTGGGCTTTAAACCACGCCCATGCCACGTCAGTCACTTACATTGGTTCGTGGGCCTGCCTTTTAAAATCCGCTTGCTTTCATTTGTGAAAGGCATGCATACGTCATGCCTTTACCGGTGTTTACCCACCTACACAGCACCAGTAAAGTACTAAAAACATACGAGGCCAGATGTTTCCAGCCTGGGGTCCAGACTACTTTATCTGTTTATTTTACACATAGCGCGATTGCGCTGCTTGTTTTTTTTCTTCTTTACAACGCTAATAGCTCTAACTCGAACAAATGCGAGACCCGTTGCATTGAAAATGCTTGTTTTCTTTAGGCTTGTTTAGGCTAGCTGTGTTGTTGGAATGTCTGCTTCAGCAATGATTGTGTAGTGCTTGTTTTTATTTGTTGCAGAGTGCACGCTGCTCATGTTACACTGTAGGTGCGTGATCAGCTTTGGCACCCGTACACCTCCTGCTCTGTTTGTTCCACCCCCTCCCTGACCTCTCTCCCGCCCTGGTTTCATGTCCTCCCCCTCCCCGGAAACTGTTGTTTCATCGGCACTACCTCCAGTCTGGAGGCGTTTTAAAAAAAATGGTTATTCTCTTGTTTCGATTTGGTTTGATTATTGTCTTTTGCTGAACAAATCTTTAGGCCCTGATTTAAGAGGAACTAGTGCCACTTAAGCGCCACCTTAAGGTAATTTTATTCACGCTAAGAGGGGGCTATAGTGGCCGTTTCCCCACACAATATTTACAAAGTTGTGCAATGAATGCATTGCACCACTTTGTAACCTTTTGCACTACATTATGACTGCGCCAGACATAATATATGCAAAGTGGGCATTCCTCCGTTAGGGGAGCCGAAAAAATGACGCAAAGAAATCTAACAGAATTCTTTGCGTCATTTTTCCGGCACTTTTAACGCCTGCTCAGACCAGGCATTAAATGGGTACACACCATTGTTTACAACTGGCCTGTATGTACTGTTCACGGTTAGTGCCAAAATGTTGGCGCTAATCCTGAACAGTAAATCAATAACGTAAAAAATGTTGACTCAATTACCCCCTACCCTGAGCCATGGTGCGCTGTACCTTAGATATGACGCACACATGGTGACGGTGGAGGGGGGCACAAAGGGACGCAAGGAAAGTGGTGCTGCACTGGGTGCAGTGCCACTTTCCTTAAATCTGCCCCATAGTGTCATAATTGTTGGGGGTTAAAAGAAATCAAAAAGTGTGTTTAAGTATTGTTTGCACGATAAGTCTGTATTGCTATGCATGCCGTGCTATGGCTGGTCCCGGTTTTTACGCTGGACCAGTCCTAAAATGACTGGGCTCTGTGCTTAGGACCATTATGGTATTAAAGACAGATAGAAGCACACCAGTGGCTTTGTGCTATAGATCATATTTCAAGATTGTACAAAAAAAAGAAGCCGTCTTAGAATATGCACATATCTTAGGTGTGACATGGCAGTTCGTTAATTCTTACTATCTCCAATTAGTATAATTTCTAATAAGCTGCATTTTCTTGTAACGTGCTGGTGTTGCAAACCAAACTACCCTGATTGAAGCGTTGCAGAAAGAACACATTTTACAACATATTTAAACGTGTGGGTGTTTCTGAGCTTCATTGTACACTATACTTTCTCAACTACGGGATATTATTTGAGGCTAGATCTAATCTAGTTTCACATTCCTTAGATGACAGGACTGTTTGCCTTTTAGCGGGTAGTATCTACAGCTGTAACCTAAGGTGTCGGGTGTTGCCTGTGGGCTCTGTAGTTTTGGTTTCTATGCGGTGCCAATGAACACACGGAGACCATGCTTGCTTGATAACACACACCGAACTGCGTTACCGCAGTTCGTCCTTTATTTATACCCGTGCTCTGCGCCCCTCCCGGACACGCAGAGCATGTTATACAAACAGGGAGAGCCCGAATGGCTCCCCGCATACTCTTTACATCCCCCCCATGTTTTACTCCACATGGACAGGGATTAGTGAATAAAACTTAAACAAATGATTAAACGTGACCCCAGGGACCTCCCAAGGGAAATGAGTGAAGGAAGACAATAGAAATAACAAATAAACTAAACAGCTATAATTCCGGAACAACCTACGTTCCCATCCCCACAAATACTGTCCACTTTAAACACCTGGACACCTTCTCGGGCTGTCAACACCAGTATTAAACAGTGTTCCATCGCTGGAAGAAGATAACGAAACACAGTTCACGAACAGTCTGCTTGACAGACAAAGTCCTTCAGCTGACTACTTGGTACGGGATTGGGGCGTAAGTCATACCTCCCACTTCTAGTGCGCAAACCTCTATGCTCAGGAGCAAAACCAGGCCTAGTTTGCTCCGTTAGTACAGGCCCAGTTACACTCTCAGTCTCTCCAGACATCATTGATGGACCACATGTTAGGTCATCCATTTCTCCTTCTTCATCAGTCGACGCTCTCGTGCCAGCTCTCCGAAAATGTGACACATTTCGTGTCACTCTCTGTCTTCCTCTAGCCGCAGTTATCATCGACCCTTTTACACCAATAACCTCCCACACCTCAGGTTCGAACGGTGTCCTGAACTTTCCTCCACCTCGTCGACATCTCACCACCACCCGATCACCATCTAGAAACCCTCGATACTTGGCTCTCCGTTTGACACTGGCCTTCTGATTCGTGATTTCCCGTCGTCTTTGAGTTGCCTTAACATCCAGCACAGGAGGTTTCCATTTAGGACCTGATGGAATACAGTCACGTGGAGACACCTTGAACATTAGAGCAGAGGGGGCACACTCCGTGGTGCTGTGGGGTGTTTGTCGATAAGCGCTCAAAAACTGGTACAAACACTGTTCACTGTCTTCTCTTTGCTCAACTCCAATCCTGAGGGCCCTATTCAAAGTTCGCATAAACCTTTCGACATCCCCATTTGCCTGAGGCCAGTAGTGCATTATCTCGCGATGATGAATCGCCAACCCATCAAGGTACGATCGAAACTCTTGCCCCTGAAATGGAGGACCATTGTCTGTTCTAACTTCGTCGGGCGGGCCGAACAATGCAAATGTCTTCTGCAGAACTGGCTGTACATTTTCAAACGCCGTGGATGCTATAACCTCGACCACAGGGAATTTGGTGTAAGAATCGATCAAAACAGCGGTCAGCCTCCCATCTGGAAAACTCCCAAAGTCCATGCTCACCTTGGCCCATGGTTTCAAAGTAGCAGGCTCAGTCACCACTGGGCAACTTGGAGGTTCCACCGATGTGATGATACAGGAGTGACACCTCCCCACCATTTCATCCACTTGACTATCCATTCCAGGGAACCATACTTTGGCACGTAACCTTGCTTTGGTTTTAGCAGCACCTTGATGCCCTTGATGAGCCAACTCAATCACTCAAGACCAGAGACACTGCGGAAGTACAATTCTCCTTCCCCTCAGAACCAGCCCAGCATTATCTGTAGACAGTTCATCACGCACCTTCCATATACTTTGCATAGCCAGCTTCTGATCTGGGCAGGACACATTTGTCTTCTCTAAAAAATATTTCCATTTCTTATGGTTCAATGCCTCTTTAACATGACTCAGCACCACATCATCCTGGGTAGCACTTACAATGTCAGTTATGAGAAGAAAATTAGGACATGCCGACTGCAAGACCATGCTGACAAAAACCTCAGTGCTTTCTTCATCCTGCTCTTGATGAGCATCAGGTGCCTTCGGAGAAGGGTGGCGAGACAAATAGTCTGCTGGGTTGTTCGCCCCAGGTCGATATATAATGTAAACCTATAAGGTTGAAGCATAACAGTCCATCGTTCAATTCTCGGAGGTGCAAGGCGTGGGCTACCCGCAAACAACGAAACTAAAGGCTTGTGATCAGTTATTACTTGAAACTCATGCCCATACAGATACAAATGAAAGTGGCTGCATGCCCATCGAATAGCTAGAGCTTCACCCTCAATTTGCGCATATCTCGTTTCCACTGCCGACAAAGCCCGGCTGGCATATGCAACAGGGATCCACTCTTGATGTCTCTGTTCTTGAAGAAGAACAGCCCCAAGCCCAACAGGGCTCGCATCTACCACCACTTCTGTTCGCCTGCTTCGGTTAAAATACGCCATCGTAGACCTATCCAGCAATGCAGCCTTAATGTCCACGAACGCCTTGTGTGCATCTGGAGTCCAGTCCCAACGATGTTGCCCTTTCGTGAGCTGTTGAAGAGGTTCAGACATGGTGGCAAGCTGTGGTATGAACCTTCCACAGTACGTGGGCATCCCCAGGAAGCTGCGTACTTCCGTTGGATTTTGCGGAACAGGGGCTTGGCGGATTGCTTCAGCTTTCCGTGGGTCAACCTGCAGACCATCTTTCGAGAAAATGTAGCCGAAAAAGTCCACAGAAGTTTGATAGAAAGCACACTTCTTTTTGTGCAGTGTCAATCCTGCTTTGGCTAGTCTCTGCAATGTCGCTCTCAAGTGACGATGATGTTCCTCTCTCGTCCTGGAGTGTATCAAAATGTCATCACTCAAATTGATTACTCCTGGTAATCCAGATAAAGTCTCTCTAATTACATTCTGAAACACCTCGGCGGCCGAGGACACCCCAAAACTTAGTCTCTTGTATCTTCTCAACCCTACATGCGTCGAGAAAGTGGTGATGTTCCTACTTGCAGGATCCAGTTCCAGTTGATGATACCCAGCGTTCAAATCCAGTTTTGAAAACCACTGTGCCCCATTCAGATCCGCAATAATGTCATCCATGGTGGGCGTTATGTGTCTCTCCCTTTGGATGGCTTTATTTGGCAGCCGCATGTCGACACATAAACAAATAGCTCCAGGTTGCTTAGGTTTCGGTGCAATCACCAACGGGTGATACCCAGGGCGTAGGCCCATCTACCTTCTCAATGACTCCTTGGTCTTCAAGCAATTGCAACTCTCTTTCAACGGCCGGGCGTAAATGGAACGGCACCCGACGATGCCTTAGCGCCACAGGAACCACACTGTTGTCGATATGCAATTTAATGCGTTTCCCTTTCAAGCATCCCAGCCCCTCAAAGAGTTGTGGGAACTCATCGAGAAGGCGTTCCACCTGAGTGTCATAAACTTGACGTGCAAAGAACACCAACTCTAACTCTTCTGCTGTGTGACATCCTAGCAGAGTGCCGCGATTTCCAGCCACCACATAAAACTTCGCTTCTGTTGATCTGTCTCCACTGTTTACAGACACTTCCACCATTCCTTTAAGAGGAAGGGGGTCTCGTCCTCCATAATTATATATCTTGGTAGCCGTAGGGGTAAGTGGTGGGGTAGGAGTCAATTGCTGGAAGAGTGTTTCATCCATGACATTGACAGACGCCCCTGTGTCAATGAGTACTGATACTAACATGCCATTGACATGTACATCGCTCATGGGAGGTGGTCTCCTTTTTGTTGCCTCCCCCCTGTGAAAGAGATTACAAAAATGTCCTCTTCCTCATCTTCCTCAAAAACAGGGCCACTCGACGTCACGTGATCCCTTACCTCCTCAGTACTTTTGGATACAGCTCTGACATTAGCATCCTTTCCTTTCTGATCCCCAGGCTTATTCCGCCTGGATCGGCACACTTTCGCAAAGTGATTTGCTTTACCACATCGGTTGCACGACTACCCTTTTGCCGGGCACCCCATATTCGCTCGGTGTTCATAGCCACAGCTTCCACATGCCCTCTCGCTGGATCTGGCAGGGTTCGGCTTGCGCGGTGTCACCTGGCGTGTCTGGACAGCGTCCACCTGCTCCTCCTTCACTTGGACAGTACGGGTCGATGACGCTGCGCCCAAAGACTGACCTCTCACAGCCGCCATCGCGTCTGCCCGTACCGCAGACAGTTCATGCGACCGTGCAAGAATCAGAATATCGTCAAGGGACATACCCTGCTGTCGAAGAATAAGCTTTCTTAAGGCATTGGACCTGCAGCCTTGAATGATCTGCGCTCGGATCTCTTCTTGTTGGTTGAGTCCTGTGCATGAACTCACCAGCTTTCTCAACCTGGCGTAAAACATGTCCATCGACTCGACTTCTGTTTGTTGCGCCTGTCTCAGTTTGAAACGTTCATAGTCAGAATTAAGTTGAGGATCAAAGTGTCTATTTAAAGCGGTTACTGCAGCGTCAAAATCAGACTTGTCCCCTGTATCGGGAAGGGAATCAAAAAGCTCTTGTAGTTCATCCCCACCCATCAAAAGCATCACAGACCTTCGTACTGCCCCATCTGTTTCCCTTGTAGCACAAAAATAGTTTTCTAGGCGATTTATCCACAAACGCCATCTGGGCGCGGCAGTGGCTGGGTCAATCAGTTGGCTAAACGGTGGTAATGATGTAACTGAGGAGTGAACACTGTTGTTTAACTGTGCGGGGAGCTGGGGATTTCCTGGTGGTGGTGGTGGTGGATTGGCATTATCTTGGGGCGGGGCACTCATATTTGCACTCTTACGCTCCACTGGTTTGCAGAGGCTAGTGTTTTATCTTTGTTTTCTTTCCTTTCCACTCCACCCTCCTTTTACATTTTTTTCCTTCTTTTTCTTTTCCTTTTTTGTTGTTGTTTTGTGCTCTTTTTCTCTTCTAAAGTGTCCCTTGTGGTCAGTGTCCAACAACCCTCTCCTCGTTTGTGCTTGCCTTGTTTTTTTTTTTTGAGCACAGGTCCTACTAGCCCAGATTCAGGCTTACCGCTTGCATCAGTCTCCGTTTTCTAACGCGGAGACACGCCCTCTCCAAACCCCTGCAGGAGAGATTCTTCAGCCTCGGGAGGGCACTCGGCGTTCACTGTTGCTCTCCCGTAGCAACAGGACACTCGTAGGCGGCGCTCGACGGAGCGCTTCACTCCGTGTGATGTTTTCTTTGGGGCAGGGGCGTGGCTCACCGTCTACAGCTCCCTGGGCAGGAAGCCAGGCCGCACATCGAGCCCCGCAGTCTCCGGGCAAAACACGAGGCAGTCGGGCTCCCCCGAGCCAGGACCAACGATCGCCTCAATCACCGGGGTTACCCAATGCCTTCGCCGTCACGGCATACGACGCTGCACCTTCGTCCACACGGGTACGTTTTCGCCGAGGGTGGATAAAAATTTCACCTCGTTATTGACGTTTCAGATATCACATCAAATGCGTGGCATATTTGTTTCCCGCTCGTCGCCAATGTAGTTTCGGTTTCTATGCGGTGCCAATGAACACACAGAGACCATGCTTGCTTGATAACACACACCGAACTGCGTCACCGCAGTTCGTCCTTTATTTATACCCGTGCTCTGCGCCCCTCCCGGACACGCAGAGCACGTTATACAAACAGGGAGAGCCCGAATGGCTCCCCGCATACTCTTTACAGGCTCGCACAATGATTGTAAGGGGATAAATCCAATTCCCCCACCCACCTCCCCAGCCCGCCACACGTGCGATACACATGTTCTGTTCCTGTCTCAAGATAGCGGCTGATGAACAGAAGCATGATGGGAAGGCGAAGATTGGCCATTGCATATTGGGGACACGCTGGGGGCGGCACTTTCGGAAAAGAGAGAGGTGACGGGTAATACGTTGAGGGTCGGAGGATGTCCTTGGGGAGGGTAGTTGTATGCAAAGAAGAGGCGGTTCATCACTTAATGTCACGACTTGGGCTCATGAGGGTGGGGGAAGCTCTGTTAACCACTGTAGTCAGAGAGAAAGAAATGGCTTGCATTAACAAAGAGCGAGGTGAAGTACAGTTGTAGGTGTGCGCCTGTGTGCCTGATTCTGTTGGCTGTAGTCTCTCCATTTTTCACTAGTATTTCCGCACCGTCTATATTAATTCCTTGTTATTCCGTATGTAGTAAACAGATTGTACCCCCAGAAGCCTCTTAGGGGCGCAGCACCAATGCGGAGACTGGAATACGTGTGTATGGAGGACAGCTGGGATAAAACTTGGCAACTTGTCAGAAAACTATTGTTTTGTAATGCATTCGCTAATTAGTACTTTGTTTATGAAACACTGCCCCAGTCTAGATACTTTAATGTGGTAGCAGCCCGTTAAATCATGCCACCCCACCTTCCAGTCCATGAATGACAATAGGATTTTCTCTTTGTCTAAGCTACACTCACTCGTGTTTTAAAGGGAAAGATATAATTGCCCTCTCTTTAGCAAACTGCAGGTTTGTTATATGTTATCTCTTCTGTAGGATGCAGCGACTTTAGGCATTCAATAAACTGCATGTTAGCAAAAACACAGTTAAGACGTTTATCACGTGCTTGTGGTATACAGGCTTCCCCTCATGGGTAGTAAAACCTATTTGAATGCAAAAACCATAATATGCAAATGAGAGGCTTGTGTTTTCGAGAATAAGGTGTCTGACAAAAGGATGTGAAGTGTTCTGAGTGAGTAGGGCGAAATATGACCTTGTTTTACTCCAGAGGACGTCTTTCTGTATCTCGATGCAAGCGGCCCTTTATCTCAGCTTTCAGGATTGGTACGTGCATCACACCCTCAAGGTAATGATAATTCAAAGGTTAATATTAGGTAGTCTTTGTCATTAGACTGTGTCTTGCTCCTTTAGGTATGCCACTTCGACCAAATTACGTGCCTTTGACTCTGTTTTTGTTCCCTGTGCCACGCTGGCATAATATCAGACTTAACACGCTCTTCTTATGTGCTGTTAACTTCAGAGCTGCCTTACAACGTTGTGGATTTATGCATTTTAATCATTGTAATATTATTGTAAAGGATTTTTCAGTTAACAAAGCAACGTACTTCAGTGCAGTCACATGTATTGGAGGCATGTTTCAGCCCCCACCATATAAAACTGCCACTTATTCGTGTAAGTAAGGAGATAGTATGGCAAAATATTCACACTTTTTAAAACCTGTGCATCTGATTTGCTTCTTGCACACTTTTATTTTGTTTTGCTTCTCATATCACATTATAACATTGGTTTAGTGTTACGGCACTACATACAGGATGTTAGGGATGGTTGGCTGTGAGCCACCTTTTTATCATGTTTTTTACTTGCCTACAGTTAGTGGTGCAAAACGCACTGGAACCAGCATGCTGCACAGAAGATGGACGCATTCTCTTAAGATACAGCCCTTTTACTGTTTCTTACATCCACTGTTTTCAGGCACAAAAACTATTCACTCTTTCTTTTACACTCAGTCTGTAGCAATTGTATAGCTCTTCAATCCCTGGCGGCACAGCACCCAGGATAATGTGCTGCATAACTAAACACATATAAAGTCCAAAAGGCAGACCCATTGGCTATGCCAATGCGTGTACTAACGTATATATGTGTGTATATATATATATATATATATATTTTGTGTAACAAAATGATGCAAACTTAATAATGAGATGAGAAATTTACATGATCATACACAAGATTAATGTGCTGCTTTGTGTATTTCGTTAAAATCAATCAATCAATAGCTGGTGGGGGTCTCATGTTTTTTTTTGCTCTGCTTTGATTGATCTCTCCCCCATTCAGGCTTTACAGGATCAAACCCCATTTTGTTGCTTAGAATCCTGCTCAAGGCGTTAATATGAGCCTCCAGGTCCATGGTCCTCTGCAGTTTTTACCTTTCCCTAGCCTTGAGGTGGGTTTGGGCTATTCCACACAGGCAGGCATTTCCTGCAGCTCATAGCACCTCAGGGGATCTCTCTGACTTTTCATTCAAGTCTAAGAAGGTCTTCAATTGCTGTATTAGGAAGTGCGTCACCGCCTTGTCAGTGAGACACCATGCATACAGTCCCCACATTGAGCAGTACTCTCCTCCTGGATTTTCCACCCAGATCACTACTGGGGAGAAAACCATTTGGGAAAGATGTATGCTCCAGTAGTGGCAAGTAAGTCAGCGGCCAGCAGAAAGATTAGGTCAGTTCGTGACTGAGGCTGATGTATGCCTGTATTCTCTAGTTGTTTGATTGCAAATATGCTATGCATCACAGAGCCCGAGGGCAGCAGCCCAGATTGCCATCTCCTTACCCCCTCCGCCGGGCTTACTCCATCACATTTGTGCAATCCACCAGTGTGGCAATCACCATGTTCACATCACCCCCTAAGAGGGTATTGCCACCCAGGAGATACAGCACTACATCCTTCACCGCATCCTGCATTGACCCCTTTGTGGGAGGATATACACACTCACAAAATTGTAGTCCTTCCCCTCAATTAGTCCCTCATCCTCCAGGTAGCAACCCTGGACATCTGTCTCGACCCTGGACACCACCATGGGCAGCTGCTTATGTATAAGGATTGCCACCCTTGGAATACTCAGCATAAACACTTTGTCAGAACCATATCTAGCTAGGAGCAGGAATTCGGTGCCCAGCAGGTGAGTTTCTTGCAGTATCAGCACTTCCGGCATATGACGCTTCGGGAAGCCTCGGATCGCCCACCCTCTTTATTCTGTGGATTAATCTACTGATGTTTCTTGTCATAGCTTTAAAGGTATGCATTGTAGGGCTATAGGTAAAATATAAAATTTTAGGGTGCTCTGCAGAGGCCCTAGTGGGGCCCAGGCATACTAATTCCCACCCTTCCCTGTCACTGAAATCCTGCAAAAGAAAAATTTATTATTCTACGTTCTGACTGCTGTCTGTAAAACCACAACAACAATGGCCAAGTGACCTAATTTCCCTTAACTGTCGCCCCCAAGCCTCCACCCATCTCACACTTCTGCCTTAGAAGCATGTCACCACAACATTGGAAAATGACACAACTGGCTGACAGTTAAGGGGTTATAGTGCCCTAAGCCAACTGCCCTGTAACCTGAGAAGGATGCTCTGTTGCTGGCAAGGCAAACTTTGAGGAAGCTGATCTGGAGAGACCTGGGCATTATGAAGACAACCCCGTTCCATTTCTGAGCTAATCTCATTACGAGGGACCACAGCATGAATCACTCATAAACTCCCCCAATCTGGTGCCTGCTCTGTGTCCAAGGTATATGTGGACCTAATGGGGCCCAGTCTGTGTATGATTCAGAGTACCTTGATGACTTCCTGCGGGTTTGTCACCTCCTCTGGGAGTTAGTTTCCGTGTCTCCCCTGGCTGCTGTATAGGTTCTCCGATGGTATCATGAGAGTAGTCATATGCTGCCCTGACTGGGGGGGAGGGGGCATGGGCAGTGTGTGGCAGAGGGGTAAGGGGGAAATACACCATTAGGGCCATGTCTCCCCTGCCCACTCACAGACCTCTTCGAGGATGTCAAAGAAGAGAGATGCAGACGTATTGTCCACCCTGAGCTGGGCTGGAAATAAGAGCAAGTAATGTAGATTTTCCTAGTAGTTTATGAAGAAAAGTTTTAATGTTATTAAAGACACAGAGGCGAGTATTATGCTATTCTTTTCTTGTTTATTTAAATAGCAGCTGCAGTCAAGACAAAACTACAAATCCCATCAGGCAAACGAAAGTGGCCAATGGGAAACAACATGTAGTCTAATATAATGCACCAATGATAAACAGGCTGCCCCTATAATACTTATCTTGACTGAGAACAGCCCTCTTTTCTTGTGCGAGATTAAAAAGTAACAAATAATGGAATAATAAAACAAATGCGGATTGCCATGAAAATGGACAAAAGTTCTTGTATAATGATTAGAAGTCCAAAAACAGAACTTGGAAGGATCGGAACGTCTGACTGAAGATGTTTGATTTGAAATGCAATAGATGCAGGTGCTCCTGTAAGGTGTTGTTTAGCGAAGCAGCCTTTAGGAGGAAGCCTGTGGAGTCATTGAAGATGCTGTTAGGGAGGGAATAAACAAAAGGTAAGAATTTGTAGAGGTGGGATAATACTCGCCTCCGTATCTTCGATAAAATTAAGACTTTCCTTCATAAACTACTAAGAAAATCTACATTTTATGACAAGACCGGAGGCTCCTATTATGCGAGTTTAAAGCAAATCAAATACATTTAATGAAGCATGTTGAACTGGTTTACAATAAAACACTTTGAATACATTATCATTAGACCAGTCAGCCGATCTGAGAATGTCCTCCAGCCGGCAACCGGCCTAAAAAGCCTTAGAAGCCATAGCTCCTCTGGCTGAATGAGCACCAAAGGCAGAAGTATCGATGACCACTAAGAATATAATCCACTTGACCCATTGAGCTAAAGTAGGGAAGGACACAGGTTTGAAAGATTTTCTGAAAGAAATGAGGAGTTGGGACGCTGAGGCAACTCTCAAATCGGGGGTCTGTTGTTCATAAGCTTTCAAACATTGGCCCACACATAACTTAGGGTGGTCAGGGAAATAGGGATAGAAAACTGAAGAAAGATTAGTCTTAGTGCGTCTGTCAATATTAAACAGAACACCTGTTGGAGTAAAATGACGAGCTGTAACATCTAAAGCTTTAACATCAGAGAGGTGTTTAAAAGAGACAAGGCATAATAGCATGGTAAGCCTAGCAGATAATTTTTTCAAAGTAAGCATTGGATTATCTGGCCAAGAAATAAAAAGATTAAAAACAGCATTTACACCCCACAAAGAACTGTATTTAGGTCTAGGAGGATTGGAAAATGTTACTCCCTTTAAAAGACGGCAAACTAACAGATGCTGTCCCACTGGCTTACCATTGATGTAAGTGTGTGAAGATATATCTGACCTGTACAAGTTAATGGTACGATAAGTCTTACATTTACTGGCTTCCTCTGCCAAGAAATTAACAATAAAGGTTATATCCGCTGTAAAGGAATCAATGTGTTTTCCCACACACCAGCTATGCCAAAGAGACCAAGCTGCTTTGTATGTCTTTTTTGTTCCTGGAGCCCAGGAGAGGTCGATGAAGTTTGAAGCTTTTGACAAAATAGAAGGGAATGGCTGGGATTCCCTGATATTTTCCAGGCTGAAAGATTGAGGAGATTCTCTAGGATTAGTGTGTGAGGAAGGCCGAGGGGATTGGAGAGTAGTTCAGGAAAGGAGAAAATAAGAAAGGGAGAGTCTATTAATAGTTCCAGAAGAGTGTGAAACCACACTTGGGATTGCCAAAAAGGAGCTATGAGAACCGACGTAGCTTGTTGATGTCTTGCTTGTGCTAACAACCTGGTTATCATAATGAAAGGATAGAAGTCATAATTTAGGGAGGTTGACCAATCCTGAGAAAAAGCATTTAAGGCTCGAGCTAAGGGATCTGGGCTCCAACTGAAGAACTGTGGAAGCTGTGTGTTGAGATGTGAAGCGAAGAGATCTATGTGAAAAGTACCCCATTTGTGATGAATAGTGTTGAAGACTTCGGGATGGAGCTTCCAATCGGTTGAGTCACGAAAATGGCAAGAGTGCCAATCTGCTACTGAACTGAGATTACCTGGTAAGTATTCTGCATGGACTGAAATTCAGTTTTGAAGACAAAAATCCCAAAAAACTTTAGCTACTTCCGCTGAAGGTTTGGACTTTGTGCCTCCCAAATGGTTAATGGATCGGACCGCTGAAACGTTGTCCATCCTGAGAGGAACTGAGCAACAAACTCTGTCTCTTGCCAGGCTTTTGATCTCAAAGGAACTGGCATGCATCTCTAAACAATTGATGTGCAACTTTGACTCTTCTAGAGACCATGTACCTCCAGTAGAGATTGGGCCACACTGGGTCCCCCAGCCTTGCAGACTTGCATCTGATTCCAATACAAGATCAGGGGCTGATGCAAAGATGGTCCTGCTGTTCCATGCGTCTAAATGGTCTATCAACCATTGCAACTCTGTTCGAGAGTCTTGATCTAGGGCGATAGAGTCCGAATAAGTGAGACCTCTTTGGAGATGACGAATCTTTAATCTTTGAAGGGCTCGATAAGGTAATGGGCCTGGGAAAATGGCATGGATTGATGACGACAGAAGGCCTACTATTCTTGCTAGGGATCTGATAGAAAGAAGGGAACTGCATAAAGTTTGGAGAATTTCCGATTTGATGGATTTTATTTTTGCTGATGGAAGAAGAAGTGTGGTGGAAACGGAATCCACCAGGAAACCTAAAAACTCTATTCTTTGATCAGGAACTAGGGAAGACTTTTCGTATTGATAATGAAGCCGAGATCTGTGAAAAGAGTGCAGGCTAGTTGAACATGAGAAAGAAGAGACAAATGATTTTTGGTTCATGAGATATCGTCCAAGTAAATGATCAGTCTGATTCCCCGAGCTCTGAGAAAGGCTAGTTCTGGTTTCATGAGTTTTGGGAAACACCATGAGGTGGAAGAAAGACCGAAAGGTAGGGAAGAAAATTGTTTGATTGAGCCATTGGAATTGTAAAAACTTCCTTGAATCCAGATGTTCAAGGAAGATTGAGATACGCATCCTGAAGGTCTAATCGAACAATCCAGTCGCCTTGAAGCAAAGAATCTCTGAGATGCAGGATGGTTTCCATTTTGAAGTGACGGTAGACAACAAATTGGTTGAACTGTTTTAGATTGATAACTGGACGCATTTTTTTGTTTTTCTTTTGACCTAAAAAGACCGAGCTGGCAAAGCCTGAAAGGTCGAGGGGGCAAGGGACAATTGCTTGTTTTTGAAGAAGAGATTGAATTTCTGTGGAGATCAAGTGTGTCATTTCTAAAGAAAACTGGGGAGGGTAAGGAAAGATTGATTGAAAAGGCTCTGAGTAGAGCTCCATAGTGTATCCCTGGATGGTGTTTAAAACCCAAGGATTTGGTGTGAGGGACTGACATTTTGGAAGGAACAATAAAAGACGACCTCCTACAACAGGAAGGCCAAAAGGTTGACTTGCCGGGCTGGGAAGAGAACCTGGAACCTCTGTTGCCCTTGTTTCTGAAACCACGATTTCTCTGTGGGTAAAAGTGAGGTCTGTATTTCTGGTAGGTGTTGGTATATGCGCCATGGGAAACTTGGTTATTATATGTGCGGCCGAAAAGTGGTTCCTGCCTCTGCCGGCCCTGGAGAAAACCTGACTGTAGAACATCTTCTTGAGCGATTGTTGCACCTTGTCCAGTGATGCAAACGTAGCAACATATTTACTAAGCTCTTTTTATAAAAGAGTTGCCAAAAAGGAAACCTTGCGCTTTAATCCGTGTATCTGAGACTGCCAGACTCACTAGTTTGGGATCGAGCTTGAGCAGGAGCCCCTTCCTGCGCTCATGGGTAATTGCAGAATTGGCATTACCTAATACATACAGCTCGTTGTACCCATAACGATAATTAATCAGGGTCCACGACAGTATTTTCCAAATGAGCTGTTTCCTCCATGTCGAAAATGCAGGTCGAAGGCCCCACAACATCTAACAATTTGTCCTGGCATGTGGACCAGGCCTTATCCACTCCTTTGCACAGGTCTTTACCAAACTTTGTGAAAAAAGTGATGAGGGAAGCGTCAATAGCAGGAGTTGCTGATACTTTTGAGCATAGAGATGGGCGAGGACATTCTGATTTTAATTTCACTCTGACTTGTTTGTCCAGAGGAGTGCGCAATCTGGAGGTTACATATTCAGCCACATGGCCCGCAGGAAACCATTCAGTGGAATGCAGATGCTGAATGTCGTTTGGGTCGAACATAGGTTCCCCATCTGCATCTGTGACTTTTACGTGACTTAGAAACTTTTTGAGCCTCCAATTTGGCTTTCTTAGGAGGAAGAGGGGAGAAAGAATCTCCATTATCAATGTTGGAAGTATCCAAATCAGGGTTATGGTCATGCAATTCATCATCAGTGTCCAGAATTTTCGAAATTATAGGAGAAGAAATATGTTTAGATTTGGACACACATTTTTTAGATGATTTGTTAGAGGTTATCCCCTCCCTTGAGGGAGGCCTTTGAGGAACCACATCCTCTGTCCTGTTTGAGGAACCCTCACCAATCAATAGAGTTGCTTTGGTATTTTTTAAAGAACAAGGACGCTTTCTGCTATCCCCCGCAGACTGGGCCAAAACTGTCTTGGAAACCAATTTTTCAACAGAACTTTCCAGATTTTTTGACAATTTTTCCAGTGAAGCAGAGACTGCTTGTTTAACTGACAGTTCGATAAATTCATTTCAGTTCTCCTTAATAGCCTCCCCCTCCTCAATGGCAGCATGAGAAATAGGGGAGCTGTCCATTGTTATGAAATTTTACAAGCTCTCTGTAATGGCAGAAAAAAGAGGTGGGGAAAGGGTTAATTTTCTCACAAGAGCCGGTGAAAATATCTGTGGGCTCCACCTATGGGTGAGGAAAAGCAGAGGGAGTGGTCGTAGGAAGTGGTGTGGCCAAGGGAAATGGCTGTCGGGAGGTCTGACGGATTCGGAAAAAATTAAGGAGACTGAAGCTTCAAAGCGCGATAAGCACACTTGCCATTGGCTCCCTATGACCGTCGCTTGAAAATTGCGGTCGCGCTATGAGGGGAAGATGGGAAATGCGAGCGGTAAGAGCGCACGCAGCAGCGGAGAAGATGTGCGGCCACAAGCCGTCTGAATAAGGAAATGGCAGCGCGATAGGCATACGCGCGAATAACAACAAACGTCAATTAAAGCGTTAGCACGATAAACAGTACACGTTGCAAATATATGAAATGTATGAAATACTTACCTTGACTGCGAGCAGCTAGAAAAGAGAGCTGTTCTCAGTTAAGATAAGTATTATGGTGCGTTATATTAGACTACATGTTGTTTCCCATTGACCACTTTCGTTTGCCTGATGGGATTTGTAGTTTTGTCTTGACTGCAGCTGTTATTTAAATAAACAAATAAAGACTAGCATAATAGGAGCCTCCGGTCTTGTCATAAAATTTGTAACTTCTGCTTGACAGCATCAAAAGAGTTATGCAGCTGCTAAACTTGAGGAGCATAGTCAGGGAAGATTAAGATCTTGGTGGAATGGTAGTTTCTCTCGGGCCACAATAAGGATCACATCTCAGATTCCATAACTGAGCACTTTGGTGATCACGGGGGGGTTGCCCACAGAGGAGCCTTCACCAGTAGGGTCCTATGGGCCTGCTCCACTAGAAAACAAGTTTAGTGACTCTCTGGCAGCACCCAAGGAGAGAGTTGCTGTTCAAAGAAGACCTCTGGCGAGGCTCCCTCTGAGTTACCTATGAAGCAGAGGTTTCCCCACCGCCCTGTTTATTTAGTGTCTTCTGCACAGTGCTCCAGAGGGTGGGTGAGCATTATGCTTGGATGGCTTCCATTAGCGCTGCATCAAGCAGTGAATCAGATCTTTGCTGTGCTTGTTGCGCTTTGAGTCCTATGGCTGCGAGGTGGTATATCTGTCTATTGTTGCTTGTGCTGGGGCCATCCCACCGCATGGTGGGTCCTTGGGCCCCAGTGCCCTGCGCCACCCTTGCTGCTGTTGAGCGCTGCAGGATGGTGGAGTAATGGAAGTAGGGGACTTCTTGGACCCGCCACCCCCCCGAATGACCTCAGGCTCTTCCCTCCACACTAGGTAGTAGTGCTCATAGTTGATGACTGGGGGAGAAAGGGTCGCACTAAACTGCTTGCTCACAGGCAGCCCGTGTCTGAGCAGCACAAGTAGTCAGGCAAATCTCCATGAAGTGTGCCTCAGAGCAAGCGTCGTCCTGCCAGGACACCTCTTGGTGGCGTCCCACCAGAAAGGACCTCTTAGCTCTGCCAGGCCCCCTGCAGCCTTAAAGTGGCTGTTGCTTTGTTCCAGTTTTACTCTGAGCTCTGTAAGAACACTGCCACACAGAGGAAACCGAGGATAGAAAGGACACCAAAAATATTTTTCAAAGCATTGATATCAACAAAAGCAGGCTCGTTCCCTCAGGTGGTGAAGGGATATTAAGTCCATTTGGACTGGGCTCTGGGCTTACCCTGGTAAAAAGGAGCAGCTCTGCTCCTCTCGGCATTGGTCATTTCAGGTTGCTGTCACTATGCTGGAGGGTTCCTGAGCAGAGCAAAACACAAACGCTGTGGGAAAGCATAACTGGATGGACGGAATGCGGAACCAATCAAACATTCACCCCCAGTCACAGATCTGGGTTTAATCCATCCATTATTTTGCTCACCATGCCACCCCAGTTTGAACCCAGCCATATGCAAATCAGCCTTGACCCTGTTCCTCATGGGAACAGTCCAGCCCGAACTGCCAGGCCAGGTTCTCCCTGGACCGGAAACAAGCATCCTGGGACCGGTTTCGGGGTTTCACCCCTCATCAGCCAGGCTAGCTTGAATCCAGTGGCACAGTGAGCCCGGGACCCACGTCTGGGCATACCCGGCGCACTTAGGGCGGCAAAAGCAAAGCAAAACACAAACGCTGTGGGAAAGCGTAACTGGATGGACGGACTGCGGAACCAATCAAACATTCACCCCCAGTCACAGATCTGGGTTTAATCCATCCATTATTTTGGTCACCATGCCACCCCAGTTTGAACCCAGCCATATGCAAATCAGTCTTGACCCTGTTTCTCATGGGAACAGTCCATCCCGAACTGCCAGGCCAGGTTCTCCCTGGACCGGAAACAAGCATCTTGGGACCGGTTTTGGGGTTTCACCCCTCATCAGCCAGGCTAGCTTGAATCCAGTGGCACAGTGAGCCCGGGACCCACGTCTGGGCATACCCGGCGCACTGAGCAGGATCATCCTCTGCGTGAAGTGAGACACCTGCCACTGCTCCCACTTGCCACTTGGGCCCCTGACTGAGGTGCTGGCTGAAGGCATGCGAAAGGTGCTGCATCACCCTCAGACATGGAGGTAGTTCAGAAACATGACTGCAAACAAGGTGTACACACAATAAACCAGGCTCATTTGGGCCTTTTATTTGTGAAAGGTGGTGGAAAGCAAGCTTCAAAGTAGACTGAGAAAAACAAATACATATTTTACGCCTTTGTATGAATGCATGACAAAAAGATTTTTAGCTCTCTGAATAAAAATTGAAACCATGTATTCAACTGTTTAAGAATACAGCATCATCATGTACTATTGTACCTTATTTTTGCAGTACATATCCTATATCCCCATAAAAGATTTTTTGCTCATTTGCTGTACTTTTTCCTAAATTAACAGGATTTTGTTTTATAACCTCTATAATTGTATTGAGCTGATGTCCCTAGCTAGCACCTTGAGCCAGAAAATTGTTCCACCACTACTGCTGACGGACCAACGTTTAGCCTCATCTGTCTACTAGCAAATCTCATGCCTAGGACTGATTGCGGAGTTGTGCAGTTTTACATCCTTCCTGGACTTTACACCACATTCTGCCTCATAGGTACCTTATATGGTTGTGATAGTGAAAGCTTCCAGTACACTCCAACATCTGGCCAGTAATAGCCCAATGGCCCTCATTATTTAAGGTGCCTTTCTGGAGTCCCCACTGAAGAGGGAAGATGGAAGTGGGGACTTCAGGAAATACCCAGAAACTGTATTTCCAGCAGTCATTGAAATGCAGGAATATTTACACCACTTAAATGTAGATATTGTGCACAGCTTACAATATCCAACCTGCCTTCTCTCTCTATAGTTAAGGTAACAAATGTGTTCTGTTGTCAACATACTACAGGCACTGGGGTTTCTTGTAGGTATTGTGGGTTGTTACAATTTCCCAGTTTACATGTAATTCTTACAATTGAGCTACGTGAGCTCTTTCTCATTTAAAGGTGCCTACCTGTGCTGCTACTCTCTTCTATAACCCTAAGGTCTGCTTTTGTGTACTATTGGTGGGGAGTCCTAATCATCCAGACTCCTTGAAAGGCATCTAATTATACGCTAGGTAGCATCAGCAACCAACTTCGGGATGCACAGCATGCTCTAGGCCGACCAATCCCATAGAGTCCACCTGTTATCTAATAGGTCAGTCACAGCACCAACCATCTTTGTCATACCAACTTCCACTTCCCTTGAGGAGTAATGTTGGAACTGTGTACTGATTGTATTTTCTGCCTCTTTTTTACTTTGTATCTCCCAAGGTCATGTGGCTGCGCTAAATTCGACCAGTCTGATGACCCACAATGGCAGCGGCTCATCCCAAGCAGGAACTGGTACAGATTGAGTGGGTTTGTCAGGCCTTGTTTGAGTAAAGCAAGGCCCAGCAATAATGAGGTATCACATTTTGGAATCCTTTCCCTATCGGCAAACTTATAACCAGTCTGTGTTGTTTAAAGGATGCATTCTGCTGAAGCATACCCGAGGCAACCATCCATACTGTACGCTTAGTGGTAATTTGAACCAGTTAAAGGGTCATTGGGCCTTCATAACAGTTTGGAAGTTGCAGTGTGTCCCATTAACCAAATAGCATTATGGTTCGCTGTTCAGACTCAAACTGTATTGGGGTGCAGAGTCACTGATATGCACTCTGATAATAATGCCCGTATTGGCCACTCAATGTACAGGAGGGGGAATTTGAGGACCATAGATGAAGGGTGCAATTCCGAACAAATAATGACAGGATGATTCCACTTCAACCTGTGAGCTAGTGGTTCCTGGTCTGATTTTAGCAGGCGCGTATTCCCTTGCCAGGCAGGTGTTATCTATGAATCATATTTTGTGAAGTTAGTGTCAGAAGGACTTTATGGTAATACAAATCTTTCAAAGATTCCCCTTGAAGTGGCATTAGGTAGACTTTTGCTTTATTGACAGACTTATGCAAACTGGTTCTAGTATATATATGATTATCTGTTATTTAAACGATGATTCTTTGACTGTATTTTCCTTTTATGGCTGATACCCGAATAAAGGTGTGTTGATGATGATGATGATGATGACAGACTTACTAAACCCCAGCCCGGGAGGCGAGTTTCCAAATTAGGATGACCATCACCCAACAGGTCATTCTGGACAGTGTTTCCAATTGTAAGTAATTGGTTTATTGGTTGAGAGGAGGGGAATCCCCACTCAGGCAACAACCACAATCCTTGCCAGGGTGAACCACAAAGGTCACTAAATTATCCTCTGCCTAACTATCTGGTAGCTTGGCACAAAAGCAGTCAGACTTAACTTAGAGGCAAGGGTCAAAAGTATTTATGTAGAATGCAAACCATATTAAAGTAAAAATACAACCCAAGAAAAGTCCCAAACCAATTTAGAAACATAGAGTATATTTTATTTAATGAAGAGATACCAGAACAACAACCCAGTCACTAGATCAGCTTTATTGAATTTTAATGCTAGATATAGAGACTAACAGCTCAAAGCCCAACTCGTGGTCATGTTAGACTGGGGGAATGTCACAAGTTTAGGCCAAGTGCAATGGAGCTTGGGCCAGATACAGGGACCTGGTTAGTGCTCCTGAAAAAGATATCTTCTCAAAGCCCAGCTCGAAGAATTCTGTTCGCTGTGAAAAATGCCATGAAGAGCAGGGAGAGCATCCCAGATGGCTATTGCTGAAGAGTGAAAAGCATGCTGCGCATTGAGGACAGTTCTTCGGTGTAGAGCAAAGATCTGGTCTGGCGTCGCAGATAGTTGTTCCTGAAGCTTCATGTTGGCGGTCATCATGGGCTTTCATTCATGCAGTGTGAAGTGCAGATCATGCGTTGCTGGTCGTCATTGGCAGGTGCTGTAGTGCAAAGAGTTAGATTCATCAGAGCTTTGCATTGGCGGTCATTACGGGTGGCAGATCCTCGATGCAAATGGGCCTTTTTGCAGTCGCAAAGAGCCCAATCTTTGTGATTTCACCTTTCTTGTTAGGAGGATCTCAGACTGATGCCCGCCAAGGGTCCAGGAGCTGGGGGTGCCTTGTGGCGATCTGGAATTCACTCCAGAAAGGCCAGCGGAGCTCAAGTAGGTCCATTTGAAAGTTCAGACAGGTTTAGTGCACATGGCAGCTGAGTAGTTGCCAAGAGGCCTCTTGAGCTTGTTGTATTCCAGTAGCTGACAAGAGGTCAGCCAACCGTCCTTTGAAGTCACTCAGTTTAACCTGGAATAAAGGTAGCAGGTCAAGTCGTCTTTCCCAGAGAACAGGGTAGGCCTAGAGCAGCAGAACAGCGCTTCTTCTGTTTTGTTTGAAGAATTGTTCTGAGGGTTTATTAGTTACACCTGGTGCCTGCCTTGGTGTTTGGGGAGAGGGGAAGCCCTGTCCTACCCCACATCTGGTTCTGGAAAGTTCTTCTGTTCTCCTGTCAAGGCTCCAAAATGTCTAGGGTGACAATTATACTGGTGTCTGGTTCCTTTGTGTGTGCTAGAGACAAGCCCTTTGAAGTGTAAGTGGGCAGCGCACTGCTTTCGCCCCCAGTTATCCTGGCAGGATGGCCCATCCTGCCACACCTAGTCCACTTTGTGTTGCCGTCTGTGAGGAATACACAAACCACAACAGCAGACCCATCCAGTCATCTGACCCAGGACACTGGCAGAAGCCAGAAATGGTTAGGACAAGAAAATGGCAACTTTCCAAAAGTGGCATTTTCTTAACTGTGACCTAAAATCGGACATAACTGAAAATGATTTTAAATTACAACTCACTTAAGTCTAAGCAGCATATATCAATGTGCTCTCATCCAAATTTAGCAATTATTAAACATAATAAGGTAATCTAGTGTTATCCAATAGGAGCGATAGACTACTCAGTAGTGAAAAATGGCGTTAGGAATTGTTTACTACCTGGGCATGTAAAATGCAACCCCACATTTCCTGCTTTCTAAATACAATGCACAAGGGCGATGGTGCGTTTGCATTTTTACTAGAGCACAGGATCATCCAGGCAAAATAAATAGATATTGACAAGTCTACTATCACTGTCCTTTGACCGCAGACAGATGACACCTGACCTCACGGTCTTTTTCATGTTAGTTTTTTACACACAAAAAACAGCTCTACAAGTTTGAGACTGATGCCCACGGGAAGTCTCCATGTATGGTCAGAATGCACATGTTGAGAGTTTGAAATGTATTTCTTCAAAATGCCATTGGCCCAGTGCCCAACATCTAGATGCCTTGTTCAACAGCAGTCAGTAGCGATTCAGTATAATGTTCCTGTGTACACATATGCAGTCCAGAAGAAGGTGTGCTTTTGCATTTAACTATGACCTTTGCTACCCATACGGCTAGCCTGGAGTCTGGTAGTGGTTACCTACTGATTTAAAGGATGAAAGGGCAACACTCCCTATGTTTCAGTCTCCGGGCGGTTTGGACATAATGCCAGGCCAACATTTCATCTGCAACATTTTTGTAGTTATTGAAATGGATATGTGATAGCTGCTTTTGACATTGGCTTTGCATAGCTGCATCACATCGACCTCAAAAAAGATCACAACAAAAATGATCTGTCGTAATTGAAATGGTCTACATGCATATTACCTTTTTTAAAATACACAACGCCATTGTGCATTGGTGCATGTATTCAATATTCTGGTTCATGTTTGTAGGTAGTTGTGTTAACGTCTTTTAGTGTTGTGTTTGAACTTAACTTTGGTTTTATACAGCAGGTGCTGGTGGAGCGATAATCTGTTCAAGGTGCATTACTAGGGCTTGCAGCAGCAGGGACATCTTGCTTCTGTTAACTGTGTTGTTGATCTGGGCTGGGTCAATTATTATCCTTTTTCCTCCAGTAGATGTTTTTTACTTGTCCAGCCACCAATTGTCTGCACTACAAAACTGTAAATGGCAAAGTAGGAATGGGAGAAGTGGATGAAACATGGCGGATCGTCCATCAATGCATCAGTTTCTTAGTACCACAGATTGAAGGCTATGGCAGAGGTCAGAATGACTGCTACTTTTAGACAGTCCACCTGCATCTGCCAAGCTCTAAATGAGTGACTCGGTGGCATAATTCTTAATTCCCGAGGATTTATTTAAATGTAAGCATTCTGTTGTTGCTAGGTGCAGGGGTCCTGTCTGTAAAAGAAGCTAGAGACAAGTCAGATAGGTGAAAATAGCCAGGCAGTCTTGACAATAGAGGGAAGGGCCAACTGCAGAAGCATGTTACTCTTGAGGCAGACATGTGAACAGTAACTCTTCTGTGTCTTCTTCCGAAATCAGGCAGCATCTCTAGAACACCCAAATAAACAGCAGCAGCAGAACCAGAAGTCCAAAGGTAATGAGGAAGTTCCTCAACCCGAGGGTAAGGTGGATGTATATGTTCAGGAAAAGGAATGATCCTAAATTCAAGGGTCGCAAGATTATCCCCCCATGAACAGGGTAGTCAGTGAAATTCCGGGGTGGGGTGTGAAGCTCAAATTTCCAAGTTAAACAATTAGTGGGCTGTAGGGTGGAGGTGTGTGATGACCAAGGATTGGGATGGACTGCTTCCATGAAAAACAGGGTCAGCACTGATTGGTATTAGGTGAGCCTCTCTCTCTAGAGGGGCACAGTAGGCACAAAACGATGTGTTGGAATGCTGCCACAAGCGACTGCCACTGATTGCGTTATTTGCAAGCATTTGTCCAAACATCTTGCCAGTAGGGTGCCTGGAAGCTTGAGATTAAAGTATACAAAAAGCGATAGATGGAATTCTTGAATTAATCCCATCCACTGGTAATTACTCAAGGCCGCATCCCAATCCATTGCTATTTTGCACACCATGCACCTCAGTTTGGACCCAGCTATATGCAAATCAGTCTTGACCAAGATCAAGATCCAATGGGAATAGTCCAACCCAAAATGCCAAGGAAGTCCTCACTGAACCAGAATACAAGCAACCAAGGAGACCAGTTTCACCCTTGTTATGTTCACATGTGCACACCTCCTTGACAGTAGGAGCTGCCTCAGATTAATCCAGATTGTCTACGACCCTAGCATACTGCAAGACACATGCTGGACCCCATCTTCAGCTCCAGCATCCATATCACATACAGCCATGTCACCGAACTCACATGGATTCACAACTCCGTCATCCACTTCAACATCTCCAGTTCCCACCCCGACATCACCAAGACATCCAGAACCTCTGACCAGGCATTGAGCAGAGTTTTAGAGAAGAACTGGACTGACACTCTGAACACCTCCAGCCCCGCCACTGACCTCAAACAAGGAATGAAGAACTTCAACACCTGGATTACCAACCACGCTGACAGCATTATCCCTGACAAAAGCAGCATCCAGAGAAAACCTCTAAAAAGGCCAGCTAGTACACTCCTGAACTCAGAACAGCTAAACAAGACAGCAAACAGCTGGAGAAGATGTGGTGTACCAGCAAAAGCACCTCTGACTGGGGGGCTTTGAAGACCTCCCTTAACCTCTGCCTCTGAATGCTGCGAGAAACAAAGAAGGCAGCATTAGCCACGCGATTAAAACCAGCAGCAACAACACCAAGGAACATCGTTAAGGAATTCTCCAACCTTGCGGCTAGTGAAAACAACATTACACCCTCACAGGAGCTGTGACAAACTTGTGGATTTCTTTTACAAGATAGCAACCAAATACAGGAACTTTGAACCCCAACCTACACCTACAGATTTAATCAACAGAGTCACCACCACAACCAACACAAACCACAGACTAAACACCGGAAACCTTCTCTCCATCGAGGACACCACCTCTACTATAAAATCCATCCACTTGGGAGTCCCCCAGATCCCGGCCCGCACCACATCTTCAATCTCAGAAACCAAAGGGTCACCCAGGAGCACACCACTCTGCTCAACACAATCATCACCTCTGCAACCTTCCCCGATGTTTGGAAACACACCAAAGCTATACCACTGCTCCAAAAACCCACCGCAGACCCCAGCGTACTCAAAAACTACTGGCAAATCTCTCTGCTCCCTTTCCCGGCTAAAGTAACACAAAAAATCCACTTGTTTGGGGAATTGAGGCTCATCTGCCCACTCATTGTCCTCTAGTTCACCTACATCATTCTGCCATTTATGCCTCAATGCATTTAATTCATTATGAGTGTGCCACATAAGTGTCTGGTACATTTGTGATATCATTTTAGTTGTGAGGGGGGCGTCTAGCAACCTATTTTCCAGCAGGGTTGACTCCGTTGTATCATCCTCCACTGCAATGTGCGCATTCAGTGCATGTCTTAATTGGAGGTATCTGTATTGTTGTGAGGGGTGCATGTCATACTTCGTTGGAAGTGTGTGAATAGAGATATGCCATTGGCATCCCAAACGTCCGTCAGTGTGCTGATCCCTATGAGGTCCCACTGTCTAAAGGCCTCCACTGTTGTTACTCCCGACAGCATGTTTCCTAACCACATAGGAGTGTTTGGTGTCAGTCTGCCCTGCCATTGCATTGTCCTATGTAGTTGATGCATAGCTCCACCGTCATTCTCGTAAATTGCAGGATATGTCTGTGGTGCAAAAGCCCATTCATTAATTATGGAAAGATATGCACCCTCATGATATCTACACATATTGAGTAGCACTATCTCTCCCTTGTAAACAGATCTTTGAAGGTGAGAGAGTACTATTCTCTGTGCTCCACCCTGCCAGAGAAGCATTCGAAGTAGCGCATCAATCTCCTTGAAGAAACTATTAGGTAGCCTGTATGACATGTTCTGCATTATATAGAGGAACCTTGGTGGTGTCACCATTTTAAAGACTACAGCTTTTCCCAGCCGCGATAGCGGTAGGTTTTCCCAGTGTCTGATATCTTCCCTAAAACTCTGGACTAGTGATGTAATATTATCCTCAAAGTGTGCAGCTTGGGTCGCGGAGATCCAAAGACCCAAGTATTTAAAATGGCTTGTTTCCACCCTGATAGGCATAGGGAGGGATGTCTCTGCTTTCCAGTTACCCACCAGGAAAATCAAGGACTTATCTCAGTTAATTTCAAGTCTTCCATATTCCCTATAGAGTTCAAACATCTCTCTGATATGATCAAAATACTTCTCAGGGTCTGCCAGATCTAACAGTATGTCATCAGCATATAGTGATATTCTTTCCTCCTACGCTGTACCCAACCTCCTACCTTCTATCAGTGGATCTCCAGGCATCCACTCAGCCAGCGGCTTCATGACTAGATCAAAGAGCAGCAGCGACAGGAGATAGCCCTACTGCGTTGTCCTCTCTATCAGGAAAACCCCAAACAGCACCCCGTTGACTCTCACCCTTGCTTGTGACTTTGTGTATAATAGCTGGACCCAGTTCAAGAATTTGGGGCCAAAGCCTATCTTTCCCGGGATCGCAAACATATAGGGCCACTTCACTGAGTCAAATGCTTTATGAGCATCCGGGGGGCTACTGCTAGAGGGACCTGCAACCCTGACTCTAGGTTGTTGTACAGTCTCCTAAGGTTGAATTGAGTGTAGTGATGTGGCATAAAGCCATTTTGGTTGTGGTGTATCAGCTCTGTTATCACCCCCCCGGAGGCAGTTCGTCAGGGCTTTAGCTAAGATCTTCGCATCCACGTTCAACATCTATAATGGTCTATATGAGTCCCAGTTGTCTGCCTGCTTCCCAGGCTTCAACACTGGGATTACTATTGCCGTCCTTAAGCCTTCAGGCAACACCCTGTCACTATGTGTTTTTATGTACATTTTATGTAGGTGGGGGACTACCTTCTCCGCCATGCAATGGAAAACCTCCAGTGGGAGTCCATTAGGACCTGGCATCTTCCCAGGTTGCAGTAGGGCTACTGCTACACCTATTCCCACCTCCGTCACCTCCACCTCCAGTGCCATAGCTACTGATTTGTCCGGTCTCCTATAAGGGCAATTGTTTACAAATTCCTGGAGTTCCCTATTGAGGCTCTCATACCCTCCCGTGTAAAAGTCTCTCAGGTAGCTCGCCATTGCCTCTACTATGCTGACACTAGTATATAGCTTAAATCCCTAGGGATCAGTCATTACTGTAACGTGCACCCTCGCAGCCTCTGTATGCACCAATCATGCCAGCATCTTCTCAGCTTTATTTTCAATCTCATATATACGGTGCTGTTGGTCTGGTATATCAATTTTACCTCGTTTGTGACCGTTATTGTGTATTCCTCCTTAGCTGTCGTTCCACCTCAGCTCCTGGCTGCAACCAGCCTCCAAAGTGCGTATTTGCTCTTCTAATTCATCACATTTTTGATTCTGCTTTCTTTTATCCTCTACTTCACCTGCTACAATCTCTCCCCTTAATGTCACCTTGTAGGCTTCCCACAAGACCGTCTCATCTACACCCTTGTCCCTCAGTAGTAATCTGTGACTTGGGACAATCTGTCTACTTCTTGAGGGGAGGTAAGCCTCCATGTCTCCATTTGACAGGTATTCATTCGATTCTCTATGTATGTCCATATTTTGATCTTGAGTGAGGAGTGATCTGATACTCCACGTGCATGAAACGATGCGTAATACATCTATGTAGTGAGACCGCAGGGGTGAATACATAATATATCTGGGAGAGTATGTTGTGCATCCTGGAGTGAAAAGTCATTAAATATTTGATTGAGGATATGAATTATTTTACTAACTTGATACCTTATGATTTTGTGAGTTCGAATAACACTGATTTTATGAATTTTCTTAAACGTTTGTGTGTACAGGAAAGGGTTCCAAAAACTCAGTTTCAGATAATGAGATGCAGTATGTGTCTGAAACAAATGAGGACACTTTTAGAATAGAATTGTCTTAAACAACTTGATGTGGCATTAAACACTTCGTCTTCAAATGAACTGGTTGAATGGGCTTATCAATTTTTGAAGGAGGGTGTGGAAACTTCTTTGCCTTCTGGTTTTGATGTGAACTCATATTTGAGCAAGAACATATGTAACTCTCTGAACTTGCCTCACTATAACATTGACATTTAAAGACAGAGAGAGGCTAAGGCCAGATAAACACCGAGTTAGTCAAAAGCTGCACAATTTACCAAGATGGTTTTACTTCAGAACTTTTG
Source organism: Pleurodeles waltl (assembly GCF_031143425.1). Lineage (NCBI taxonomy): Eukaryota > Metazoa > Chordata > Amphibia > Caudata > Salamandridae > Pleurodeles > Pleurodeles waltl. The sequence continues at coordinate 206,509,453 of NC_090449.1, forward strand.
CCAAAGGTGATTGGAGATTTACTAGACCTGGCCTAGTGGATAAAGTATTCAAAGCCGTTGTTTTGTTTAGGGATGAGGAGTGGTGAAACAAGAAAAGTGTGATTAAATTACATAAGTAGCAGGTAGAGATTTTGTTGAAGTCTAAAGTTTATGTTCCACATTTTGAATGGAGAGAATTGGATGCCACTGCTACCAACCGTGGTGCTGTAAGTTTAGATGATAATCTTGCTGAAAATGCACACACACAAATGAACCTATTCAAGTCACAACTGAGTGTGTTTGTATCTGGGAGATAGTGTGTCAGGAACAGTTGATCTTGGTGTGGAGACAAAAAATGGGTTTGCTCGGAGCGAGCAGAGTTCTGATAGGTAGTTGTGTGGTCCTAGTGAAGGTGAATGTGGGAAAATAGTGCCTAGACTGCTTAGTAAAGTTCGAGTGATTTCATTTTATGTTAAAGAAATATTAAATTATTTTCTTAACATTTTATTGTTGTATATATTGTAGTATGAGTTAATTTGTTGTTTGTCTTTTGCTGTTTTGCCGTGTAATCAGTGTTTAGTGGGCTCTACGTGACCTCCTTTGAGTGTTCCTTATTTATACTATTGCTTTTACTTTATTAATGTCCTGTGCAATAATAGAATGGACCTAATGTTAAATTAAGAGTTTTGTGGTTCAGCTTTATTAGTGTTCAGCCAAAGCGTTTGATACTGGTATAAATCTGGTTGTTTCTTCAGCTGAGTCCCATGCTCCTTTCTGAGCTCTGCTTCAAAGCTAGGATCCCTCGGAAGCCATTATCTTGTGGGGCAGGAGGAGAGCAACCATAGGGACACTGCCTAGAACCTGGGTGAGTTCAGAAGAGATCCTCAACCCCAGGGACCATGAGCTGGTTGCCCTCCTCTCCATCTAGGTACTGGGCGTTCAGATAAAGGGCCAGAATTGGGGAATGGGATAGGATAGGAAATGGGGGAGGGGTAGAAAGAGTCCGGCAAATCCAAAAAGGCCAGTGTGATATTCGAAAGGTCACACTGGAGGGATACGTGGATAGCTGAGACCTCAGCCTCACTTACAGTATGTAACTCTCCTTTGCATTCCATCTCCTAAAAATAAAATTTGGCACCTGCCATAAAATGGAATTCACTCTGGTTTGCTCTTTATGAGGAGTCATACCTGGAGGATTTACTCTGATTAGCTGGTTTATGAGTTTCAGTTTTCCTCATTTTAGAGCCACGATGTTTCCGCTTTATAAGACTCTACTAACCTAGACTCTTTACTGCAGCTTGGTGAGACTGGATCGCTCTGTCACAGCTCGCGTCCTGAGCACCAATTTCAGTAATTTCAGTTCCTCCACTTTGAATAACCTAACTTCAACGCTGCAGTAATGTAAATTTTCCCTTCAGATTTTCTGACCTTGAATTGTGTTTGGCTAAGTCTTAGCAGTGCTCTTCGCAGTCCAGAGCACAGCTTCAATGAGCTGTGTGTCCAGATGGGTTTGTGAGGAGCCAAAGTTATGGACTGTATGTTTGTGTGGTGTGGATTTCAGGGAAGGGAGTCGCTCAGGCTCCCGTTGTGTGCGGTACCGGTGTTAGTAACGGGTGGGCCAACTCTTATGCTGCCACATCCAAGTCTGCATCTGTAAAGGCAGTAAAGAGAATATGGCAAAGCGCTGGTGGGATTTACATTATTTTAGAATGTATTGGATTCCTGGGGACATAGATGCTTCAGGTCTACAAACATTCCCCAATTTAACCCACTTCGTTCCCAGGGTCGCTTCGTAACCCACAGCCTCTTTCTAGATGAACAGCTACTGATTGCTGAATTAAAGGTGTCCCCTTTTTAATGAAACAAAATGCATGTTTTGAGGAAACTGAGACTGAATTTGCACACAAAAAAGACAATACTGTTGAAATGTATGCAGCTGGATCGGAAAAAATGTTTTGGAGACAGTGGATGCTTTTGGATTCCTAAACTCTATGAGAGTGGAGGGCGCTATACAAATGATACCATCCACAATCCACATGCAAATAGTGTTTCTTTTTTATAGTTTTTCATCCTCAGATTGCATGCTATCCCAAAATGTCTCCTCCCACTATATACTTAAAGTTCTGCATGAAAATTGTCCTTGACCTAAAACTATAGTTTGTTTCTCTCTACTGTCTTTCAGTCGAATTACCCTTTCCATATTTTTCATCCTTTGCATACATCTTTTCTATGAGAATAACCTATTCTAAATCACATTTCTCTGCTCTTTAATCCCTATTAGTGCATGTCTGCAAGCTTCCCACAATCCCTGTAACTAGCAATTATTGATAAGAAGTCTATCTCCATTAAATCACATTGCTCCACTGATGATTACATCAAACTCCTGTTAATTTATTCAACCCTAAAAGAAAATGAGTGTAAATGCATGGAATGGTTTCCTTGAAAGCACAACCCTAATCGCAATAACCGGCAACCACTTGATTAACCAGTAACGTTGGATTTTGGAGCATGTCTTACTTGCCACAAAGCACTTCTTTGACTTGTCAGGATAGTAAACTCTATACAAATGTAATGAAAATGCAATACTCCCAATAAATTGAACTACGAGCTTGCTTCCTAAACCCTGCTTCGTTTCTACAATCTGTCAGGGAAAGATTGAGTTGCTAGTCTTGTTTGGAGCGGTAGAGGGCACTCCCGTTCTTCTTTCACACTTTTGTAATGCATTGCGCTTACATGATATAACAATGCCTTCGTTTTGACCTCTAAACTAATCTGTGAGAAAATATGCGCTCTATTACTGGGTATTTTTTGACATGCACTACAGTTACGTGTAATGCAAATGCCTACGATCTCTAGACATGTCTTTTGGTAAAGACGTATTGGATTGTAGGAACTTTAAGTCTGTGAACGTAAATACGAACAATCGAGAACAAGGATTGGCAAAGCCAGTAGTTTTAGCCTTGTTAAATTGTTAAAATGTTTGATGTAATTTATATTGCAAGAACGTGTCCTAAAAAGAAAAACATAGCCACTAAAAGGTGGTTGTCATGTGCATACATTAAAGTGTAAAGTTGAAATAAATTAACGGATGCGGGCTATTCCCTAGTGTTTTTTAAATAAAACATTTATGTAATTCATTGTACTATTATTTGTTAAGGAGACAAGAATAAATCACCACCTTACAACGCATTCAAACCACAGGAAGCTACAAAGTCACCTGGAAACATTTTATCTTTCAAAATGAGACAGAAAATAAATCACCATATAACAGAGAATAAGAAGTGCAGGCAAAATAAACTGCTAATAAACTAAATTAAAAGGCATACTCCAAACCAGGTTCATCACTGAAAAGAAAAGAATGATTTTTAGGTGGATGTGAACAAATGGGCTTATTTATGGGGAACTGGCGTAGGTCAGCGCCGCGATTCTTCTTGCTGCACTGCCCTACGCGAATGTGACAGGGCAGGAATGCACCATGGTTATGCAATACGGTGCATTCCTGTCCTTTCTGCTTCCGCTTGCGTACAATTGGCTGCCTAGTGCCAACACAGGCACCCTTGAACCAGGGTGGAATGGTGTCTACTTTTGTGCAGAAAGGGACAGCTTCCTGCACAAAAACATTCCAGAGAGGCATTTTCCTCTTTCTATATGTACTGCAGAATGCAGCACACATGGAAAAAGAAAAACACAAGGAGAAATAAAAATATTTCTCCTCGTTACGCCTGCCCTGGAGAGAGGTATGGTTTTGGCCCTTCCCCAGGTTTAGGTGACTAAGAAAATCTGCAGCAGTGTCAAAATCCATGGCTGTTGTGTGGGACAACCCACCGCAACTCCCATGGAACGCCTCCCTGGCGCAAAGTAAGGCAATGCAGTAACTTGCGCTATTTGTCTTACTCCATATCTATGAGGCCATTCAAATCCACACAAAGTGGCTTTGCGCGGCCTTATAGATATGGTTGAAAGGTCTCTACCACCGGAGCGTCAGAAACAGTGACATCCTGGTGCTGCAAGCTTTTCATAAACATGCCCCATAGTACATAAACTCTATGCTGTCTCGCAATGCAGTGCTTAAATTGTAAAAGAAAGAGTGCTGGTGTCAAAAGCTCTGCTCAGAAGCCCGCTTGTACAATTGAATGGCAGCGTGCTGAATCCCAAGACTTAGGGGGTCATTACAACATTGGCGGTAAAAGCTGCTTACCTCCGTGCAGAAGACCGCCAATACACCACCGCGGAAATCCGCCACAGCTAATATGACCCACATCTCGGAATCTGCCGAAATTCAGACACCCAAACAAGTCCGCCACACCAAAGGTCAGTGATAAATTGGCGAAAACAAATCCTCCACCATCACGCCAACAGAAACACGCCCATGCTATCACGACCCACGAATCCACGCGGCGGTCTTTTAACCGCGGTATTCCATTGGCGGTACAAACCGCTGCGCTCAAAATACACACACATCTCCAAAACACCGCCACATTGGACAATTCGAAACACACACACCTGATACACATACAAACACCATTCCCACACACCCAACACTATATAAAACACACACCCACATCACCCACAAACCCCTACAACCCAAAATTTTGACGAAGGCCAGAGAGACTGCACAGCATAGACAACCCCACCACACAGAGGCGCACAACACCATCACCCACACAACATCCACGCACAAAACACCACACACCACTACACATCACCACACTCATCACCTATACCACCCCATGGCACGGCAAAGACACCCCAGGTTCTCCGAAGAGGAGCTCAGGGTCATGGTGGAGGAAATCATCCGGGTAGAGCCATTGCTATTTCGAGCACCGGTGCAACATACCTCAATTGCAAGGAAGATGGAGCTATAGCGAAGAATAGTCGACAGGGTCAACGCAGTGGGACAACACCCAAGAAATAGGGAGGACATCAGGAAGAGGTGGAACGACCTACGGGCGAAGGTGCATTCCGTGGTCTCAAGACACAACATTGTGGTACAGCGGACTGGCGGCGGACGCCCACCTCCTCCCCCACAACTAACAACATGGGAGGAGTAGGTCTTGACCATTATGCATCCTGAGGGCCTCGGACAAGTCGGTGGAGGAATGGACTCTGGTAAGTCAAATCTTAACTATCATATCCCCCCCCCCCTACCTGCATGCTATCACAGACCCCCACCCTCACCCCCTCCCCTATCACTCCAACTCCTCACTAATGTACTAATAACACAAACCACACATCTCAACACCAAGCCCTGCATGTCACAACAAAGCATGGACACCCCTCACTAAAGCATGCCCACTGCACATACCCATAACACCCCCCCAACCATCATCACACAAGCCCCCACACAGGAATGCTAGCACCGAGGTACACGCTCACCCACCCACCATTGCACACCATGACACACACACATGCAATAATCATGCTTTTACACCCCTGCAGGACCACTACCCAATGTCACCAGACAGGAGGGTCCAGACATCTCTACCCCACCCACAGAAGAGGCCCACAGTGATGACAGCAGCTCTGGCCAACTGGATCCAGATGACCAGCCCGGACCATCGTGGGCCTCGGGACAGTCAGTTTCCCTCGCACAGGCACAGCCCACCACAGACCTTCCACCATCTGGTAACACCAGCACAGCACTCACCCAGCGGGCCCATACCTCCGTCCCCAGGACACGTCAATCAGCTGTGTGTCCACCACTACAGGGAACCCAGGATAACCCACCACCCCAACAACAACAGGGACCTGGGGGCAGTGGTAGTGGGCACACGGTCCAGGGGACGGAGGCCCAGGAACACAGGGGAACTGGGAGGGCTGCTGTGCGACAGGGACGGACAGGCCAAGGGAACCCACTCTCCACAAGGCCCTCTCCTCCATCATGGGAGCATACCACCACTCCCAGGAGACGATGGCTACGGTCCGGGCCAAGTTTCAGGAGACCCAGCGCATGCAGGAGGAACAGTATTTGGGGTTCAGGGAGGAACTCAGAACCATCAGCTCCGCCCTGGGCACCATCGTAGGGGTTCTGAAGGAGATACTGAACACCAGGTGGGACACCGTGGTACTCCAAGGGGCCCCTTGACACTAGCATGGACGATGAACTGCCCACCACCTCCGCCGGTGCTAGTGGACAGGATGCCCGCCACAGGACCACCACACCAGCACCCCACCCCCTGCAGACTGAGAACTACCCCGCAAGCGGTCCCTGAGATCCAGGAACAGGACAGAGCACGATGGCAAGACCCCTGCCAAGAAATGAGACCACCCTGATTGTCATCCCACTGTCCCACTTTGTAACCCTGTCCATATTGGAACTGGCCCAGCTCCACTTCCTATGCCCATATGGGCAGTGCACCTGTGAGACTAATAGACTGGACTCTGCCATGGACATTCCTCCACCATCACCCCTCACCATTTTACCACCCCCTCCAATATTTAGCACTTCAATAAACATCCTTGAAGCACAAAACAATCTGGAGTGAGTCTGTGATTTTGAAAATGTGTATTAGCAATGACAGTGACAAAATCCGTTCTCAAATGTAATGTCACCATACCTATGTCACACATCACAAGTCCATGAAGAATGTAAGCAGATGACACACGTTGTGAAACCGTAATGGAAATGTACAACTCAGTTACCATATACTGCTTGTAATTGACAGACAGGATAGAGGTAGAAGTGTGAAAGTACTTGTAGTAGGCAAGAATGTGTTCTCACCTGTGTGTCACTGGAAATATTGCTGGATAACTGAGTCCCTGTTGTCAATGTCTTCTTCCTCTGTTTCCTCCTCATCACTGTCCACAGGCTCCACAGCTGCCACAACACCGTCATCTGGACCATCCTCCTGCAGAAAAGGCACCTGGCGTCGCAAAGCCAGATTGTGAAGCATACAGCAGGCGATGATGATCTGGCACACCTTTCTTGGTGAGTAGAATAGGGAACCACCTGTCATATGGAGGCACCTGAACCTGGCCTTCAGGAGGCCGAAGGTGCGTTCGATCACCCTCCTAGTCCGCCCATGGGCCTCATTGTAGCATTCCTCTGCAGTGGTCCTGGGATTCCTCACTGGGGTCATTAGCCATGACATGTTGGGGTAACCAGAGTCCCCTAATAGCCACACCCGGTGCCTCTGGAGTTGACCCATCACATAAGGAATGCTGCTATTCCGCAGGATGTAGGCGTCATGCAGAGAGCCAGGGAACATAGCATTTACCTGGGAGATGTACTGGTCTGCCAAACATACCATCTGTACATTCATCGAATGATAACTCTTCCGGTTCCGGTACACCTGTTCACTCCTGTGGTGGGGGGCCAAAGCCACATGGGCCCCATCAATGGCACCTATGATGTTGGGGATATGTCCAAGGGCATAGAAGTCACCTTTAACAGTAGCCAAATCCTCCACCTGAGGGAAAACAATGTAGCTCCTCATGTGTTTCAACAGGGCAGACAACACTCTGGACAACACGTTGGAAAACATAGGCTGGGACATCCCTGATGCCATGGCCACTGTTGTTTGAAAAGACCCACTTGCAAGGAAATGGAGCACTGATAGCACCTGCACTTGAGGGGGGGATCCCTGTGGGATGGCGGATAGCTGACATCAGGTCAGGCTCCAACTGGGTACACAGTTCCTGGATTGTGGCACGGTCAAACCTGTAGGTGATGATTAAATGTCGCTCCTCCATTGTCAACAGGTCCACCAGCGGTCGGTACACCGGAGGATTCCGCCATCTCCTCACATGTCCCAGCTGACGGTGCCTAGGAAGGACAACAGCGACCACAGAGTCAAGCAACTCAGAGGTATGTACCCACAGTCTACACAGAACACGAAACATAATCCAAAAAGTTGTCTGTATGTGTGTTGAGTCCAGGCCTAGGTATGTGTGACGCAGTTGAAAATGAAGCCATGTGGGCCCCTGAAATGGCAGCTGCCTGACCTCTAAACTGGGACAATGGGATGTGAGGTAACTGCGCTGGCGTTGTACACCGTCGCGGTAGGCGGTCGAAGACCGCTGCACAATGCTGCATTGGTTAACATTGGACCCTATGGGTCCCAGGAGCCAATGACGAAGTGCGCCGGCGGTGATGATACGCACTGACGTGGACGTGACCGCCGTTTTCTATCTGTTCAATCACTCAATACCTGATCTTCGACAGGAGAGGACCTACACTGCAAGTGCTGCTGTGACCTCGGTCTGGAAGAGACAATGGCTCGTGCGTCTGGGGAAAGGGCCCCTGCCTTCACTGCACAGGAGTTGGAGAAGCTCGTGGACGGGGTCCTCCCCCAGTACACGCTACTCTACAGTCCTCCAGACCAACAGGTAAGTACACAGGGAGCACGTTGTATGGGCTATGCCTGTGTGGAGAGGGCTGGTTGTAAGAAGGAAGGGGGCAGAGTTCTGCGAGCATGAAGGACTGTGAATGCATGTGCGACATGGCAAGGGTAGGGATGTTGGGCACTCACTTTGATGGTGCAGTTGGTAATGACTTCTCTTCTTCCCCTGTACATGTCATGTAGGTCAGCGCCCACCAGAAGAAGGATATTTGGCGTGCTATCGCCAAGGACGTCCGGACCCTGGGGGTCCACCAGAGACCGAGCACCCACTGCCGTAAAAGATGGGAGGACATTCGCCGCTGGAGCAAGAAGAAGGCGGAGGCTCAGCTATGGATGGCCTCCCAACGTGGGAGGGGTGCCCGTCGCACCATGACCCCCCTGATGTTCCAGATCCTGGCGGTGGCCTACCCTGAGTTGGATGGGCGCTTGAGGGCATCACAGCAGACACAAGGGGGTGAGTACACTCTCATTCAGCGGACTTTGCGCGCAGTGAAGGTGTCTGGGTGGGGAGGAGGGCTGTGGGTTTCCCTAGGCCAGGGCGAGTTCCGTAGGCTAGGCTCCTCCGTAATGCAGGCCATGTGGCACTCCACCCCACTTCTGTAGAGTGCCAAGTACAGGTATACATGCCCCTGTGTCATCTATGTGTGCTGATGTCCGCCATGTAGGCCATATCCCAGGAACTGCATCAGTAGAGCCCAACAGCGCGGCGTAGTGCAGGGGGCTGCTGTGTCTGTATTATCCGCCAACGGTAGCAGTAAGCCATGCACTCAACCGGTCTTTCTTCTGTCGTCCCCCCCCCTTTTTGTGGCCTCCATGTTCTTGTGTGCATCAGCATCATCAGGCGGAGGTACAGTGGCACCGGAGCACGAGGGAGCTGCATCCCACATGGCCATGGAGGGCCACACCACGGTCTCTGAATACACCAGTGGGACGGAGGGCGATGGGAGCTTCACAGCGGTCACAGGATCAGCAACCAGCGAAACGGACTCGTCCTCCGATGGGAGCTCCCTTGTGGTGGCGGCAAAATCTGTGCCCCCACTTCTACAGGTACAGCCACTACCCCCCTACCAGTACCGCCCTCCCAGCAGCCCCTCAGCCTTCGCCCCGTGCCCGCTCACCCAGGAGGGTGGGCATCACCTTCGCCTCAGGCACCTCAGCCCCTGCCACTGTCACCTCTGCTGCCCTCAGTGAGGAGGCCATTGACCTCCTCAGGTCACTCACTGTTGGGCAGTCTACGATTTTGAATGCCATCAAGGATGTAGAAAGGGAATTGCAACACACAAATGCATTCCTGGAGGGCATTCATTCTGGTCAGGCTATCCTTCAGCGAACCCTGCAATCTCTGGCCTCAGCACTGATGGCAGCCATTGTCCCTGTCTTTAGCCTCCCCCTCCAAATTCCTCCACCCAGACCCCCCTGTACCCCAGCCTATCCCAAGCACACCATCAGACCAGCCTGCACACACGTCAACACACAAGGGAAGCTCAGGCAAACATAAGCACCACACATCCCACAAGCACTCACGCAAGCATCACACACATACAGACACAGCAAAATCCACTGCCTCCACTGTGTCCCCTCCTCATCGTCTCCCTCCTCCCTCCCAGTGTAGTGTACACTCTCACCTGCATGCACTACCACTATAGCCACTAGGTCCCGCACCAGCACACCCACCACTACACCCCGCTCACCTGCACTCAGCACCCCCACTACCATTTACACGTCCCCTGTGTCCACTCCCAGTGTGTCTGTGACGCCCCCTCCCAAAGTACACAAACGCGGGCACACACCCACCCAACATCCATCCACCTCACGACAGCCTCCAGCGCATGCACCTGCACCCAAATCAACAAAAGTTACACCTCCTACAACCACCTCCTCTTCCTCCACTCCCAGACCCCCTCCAGCTGCCCGTCCCAGTGTTCGTAAGAAACTTTTCCTGAGCAACCTTGACCTCTTTCCCACCACCTCCCCCCCTCCAGTTCATAGGTCCCGTACTAGCACCTCAGCCAAAAAATCGCCGGTACCAATTGGGCCTGTTATAGGTATGTGGAATGCACCGGGCACCAGGGCAGCCAGTGTGACACAGAGCCACAGCACAGCCAGTCCCCCCCTGTGAAGCACCAGAAGTTGGACAGTGCCCGACGGGAGAGGGGGAAGACTCCAGCCGGCAAAGCCGCTCACAAGGGTCCCGGGGGGAGTGTCCACTCAGCTGTGACTCCTCCCAAGGTGGGGAAGGGGCGGAAGAAATCGCCAAAGTCTGGGAAGAGCAGCACGGCGGAGAAGCCCGCCATCATCCCCGCTACCCAGGAGGCCACCGCCAGCCCCATCGTCACTGGCCAGGAGGCCACTGCCAGAGTCAGTGCCCAGGAGTGCAGCCCCATTGTCACTTGCCAGGAGGCCACTGCCAGAGTCAGTGCCCAGGAGGGCAGCCCCATCGTCACTGGCCAGGAGGCCACCGCCAGAGTCAGTGCCCAGGAGGGCCCCGGCAGCCACAGCCCCGCTGGGCAATGAAGGACCGCCAAGGCAAACACCGCTGAACAGGTCATAGACAGCAAAGTCAAGCACCGCTGAACAGGGCAAGCACTGCTGAACAGGGCAAAGACCGCCATGGCAAGCACCGCTGAACAGGACAAGCACCGCTGAACAGGGCAAAGACCACCATGGCAAGCACCGCTGAATAGGGCAAAGACCGCCATGGCAAGCACCGCTGAACAGGGCAAGCACCGCCAACTCAAGCACCGCTAGCCCATGTGCGGCAGGGGCGTTGACGGAACTGGGACCGTCACGGGGAGAGTGATGCACTCTGGCCACCAGTCCCCCTCCAGAACCTGTGGAGACATGCATCCACTACCTCAGTCCTTGGCAGGATGAAGCACTCTGGGCACCAGTCCCCCTCCAGAACCAGTGGAGACATGCATCCACTACCTCAGTCCTTAACAGGATGAAGCACTCTGGGCACCAGTCCCCCTCCAGAACCAGTGGAGACTGTTATCGACTTGAGAGACTGTGGCTTTGCACTCCTCAGGATGGTACAGTGGGCAACCCACCCACTGTAGAGACTTGAGAGACTGTGGCTTTGCACTCCCCAGGATGGTACAGTGGGCAACCCACCCACTGTAGAGACTTGAGAGACTGTGGCTTTGCACTCCCCAGGATTGAACAGTGGGCAACCCACCCACTGCAGAGACTTGAGAGACTGTGGCTTTGCACTCCCCAGGATTAAACAGTGGGCAACCCACCCACTGTAGAGACTTGAGAGACTGTGGTTTTGCACTTCCCAGGATACATCAGTGGGCATGGAGCCCCCTCGTGGATCTGGCGTGGTGCACTCATCCGGCTGAGGTGCCTCCCCTTCCCTTCCCCCTGAGGTGCCTGTTGTACTTCTATCTGATGCCCCAGCAGTGTTCTCTCTGTTTTGCTCAGGTATCATGTGTGGGCCTCGCCCATGCATTTTGGGCCCAATGGTCCACGGACATTGAATGGTGCATTACCTGCACTACTAATCGTGATGTATATTTTGTTGAATGTGAAATTATATCTGTATATATTTGGTTACTGTATTTTGATATATTACAATGGTTGAATTCATTTCCTTTTGTTTTTGCATTCTTCCGGGGGGTTTGGGGGTTGTTACTGTAATGTTTGGATATGCATTGGTGTGTGTGTTGTAGTGGGTGAGGGTCGGGGTGGGGGTAGGGGTGTTGCGTGTGGGTGTCCCTGACTTTTGCCTCCCCCGTCCCCTATGTCGTAGGTGCAGTACTCACCATTGTCTTCGGCGTCGGCGTTAATGATGGTCGTACAGGAGCAGGAAGACTACTGCAGGGAGTATTTGGAGTTCTTTTTCCATGGTGTCCTCCTTCCTCGTGGAGTGTGTAGAGGTGAGCGTTTTCCCATTGAAATGGCTGTTTCCGACGTGTTTTTATCCACGGTAAATCCGCCCCGGAAAAGGTGGCGGATTGGTAACTTGTGATACAGTGGGCTGTACTTTGTCTTCCGCTGTCTGTTGGCGGTGACCGCCGCGCTGTTTGTACCGCTGTGGCGGTCGGAGTGTTATAGTGGCTGTCTTTGTTGCCGGTTTCCGCCACGGTCATAATTCCATTTTTTTCCCCGCCGGCCTGTTTGCGGTCTTACCGCCGCTTTAACACCGTCCGCCAGGGTTGTAATAACCCCTTAGTCCCAAATCCACTTCAGACCTCTTTAAACGACTACCAGACACTCCCTGTACCTTTATTTCCCTCTTGCACTTTCCTGCTTCGTGCCTTTGAGACAGGTTTTCCGTTTTGTCCCCACCAGCAACCATTGGCTCAAATTAAGCACTGGCGCAATGGGAGGGAAACCAATGGGTTTACCAAGCTGAACCCTGACTCCATGCTGTGGTGGCATAATAATTTAACACAGTAGTGGATAAAGCGCACCGGCCAAATGCCCCTTCATGTATGTGAATTATGTGTGAATTTGAAAAAAAAAAAAAAGTACGAAAATTCTGGCAAGAGAACTAAAGCTACATCCGATGACACGCCTAAAAAGAAGGCTGCAAACACTGCCAAAACACATTAGTTTTGTAAGGCTGGTATTTTTCCATGTAGATTTCTGGCAAAGTAGATATTCAAAAGCAGCATGCGGCACAAACGAAAAAATATTATTATCCCGAAGAGAGTGCTAGCTAACAGTGAAGGGGCGTTTCTGGATAACGCCTCAGGCTTTCAGTAACAAGGTTTCTTAGCAATAAAAACGGTTGTATCGGGTTGTATTGGAACTATGTGGCTATGGCAGAGCAAATTATGCAGAAGTGTTGTTTTAATTATGCTGCTGGAAAAGGTAGATTTGACCAGAAGAGGAGACAAATTATGTCATATTATGTTTTTGAAAAAAAGCTATCAAGCTTAATGCTTTACCTTATTATGAAGCTATTTTATAAATTGTAACACATTGCTACTAAAGGGATCTTAACCGCCGTGGTATAAAAAATGCAAAGACAAATATACCCATTCAGCATATTCTATTAAAAATGCTACTCATCGGCAATGAAAAAGTATGCACTGTAGGGATGCTCAGGAACCCATTTTGTTAATACTAGCTTTTTTCCTCTCTTAAAAGAAGAAGATTGTGCAAAATGTGTAGTGTTGCACTCTCCTGAGAAGAAGAATGTATGTACAGCTATGTTGAACAGCAGGGGCTCCTCATTTACTAGCTTTGTCTATACTAAATATTGTATTCAGTTTTGGATTAACCCTGTGCTCAAACTGTAGGTCTCCCAAAAACTTCTTCCAACTACGAAATAGCCACTGAATACTGTAAAGTGCTTTTTTTTGTTTTAATTTTCGCAGTTTTGTTTAGCGCAAAATTTGCCCTGTGTCATTAGTGTTTCACACGAGCACCAGATTACATTACACAAGGCCAGATTCCCTCGTTTTCAGGCACGTAGAGTTTAAGCGACCTGCTCAGAATAACCGGATGCTGGGCCGAAAGTAGCCTCGAACCTGTTTTCCCAGTTCCAAGGGCAGCAGCTGTGGACGTTTGGCTACCTCTACTTCTTTCAGAGAATGCTATGCCGATTATGTACAGATCTAACTGGGAGGCCCTCTGTGCTTCAAGAGCCCAGAGCTCAAAAAGAGATGTAGCATGCATGGGTTCCTTCTAAAGTCAACCGTTCTCTTGAACTCCTGCCTGTTTCGACCACAGTCGGTCACATAATTATTCCCTGAGAACAGTGCCTGTGATACACATTTAAATTTACGTGCCCAGTGACACAAAACCTTTTTTTCGTGACAAAGCGGTAGCCCATCTTTCCACTCTGCTATAATAAGATTTTGACAATTCAAGTTTTTATTCGATGATGCAGACAAAACTGCTCTGAGCTTATCACTTGGAAAAGTTTACATTATGTGGGCAAGACATTGTGGGCTATGTGGCAAGTGGAGTAAATTGATATTGATGCAGAAAAAGCCTGGGCTATTGAACCTGCGTTCCTTGATATGCCCATGATACTATCGCACAGCATGAATAACATGAACATGTTTGGAAATACTGAAATAAGAAAGTTCTTGAGTTCACATGTTGGATCTCTTTTTTTGAACTGTGGCTTCTATTTAAGAAAAGTTAGCACCACCTTTGCACTTTTTTACGAAGTAAAAGTGGCACTACCCTAGCGCCATATTTATATTTTGTCACTAGACCTGTCTAGTGACAACATTTCAGAGTTAGCATAATTTTTTGGGAGCGCCACCCCACCAAGCGTTGTTTAGTGACAATGATATACAAGGTAGGCGTTCCCTTCTAAAAAAATTACGCTAGCGCCATGTTTACTGCCTGATGCAAGAACGACGCACATTATGGAACTGCTCCCAAAAAATTGATTCAAAGTCCAATTAGCGTCAAATTTTAATGCCTGGTCAGACGAGGAGTTAAAATAAGGCCCACATGCTACTACTTAAGGAAAACACACAGAAGGAGCATTGGCAACCCCCTGGACAACATGGAACTGTTCATGCTCCAGCTTGGCATACGTCACAGATGCCAGCAACAACAGGTCCCACCAGCGCCACTGCAGCAACCCTAAATACCACCACAGCAGCCACAAAGGCAGCGCAGAAGGTGGGAGAGGATAATTCGACTGCGCACAAGTATCCTTGCACTCAGGAAACACAATGTCATCAGAACCTACTGTCTGAAGCGTGTTCCATGGTACACCTGCTGCACTACATTGTGCCAGACGTCACAACAAGGGTGTAAACTTATACAACTATTCCACCCATGACCAAACTCCTGGCTGTCCTCCATTTGCTGCCATCAGGTTAATTCCAGATAACGGGCGCACAAGTGGCTGGCATCTCCCATCCATCCTTCGGGGCCTACCTACCAAAGGTTCTGGATGCAATCATATACCTCACACCCCACCACATCTGCTTCCCCAACACCCAGCAACTGCAACAAGAAACCAAGCAAGGTTTCTACCAAATTGCTGGGTTCCTGCGTGTGTTGGGTGTAATGGACCACACCCAAGTCCAACTTGTGCCACCTGCTGCAATGGAACACCTCTACAGGAACCGCAAATATACCTGTTCTATAAATGTGCAAGCCATTGTGGACCACTGTGGGCCCATCACAAACATCCTAGCCTGATATTCCGGCAGCGTCCATGATGTCTACATATTCCAGCACTCCACTATCAATGAGCGGTTACAGGATGGGCAATATGGCAACGGGCTACTCATAGGTAAGCCACCATACCAATTATTACACAGACAACACACCAACCTCCTAGGACAAACAATACATACACCACACTAAACACACATGGACAGGGGAACACAGATGTACAGAGAACAACACATATGCCACATGCCACACTACACCGCATTCTTTGCGCATCACACACACATACACCCATATGTACGTAACACAGCCACAACCTGACTGGCACACCACGTGAAGGACAGATGGAGTTATGTCCTCTTTGCATAGAGAGGCTGGGCCCAAACCACTACAAGTGTCCAATAGTTGACAACTAAATACAAATCCCACACACATAATACCCAACAATAAATTGCCCAGCTATGTGAATAGCTTTGACCATGTCAATGTAAAGAAAATCACATATAGGCACAGCCCCACATTTGTCATGGTGTTGAAGCCTCCGGCTTCACCAATATCAAATGCCATCCAAGTGTTGCCATCGCCAACTACATATCACCTAAACTTACCAGGCGTACCTATTGTGTGCTCCTTCACCTGTCTGGTGCATTGTTCAGCACACACAGGAATACAACATTGTTAGAAATGGGGTTTTTGGTTGGCAGTTAGGTTGCCCTCTGTCCAAGCAAGAACCCTCACTCTAGTCAGGGTAAGTCACACACAATCCAAAATCAGCCTGTGCTCACCCTCCGGTAGCTTGGCACGAGCAGTCAGGCTTAACTTAGAAGGCAATGTGTAAAGCATTTGTGCAATAAATCATACAACACCATAGTATAACACCACAAAAATACACCACACAGTGTTTAGAAAAATATAGAATATTTATCTGGGTACTTGTAGGTCAAAACGATCAAAGTTGCAATACGAATTTGTAAAGATATCACTGAAAAGTGATATTAAGTGTCTTTAAGTCTTTTAAAAAGCAATAAAGTGTCTTTCAAGCACAGAGTACCTGGTTTCTGGTGGGAAATCTCCTCAGAGGGCCACAGGAGAAGGGATGCGTGGAAAAAGGGGTGTGTGCGTCGATTTCTCCTCAGCACACACAGACTTGCGTCGTTCTTTTCCACGCGGGGAAGTCGGGCGTCGTTTTCCGGCGCGCAGACAGTCTCTTTTTGTGGATCGCGGGGATTACCAGATGTCCCGGGTCTGTGCGTGGATTCTCCTGCTTATTTTCCGGCTGCGCGTCGTTCTGCGGGGCTGCGCGTCGAAGTTTCGATCTCACGGTAGGCGTCGCGTCGATTTCTCCTTGGAAGTCGGGCGGCGTTGACCTTGCGAGGCCGTGCGTCGAAATTTTGGTCTCACGGCAGGCGTCGCGTCGATTTCTCCTTGGAAGTCGGGCAGCGTTGTCCTTGCGAGGCCGTGCGTCAAAGTTTCGCACTCACAGTAGGCGTCGCGTCGATTTCTCCTTGGAAGTCGGGCGGCTTTGTCCTTGCGAGGTTGTGCGTCGAAGTCTCGATCGTCCCGAGGGCGTTGCGTTGATCAGCGTCGGTGTGCGGCGTTTTTCTCGCCGCGAAACAAGCTGTGCGTCGAAATTTTCGGCGCACGGAGCGTCCACGTGAAAGGAAGAAGTCTTTTTGGTCCTGAGACTTCAAGGAACAGGAGGCAAGCTCTATCCAAGCCCTTGGAGAGCACTTTCACAGCCAGACAAGAGTTCAGCAAGGCAGCAGGGCAACAGCAAGACAGCAGTCCTTTGGAGAAAGCAGACAGGTGAGTCCTTTGAGCAGCCAGGCAGTTCTTCTTGGCAGGATGTAGTTTCTGGTTCAGGTTTCTTCTCCAGCAAGTGTCTGATGAGGTAGGGCAGAGGCCCTGTTTTATACTAAGTTGTGCCTTTGAAGTGGGGGTGACTTCAAAGAGTCTCTAAGAAATGCACCCAGTTCCCTTTCAGCTCAATCCTGTCTGCCAGAGTCCCAGTAGGGGGTGTGGCAGTCCTTTGTGTGAGGGCAGGCCCTCCACCCTCCCAGCCCAGGAAGACCCATTCAAAATGCAGATGTATGCAAGTGAGGCTGAGTACCCTGTGTTTGGGGTGTGTCTGAGTGAATGCACAAGGAGCTGTCAACTAAACCTAGCCAGACGTGGATTGAAGGGCACAACAAGATTTTAGTGCAAAGAAATGCTCACTTTCTAAAAGTGGCATTTCTAGAATAGTAATATTAAATCCGACTTCACCAGTCAGCAGGATTTTGTATTACCATTCTGGCCATACTAAATATGACCTTCCTGCTCCTTTCAGATCAGCAGCTGCCACTTCAACAGTGTATGAGGGCAGCCCCAATGTTAGCCTATGAAGGGAGCAGGCCTCACAGTAGTGTAAAAACGAATTTAGGAGTTTTACACTACCAGGACATATAACTACACAGGTACATGTCCTGCCTTTTACCTACACAGCACCCTGCTCTAGGGGATACCTAGGGCACACATTAGGGATGACTTATATGTAGAAAAAGGGGAGTTCTAGGCTTGGCAAGTACTTTTAAATGCCAAGTCGAAGTGGCAGTGAAACTGCACACACAGGCCTTGCAATGGCAGGCCTGAGACAAGGTTAAGGGGCTACTGAGGTGGGTGGCACAACCAGTGCTGCCGGCCCACTAGTAGCATTTAATCTACATGCCCTAGGCACATGTAGTGCACTCTACTAGGGACTTACAGGTTAATTAAATAGTCAATCATGGATAAACCAATCAATGTACAATTTACACAGAGAGCATATGCACTTTAGCACTGGTTAGCAGTGGTAAAGTGCTCAGAGGTCAAAAGCCAACAACAACAGGTCAGAAAAAATAGGAGGAAGGAGGCAAAAAGTTTGGGGATGTCCCTGTCAAAAAGCCAGGTCCAACATGACCCCCCACCAGCCTAAAGCCAGGGGAGAACAATCACTATCCTGATGTACTTCCCTGTTTGAGGCGACAGAACAAGGACCCAGGCCCACAACAGCAGGGGCATGCTCCAGTTCTTCGCCTTCTTGACTCCCATTGGATCCCTCTGTCCATACTCTCAGGGCCCATTAAGCCCATCCATGGGGAACCTTTCTCCTTTCCTGCGGATCCCATCTGTGCAGCACCTAACCTTACTTTGCTCACAGATGTATCCCAGGAGCAGGATAGTACCCCCATGACCAACATAGTGGTGTTGCCCACTCTACCCCTGGGGTGTGACACTTGTCCCCTCCCCAGGGATAACTCTGTCCACCCGGACAGCAAGCCACAGTGATTACTGACAGCTGCCAGGGATGAGAGCCAGGCCCCAGGCCTCTCAAAGCTCTCCAACCACTGTGGCTGTGGAGAGTGGGGGGCGGTAGCCCCAGGTGCTGGGCACCCTTTAACCACTCTCCCTTCCACCAGGTCAGGGATGACAGCCTGAACCTGGTCCTCCCCTCTGGGGCTTTGTACCCTCCCTCCCGGAGCGGTACCCCCAGAGTCCAACATGGCCAGGGGGCTTACAGAAGTCGCCCTGTACCATTCCTCCACCAGTGCAGGGCTGTTAACCTGCCACTGGCCCTCCAACCTGGGGTCTGTACCTTCAGGTTGGACTAGGGCCCGGGGTGAGGCTTCCCTCCCCCTGCCCTCCCTTCTGGGGTCCAGCACCCTCCAACTAGGAGTGGCCTCCTCAGAAGACAACATGGTAGGGGCACTGTTATCAGTAGCCCCTCCCTCCAGGTCCGGGGGGACACCCTGAACCTGGTCTTCCAGCCCAGGGTCTGTACCCTCAGACTGGATCACCGCCTGGCAAACCAGGACTTCCTGGGAGGCACACCTACCCCCCACCAGGTCAGAGTTTAACCTCTGCACCTGCCCATTCAACTCAGAGTTACCACCCTGAAGTTGAACAATTGCCTGGCACGCCAGGACTTCCTGGAGGGCACACTGACCCTCCACCAGGTCAGAGTTTAACCTCTGCACCTGACCATTCAACTCAGAGTCACCACCCTGAAGTTGAACAATTGCCTGGCACACCAGGACTTCCTGGAGGGCACACTGACCCTCCACCAGGTCAGAGTTTAACCTCTGCACCTGACCATTCAACTCAGAGTCACCACCCTGAAGTCGAACAGTTGCCTGGCGCACCAGGACTTTCTGGGAGGCACACCTACCTCCCACCAGGTCAGAGTTTAACCTCTGAGCCTGGTTCCCCAACCCAGGGTCACCACCCTGAGGTTGGGCAATTGCCTGGCACGCCAGGACTTTCTGGGGGGCACACCTACCCCCCACCAGGTCAGAGTTTAACCTCTGAACCTGGTCATCCAACCCAGAGTCAACACCCTGAGGTTGGACAATTGCCTGGCACAGCAGGGCTTCTTGGAAGGCACACCTACCTCCCACCAGGTCAGAGTTTAACCTCTGAACCTGGGTATCCAACCCAGAGTCAGCACTCTGAGGTTGAACAATTGCCTGGCACGCCAGGACTTCCTGGAGGGCACACTGACCCTCCACCAGGTCAGAGTTTAACCTCTGAACTGGGCCATTCAACTCAGAGTTACCACCCTGAAGTAGAACAATCGCCTGGCACGCCAGGACTTCCTGGAGGGCACTGACCCTCCACCAGGTCAGAGTTTAACCTCTGAACCTGGTTCTCCAACCTAGGGTCACCATCCTGAGGTTGGACAACTGCCTGGTACACCAGGGCTTTCTGGGGGGCACACCTACCCCCCACCAGGTCAGAGGTTAACCTCTGAACCTGGATATCCAACCCAGAGTCACCACCCTGAGGTTGAACCATTGCCTGGCAGGCCAGGACTTTCAGGGAGGCACACCTACCTCCCACCAGGTCAGAGTTTAACCTCTGAGCCTGGTTCTCCAACCCAGGGTCACCACCCTGAGGTTGAACCATTGCCTGGTATACCAGGACTTTCTGGGGGGCACACCTACCCCCCACCAGGTCAGAGTTTGACCTCTGAACCGGGTTAGCCAACCCAGAGTCACCACCCTGAGGTTGGGCAATTGCCTGGCACCCCAGGACTTTCTGGGGGGCACACCTACCCCCCACCAGGTCAGAGTTTGACCTCTTCACCTGGTAAGCCAACCCAGAGTCACCACCCTGAGGTTGAGCCATTGCCTGGCATTCCAGGACTTTCTGGGGGGCACATCTACCCCCCACCAGGTCAAAGTTTAACCTCTGAACCCGGTTATCCAACCCAGAGTCACCACCCTGAGGTTGAATCTTTGCCTGGCATGCCAGGACTTCCTGGGGGGCACTCTCACCCCCCACAAGGGACACACCGTCCCCAAGGGCCACACAAGAGTCTGGTTGGCGCAGGTCTCCCGACCTCTGCCCATCCGGCAGAGTCTGGGTTTCCCCCAAACCAGAAACGGTCTCACCTGGGTCATTCCTGGGGGGCTCTGCTCTCAGAGCTGACCCCTGACTTCCAAGATCCTCCACTGGGGTCTGCCACCCCCTCTCAACCCTATGTCTGGACTTCTGCACCCCCTCACTAGGAGTGGTACTGCCAGACACCAGAACTGTTGGGATGCTGTCTACAGTCATCCCCCCAAGTTCTTCTGACACTGCGGGGCTTCCCTCAAAAGGTGGCCCTACGGTACAGGTTAGGCTCTGAGACCTACCTGGGACACTACAATCCTCTCCCACCTCACTTGGTCGGGAACCACCTAGACCACTCCCTTCAGGAGCACCCCCAAATGCCTCTTCAGACTCTCTGGTACTCACCCAAAAGTCTGCCTCCACTGTAAGTTCCCTGGGGTCAGAGAACTCACACTCCACCTGGTGTTGGCGTAGCTCTGGAAAATAAGGACCAGACATATGCTCTCCAGCAATTACATCACTCTGCCCTTCACATGTATTAACCACAGTACCCTTCACCCAACCACCTAGTAACTCAGCCTTGGAAAAGCACTCTACATCACCCTCTTGAGACTGGTGAGACAGTTTCTGTCTGTCCCTGACCCTCAACCCAAACTCTTCTGGGATGTCTCTACACTCTATATCCAGGACGTCCACCAGGGGGGAACCCTTTTCTCTGTCACTCTCTGCTAGAGTCAGTAAAGTGTCCCTCCCCCCAGTAGGAATATGACTCCCTGTGCCAGTTCCCCAATCCTTCTCAGGGACCCTGTGCATAACGGGAACTACCTCATACCCTTGAACCGCCTGGGGTGTGTCAACTCTCTTCTTCAAGTTGGGTACCACATCTCTGGGCTTGTGCCCTTCTTCAGCAGTACTAGATGCAAGATTTTTGCTGCCACCATCTGAACTGGACTCAGCCCTTCCGGCCTCCAGTTTCAGCTCTTTACAGCTCAGCTCTTGAGCTGCAATCTTTTCTTCTTCCAGGGCTAAGAGACTTGCTGCCTCAGCCCTTTCAATAAACTCATCTAGCTCTTCCATCCACCGTGCTTGAGCCATGAGCCATTCTTTTTTCACTGGGTCTCTTTCCTCATCTGAGTCGTCCTCCTCCTCCTCTGAGGGGTACTTAGTCATTTGGTTTCTTGCTGCCTCTCTCTCTGCCCATCTGTCTTCCTCCCAGACTATGTAGGCATGTAGCATCTCTGCTTTAGTAGATCTCTTTGCTACAGGAAGGCCACATTCTCTGCAAAGCTTCCTTAGGTCAGCCTTAGTGAGGTGGTCAGTAGGCAAAAAGAATAAGTAGGTAAGCGATCCCATTCTGATAGGATCTTACCAGCAAAAACCAAAATCCAAAGTCCAAAATATCAATAGTATATCCAGGAGGACATCAGAGACCAAAAGTCAAAAAAGAGATAAAAAATCAAGTTGACCTTCAACTGTGGGTAGGTAGTGAAATACTTAGCTACTGTATGTCACTGCACAAACACAAGTCCTATCCCACCGCTGCCACCAATGTTAGAAATGGGGTTTTTGGTTGGCAGTTAGGTTGCCCTCTGTCCAAGCAAGAACCCTCACTCTAGTCAGGGTAAGTCACACACAATCCAAAATCAGCCTGTGCTCACCCTCCGGTAGCTTGGCACGAGCAGTCAGGCTTAACTTAGAAGGCAATGTGTAAAGCATTTGTGCAATAAATCATACAACACCATAGTATAACACCACAAAAATACACCACACAGTGTTTAGAAAAATATAGAATATTTATCTGGGTACTTGTAGGTCAAAACGATCAAAGTTGCAATACGAATTTGTAAAGATATCACTGAAAAGTGATATTAAGTGTCTTTAAGTCTTTTAAAAAGCAATAAAGTGTCTTTCAAGCACAGAGTACCTGGTTTCTGGTGGGAAATCTCCTCAGAGGGCCACAGGAGAAGAGATGCGTTGAAAAAGGGGTGTGTGCGTCGATTTCTCCTCAGCACACACAGACTTGCGTCGTTCTTTTCCACGCGGGGAAGTCGGGCGTCGTTTTCCGGCGCGCAGACAGTCTCTTTTTGTGGATCGCGGGGATTACCAGATGTCCCGGGTCTGTGCATGGATTCTCCTGCTTATTTTCCGGCTGCGCGTCGTTCTGCGGGGCTGCGCGTCGAAGATTCGATCTCACGGTAGGCGTCGCGTCGATTTCTCCTTGGAAGTCGGGCGGCGTTGACCTTGCGAGGCCGTGCGTCGAAATTTTGGTCTCACGGCAGGCGTCGCGTCGATTTCTCCTTGGAAGTCGGGCGGCGTTGTCCTTGCGAGGCCGTGCGTCAAAGTTTCGCACTCACGGTAGGCGTCGCGTCGATTTCTCCTTGGAAGTCGGGCGGCTTTGTCCTTGCGAGGTTGTGCGTCGAAGTCTCGATCGTCCCGAGGGCGTTGCGTTGATCAGCGTCGGTGTGCGGCGTTTTTCTCGCCGCGAAACAAGCTGTGCGTCGAAATTTTCGGCGCACGGAGCGTCCACGTGAAAGGAAGAAGTCTTTTTGGTCCTGAGACTTCAAGGAACAGGAGGCAAGCTCTATCCAAGCCCTTGGAGAGCACTTTCACAGCCAGACAAGAGTTCAGCAAGGCAGCAGGGCAACAGCAAGACAGCAGTCCTTTGGAGAAAGCAGACAGGTGAGTCCTTTGAGCAGCCAGGCAGTTCTTCTTGGCAGGATGTAGTTTCTGGTTCAGGTTTCTTCTCCAGCAAGTGTCTGATGAGGTAGGGCAGAGGCCCTGTTTTATACTAAGTTGTGCCTTTGAAGTGGGGGTGACTTCAAAGAGTCTCTAAGAAATGCACCCAGTTCCCTTTCAGCTCAATCCTGTCTGCCAGAGTCCCAGTAGGGGGTGTGGCAGTCCTTTGTGTGAGGGCAGGCCCTCCACCCTCCCAGCCCAGGAAGACCCATTCAAAATGCAGATGTATGCAAGTGAGGCTGAGTACCCTGTGTTTGGGGTGTGTCTGAGTGAATGCACAAGGAGCTGTCAACTAAACCTAGCCAGACGTGGATTGAAGGGCACAACAAGATTTTAGTGCAAAGAAATGCTCACTTTCTAAAAGTGGCATTTCTAGAATAGTAATATTAAATCCGACTTCACCAGTCAGCAGGATTTTGTATTACCATTCTGGCCATACTAAATATGACCTTCCTGCTCCTTTCAGATCAGCAGCTGCCACTTCAACAGTGTATGAGGGCAGCCCCAATGTTAGCCTATGAAGGGAGCAGGCCTCACAGTAGTGTAAAAACGAATTTAGGAGTTTTACACTACCAGGACATATAACTACACAGGTACATGTCCTGCCTTTTACCTACACAGCACCCTGCTCTAGGGGATACCTAGGGCACACATTAGGGATGACTTATATGTAGAAAAAGGGGAGTTCTAGGTTTGGCAAGTACTTTTAAATGCCAAGTCGAAGTGGCAGTGAAACTGCACACACATGCCTTGCAATGGCAGGCCTGAGACAAGGTTAAGGGGCTACTGAGGTGGGTGGCACAACCAGTGCTGCCGGCCCACTAGTAGCATTTAATCTACATGCCCTAGGCACATGTAGTGCACTCTACTAGGGACTTACAGTTTAATTAAATAGTCAATCATGGATAAACCAATCAATGTACAATTTACACAGAGAGCATATGCACTTTAGCACTGGTTAGCAGTGGTAAAGTGCTCAGAGGTCAAAAGCCAACAACAACAGGTCAGAAAAAATAGGAGGAAGGAGGCAAAAAGTTTGGGGATGTCCCTGTCAAAAAGCCAGGTCCAACAAACATCACCAGCAATGAAAGACCATGGGGCAGATATATGAAAAGTGGTGCTGCACCTACCCCAGCGCCTCTTAGTCCCCCCCCCCAATGCCTCCATGTGTGTGCCGTATACAATAAACAGCGCACCATGGTGCAGAGTAGGTGCAATAGTGTCAAGATAATGGATGCCACAGTAGGACTCTGTAGGAGTATTGAGAACATACCTGACCATTTCATGCACAGTACATAGGGACCCATTTACAATGTGCGCCTTCCTAACACCTCCTTCGTGCATGTGATGAAAGTGTCTGTGATAAATCACGCCTAGGAACCTTGGAGATTCATCTGCATCAATGTTGCTACTCCTCCTATTGTCTGAATCTCATCCTTGTACATATGATGGGTGGCACAGGCATAATCTGCCACAAAGGGTCACTAAGTGTTGCAATGTATGTGCAGTGCCACATGGTAACATGGAGGCCTGAGTTTGGCCTTGTACGGCTACCATAGTTTCAATAGAAATGACACTATTGTGGTGCAAGGAGGTTGTAGGTTCCACTGACAATAGGACACAGCCTCACATATGGACAACACAAATATTTTGCAAGGTTGAACTGTCAGTCCAGATTTAATTTGACAGTCACCAGGTCCCTGAGCCACAACCCATGATAGTATTGCCCACCACCGCACACCAGTACAACCAATCAACAGAACAGGAACACACATAATACCAGAATCAAGTCTGAGTGACCACTCCACCTAAAAATAACATCTGCCATGGCTCATATGAAACCACTAATATGCATGACCCACACGTGGGCTCTCATTCCTTTGCAGCTGACCAAGTTTACCACATCCAGCCATGGGTGATGACTCCTTTTTGGAAACCGACAACAGGGAAGAGCGGGCATACAATGAAGGGCACAGAAGGACATGAAATGTGGTGGAGAGGGCATTTGGGGTCCTGACGTTAAGGTTCAGGTTCCTGGCCCTGACAGGAGGAAGCCTGTTTTATGCACCATCACTGGTATGCAAGATGATCCTTGTATGCAATCTTGCCTAACAAATGTATTTAGACTAATGTCCTCTGGGATGAACTGGTAGATGTCCCAAGTGAGGAGGAGGATGACAATGGTAAGGCACAGGTGGAGGGGGACAACAAAACACTGCTGCCGGAGTTCGCAGGAGACAACAAATTGTACAGCACTTTTACACCTAGACACTGTACAACTAATATCACCTTGTACATATCACCATTACATCACTTTGCACCAGATTGTCCATGGTGTACTCATTCACTACTACATATACCATTGGAATGTTGCTCGTACCTCAGAGATGAGAAAAAAAACACAACAGTTACAATGATTGTTGGAACATAGGTTGTAATGTAAGAGGGTCTAGAACCTCAATGCCACACATCAGCGTCACATGACTCACACTCCCGTGGCACTTGAAGGCCTAGATCGACACACCAGAACCACTAAGTGGCGTTAACTAGGCATAGTGTAAATTCCTAGCCCTTTCACCACATCATGGCTACACCAGGCAAGATGTATGCAAGAGGGGCTTACATACGGTAGGAGCTGTTTTCAAATCGTGTATTTGAAAATATGGAAATAAACAGTGTCACATCTCAGGCGAGTAGCTGTAATGCCAGCACTGAGCACATGTGACAAGGGGGAACACTATTGTTATCAATGGACCTTCATGGACTGTTCAGGGTTAGGGACAAAGGTTTGAGCCTAACGCTGTACCGTATATCAATGGCGTTACGTACCATGATCGCTTTTGGCCCCAACTCTGCCACATGGGTGCTGTACCTCATATGTAGCGCACACATGTTGGCTGTGGACTGCACTAAGGGTCACTAGACAAGTGAAGCAGCAATTGGTGCTGATCCACTCTCAACACATATACCTCATAGCCAGGAATGATCAATAAAATGAGAGAATGTACCACCACATGAATGTGTGGGTAGAATGTGGGCAGAGTCTCTAGCACTTCCTATGTACATTCTAACACACATGCCACACAATTGTGCTGTCTTAACATATGCCTGCAGCTAATCCGAAAATGCATGTGAAGACTGATATACCGATGTATGGCCTAGGTAGGAAAGGGTTTGCAATTACGTACAATGGCTGATATGTGTCAGCAGGGTAACCCAGTATAGTCTGTATGATACCATCACACACTACATATGAAAACACACCTCTCATTGACACTCACATGCCTGAGCAAGAGAAAGTGACCAACTGGGACCAATATTCTAAAATGTCTAGGTCTCCTACATGCCAATCCGGGGTGGGATGTGCATGTACATCTTGGAATGTCCAAACATGTCACAGACTCCCCCCTAATTTGTATGTGTAAAGAAGGAGATAGATATGTTGCATGTGGCAAGTCACAGCTGAGATGATTTCACACACTAACAAGATACACTCATGGTGACAGTGACATAGGTTGTGGAATGCAGATGTGAGTGCCTTCTCATGTACACCAAAGGATGTGGAAGAACGGCTGAGAGACTCTCTCAGACACTTGGAGATACAACATGGAGAGGTCACTTGGACACTAGACAAGTTCTGTGGCTGGCGTACTGTCACATGTGTGTGGAAGTTATGTAATCTCACAAAGCCTGGAAATGGGAGGGAAACTATCACATCTTCAGTAGTAGAAGAAGTGCATATCTTCAAACTATACAAGTCACATGTAGCATCCTGTCCATGTATGACCGCACAATGTTGCAGTAGAAGATGTGTACAAAGTGTAAGCAACCTAGAGAATGCCAAAAATGTATTACCAAATCAATTCCAAACAAGATATGCCGTTAATGTAGAAGAAGGTACACACGCAGACCAATATTGACTGTGCAACACAACGTTACCATGTGAGCACCCAACATATGTTCACAGAGGATGTCTAGGTCAGTACATAACCTCTTCATGTTTGCAACAACAACAATGAAGTAATTGCCCATTGCATACTAATCTAACAGGAGGCAGTGACAGATGACATCCTTTATCCCCTGGGTCGGAAAACATGAACAAGTTACACTAGAGGTACATGTCCTAACCAAGCTGCATGTGGAAAATGCTAATAAGGTATAACCATTTGTGTCAGACCATGCCAATGATGAGGCATGTCCTATATGTACATGCAGCCAGTCCCCTGTACATGATAGGGCTAGCATGACATCAAATAACTCAATGGAAATTGAAAATCCTAGACCATGGGATCACAATTGTGTAGGTGTCTGTCTGCAGGCTATTGTCCATTGCGCTGCTGAACAGCCATATTTGCTGAGGGTACATCCCCACCCAACACCCCCTAACTATTATTCTGAGGCTACATTGACTCTTCACAGTCAGGGGCCTGATGCATGTGCACAGGGGACTGAGCTGAGTGGAGCACCATCAACCTTCATCAAAACATGCAACCATGGCTCTGTGTGGGCACACAATGTCCCCCAGGAGCAATGATGACTAGTGTGCCATCATTGCCTGACTACAACCCTGCTGCACAGTTGTATGCCATTGTATGCAACAGTCATAGCAAACATGTTGTGGTCAATTGCATGTACTTACACATTTTACACTACACATGTCTTTCCACACACATATGACATACCAACCTTCATTGACACATGTGAGTCCACCATTTTCTGCATCATAAATGCATTGGGTACCATATGTTATACGTGTACCATAGCATCATGAACCCTGAACCGTGCAACACACCGTGTACACAAACATGCACTCCCATAGCCATGGGTTCCATGAAATCGACCCAGCTGTGGTCCACTGCATCTTCTGAGTGTGAATTGTCAAGGGTATCACATGCATGAGCATGTATTAGACATAGCCCATCATATCTAATGTGTTGTTGTCAAAAGTACATCTAGAAATCCGGCATGACAATGTGATAGACCCACAAATAAGTGTTACATCACATATGTATACTTCCAGTACACATATGGTAGCATGTATTTGGCAAAAGACTACTAACACATATACATATGCAAACAGTATCCATCATTGTATGCATCACACACACATACAAACATATGGTAACATATTCCAATGTTACTGTTACAATATAAATGCACATGTACACACACCTAGCCATACCATACTCACTACATACATGCATAGCCCCTGTGACATGGTATGTCAATCTGGGTGCACTGTCAGCCTTTCCAACAAAATCCACGCATTCCTGTTACGTGTCCAAAATGTTTGACACAAACAGCAATTCTCCATACTACATTATTCCAAAAAATGACGCCAGGCCCCTGCGTGTCAATTGCAAGCCGACAGGCCTTCTCAGCCTTGATAGGAACGAATACCACACATTCCCATTATGCGTCAACGTTTTTGACGCAAACAGCAATATTCCATAGTATGCTATTCCAAAAAATGATGCCTGGCCCCTTCGTGTCAATCGCAAGGCAACAGGCCTTGACAGCCTTAGTGGGAAAAAAACGCATGACTGTCGTGTCAAAAAAACAACGCATATCACAAAACGTTATGCACATGCCCAGGAAGTGATGAAACAGGACTTCCTTGCTGCATACATGATAGAGTGATTTCACTTTCACTTTTACTTTACAGTCTTTTTGTCTGTAATTGTGAGAGGGGGTGTGGAGCTGTTGCTGGTAGAAGAGTGGTGGTTATTGAGAGTTTTGTGCTGTGTCCTGTTGCTGTCATGTGCATTTTGTCATTGAGGGGAAACTGCAAAATGTCTGAGCACATAGGATGAGTGCTGAAGAACTGGAAGGGCTCATCTAGCTGGTAAAACATTAACTCCCCATAATGTTGACTTTGGGTGGCCGGGTCACACAGGGCTACCCAACAGAGGCACGGAAGCTGCAGTGGGGGCAAGGCGCTCAACCACCTGTGGTAGATATTTGGGGTAGTGAGCACCAACAACCAGATCAAACACCTTTGGGCAGACCTGATTGCATGAGCAAGACCTACTGGATCACCTGGGAATTCAGATTGGTGGACCAGATGGTAAGCACCCCATTCTAATTGCAACATCCTCATTTGCCTAACAGGGGACATAAGGTTGAGTTCAGCATGTTTTGTCAAGGGTCAGGAAAAAAGTTTTGGGGCAGATTTAAGAGCCCCTAACACCACCATAGCGTAATTTTCTTTTACGCTAAGGAGGCGCTAAAGTGGCATTTTCCCCGCCCTAAATTTACCCCATATGCATGCATTGCGCCACTTTGTAAACACTTGCGCCACATCATGCCTGAGCTAGTCTTTATGTATGCAAGTGAGACATTCTCCCATTACGGGGGGCAAAAAATAGCACAAGGAAATCTAATCTAATATGGGGCTGTGGCAGGGGGCCCCGCCACTCCCCTTGCCGCCAGCCTTTTCATGGCGGTTCCGCAGCGGTAGTAATACGCAAGTTTGCACCGCCAGCCTGTTGGCGGTGCAAACTCCAAAACAGCCCTTGCGGTCTGCGACCGCCAGGGTTGTAATGAGGCCCTAAATGTTTAAGGTAAGTTTAGACTAGGATAGATAGCTGCAGGGTAAGTTAAGTTAGTATAGGTTAGTTTAGTGTATGATAGTGTCTAGGTTAGGTTTTAATAAGGTGTTCTTTTATTGTTTAAATAAATCCCGTTTGTTTTAGACAAGTATGGCCCTCATTACAACCCTGGCGGTCACAGACCGCCAGGGCTGTTTTGGAGTTTGCACCGCTAACAGGCTGGTGTTGGTCCCGGCGGATTCAATTCTCCAGGGCAGGAGGATTACGAGTCCCCCTGCCGCCAGCCTTTTCATGGCGGAAGGAACCGCCATGAAAAGGCTGGTGGAAAGGGGAGTCACTGGGCCCCTGGGGGCCCCTGCAATGCCCATGCCTTTGGCATGGACATTGCAGCGGCCCCCTGCCACAGCCCCATGGAGCTTTTTACTGTCTGCAGGGTTTCCGCCCGCCGGCCCAGCGGGGATGTTGTGATGGCCACCGCGGAAGTGCGGCCGCGTGGCGGTTACAACTTCCACCCACCAAAGTTGTAATGAGGGCCTATGTCTCCATGTTGATTGAGTGTGTGGGTGTCCTCATGTGTGCACTGACCAAGTAAGAGGAATGCCTTAGGGTATGCTTTCTGTATTGATCTACATGTATGACAATGTGTATCCCCTATGACCAAGGAGCTGTCAGATTGGCTGCAGTATGATATCAGCTACTCAAAACTTTTGTCATCCCCAGTTCCAGACATTCACGTTGTGTATGTATACGGAATCTTTGACAGGTAAGTATGGAACTTCAACTGTCATCACTATTTTCCATCAGAAATAATGTTTTTTTTTTCTTCTTTTTTTTTGTCCTCATAGAAGCCCAACTTTCCAGACGAGGGTCATCAACCTGTGCCCCCCTCAAAGTGGGGCACATATATTCACACCTCTCCCGGTCTCAACCAAACCTACACGCCTATAAATTTGCATGTTATATTAAGAGTAGGAGGCAAGTAATCATTGGACAATAGGTAAAAAGCCACTCTGCTGAAAATGTTCCCATATGGCCCAGCAATCATCCCTTTTGCCGAGAGGGCCGAGGCCCTCCAGGCGACAATAATAATTGACAGATGTCAACCAACCAACCAGAAGGAGGAGAAGAAGAAATCCATCTGAATCATATTTGTCTTCTAGCCAATAGAATCAGTCAAAACATAAAATCCTTATAAGGTTTGGACAGTTTGGACACCCCAGGTGTTACCCCAAAGATCACTAACGTAGGAGTTACATCTTTTTTAAATATATTTCATTTATATATACTAATTTTAATATATATTCTAAACAACTAATAAACCATCAAAAACAAAAAGAAAACTTTAACTTAAAATTAGTTGTTCAGGCAATTGTTATTCACGCACAATTGTTGTTTAGACAGTAGTTATTCAGTACTTAGTTGTAGAGACTTTTTAGTTGTTTAGCAGTAGTGGTTCAGGCAAGTAGTGTTTTAGACCTAGTTGTTTAGGATGTTTCCCATTCTGTAACAAGAAAAAATCTATCCTAGATCAATGGGCATACTTTTAATTATTAAACGTAAACCTTGGACCCTCCCTACTTTTCTGATGCCAAATATCAATCAGACTCAGATCTACCATTGCTTGTTTTATCTACGAGCGAGTTTTAGGAAGATTCACCGTCAGCCTTGATATAGACTTATCTAGCCGAGGATCCAGCAGAATATTAAAATCCCAGCCCATAATAATCGTATATTTTGCTTCCAGTAAATGGTTGTACAACTCCTGAAAAGGACCTGTTTCATCCACATTAGGTCCATAATATCCCACTACCGTAAACCAAACACCATACAACTCTACCTCGGTGATCAGCCAGCTACCCTTAGAATCTCTTAGGACATTTCCCACCTTTATCCTTACAGGTTTCTTTATAACAATCGCCACACCTTTCAAGGCACAAGATTGATTTGTACATGCACTAAAGCCCACCCAATTCAAACATTTAATACATTCATTCCACTCGGATTGTGTTAGATGAGTCTCTTGTAAAATAATCACTTCCTCATCTATCCCTTTTAAAAACTCAAAAATTGTCCTCTTCCTCCCTTTAACCCATAAATCATTGATATTCCATGAGAGAAATTTCAGCAAGACACCCTTTTTACTAAAACAAAGAAAGACCGGTGTTAGAAATGGGGTCTTTGGTTGGCAGGCAGGTTACCCCATGTCCAAGCAAGGACCCTCACTCTAGTCAGGGTAAGTCACACACAATCCAAATTATTCTGTGCCCACCCTCTGATAACTTGGCACTGAGCAGTCAGGCTTAACTTAGAAGGCAATGTGTAAAGTATTTGTGCAATAGATCATACAATAACACCATATAGCACCACAAAAATACAGCACACAGTGTTTAGAAAAATATATAATATTTATCTGGATATTTTCAGGTCAAAACGATAAAAGATGCAATAAGAAAATGTAAAGATATCACTGGAAAGTCTTTTAAAAGCAAACAAAGGGGGTCATTTCAACCCTGGCGGTACAGGACCGCCAGGGCTGAAATGATGGAAGCACCGCCAACAGGCTGGCGGTGCTCCCCTGGTCATTACGACCGCGGCAGAAGCACCGCGGTCGCACCGCCAGGGCCTGCGGTTTCCCGCCACAATAGCCCCAGCGGTAGTAATCCGCAAGGGCAGCGCTGCTAGCAGCGCTGCCCAGGGGATTATGTGTCCCCCTACCGCCATCCTTTTCCTGGCGGTTTGAACCGCCAGGAAAAGGCTGGCAGTACGGGGAGTCACGAGGCCCCTGGGGGCTCCTGCACTGCCCATAGCACTGGCCTGGGCAGTGCAGGGGCCCCCTGACAGGGCCCCATGCGGCTTTTTACTGGCGCGACGGGTGCAACTGCACCCGTCGCACGGCCGCAACACCGTCTGCTCCATTTGGAGCCGGCTCCCATGTTGCGGCCCACATCCCCGCTGGGCCGGCGGGCGCAAACTCTGTTTCCGCCCGCCGGCCCAGCGGGGATGTCATAATGGGCATCGCGGGAGTGCAGGCGCATTGGCGGCCGCACAGCGGTTACAACTTGGCGGGCGGCGGTTGCCGCCCGCCAATGTTGTAATGAGGGCCAAAGTCTCTTTCAAGCACAAAGTACCTGGTTTGAGTGAAAAATCTCTGCAAAGGGCCGCAGAGGAGGAGAGGCGTGGAAAATGGTGTGTGCGTCGGTTTCGCACCTTCACACACGGACTTGCGTAGTTATTTTCCACGTGGGGAAGACGTTGCGTCGATTTCTGGCGCGTGGACGGGTCTCCTCTTCGAGTCACGGGGTGTTCAGACGCCCCGGGGTCTGTGTGTGGAATCCTGGGCTTGTTGACCAGCTCTGCGTCGTTCCGGTGGGCGATGCAGGGAAATTTCTCCCTCACGGCAGGCGCTGCATTGATTTCCCGTCTGGAAGTCGGACGGCGTTGTCCCAGGTGGGCCGTGCGTTGAAGTTCCGGTCGCACTGTAGGCGCCGCGTTGATCTTTTCCTTGAGAAGTCGAGCGGCGTTGTTCGGCGAGCGGTGAATCTTTCGCCGCACAAGGAGTCCAGTTGCAAGAGAGAAGTCTTTTTGGTCCTGAGACTTCAGGGAACAGGAGGCAAGCTTCTATCCAAGCCCTTGGAGGGCACTTCTGCAGAAAAGCAAGAGAGCAGCAAGGAACCAGGGCAACAGCAAGGCAGCAGTCCTCTGTAGAAAGCAGTCAGGTGAGTCCTTTAGGCAGCCAGGCAGTTCTTCTTGCCAGGGTGCAGGTTCTGGTTCAGGTTTCTTCTCCAGGAAGTGTCTGAGGTGGTAGGGCAGAGGCCCCATTTGTATACCCAAATGTGCCTTTGAAGTGGGGGAGACTTCAAAGAGTGGCTTAGGAGTGCACCAAGTCCCCTTTCAGTTCAATCCTGTCTGCCAGGGTTCCAGTTGGGGGTGTGGCAGTCCTTTGTGTGAAAGCAGGCCCTCCACCCTCCCAGCCCAGGAAGACCCATTCAAAATGCAGATATATGCAAGTGAGGCTGAGTACTCTGTGTTTGGGGTGTGTCTGAGTGAATGCACAAGGAGCTGTCAACTAAACCCAGCCAGACATGGATTGTAAGGCACAGAAAGATTTAAGGGCAGATAAATGCTCACTTTCTAAAAGTGGCATTTCTAAAATAGTAATATTAAATCCAACTTCACAAGTCAGCAGGATTTTGTATTACCATTCTGGCCATACTAAATATGACCTTCCTACTCCTTTCAGATCAGCAGCTACCACTTCAACAATGTATGAGGGCAGCCCTAATGCTAGCCTATGAAGGGAGCAGGCCTCACAGTAGTGTAAAAACGAATTTAGGAGTTTTACACTACCAGGACATGTAACCTAAACAGGTACATGTCCTGCCTTTTACCCACACAGCACCCTGCTCTAGGGGTTACCTAGGGCACACATTAGGGGTGACTTATATGTAGAAAAAGGGGAGTTTTAGGCTTGGCAAGTACTTTTAAATGCCAAGTTATAGTGACAGTGAAACTGCTCACACAGGAATTGCAATGGCAGGCCTGCGACAAGGTAAAGGGGCTACCAAAGTGGGTGGCACAACCAGTGCTGCAGGCCCACTAGTAGCATTTAATCTACAGGCTCTGGGCACATATAGTGCACTCTACTAGGGCCTTATAAGTAAATCTAATAGTCCAATTTGGTGTGATCCAACGTTACCATGTTTAAAGGGAGAGAGCATATGCCCTTTAGCACTGGTTAGCAGCGGTAAAGTGCGCAGAGTCTAAAAACCAGCAAAAACAGTGTCCAACAAGTGGAGGAAGGTAGGCAAAAAGTTAGGGGTGACCACCCTAGGGCTGTCAGGTCTAACAACCGGGATATAAATAAATTGACAAACCCATAACTACTCCCTCTGCAACATTATTGAGGACCTTTATATACTAAATTTTTACCCAACCTGCCCCTACCCCCGTTATAGTGAAAAAAAAACACCATCCAAAATAAAAATAAAAACCCAATTACCCCCCCGCGGGAACCCTCCTTACCCTTTTAACGGGATGAGTGTTACAACCCATGTGAGCTCAGTGTAGTTCCGGTCGACTTGTTTCTAATGAAAGTCACTTTGTTAAGGTGGTCTTTTCATCTTCTCGATCAGGACCTGAACCTCGGCAGGATCCCTAATATTGTACATTGTATTGTTCCACATAATTTTTAAGAATGCCAGAAATCTCATCTACTCAGTGGTGCCGAAGGATCTGAGTTCTTGCATGAGCTTGCCCAACTCCCACTGCCTATCTAGAGTCGCTTTGGAAACATCTGAACTTATCCGAAAGGACCATTCTCCCATAGAGCAACTGCCTGCCTTAAGAGAGACAGACAGGATTTTCTCCTTTATTGAATATGTACCAAAATTAATAAGAATTTTCCTAAGCACCTTCCTATCAGGCTCCGTTCTGAAGGGATCTTGATGAGCTCTCTGTATATCCACCTCCAAATTTAAATGCGCCACAGACGGAAAACATTTCCTGAACAATGTTACCATGGAGCTCTTGATATCTTCGCCCTCCGTGCCTTCAGGAAGATTCAACAATCTGATATTGTTCCTCCGCAGATTATTCTCTAAGGATTCCAGCTTTTCTTGAAACACTTTTTCGTTGCGTACCAATTGAGATATACCCTGAGAATTGGCTGATACCCGCGTATCTTGCTCCGCAACCACAGTCTCAATCCTGCTAATTCTCTCAGTTAACATATTCAATTTGGTTTCTAAGGCTGCACAGGACTCACTAATTTTCTCTTGGTTATGCTTGGAGACCGCAAACTTTCCTCTAATCTTGTTTGTTAATGATACCAGAAGATTCGGAACCACGGAATCCTGTGATTGTGATTGTGAAGCTGTCTCTGGCTCCGCAGCTAATGGGGGGTAGGCGCATCTGTTAGTTTAACAAATTGACTTTGTGTGGCCACTTTATCACTGCCTTGCTGCCCGTTCGTACCAATCTCAGGTGGGGAGGCGAAAGTGCGATACTGTGAAGGCAGCATTTCCGAGCCTCCAGAAAGATTCCTCAAAAAAGGTGCTAGAGGGGAGGCCGATCTACCACCCTTCAAAACCTGAACCTGTGCAAGGGTAGCCTTACTCAAAATCGGGTTAAAGCCTGGTTTATTGCCATGCCTCTTTCGTAACTTAATTTCAGGCTGTACTTTTGCCAGATTGCTCCCTTTTTTAACATCCGCCGCCAGTTTCCCATGACCTTTCTTATTGCCAAGGCTACCCTTCCCAGCTGTGGTAGGGAGTCTAAAAGGTAACCCTGAGAGAGCCTCCTCATCCTCCCCTTTGTTATGCTGCTGCTGCTGAGTAAATACCGGCGGAGGGCTTCTGAAAGTTGCCTGAGCCCTCAACTTAACCGGCGTCATCCACACTCAATCTCTTACCGTGATATCAGAGGGCGACTTACCGTCGTCGGGAGAAACCTTGTTTTTCCCCTTCCAAGCACCGGAAATATTTCCAATTCGTGGCCCATGAGGGCTACACCAAAAAAAATAAAAAATCCAGCAGCGTCTCCTGGGACACACGTAGTGTGGAAAACTTCTGCCCTCAGCGCTGCGCACCAGAGTTCCGTCTGCTCCCTGACACGGTCTCCCCACACTGCCGCCTGCCCCCTCACCGGGAACCAAAAAGCATCCAGAAGGGCAAAAGGAAAATGCCTGAGCACTTGAGCGCTCACTTTGCTGTAAAACCACAGCCGTCACTGCTCCCCGACCAGAACCAGGTGAGCTCCCGACCGCGGCCTTCATGCGTGTGCCATGTTCCCCCCGCATCAGAATTAATTTTGGAAAGTGTGGCACAAATTACATCAACTAATTTAGGGTATGTATCCTGGCACACTGACAGCTGCCCCTCACTGATTAAATTGACCTCTTCTGTTCCACACATATTAGTGTACTGGTGCTAATATGCCCCTTCCTGCACATAAACAATCTATTATGGCAAGGTGGCATTTCTGTGTGTGCTGCAGGATGCAGCACACATGAAAAGGGCAATGACAAGAGGAGAATGGAAAGTATTTTGCCTTGTTGCACCATCCTGACACCACCCTTGGGGTGGTGTTGACTTCAGTCACAGTCTCTTGTGAACATATTGTCTTGGATCTGGGGCAACAACAATATGCAATGTTGTGCCACAGCCACACTAATTGCACGGCCCTACCAGGCATTATGCTGCATATTTACAAGGTGGTGTAATGCCACATTAAGTGGCTTAAGACCATATTGTGTCTATGTCGGAGTGCATTGCACCACCAGAGCGTCACTAAAAGTGAGGCTTGGGTGGCCATGAGGCATTTTGATTCTGGCCCTATATGTCCCAATGCGACCCTTTATCATGCATTGAGTGTGTCCTATGTGTCTCTTCTTTCTGCCATTTGTGAGATTACACATAGTCCCCCCCTGCAACTTACCCTGCAGTTGTGGTAGTTCTTGGTAGTCTGCACTGTCCTGTCCTGCAATTCCAGTGACTTGCTCCTCTGGGATGACTCCTGCCACCAACTCCTCCAGCTCATCTTGGACCTCCTGGGGTGTTGGACATCTACCTCCAATCTGCAGTGCTGCCTTTTATTTCCTGGCCAGCTTCTCCTTAGCTCGTGCAAGCGCTTCTCGCAGTCAGTTTTCTTCAGCTCTGCCACGCTGTTGACTTTATCTACTATGGCATGCCATATAGCCTCTTTCCTACCTATTGGCAATTTGGAGGTGATGAAGAGCTGGTGTTAGTGCTCTGTCACCTCTCTGGCCAAGATATCATGCTCCTCCTCACTAAAGCCACACCTCTGCTTCCTCTTCTCCTTCTCCTGGCACTTTTCATTACCCTCGTGGCTGGTACTTGGCTGATTGGGATCTCCCTGGGGTCTCTCCTGGCCTGCATTTTCTGTCTTGCCTTCCCAAATGTTTTTTTTCTTGCTCTCATGTTAAATATGGCGCTAACCTGTTTTGCACCAAATAATGTGCGGCAAAATGTTATAACGCCTCTTTTGCTGCATTAGCGTCATTTTATCTTACGGCATGTCACAGTGGTTAGCATAATTGTTTTTTGCACTAATCATTCCTTAGGGCCATCATGTGTCATTTTATAAATATAGAGAATTGTGTTAGCTCATGATGTTTTTTTGATGCACAACTGCACTTGCGCAGTTGTGCATCATTTTTGTTAAATATGGGCCTGAATCTTTTAGTGTTGGAACATTTTGTATGTCTTGCAATGCTGTATATGTCATGGAACGTTGACTTTAAATCTGGATTGTAGAAAGGAGTATTTCCACAGGGGTAGATATTTCAGTAAAAAAACTTAAAAAGCAATTATAACTTCATAGTTGCTCTTCTTTTTAAGTCATTTTCATTGATTTTACTCATAATCATTAAGATCAATAGAGCAAGACTTCATCCACCTAGCTGTCTACACCAGTCACATAGGTATATCCAAATATTTATCTTGTTTTACAAAAAATTAACATATAGATTAAAAAATTATCATTGCGTTCCAAGTATTTCGGTTTGGCCAGAATTAGTTTGAATAATCCAGTTCAAAATTCTTTCTCTCGGCGCAATGGCCATAAAATAAAATGACAAAATAGCTAAAACAATCTAAAAGTAAGTTATACATAAAACGAAAAGTGCATTATAACAATCTGAGGTCTAAATAAAAGAAGAAAAAAATAGGAAATGCAGTGGCGTCCGGCAGCTTTAGGAGGGAGGGAGGGAGGGGGGCGGGCGGGAAGCACACACACACACACACACACACACACAAACACACATACACACACACTTACACACACACACACACACTCATTCTTTCACACATAGATACGCACGCACGCAAATCCATTAACAACACTCATACCATCCAAGCATGCACACACGCACCAAACATTCATTTTAAAACATCATACACACTCATTCTTTCACACACGAACGCACATCCATTAATACTCATAACATTCAAACATGCATGCATGCACCAAAAATTCATTAAAAAATATCGCACACACTCATTCTTTCACACACACGCGCGCACGCACATCTATTAACAACACTCATAACACTCAAACGTGCACGCCCGCACCACACTTTCAATTTAAAACATCACACACAAAGATACATACATACACACAAACACACCTACCTTCAGCCTCCAGGTCCCAGGAGGGTTGGGACTGCTGCCTTCCCTCATTGGCTGGAGGGAAGGCAGCAGTCCCAGCCTCGTCACAGAGTGGGATGGGGTCAGTGAGACTGCTGACCCCACCCCACTCTGTGACGATGTGTCACTGATTGGCACTCGCCCTGGGCGCTTCAGGGCTTAAACCTGAAGCGGCCAGGGCGAGTGCCAATGGGTGACGCTTTCCATGTCACCCAGGGGAGGGTCTCGAGGCACCTTTGCTGAGCCGAGGAGGTCACACCCATAGGAGCTGTGACCTCCTCAGCCCAGCAAAGTTCAGCTCAGGCAGGAGTCTGTGCAAATTGCGCATGTCTGCTCCTGGCTGCCTGAGCTGAACATGAAGAGTGTCTGTCAGGCTGACCTTTGTTCAGCCTGACAGACACTCTTCATGAGGGGCAAAAGGTGGGGGGGCATGGCCCCTCCGCCCTAAAGGACGGGCCGCCACTGAGGAAGGGGGTTAAATTCATCAAGTGGCCATCGTTTTTCCCCTAAGCCTCCACATACACAACAAGAACCTAGAAACAGCGAATACAATGCACCTCCTAGTTTTGCTTCTATGTATTCTAGACACAATTCTGAAGTTCCTAAGCCCCAGGTTGTGAGACAATTGCAGTATCCACTTCTTCCTATACCCATGGTATGCTGGGTAGAATAGTATAACATGCTCAGCCACCTCCTTCTCTCCTGGGCAAAAAGGACAAGTTCATATTGAAACAAAATTAGCACGTTCCCAGAATCCCTAAACAAAATTTTACATACCTGGCATAAGGGGACTTCCCCTCAACCAGGTAGGATTCCATAGAATGCACCACTTTGAACTCCAAGAAGTAGGCAGTAAGGGCGCCCACCCTGGTGAGACTCAAGTTGTTCTGGTCTGCAAAATGCCAGTAAGCTCTTTTTAAAGTCTGCTTAAATGTTGGTGAATGATCTGCAGAGCTGAACTAGAGGCTATCTAGCCCAGTCCACCCTAGGCAATCTCTCACAGCCCTTAACCAGGAAGTCTAATTAGCCCCGGTCATCCCCATCACCTCTTCAAGTACCCTTGGAAAGGAGATCAACTCGAGAGCTACCCACAGTCTCAGCTGGAACAGCAGTGGTTTCAATCTTACCATATCACTTAATTTCCACGGTGTATAATCTAACTGCATGTCATGGAACAGTGTCTTTGAATCTGGATTTTAGGAAGGAGTATTTCCACAGGGGGAAATATTTTGGTAAAAAATGTTTTAAAGAAAGAAATTCTAACTTCATTATTGCTCTCCTTTTTAAGTCATTTTCGTTGATTTTACTCATAATCATTAAGATCAATAGAGTAAGTCTTCATCCACATAACTATGTACACCAGACACACATGTATATACACATATTTATCTAATTTTACAAAAAATTGACATATGGATAAAAACAGTATCATTGAGTTCCAAATATTTTGGCTTGTCAGAATTTGTTTGATTATTCAGTCTGTGTAACCTTTTTATGAAGAGCATCACAGTAAATGTCCAATATTCTAACATTACTGTTGGAAGCTAGATTTGGAAGGTTGAAAGAGAAGTAAAACAGAGGGTAATTTCGGAAGAGGGGAAAAGATGTAGTATGATGACCAGAGGAGCCAACTTTGGAGCTTGGGAAACAATTTCGAGTTTCAGCATCGGCACCACAACCTGTGATTCCGGGCAAATAAATGAATCTCCCCATGCCTGCAAAAAATTGATGTGTCCTTGGGTAATGTAACTGGTGCTCGTGCATAGCATGATACCCTTGGGTCAAGTTGGCGATATATAAAACTGCAATTAAAACAAATAACCACAACATCTTTTCTTTCTCATTGTCATGGGGTATAGAGGCAATTGGCCCTTGCATAGTCCCGCATTGCTCTTCAGATCCAGACGGTTCTTTAGACTGTTATTCTCGTATATGTCTTCAAGCGTAACTACCCAACACTTCCCACAATGTAAGCTTCCTAGCTTAATCTGTCCCTGTAAGCCTGGATGACTCATTATTGATAATGAAGGGACATATCATATTCCCCAAAACGCTTC
The DNA here is from genome assembly GCF_031143425.1 of Pleurodeles waltl. NCBI lineage: Eukaryota > Metazoa > Chordata > Amphibia > Caudata > Salamandridae > Pleurodeles > Pleurodeles waltl. The sequence continues at coordinate 206,550,732 of NC_090449.1, forward strand.
GTAGGCAGCACCTCCATCTTTGTAGTTGATTGTTCTTTTCCTAGGTCCCAATCTCTTACTTGAAGGATTCAAGATTTCCTTCAGTTGACACTTAAGCCAGAGGCTCTCTTGTGTTCTTTTAGTTCAACCACCAGTGGATCAATAGTTGTGTTAATGTTTCCCATGTAAATCATTTGGTGTTTAGCATGCAATAATATACTGTCTAACATCCATGATATACTTACGCCTGTTTAGTCTCCTCTGCTTTGTATCACTGAAGCAAATGATTCAATAACAAAGGCAAAGATCAGGGTTGATAAAAGGCATCCCAATCTTGTGCCTCTTTCAGTCTCATAGGGCTCTAATATTTTGTGTTAATATTGTAGCCAGAGGTTCTGTATAAAAGGGATGTACCTGGTCTCTACTGCCATAAATTCCATGCGCCTGACCAACACTTTCATATAGCCCATAACTAAGAGAATTGGAAGCTTTTTTTCAAAGTAAATTGATCATATCTAAAAGACTAAAGTCTAAGGGCTGCTAGCTGTAGTATAGGGGAGCTAGCTCTAATATGTGGATAAGTCTTGTAATATTGGCCAAAGTGTTGCTCCTGGGGCAAATCCTTTGTGGTGTGGGTTGACCAGGTAAATAATTTAGGGAAGAATCCCATTAGATAAAGTTTTGCTCATAATATTATAATCTACCTTGAGCATTGAAAGTGGTTGGAAGGTGCTGAGAGCCGCTGCCTTCATGTCAGTTTTCTTAGGAATGGAGTCAATTGCCACTTGCCTCCTAGCTGGTGGAAGTATCCCCCATCTGGTACGCCTATGTGTATAGATTTGCAAGATTGGGGGCTAGTGTTCCGGTAAAGGTTTTTCAAAAATTTTGCCAGGAGGTCAATCCCAAATGGCATGCCATTTGGCAGTGCTTGACTGGGCTGCTTATTGATGATGGCATTCATACAATAGGCGTGCTTTCTGCAAATATTATTTTAATGGCCTGAATGTCTGTTGCAGTGGATGATTCGTATAGAGTGGGATGGTATGCTGATTTTGAGATGGTGCAAACTGCTGCAACACAAGTTCTACTTATGATAGGCAATTTTGATTTGTGTGTCATAAAGCAACTTTATGTGTCACAAATCAACATTGCAACACACTGGATTGCTTTGCCTCACAGAAATGGTTGAAATCGTGTTCCAATCTACACAACAATATTCCTTAATGCTGAGAAACATGGAAGAAGCCTCAGGTAGCCAGGAGGATAACAACCCCAAACCAGAAAATCATCATCCCAGAGGAAAAAGAAGAGGAAGTCCGACTTCAGTGAGAAGAATCAGATACTAATAAGTGAGGTGACAAAGAATCAACAACTCTTATTTGTCATCTCAAAACTGCCATAAGGGTGGAAGGATGCCATTTGACATTCCATAGGGGACAAGATAAATTGCGTTGCACAAACAAAAAGGACCATACTGAAGAATAAGAAGACGTAGCACGACTACATATGCAGGACCAAAGAAAAATTAGCCAGGAACCTTAAGGCAGCCACTAGCACCAGATGAAGACCTGCTGTCCAGGAGGAGCTGGATACAATGGAGGAGCAGTGGCATTCTACATTCCAATAGAGTTGGTAGCTGGCGTGGAAGGTCGTGGCACTGCTGAAGTAGAGGACTAGAAAGAGCTACAAGGTGAGTAAAAACAAGGGACCATATATTAGCAAACTGTCATGCATCACAGTCCAGCAGGACACTTTGCTGCACTTCATGAAGTGAGTGACTCACATGTTAGCTCATCCTTCACATAACTGTCCTTTCCTTGAGCAATACCAATTGTTCCAGCCCAGACAAAATCTGTGAAGTTTCCCAGATTCATATGTGATGTAATGTCCCAGTCCAGGTATTTCCTTTGAATTCTGGGACTTGTACTGTAATTTATTCCATCATAAAACGGAACTACAAGTCATACAATAATACACAATAGAAAACATGGCCTGGAGCAGCACATCATGCATGGACCTTGGAAGCTTAGCAGATATGTTGATGTCAATGCAGGCTCCCTTGTATCATGACACAATTGTTCTTGTTTTGGGGCTAGACAGCCAAAAGGGTACTGTAATGTAAATTCTGTTAATGTGGGTTTGTAGGGGGTCAATGTGTCACTTGAGAGGGTAGCCAGGTGCTGAGTAGGTGGATGCTTTGCAAGTAGGATCACTTGAAGTGCCAGGTGTACAGTTACTAGCACAAATCCATATTTGATGCAGCTTACCTGATGTGCTGCGGGAGGATGTTCCAGGTGTAGCCTGCCTAGAAAGTGAAAACCCTAACTCCTGTCTTGCTCATATGTATATAGGGGGTGTAGGTGGGTAAAAGTGGTGCAGAGCAGAGGTTTATGATTGGTTGGTGGAAGTGTAGATGGTGGGTGAGTGTAGAGGACCCACCTCTCCGTTACTACTTACCTATAGAGCACACCAGGGGCCAATCCTCTGTTGTCCAGAATGCTGATGGACCTGGAGGGAGAAACAAAAAATGGAATGTAAGGAGCGGTGGGAACAACATGTAAAAACACAAACACTGAAGAAGGACTGCTCTCTTTCTGCAAGGGAGGCAAGGCTATGACTCCAAAAGGCTGACTGTAGAAATGAGAAGGCGTGAAGCAGGATGACACTGGGGGAAGATGAATAAGTGAAGAGATGGACAGCTGAATATTTTGAGGAAGCACTAGACAGCAAGAAGTATATGAGAACAAAGAAGGAAAGTTGGGAGCTCAGATGAGGTACGCCGACACACTTGAGGACCCTTCAGAGACGTGGTCCGAAGAGTAGTGGACTTCACCAGTAGACTCGCATTCACCGGGCACAACTCAGGAGAGTTGTGGCACCACATTGAGTAACTCGGGAAGGGTATTTGTAAACACAGGAAGTTGAAAGCACAATTACCGGCTGCCTGAAGTGTGATAAGATGGGTGGATGGGGAGCACATTTAATTTGAATATAATGCTTTTTGCACTATGGACCATCTTGCTACTTAATAGCAGGGTGTACCACGTTGTTTCTATTTTTCATTCTATCTCATTTTGTTTTATTCTTTAATAGCATAAAGAACCATAGATACTTAGAGACACATACCGGGGTACAATTTCCTATTATTTAAGTGATTTGTGGTGTAACACAAGGTAGTATTGAAAGCCCTTCTATCACTAACCGCTGGGAAACCCTAAACACTGACCATTAGGAAACCAGGAAGACTTAATATAAATGGATGCTGGTGAAGGGTTTACACAACAATACTGAAGGCCATAATACTTAATGCCCTTTTCTTTCCCTTCTGGAACAACCTAAACAGAAGAACGGAAAAATTATACCATTAACGAAGTTCCCTATCATCTATCCAGAAGGTAGATGTGTGATTTCATCCACACATCTTAAGTACTGTGATAGACATAAAATAACAAAATTAGTAAATCAACACAGCCTCCACGCCCATACATCCACCTATCCCTCCTACATGTGTGTGAGAAGTGGGATATGGGAGTATGGAGGATGTGGTAAATCGCATGGTGGAAAGCCAACAGAAACTGGAAAAATTCCTTACTGTGGCTGAGACAGAGAAAACTTTCAGAAAGCATTAACCACTAAGGCACAAACCCAGGATACAGCTATGTGGAATCTGGCTGATATGCTGGGTCAGCAGAGGTTCTATAAAAGTATGTGGGAGGGCTCTGATTATTTTCTTTAACAGTTTTGAATGCATGGCTCAGGCAGCTGCATGGCCTGCAGACCAATGGGGCCAATACCTGTGACCTTTGCTTGCTGGGGACTTACAAAGGGCATACCGGGTTGCTAATCCCCAGGGGACCACCCCCATGCAGACATAAAGAAAAACATTCTAGAAAGACTTGGGATGGATGATGAACTCTATGATGTCCACCAATGACAGTTCAAGGAGGGGGACACAGGAGACCCACAGGGCTCTCTATTACAGGGTGAAGGATTTGACGGACAAATGGATTAAACTGATATCAACCAACAAGGAGGAAATCCATGAGAAGATCTGTCTGTGTCAACATCAGAGCAGTACGCGCTCTATTGGCGACAAAAATGCAAAAACCCAGCACTCTCAAAACAAAGTAATTTATGCATTGTGCTGATTTGTTGTGGTTTAACCTTTTGCATTGCAGAGTTCAATCCTGAAAACATATTTTTAATATGCTTACAAATACTGTTCCTTTGCAATGTATTGCTGCAGGTTTTCAGAGTGTGTTACGGTGTGGCCCCCGTTCAGGGCCTTCCAGAGACTTTCCCTGCAACATGTTTGGGCGTGGTTCTGGGCTGGGCCAAGACTCTATAAAAGAGAGCCAGCCCAACTCCCAGTGCTCACTATTCAGAGGTCCCGGTGCAGAGCAGCAGCTTCTTCCTGAGCTCCTGTCCCGGCAGCCTATTTGGATCTTCCAGTCTTCTGCCCTTCATCCTTCATTGGTGATCATTGTTCCAGGCGGTAAGACGGTGGTTGAACTGTCCCGACACTGTTATTGAGAATTTTCATATTCTTGGTTTAATTCTTAAATGAGTAACAGATTACTTGCGCGCTACCATTTCTTGACATTTATATGGTAGTTTACAAATAGGCAAGACGTGCGATTTGTTTCATAAAGGTTTGACTTTGTTATTCATTGCGTGCTACCATTTCTTGACATTGGCATGGTGGCTTAAGAATCGGCAAGACGCGCAATTCGTTTTATGGTGTTTAAACATTGTTGTCCATTGCGCGCTACTATTTCTTGACATTTACATGATGTTTTACGAATTGTCAAGACGCGCAACTCGTTTCATGTGGATTTACCTTTGTTGTTCATTGCGCGCTACCATTTACATGATGGCTTAATAATCGGCAAAAGAAGCGTGATTCGTTTCATTGTACTTTGATCTTGTTATTTATTGTGAGCTGTTATTTCTTGACATTTACATCGTGTTTTACGAATCGGCAAGACGCACGATTCGATTAATGATGATTTGACTTTGATATTCATTGCGTGCTACCATTTCTTGGTATTTTACATGGTAACACTCGAATCGGCAAGACGCACGATTCTCTCCTTGAGTTTTTTCATGTTGTTTATTGTATGCCACTATTCTAAGATATTTATTATGTAATATTCGAGTTGACAAATTATGTGATTTGTTTCCTGAATCCATATTGTGTTATTCATGGTGCACAATCCTTTTATGGTGTTTACTATATATATATATATATATATATATATATATATATATCTGCAATATGCACAATTTGTGTTGAAACATTTTAAGAGTACACAGAAGGCCAGAGTTTCTATATGCAATATTGTATGGTCCTAGTATACATTCTCAAAACAGGATTTATATGACTGGTTTAAAATTTAGCCAGAATGTTTTTCTGTTACTCATGTAAAGGAAAGTACTTGAATAAGAAAGTTTTCATTTAATTCATCTTGATTCCCCTACAGGTATCCGGCCATCTTGAAACTTAGTCATTTTAAACTTAACTCTTAGATTGTTCATGTTTTCAGAGTGACTAGGCTTAGAATCATAGTCCAGTATTGATTTCAGGAGATTATAATTTTCATATTGTGTGTTCTAACCTTTTTCTTACTACAGGTCTCCTTTCCAGCTGTTCCCTTCCTAATCCCCTCTTCCCCTCTTGAACTCTCTCAGTCTCTGTGATTTATCTATCAGAGTCTTGGAGCTGTTCAGTGGTGGACGTGTTGGGAACGTGCACAGACACCGAGGATCTGGTGACTCTGACAGAATAGTGAGCCCACAAATTATTATCCTCCTGGCTTCTGTATGTTCTCAGCATGGACACGCTAGACGAGTTAGTCAAGGCTATCACCCAGCTCCAGGCAGAGGTGGTATCATCCAAATAATTGACAACTAGCTTAGCAGAGAGAATGAGTCAGTTGCAAGATAAAGTAGAGAAGAAGGAACAAAGTCCCACAGGTGTGTCTTGGCCAGGTACTTCTTCTCAGGCTTCTGGAAGTAATCCGATTGCCCTAAATGCTCCTTCTGCAATTCCTTTAGCTCCCCCAGAATGTTTCTCAATTGACCCTTTGAAAGCGCAATCTTTCCTGGTTCAAGTGGAACTACACTTCACCTGCAGACCAAATACTTTCCCCGATGCCTAGTCCAAAGTAGCTTTCTTGTTATCATATCTGTCTGGGGATGCAGCTACTTGGGCAATTCCTCTTGTGCGTAAAAATAGTCCCTTGTTGTACAACTTGAGAAATTTTGTTCGTGAATTTGAGAGAGTTTTTGATCGTAGAACTGTAACACAGTCAGCAGATCGTGAATTATTAGATTTACGCCAAGGGAATCAAGACCTAGGTGGTCATTACAACCCTGGCGGACGGTGTTAAAGCGGCGGTAAGACCGCCAACAGGCCTGCAGTAAAAATTTGGGAATTACGACTGTGACGGAAACCGCCAACAAAGACAGCCACTTTAACACTCTGTCCGCCACGGCGGTGCAAACAAACACCGTGGCGGTAACCGCCAACAGACAGGCGGGAGACAATGTACCGCCCACACTATTATGACAGGCCAATCCACCACCTTTTCCGGGGCGGATTCACCGCAGATAACAACACGGCGGAAACAGGCATTTCGAAGGGAAAACGCTCACCTCTACACACTCCACGAGGAAGGAGGGCCCCATGGAGCCGGAACTTCATATTCTCCCAGCGCTAGTGTTCCTGCTCTTCTACGAGGAGCATCAACGCCGGCGGCGAAGACCACGGTGAGTACTGCACCTACGACATAGGGGAGGGGGGGAGGCAAAAACACAGGGACACACACACTCAACACCCCAACTCCAACCCCGACCCTCACCCACTACAACACACACACCAATGCTTATCTATACATTACAGTAACACCCCCAACCCCCCGTAAGAATGCAAAGACAAAAGGAAATGAGTGTAACCATTGTAATATATCAAAATACAGTAAGCAAATATATACATATATATTTACACAATAAACAAAATATACACCACGATTAGTAGTGCAGGTTTTGCACCATTCAATGTCCGTGGACCACTGGGCCCAAAATGCATGGGCGAGGCCCACACAAGATACCCGAACATGACGGAGAGTACACTGCTGGGGCATCAGATAGAAATACAACAGGCACCTCAGGGGGAAGGGAAGGGGGGCACCTCAGCCGGATGAGTGCACCATGCCAGATCCACGAGGGGCCTCCATGCCCATTGATGTATCCTGGGGAGTGCAAAGCCACAGTCTCTCAAGTCTCTACAGTGGGTAGTTTGCCACTGCTTTATCCTGGGGAGTGCAAAGCCACAGTCTCTCAAGTCTCTGCAGTGGGTGCGTTGCCCACTGCACCATCCTGGGGAGTGCAAAGCCACACTCTCTCAAGTCTCTTCAGTGGGTGGGTTGCCCACTGCTCCATCCTGGGGAGTGCAAATCCACAGTCTCTCAAGTCTCTACAGTGGGTGGATTGCCCACTGTACCATCCTGGGGAGTGCAAAGCCACAGTCTCTCAAGTCTCTACAGTGGGTGGGTTGCCCACTGTTCCATCCTGGGGACTGCAAAGCCACAGTCTCTCAAGCTTCTACAGTGGGTGGGTTGCCCACTGTACCACCCTGGGGAGTGCAAAGCCTCAATCTCACAAGTGGATGCATGTCTCCACTGGTTCTGGAGAGGGACTGGTGCCCAGAGTGCTTCATCCTGTGCAGGACAGACGGAGTGGATGCAGGTCTCCACTGGTTCTGGAGGGGGACTGGTGCCCAGAGTGCAGCACTCACCCCGTGACGGTCCCTGTTGCGTCACTGCCCCTGCCACAAATGGGCTAGCGGTACTTTCCATGGCGGTCTTTGCCCTGTTCAGCGGTGCTTGCCATGGCGGTCTTTGCCCTGTTCAGCGGTCCTTGGCCTGTTCAGCGGTGCTTGAGTTGCCATTTTCTGACCTGTTCAGCGGACCTTGTCATGGCGGTCTTTGCCCTGTTCAGCGGTCCTTGGCCTGTTCAGCGGTGCTTGAGTTGCCAGTTTCTGACCTGTTCAGCGGTCCTTGCCATGGCGGTCTTTGCCCTGTTCAGCGGTCCTTGGCCTGTTCAGCGGTGCTTGAGTTGCCAGTTTCTGACCTGTTCAGCGGTCCTTGCCATGGCGGTCTTTGCCCTGTTCAGCGGTGCTTGGCCTGTTCAGCGGTGCTTGAGTTGCCAGTTTCTGACCTGTTCAGCGTTCCTTGCCATGGTGGTCTTTGCCCTGTTCAGCGGTCCTTTGCCTGTTCAGCGGTGCTTGAGCTGCCAGTTTCTGACCTGTTCAGCGGTCCTTGCCATGGCGGTCCATCATTGCCCAGCTGGGCTGTGGCTGGCGGTCCTTCATGGGTCAGCTGGGCTGTGGCTTGTGGGGCCTTCCTGGCCAGCTGGGCTGTGGCTTGCGGGCCCTCCTGGGCAGTGACGATGGGGCTGGCGGTGGCCTCCTGGGCAGTGACGATGGGGCTGGCGGTGGCCTCCTGGCTAGAGGTGATGATGGCGGTCTTCTCCGCCGTGCTGCTCCTTCCAGACTTTGGAGATTTCTTCTGCCCCTTCCCCACCTTGGGAGGAGTCACAGCTGAGTCCACACTCCCCCCGGGACCCCTGTGAGCGGCTTGGCTGGCTGGAGTCTTTCCCCTCTCCCGCCGGGCACTGTCCAACTTCTGGTGCTTCACGGGGGGGACTGGCTGCCCTGGTGGCCGGTGCACTCCACATACCTGTAACAACAGGCACCACTGGTCCCGGAGATTTTTTGGTTGAGGTGCTAGTACGGGACATATGAGTTCGACAGGGGGTTGGCGGGAAATAGGTTAAGGATGGACAGGAAAAGTTGTTTGGACACACTGGGACGGGTAGCTGGAGGGGGTTTGGGAGTGGAGGAAGAGGTGGTGGTTGTAGGAGGTATAACTTTTGTGGATTTGGGTGCACGTGCATGGGCTGGAGGCTGTCGTGAGGTGGACGGCTGTTGGGTGAGTGTGTGCCTGCGTTTGTGTATCTTTGAAGGGGGCGTCGCATACACACTGGGAGAGGACACAGGGGACATGTAAATGGTAGTGGGGGTGGTGAGTGCACGTGAGCGGTGTGTGGTGGTGGGTGTGCTGGTACGGGACGTAGTGGCTGTAGTAGTAGTGCATGCAGGTGTGAGTGTAGATGAGACTGAGAGGGAGGAGGGAGACGAGGAGGAGGGGGACACAGCGGAGGCAGTGGATGTTGGTGTGTCTGTATGTGTTTGATGCTTGCGTGAGTGCCTGTGGGATGTGTGGTGCTTATGTTTGCCTGAGCTTCCCTTGTGTGTTGAGGTGTGTGCAGGCTGGTCAGATGGTGTGCTTGGGATAGGCAGAGGTACAGGGGATTGGGTCTGGGTGGAGGAAGTTGGAGGTGGGAGGCTAGACACAGGGACAATGGCTGCCATCAGTGCTGAGGCCAGTGTCTGAACGGTTCGATGAAGGGCAGCCTGACCAGAATGAATGCCCTCCAGGAATGCATTTGGATGTTGCAACTCCCTTTCTACACCCTGGATGGCATTCAAAATGGTAGACTGCCCAACGGTGAGTGACCTGAGGAGGTCAATGGCCTCCTCACTGAGGGCAGCAGAGGTGACAGGGGCAGGGGCTGAGGTGCCTGGGGCGAAGGTGATGCCCACCCTCCTGGGTGAGCGGGCACGGGGCGAAGGCAGAGGGGCTGCTGGGAGGGTGGTGCTGGTAGGGGGGGGTTGGCGGCTGTACCTGTAGAAGTGGGGGGCACAGATGTTGCCGCCACCACAAGGGAGCTCCCATCGGAGGATGAGTCTGTGTCGCTGGTTGCAGATCCTGTGACCGCCGTGGTGCTCCCCTCGCCCTCCGTCCCACTGGTGTATTCTGAGTCCATAGTGTGGGCCTCCATGCCCATGTGGGATGCAGCTCCCTCGTGCTCCGGTGCCAGTGTACCTCCGCCTGATGATGCTAATGCACACAAGAACAGGGAGACCACAAAAAGGTGGGGGACACAAGAAAGACATGTGGGGTGCATGGCTTACCGGTACCGTTGGTGGACAATACAGACACAGCAGCCCCCTGCACCACGTCGCGCTGTTGGGCTCTACAGTGCAATTCATGGGAAATGGCCTACAAAGCTATGGACGACATCTGCACACATAGATGACACAGGTGCATGAATAGCTGTACTTGGCACTCTACAGAGGTGGGGTGGGGGGCCACAGGGCCATGCCTTACGAATGGGCTTAGCTTACGGAACTCGCCCTGGCCTAGGGGAACTCACAGCCCTCCTCCCCCACCCAGACACCTTCACTGCGCGTAAAGTCCGCTGAATGATAGTGTACTCACCCCCTTGTGTCTGCTGTGATGCCCTTAAGTGCCCATCCAACTGCGGGTAGGCCACCACCAGCATCCGGAACATCAGGGGGGTCATGGTTCAACGGGCACCCCTCCCACGTTGGGAGGCCACCTCCAGCTGAGCCTCCGCCGTCTTCTTGCTCGAGCGGAGAATGTCCTCCCATCTTTTCCGGCAGTGGGTGCTCCATCTGTGGTGGACCCCCAGGGTCCGGACGTCCTTGGCGATGGCACGCCAAATATCCTTCTTCTGGTGGGCGCTGACCTACATGAAATGTACAGGGGAAGAAGAGAAGTCATTACCAAATGCACCGTCAAAGTGAGTGGCCCACATCCCTACCCTTGCCATGTGGCACATGCATTCACAGTCTTTCATGCACGCAGAACTCTGTCCCCTTCCTTCTTACAACCAGCCCTCTCCACACAGGCATAGCCCATACAACATGCTCCCTGTGTACTTACCTGTTGGTCTGGAGGACCGTAGAGTAGCGTGTACTGGGGGAGGACCCCGTCCACGAGCTTCTCCAACTCCTCTGCAGTGAAGGCAGTGGCCCTTTCCCCAGACGCGCAAGCCATTGTCACTTCCAGACCGAGGTCACAGCAGCACTTGCAGTGTAGGTCCTCTCCTGTCGAAGATCAGGTATCGAGTGATTAAACAGTTAGAAAATGGCTGTCACATCTGCTGCGGTCACGTCCACGGCGGTGCGTACCATCACCGCTGGCGTACATCGTCATTGGCTCCTGGGACCCATAGGGTCCAATGTTAACCAATGCAGCTTTGCGCCGCGGTCTTCGACCGCCTACCTCGACAGTGTACAATGCCAGCGCAGTTACCTCACATCCCATTGTCCCACTTTACAGGTCAGTCAGCCGCCATTTCAGGGGCCCACATGGCCTAATTACCTACTGCGTCACACATACCTAGGCCTACTCTCACAACATACATACAGGCCAGATTTTGTGTATGAATGGTGTTCGGTGTAGACTGTGGGTACATACCTCTGAGTTGTTTTACTCTGTGCTCGCTGTTGTCCTTCCTAGGCACCGTCCGCTGGGTCATGTGAGGAGATGGCGGAATCCTCCGGTGTACCGACCGCTGGTGGACCTGTCGACAATGGAGGAAAGACATGTGATAATCACCTACAGGTTTGACCGTGCCACAATCCAGGAACTGTGTACACAGTTGGAGCCTGACCTGATGTCAGCAATCCGCCATCCCACTGGAATCCCCCCTCAAGTGCAGGTGCTATAAGTGCTCCATTTCCTTGCAAGTGGGTCATTTCAAACAACTGTGGCCATGGCATCAGGGATGTCCCAGCCTATGTTTTCCAACGTGTTGTCCAGAGTGTTGTCTGCCCTGCTGAAACACATGCGGAGCTACATCGTTTTCCCTCCGGTGGAGGACTTGCCCACAGTGAAAGGTGACTTCTATGCCCAGGGACATATCCCCAACATCATAGGTGCCATTGATGGGACCCATGTAGCTTTGGTCCCCCCCCCCCACAGTAGTGAACAGGTGTACAGGAACCAGAAGAGTTATCATTCCATGAATGTACAGATGGTATGTTTGGCAGACCAGTACATCTCCCATGTGAATGCCATGTTCCCTGGCTCAGTGCATGACGCCTACATCCTGCGGAATAGCAGCATCCCTTCTGTGATGGGTCAACTCCAGAGGCACTGGGTGTGGCTATTAGGGGACTCTGGTTACCCCAACCTGTCATGGCTACTGACCCCTGTGAGGAATCCCAGGACCAGGGCAGAGGAACGCTACAATGAGGCCCATGGACGGACTAGGAGGGTGATCGAACGCACCTTCGGCCTCCTGAATGCCAGGTTTAGGTGCCTCCATATGACAGGTGGATCCCTATTCTACTCACCAAAGAAGGTGTCAGATCATCGTGGCCTGCTGTATGCTTCACAACTTGGCTTTGCGACGCCAGGTGCCTTTTCTGCAGGAGGATGGTCCAGATGGCGGTGTTGTGGCAGCTGTGGATAGTGATGAGGAGGAAGCAGAGGAAGAAGACATTGACAACAGGGACTCAGTCATCCAGCAATATTTCCAGTGAAAAACAGGTGAGAATACATTCCTGCCTACTACAAGTACTTTTACACTTCTACCTCTATCCTGTCTGTCGATTTCACCCAGTGTATGGTTACTGAGTTGGCACTTTCCCTTACGGTTTCACAGGTGTGGTTTCCAACATGTGTCATCTGCTTAGATTCCTCATGGACTAGAGCTGTTTGACATTGGAATGTTGACATTACTATTTCGTGGAAATTTTGTCACTGTAATTACAAACACACTATTTCTAAATCACAGACAGACTCCAGATCATTTTGTGCTTTAGGTGTGTTTATTTACATACAAAATATCGGTGGGGTAGTTAAATGGTGAGGGTTGATGGCGGAGGAGTGTCCATGGCTGAGTTCAGTCTATTTGCCTCATAGGTGCATTGCCCATATGGGCATAGGAAGTGGGGCTGGGGCAGTTCCAATATGGACAGGGTGACAAAGTGGGACAGTGGGTTGACAATCAGGATGGTCTCATTTCTTGGCGGGGGTCTTGTCATCATGCTCTGTCTTGTTCCTGGATCTCAGGGACCGCTTGCGGGGTGGTTCTCCATCTGCAGGGGGCGGGGTGCTGGTGTGGTGGTCCTGTGGCGGTGCCTCCTGTCCACTAGCGCCGGCGGAGGTGGTGGGCAGTTCATCGTCCATGCTAGTGTCAGGGGCCCCTTGTAGTGCCACTGTGTCCCTCCTGGTGTTGAGTATTTCCTTCTGCACCCCTACGATGGTGCCCAGAGCGGAGCAGATGGTTCTGAGTTCCTCCCTGAAGCCCAAATACTATTCCTCCTGCATGCGCTGGGTCTCCTGAAACTTGGCCAGGACCGTTGCCATCGTCTCCTGGGAGTGGTGGTATGCTCCCATGATGGAGGAGAGGGCCTCGTGGAGAGTGGGTTCCCTTGGCCTGTCCGCCCCCTGTCGCACAGCAGCCCTCCCAGTTCCCCAGTTCCCCAGTTCCCCTGTGCTCCTGTACCTCTGTCCCCTGGACTGTGTGCCCACTGCCACTGTCCCCAGGCCCCTGTTGTTGTTGGGGTGGTGGGTTATCCTGGGTTCCCTGTAGTGGTGGACAAACAGCTGATTGATGTGTCCTGGGGACGGAGGTATGGGCCCCGCTGGGTGGGTGCTGTGCTGGTGTTACCATAGGGTGGAAGGTCTGTGGTGGCCTTTGCCTGTGTGAGGGGAACTGACTGTCCCGAAGCCCACGATGGTCCGGGCTGGTCATCTGGATCCAGTTGGACAGAGCTGCTGTCATCACTGTGGGCCTCTTCTGTTGGTGGGGTGGAGATGTCTGGACCCTCCTGTCTGGTGACGTTGGGTAGTGGTCCTGCAGGGGTGGAAAAGCATGATTATTGCATCTGTGTGTGTCATGGTGTGCAGTGGGTGGGTGACCTGGTACCCCAGTGCTGGCAATCCTGTGTGGGGGCTTGTGTGATAATGGTTTAGGGGGCGTATGGGTATGTGCAGTGTGCATGCTTTAGTGATGGGTGTCCATGCGTTAGTGTTGCATGCAGGGCTTGGTGTTGGGATGTGTGGTTTGTGATATTAGTACATTTGTGAGGAGTTGGAGTGATAGGGGAGGGGGTGAGGGTGAGAGTCTGTGATAGCATGCAGGTAGGGTGGGGGGAATATGGTAGTTAAAGGTTTGACTTACCAGAGTCCATTCCTCCACCGACTCCTGCGAGGCCCTCAGGATGCAGAATCGCCAAGACCTGCTCCTCCCATGTTGTTAGTTGTGGGGGAGGAGGTGGGGGTCGGCCGCCAGTGCGCTGTACAACCAGGTGGTGTCTTGAGACCACGGAACGCACCTTCCCCCGTAGGTCGTTCCACCTCTTCCTGATGTCGTCCCGATTTCTTGGGTGTTCTCCCACTGAGTTGACCCTGTCGACTATTCTTCGCCATAGCTCCATCTTCCTTGCAATTGAGGTGTGCTGCACCTGTGCTCCAAATAGCTGTGGCTCTACCCGGATGATTTCCTCCACCATGACCCTGAGCTCTTCCTCTGAGAACCTGGGGTGTCTTTGCCGTGCCATGGGGTGGTGTAGGTGATGTGTGGGGTGGTGTGTGTGGTGATAGGTGTGCTGATATGTAGTGGTGTGTGGTGTTTTGTGCGTGGAAGTTGTGTGGGTGATGGTGTTGAGTGCCTGTGGATGGTAGTTTGTGGATGCTGGTGTCTCTCTCTGGCTTTCTCTCCGTGATTTTGGTCGTAGGGGTTTGTGGGTGTGTGTTTTACATTGTATTGGGTGTGTGGGAGTGGTGTGTGTATGTGTATCCGGTGTGTGTATTTGGAATTGTCCAGTGTGGCTGTGTTTTGTAGAAGTGGGTGTATTTTGAGCGCGACGGTGTGTACCGCCAATGGAATACCGCAGTTGAAAGACCGCCGCGTGGATTCGTGTGTCTTGATATTGTGGGTGTATTTCTGTTGGCGTGACGGTGGAGATTTTGTTTTCGCCAGTTTATCACTGACCTTTGGTGTAGCGGACTTGTGTGGGTGTCTGAATTTTGTCGGATTTCGAGATGTGGGTCATAATAGCTGTGGTGAAATTCCGCGGTCGCGGCAGTGTGTTGGCGGTCTTCTGCACGGCGGTAAGCGGCTTTTACCGCCAATGTTGTAATGACCCCCCTAGTGTCGTATTTAGCCAACTTTAACCGGCTGGTTGCCGAGACATCCTGGCCTGAAGAAAAACAAGCGGTCTTGTTTTACAAGGGACTCAAAGAGGAACTAAAAGATATCTTAGCTCAAATCGACCCACAACCTACAGACTGTCAAGAATTAATAAATCTTGTCTTGAGACTTGATCATCGTTTAGCAGAACGAAAAGAAATGCGTAAAAAGATTGAAAATATTCATGGCGCGTTCATGATAAAAGAGACTCAAGAACTCCGAAAGAAAGAACGGCGGAACCGATGGAAATTGGAACCATCAGAAGACCTTTGACCGAAGATGAAAAGGACCTGTGCTGAAAAAATGGACAATGTCTTTATTGTGGGCGAAAAGGTCATTTTGCCAAAGATTGTCCAGTCATACCAAAGAACAAACAAGGTCCAGTTCAGAAGGTCGCAGCCAATGCACCAGTCGAGTTGGAAAACTAAAACACCCAAGATGCAGAGAAGGCTTGCTCTTGGGTGTCACCGTGGACCCTTCACAATCTAGACATCTTAAACTGGAAATAAGAGTTCAGGTCAAGAAAAAGATCTATTTAAAAAAAGCTCTAGTCGATTCTGGGGCTACTGGGAACTTTGTTGATGTCCAATTGGTTTGTGCATGGGGGATCCCATGTATTGAAAAGAAGACCCCAGAAATCATCCAGGCAGTCGATGGAAAACTCTTGACTGGAGGTCCGGTAACTCTTCAGACTATCCCCTTGTCGATGATTTGTGAATATAAGAATCAAAGAAAGAAACATAAAGAGAAAATCATTCTTGACGTGATCCATGCTCCCCAATATGGGATTATCCTCGGCTTGCCATGGTTAACTCATCACAATCCAGAGATCAATTGGGCAGAACGAAAAATCGGGTTCTCATCTGCGCTATGTAACGAACAATGTCTCCAAAAGAATCAAGTACCAAAAGTTTGCAACTCTTACATAGCTACTGCCGCGGAGAAAGAAATTCAGCTGCCCAAACAGTATTCATCTTACAAAGATGTATTTGATGAGAAAAGAGCAGAGACTCTACCTCCTCATAGATCTTATGACTGTCAAATTAATCTAGCCCCAGGTGCGATACTTCCCAACTGTTGTGTATATGCCTTGTCAGAAAATGAAAATCAACATTTACGAAAATACCTAGATCAATTTTTGGAGAATGGCTTCATTCGCCGCTCCAAGTCTCCTGCAGCTTCGCCTTTGTTTTTTGTTCCAAAAGCTAATGGAGAACTTCGAACTTGCATTGACTATAGGGGTTTGAACAAAGTCACTATCAAGAATAAATATCCTTTACCCCTAATTCCGGTCTTATTGGAACAAGTAAAGAGAGCAAAAATCTACACGAAGCTTGACCTTCGAGGTGCTTATCATTTGGTCACAATGAGAGAGGGTGAAGAATGGAAAACAGCGTTCAAGACAAGATATGGTCTTTTTGAATAGACCGTCATGCTTTTTGGTCTGTGTAATGCTCCAGCAGCATTTCAATTTTTCTTGAATGACGTTCTTAGAGAGTACCTTGACATATTTGCCTTAGTCTACATCGATGACATGTTGATCTACTCAGACAATGAAAACGAACATGTCCAACATGTCAAGAAAATTCTTGCCGGCCTTCAAAAACACCATTTATATTGCAAACTAACCAAGTGTGAGTTTCATGTTACCACAGTTGAGTTTTTAGGGGTTATTCTTACCCCTCAAGGTATGGTGATGGCAGAAAAGAAAGTAAAAGCCATATCTGATTGGCCAACACCAAAGACTGTTCATGATGTACAATGTTTCCTGGGGTTTGCAAATTTTTTGCCGGAGGTTCATAAATCATTTCTCCCAGACAGTGGCTCCAATCACTAAGCTACTAAGAAAGAAAGAAAAGTTTGTATGGTCCCCAGAAGCTGATCAAGCCTTCTCAACTTTGAAGGAAGCTTTCTCCACTGCCCCAGTCTTGACTCATCCTGATGCGAATCAACCTTTCATAGTGGAAGCTGATGCTTCAGATGTAGCAATAGGAGCCGTCTTATCACAACGAAATAAAGACACTGGTCAACTTCATCCTGTAGCTTATTTGTCTCGGAAGTTGAACGAAGCTGAACAGAACTATGTCATTGCTAAAAAAGAGCTTCTGGAGATTCGTGACGCCTTTAAAGAATGGAGACATAATTTGTTGGGTACCAAATACACTGTCACAGTATACACTGATCATCGTAATATGCAATTCATGAGTTCCGCCAGACTTTTGACCCCTCGGCCGAATTTGATTTTGTAGTAACCTTCCGGCCTGGTAAAGATAATCGCAAGGCTGACACCTTGTCACATCAAGAGTCTACCACGTTGCCTGTATTTCAGGCCTCCAGAGCTATCATTGCTCCTGACAAGGTTCTATGTATCATAAAAACTGAAGATTCCTTTGAAGAAATTCGCAACTCTTTCACTGTTGAAAAATGGCAAACATGGGCCCAAGCAGATCCCAAAAGGTCAATCAAGCAAGGTTTACCCTTTCATGACGCTCGTTTGTTCGTACCCACTACCAAACTTCGCAAGATAGTGTTTCATTGGTTGCATGTTATACCTACGGCAGGTCACCCAGGTACTCCTAAAACTCTTGAACTGATCCAACGCTATTTTTGGTGGCCTACCCTAACAAAAGATGTAAAGGCAATGGTAAACAACTGTGAAGTTTGTGCTCGCATTAAAACAAGTCATTAAAAACCAAAATGGTTGTTACATCCACTTCCAACCCCAAGTCGTCCATGGGAGCACATTTCTTTAGACGTTATTACCGGTCTGCCAGTGGTCCAACAGCATTCAGTAATTCTGGTGGTAGTAGATAGTCTCACGAAATATGGACATTTCATTGCCTGTAAAAAATTGCCCACTTCTAGTGAATTGGCAACTATTTTACTGAACAGAGTGGTTCGTTATCATGGACTGCCAAAGGTTATCCTCTCCAATCGGGGGTCACAATTTTCCTCCAATTTCTGGAAGACATGGTGTAAAACACTCCAAGTGACATCTACGCTATCTACTAGTCACCATCCTCAAACAGATGGTCAAACGGAAAGACTAAATCAGACTTTGAAACAATACCTACGTGCCTATGCTGAAAAGGCACTTCATATTTGGACATCTATGCTCTGGTTAGCTGAGTTAGCTTACAATAACTCATTCCACACTTCTATTGGCGTTACACCCTTTTTTGGTTTATTTGACTATCATCCTGACACCTTGCCCACCACAATTCCTCAAGAAAGTTCTCTTACTCCAGCTGTGTCAGAAACCATTCAGCATTTACATCAAACCCAGAAACTGATTCATCAGCATTTAGAAAAAGCCAAACAAAAATATAAAGGGCATTATGACAAGAAACATTGTGAGGGACCGCAATATCAACCAGGTGACAAAGTGTGGCTTTCCACAAAACATATAGACTTCAAGAAGAAGCACATGTTTAACCCCAAATTCATAGGTCCTTATACTGTCCTTCAGCAAATCAATCCAGTGACCTATAAACTACAATTGCCCAGATCCTTACGGATTCATCCAGTGTTCCACACTTCCCTCTTGAAAAAGGCAGTCCAAAAGGTCCACCCTCATCCAGCTCCTGTTCTAGTACAAGGGGAAGAAGAATACGAAGTAAAAAAAGTGTTGGATTCTAAACTGAGAGGGCGTTATCTATGGTACTTAATCTCATGGAAAGGTTATGGTCCTGAAAGTAACTCATGGGTTTCCGCATCTGATGTTCATGCTCCAGTACTTGTGAGACGCTTTCATCGTCTTAATCCAAGCAAACCAGGCCCTAGAGCGCGTCTGGGAGAGGGGAGTACTGTCAACACCAGAGCAGTACGCGCTCTATTAGCGACAAAAATGCAAAAACCCAGCACTCTCAAAGCAAAGTAATTTATGCATTGTGCTGATATGTTGTGGTTTAACCTTTTGCATTGCAGAGTTCAATCCTGAAAACTTATTTTTAATATGCTTACAAATACTGTTCCTTTGCAATGTATTGCTGCAGGTTTTCAGAGTGTGTTAGGGTGTGGCCCCTTTCCAGGGCCTTCCAGAGACTTTCCCTGCAACATGTCTGGGCGTGGTTCTGGGCTGGGCCAAGACTCTATAAAAGAGAGCCAGCCCAACTCCCAGTGCTCACTATTCAGAGGTCCCGGTGCAGAGCAGCAGCTTCTTCCTGAGCTCCTGTCTCGGCGGTCTATTTGGATCTTCCTGTCTTCTGCCCTTCATCCTTCATTGGTGATCATTGTTCCAGGCTGTAAGACGGTGGTTGGACTGTCCCAACACCGTTATTGAGAATTTTCATATTCTTGGTTTAATTCTTAAATGAGTAACAGATTACTTGCGCGCTACCATTTCTTGACATTTATATGGTAGTTTACAAATAGGCAAGACGCGCAATTTGTTTCATAAAGGTTTGACTTTGTTATTCATTGCGTGGTACCATTTCTTGACATTGGCATGGTGGCTTAAGAAACGGCAAGACGCGTGATTCGTTTTATGGTGTTTAAACATTGTTGTCCATTGCGCGTTACTATTTCTTGACACTTACATGATGTTTTACGAATTGGCAAGACGCGCAACTCGTTTCATGAGGATTTAACTTTGTTGTTCATTGCGCGCTACCATTTCTTGACATTTAAATGATGCAAAAGAAGCGCAATTCGTTTCATTGTTCTTTAATCTTGTTATTTATTGTGAGCTGTTATTTCTTGACATTTACATCATGTTTTACGAATCGGCAAGACGCGCAATTCGATTAATGATGATTTGACTTTGATATTCATTGCGTGCTACCATTTCTTGGTATTTTACATGGTAACACTCGAATCGGCAAGACGCACGATTCTCTCCTCGAGTTTATTTCATGTTGTTTATTGTATGCCACTATTCTAAGATATTTATTATGTAATATTCGAGTTGACAAGTTATGCGATTTGTTTCCTGAATCCATATTGTGTTATTCATGGTGCACAATCCTTTTATGGTGTTTGCTTTATATATATATCTGCAATATGCGCAATTTGTGTTGAAACATTTTAAGAGTACACAGAAGGCCAGAGTTTCTAGATGCAATATTGTATGGTCCTAGTATACGTTCTCAAAACAGGATTTATATGACTGGTTTAAAATTTAGTCAGAATGTTTTTCTGATTCTCATGTAAAGGAAAGTACTTGAATAAGAAAGTTTTCATTTAATTCATCTTGATTCCCCTACAGGTATCCGGCCATCTTGAAACTTAGTCATTTTAAACTTAACTCTTAGATTGTTCATGTTTTCAGAGTGACGAGGCTTAGAATCATAGTCTAGTATTGATTTCAGGATATATATTTTTCATATTGTGTGTTCTAACCTTTTTCTTACTACAGGTCTCATTCCCAGCTGTTACCTTCCTAATCCCCTCTTCCCCTGTTGAACTCTCTCAGTCTCTGTGATTTATCTATCAGAGTCTTGGAGCTGTTCAGTGGAGGACATGTTGGGAACGTGCACAGACCCCGAGGATCTGGTGACTCTGACAGTCTGGAACAATACTCAGCATCCTTACATACCCCCTGTCCAAAAATGGGTGCAACAAAACAGCAGGGTGACCATGTAAATCTCTGTTGATATTGCCAGTGCCTATCACCCAGCACAAGAATTACAGGAGGGATACAAGAAAGGGGGCTGGTGAGCCTTTGGCCCAGTTTCAGTGAGAACCCCAAGCCTGTATTGACCTGGAAATCTGAGGCTGGTGTAACCTTGACACCCGGATCCGCTAACTGTCCCCTACTTCCAAGTCTACATTGTTTCCACTGTGGGGGGTATCGGTCATAATGCTCGTTACTGTCCCTTACAAGGTGGAGCCTATGGAAGGACATAAGCATGGTGAGATCCCTGTACTATGCTTGTTCTGGAAAATGCCTTACCTATCACTGCCTAATGAAAGTGAATGGAGAACCTAGCCCAGCAATATTTGATACCTGATGTCACCAAAGTGTCATACAACCCTATCTGATCCTAGGGGAAGTGGCCAGACCTACCTGAATGGTGAACATCCAATGAGTTCATGAGGACAAAAGGTTATACCCTGTGACTGAAATCCACCTCGAACACAAAGAGGACCCCATAGTACCCTTGCAGGTGGGCCTAATTCCCTATCTGCCGAAACCCCTTATGTGGGTAGAGACTATCCTCGCCTAGAGGCCCTAGTCCAGCAGACATGTAAAGACGGAGATTCCTGAAGGGAGAATACACATTTTTCCCAAACTGAAGACTGTGAGTGGCCCACACCCAAAGAATGGAAAAGTAGAAAAAAGAAGAGAACAGAGAGGGGTGCAATGCATATCACCATTCCAGTGTATATGGAGGACTTCATTTGGAGTTCTCACTACAGTTTTCGTGCTGCCCAAAGAGAGTAGCCCCTATTCAGGGACGCATGGATCATGGCTACTGAGAATGAGGACTCTAAGGTAGTAGGCCCCAATTCTTTACACAACTGGGGTTGTTGTATAGGAAGGTGGGGATAACCCAAACACAACAACTACTGATACTCATACCCTTTACAAACAAGACATTGTTTCTGGCCCGAAGCCATTTGCTAGGAGGACACTTTAGCTCTGAAACAACTGAAAGAACCATATTATATAGATTCTATTGGTCAGGCATGTATAGCCAGATGAAGAAATATTGCAGAGAATGACAAGTTTGTCAAAAAAATAGTCGCTACTGCCCTCTGAGGGCTCCTCTGCTTCCCCTTCTTGTTATTGTTGAACCATTATCTAGGGTAGGAATGGACATCATTGGACCCCTACTTTCCTCACTCAGTGTTGCTATATCCTCATTATGATGGACTAAACCACCCAGTACCCTGAGCTGGTGGCCCTGTGATAATCTAATAAGACCCAGATAGCAAAGGCTATCATTGAGTTGTTCACCAGGTTGGGTTTCCCCAAAGAAGTACTGACTGAGGAAGAAACCCCAAAGAAGAAGATATGTCATCAGCAGGGCATTAAACAAAAATGTACTGCTGCATACTTTCCCCAGACAGATGGCCTTGTAGAAAGTTGTAATGGCACCCTAAAGAGCACTCCAAAGAAACTTATGGAACTGGAGGCCCTGAAGTGGCAGGAAATGATATCCCTAGCCCTTTTTATTTTTGCAATCAGGTGCAAGGTCCAGAAAAGCACCAGGTTCTCTCCCTTTGGATTGCTCTTTGGCCAACAGCCCCACGTCCTACTCAATATGGCCCAGAAGGAGTGGGAGCAGGAAACCTCTCCTGGAATATTTTGCCAATCTTAAAACAAACCTAATCCAGATAAGACAAATAGTGAGAACCAATATAGAACATGCCCAACAAGTGCAGAAAAAACCCTAGATGATAGAAAGACAAAAGTAAGGGTTTTTCCTTAGGGGACCCAGTCCTTTTGATGTTGCCTCAGAACATAAACTCTTATGTCAATAGCAAGGCCCATACACATTGGTGGAACAAGTAACACCCACTACCTACCGTGTGAAAATAAAACTCTGAAAGAAATGAGTCCCAGATATACCATATTAATCTACAGAAGAAATGGGAGGGACCCCAGTAAAAAGAATGCATTGTTCGTCCAACTTATTGATTTGGAACTCCTGGAACCCCTAAAACAACAACTGCATTAAAGCCTGAAACTGCTCCAGGAGGGTTTTTCCTTTCTCCCAGGGAAAACCACCATCATCACTCCAAAAACACTATTCCAGGGGTGAAGGTACCCTTGAGGCCATTTAGAATGTCTGAGGCATATAGACAGAACATTAAAAAAGAAGTGCAAAACATGTTATAAATGGGGGTTATCAAACTCTGTTAGTGAGTGGAACTTGCCTATCGTCCTAGTACCAAAGCCAGACGGGTCTGTCCGCTTTTGTATAGACTTTTGAAAAGTAAACAAGATATCAAAGTTCAATACATACTTACTCCTCTGTATCAACAAGATGATAGAGAGATTGGGAGAAGCCAGATACATAAGCACTTTGGACCTATATAAAGATATTGTCAGGTTCCTCTTAGATACCATGATAAAGAGAAAACAGCTTTTTCTACCACTGGAGGCTTGTACCAGTTCACCATGTTACCTTTTGGGCTCACATAGCACCAGTCACTTTTATTAATACTGTCCTGAGATCCCATAGTACATACACTGCCACTATATTCCCTTGTTTGAGGCTCATCTGAGACACAAACATGCAGTCCTACATGCATTAGGGGGCCATCGGATTAAAGGCAAATCCAGCCAAGAGCCAGCTTGCAGGTAAGTAAGGTGAAATACTTTGGTTATATCTTAGGACAGGGGTACTCGTAAACATTTTCCCAGGGGCCAAAAAGTTTGGTCTGTGACTTGCCTGGGGGCCACATTGATGCCAGGGAGGTGGCAGTCGGGTGGGGTGACTAGGGGGATTGGTGGCAAGGTAGGTGTAGGGGAAGCAAAGGATATACATCTAGTGGCTGAAATAAACAATGGGAAA
The DNA here is from genome assembly GCF_031143425.1 of Pleurodeles waltl. Classification (NCBI taxonomy): domain Eukaryota; kingdom Metazoa; phylum Chordata; class Amphibia; order Caudata; family Salamandridae; genus Pleurodeles; species Pleurodeles waltl. The sequence goes on from NC_090449.1 coordinate 206,574,254, forward strand.
CCAGAAAACCTGTGAATGAATCCCGGCTTACCCACTTTTCCAAATTGTGTGATCCTAGGCAATTGTTTAGTGTCACTTTCCCTCCTTTTTCTGCATTATCACATTTAAGATGACCTCGAAATACATGATTCATGGCGTGCTCTGCAAAAAACCTGCTTCTATGTTTGATTTAAATAACTATAATGTTTATTGGTGCCCTGGGTTCCTATCATACATAAAGTGCACATACCAAGTGACTTGCCTCTTTAATTTACTATTGGTGTTCTCAGGGTAAGGGAAATAATTAATGTTTCCAAATTTATGTTTGAAAACTATCACTTTAAAAGGAATACATCTCAATGCACTGATAAAAGAAATTGTACTAAGGCGAAAACGTTCTGCATGTTAACTAAATACACTTAATATTGAACAGACTGTCTTAGTTTTACACTTATGCTGCAAGATCTCTTTAAACATGAAGGCATTTCTAAAGTCAAGGGCAGGAGTCACTAGTAACTTCCTTTAACACCGATTAAGTTTGAAATAAATGATTGTGTGTGTATTTAATATTTGTTAGTGGGAGTCGAGCAAACAGCTGGCCAGTGCTCCTGTTGTCCCAGGGGCCGCATGTAAAGGTCAGAGGGGCTGCATGAGGCCCGCGGGCCATACTTTGAGTATCCATGTCTTAGGAGAAGGCCATATACAACCCCAGTCCGAGAAGGTAGCAGCCATTTATCAAATACCCTTCCCTATAACCAAAAGAGATCTCCATGACTTCCCTGACCTAATTAGCTACTATAGAAAGTTCATAACTTGTTTCTCACAAGTGGCGGTACCCTTGACAGACCTCGTGAAAAAGAAGCGAAACAAGGCCTGAAGTAACCATCCCAACCTGTGTCAGAGGCTTTCTTGATACTGCAAAACTCCCTCATTAGAACCAGTGCTTTGGAGCCCTAATAGTGTGGGCCTTGGGGCAGTTGTGACACAAACTGATGATGCTGGAAAGGAATGACATACAGTGTACATTAGCAGAAAGCTCTTTCCACAACAAAAGAACTATGCAGTATTTGAGACGGAAGCCCTGGCCACCGAGTGAGCGATTGAATCTCTCTGATATTACCTGGAGGGATGGAAATTCTCACTTTATACTGATCTTGCCCCCCTTGAATGGATGTCCCATAACAAAGGGAACAATGATCGCATTCTACAATGGTTCTTGGCTCTGCAACCTTTTGGGTTCCACACTTACCAGAGCAAACTAATGCTGATTACCTTTTACGGTATCCACAGGACTTAGGGCCAGATGTAGGTAAGAAAGAAATTGCGACTTGCAATTTGCGAGATGCAATACGAGATGCAGAAAGGTGTCTCAGACACCTTCTGCGACTCGCTATGGGGTCACAAAGACCCACCTCATGAATATTTATGAGGTTGGTTGCAGTTTGCGACCCCATAACGAGTCTAGACACTCACAGGAATGGTGGCCTGCTGGAGACAGCAGACCACCATGTCTGTGACTGCTTTTAAATAAAGCAGTTTTTTCTTTTCTTTTTGCAGCCCGTTTTCCTTAAAGGAAAACGAGCTGCAAAAAGAAAAAATACCGAAACCATTTAGTTTCGTTTTTTCAGAGTAGGCAGTGGTCCATAGGACTACTGCCTGCTCTGAAAAATATTTTATGTGGCATTCACAAAGGGGAAGGGGTCCCATGGGGACCCCTTCCCTTTTGCAAATTAGTTACCATCCACTTCAAGTGGATGGTAACTGCGAGTTGGTTTGTGACCGCTTTCGCGGTCACAAAGCAACTCTACATTGCGATGCGGTCGCAAATAGGAAGGGGACACCCCTTCCTATTTGCGAGTCGGAATCACATTTTGCGAGTCGGTACCGACTCGCAAAATGTGACTCTGCATCGCGTAAGGCCTTTTGCGCCTCGCAAACTGCGTTTTTCACCGTTTGCGAGGCGCAAAAGGCTTCCTACATCTGGCCCTTATTTCATCCTAGAAAGAAAGTAAGGGAGGAGAGATGTGGAGACCCTACCAATTACCCTTACCACTTAACTGTGGAGCACACCGGTGACTGATCCTCCGTCACCCAGAATCGCAACAGACCTGGAGGGAGAAATTAAAAACAGACGGTAAGGAGGGGCGGGGACAAAATGTAAAAACACAAACACTGCTGCAGGACTGTTCTGTGCCTACACAGGGGGAACGTGGCTACACTTCCATAAGGCTGACCTTAGAATTGAGAAGGCGCACAGCAGGAGGACTCTGGAGGTAGTTGAATGAGTGAAAAGACAGCCAGCGGAGTGTCTTAAGGAAGCACTGGTCAATGAGAAGCCTTGGAGAGCCCGGATGAGCTACTCTGACACCCTTGAGGAGCCTCCAGAGACATGGTTCAAGGAGTGGACATCATAGGTAGAGTGGACATCACAGGTAGATGGGCATTCACCGGCCACAACTCAGGAGAGTTGTGGCACTGCAGGGAGTAACTCGGGAAGGTGGTTTGTAAGCTTCGGAGTTGAAAGCACAATTACCGGCTGGCTGGAGTGTGATAAGATGGGAGAGTGGGGAGTACATTTTATTTAGATATGATGCTTTTTGCTCTATATTCCACCTTGCTACTTTAATCACTGGGTGTACCATGTCACTTCTATTTTTCATTCTATTTAGTTTTTTCTTTATTCTTTAATAGCATATATAAGAGCCATGCATACTTTTTTATTGAGACGCATACCGGACTGTGTGAAGGAAATATGCTCAGGATTACTTTCCCATTTTTCAGGTTATTTGTGGAGTACCACTGGGGAGTATTGATAGCCCTTCTGTCACTGACTACTGGGAAATCCTAAACACTGACCATTAGGAAACCAGGAAAATCAACATACAATGTTCTGAAGAAGGGTTTATACAATGATACTGAAGGCCATAATACTTACCACTCTTTTCTTTTCATGAGGTTACTGGTGACAACAGCATTCTGGAACAACCTACAGAGTAGAAGAGAAAAACAACATCATTAAATATTCTCCTTATCATCTACCCAGAAGTTACAAGTGTGATTTCATCAACACATGTTCATTCAGTACTGTGATAAAAATAAAACAACAAAATTAGTAATCCAGCACAGCCTCCGCGTCCATATAACCACCCATCCTCCTACAGTGAGTTAAGTGGGGCCATGATAGTGTAGTGCCTTGTGGGTGTGGGTGAGGATCTTGAAATGGCAGTGATGTGCTTGCTGCAATAGAGGTTGAGTAATAGTCTGGCAGAGGTGTGTTGTATAATTTGCCCCTTGTATAGCAGGTGTGCAGAGATGCTGTAGTAGAGGGTATTGGTGTGTTAGTCTACATGTGATGAGGGCTTGCTTGTTGCAGATGTTAGGAGGGACCCATATGATATTTCTGACCATGCAAAATATGTGAAAGAAGGTGGAGGTGACTGTGGGAATTTGATGTTTCATGGTGATGTTGGTTTCCAGGATGATGGACAGGAATTTTGGGTGGTTTGAGGATGAGGAGTTTAAGTCTAGTTATGTGGGGAACTAGGGTGAGTTCATGTTGCAGAGTATCATCACCCCTATCTTGTCTGGCTGAGTATGAGCTACTTTTCTCATATAGAGTTAACCATGTTGGTCAAGGGCATATTGTGTAAATTTTGATGTTGTTTGTATCTCCTGAGCATTATTGTATGATCTGGGTGTCATCAGTGTAGGAGATAATGTAGAGTCTCTGGGTCTGTATGATGCTTGGTAGAGGAGTCATGTATACGTTTAAAAGAGTGGGCTTAGTGAAGAGCCTTGCAGGACTCTGCAGATGAGCTCCTTGGGTTCTAAGGGAATGGAGAGAGTTTGAGCTGTTGTATACTTCCAGTTATGAAGGAGGCTATCCACTTCAGAGATGGTCCTTGGTTTCCTGCTTTGTAGAGTCTGGAGATGCCTATGTGTGTTCTAGGAGACTGCAGGTTTTCCCTGAAAATTTTGAATTATGGAATATACATGCCCTTCACCTTTCATGCAGTGCAGCAAGGTGGCTTGCTGTGCAGTGTTGTGTGTATGTTTGTGAAATATAACTCCTAGGGTGTAATAGTGCACAAATTGCATGCAAGACAGTGCAACAAGGCAGCTTAGTGTGGCGTGCTGTGTCAAAGGTAGAGTGCATGAATGTTTGAGCTATAACAATATATGGTGCATTATATTTCTTGGCTAGTGCTGGTGTGTAACTGATGTCTAGAGCAAATAGTGATGCAGCGGTCCCTGCAGTGATGCTAGGTAGCACATTTTGAATTAGAGCAGGCAGAGAGCAGAAATGAACTGTAACATGTTCAATGTGGCCCATTCCTACCCTCACTTTTTCAGGCAGGTCAGCAGGCTGCCTAGCTGCATTGCATTGTGTGAAATGTACACAAAAAGCCCTCCTAGTGAATACTGAGTTTGTGTGATCAATGTACATGTATTACCATGTGAAAAGCAACAATAATACAGCATGGACATATTCACTTATAGAAACATATGTGCCACATATTGCTGTATACTTGAAAGAGAAGAAAAATACTGTCCTAATGTAACAGAAATCACTTATGTCATATTCAAACATGAGGGCATATTTACAAGAAAGTGGAGCATCACACCTGATTCACCACTTTTCTTGCATTGCCCTGCGCCACTCTAATGACATCATGTGCACACCGTATTTACAATGCAGTGCACCATGGCACACGTTACAACAATAGTGTCAAAAATGTTGACGCTATTGTGGAGCTTTGCAGGATTAGCACCAGAAATTATGGCGCTAATCCTGAAAAGTAAAGGGAGGCCCATACACTAATATAGGTGTGTCATTTTAACGCCTACCTTAGGCAGGAGTTACAAATGACACAAATAGTGGTGCAGTGAAATCTTGTAGATTTCACTACACCATTTGTTAGAGACTCTCAGTACCGGGATGCCCCCTTGCATACATTATGGCCCTCATTACGACCCTGGCAGGCGGTGATAAAGTGGCGGTAATACCGCCATGAGGCCGGCAGTAATAAATATGAACTTATGACCACTGCGGAAACCGCTCATCCAGACAGCCACTTTAACACACCAACCCCCAGGGTGAAACCAACAGGCACCACGGCGGTAGCTGCCTACATCCGGGCGGAAGATAATGTTCCGCCCACTGTATTATGGGACACCAATCCGCCACCTTTTCCGGGGTGGTACCAACGACATCAAAAGCCTGGCGGAAACAGATTTCAGAAGTCAAAGGACTCATCTGTAGACTCATGGAACAACCACGCCGCCATGGACACCGAGTTGCATGTGTTCCCCATGCTCTTCTACCTTCTGCTCCAACACAAACACCAACGCCAGTGAAGACAACCACAGTGAGTACTGCCGCCTAGCATACAAGGGAGGGAGGAAAATGAGAGTGACACACACGCAATACCCACACCCCAACACCATACACAAACAGATGCAGTAACATTACATATTCACCCCGTACCCCTCAGGAATAATGCAAGGACAAAAGGAATTGGTTAAAGTGAGTGTAATAAGATATAATAGTATAAATACGTGGATCCAAATCAAAAAGTATATACATATTTACAAATGCAGGGACACTGCCCAGTCCTCAATGTCCGTGAGCCACAGGACCACATCACATAGTTCAAGGCCCCACCTTACTTCTGCAACAACACGGAGAGAACACTGCAGGGGCATCAGGTCGAAATAGCCAGACACCTCAGGGAGCGGGAAATGGGGGGGCACGCCAGCCGGAAGAGGGTACAATGCCACTGGTCCTGGAGGGGGCAACATGCCCTGTGCATGGTCCTGGGGAGTGCACGGCCACAGTCTTTAAGGTGGGTGATTTGCCCATTGGTTCTGGAGAGGGCAACATGCCCTGTGCATGATCCTGGGGAGTGCAAGGCCACAGTCTTTCAAGTGGGTGATTTTCCCACTGGCTCTGGAGGGGGCAACATGCCCTGTGCATGATCCTGGGGAGTGCAAGACCACAGTCTTTCAAGTGGGTGATTTGCACACTGCTTGACCCTGGGGAGTACAAGGTCACAGTCTCTCAAGTGGGTGACTTCTCCAGTTGGTTCTGGAGGGGGCATTGTGCCCAGTGAGCTTCATCCTGAGGAGGATGGGGTGAGTGGATGGCTTCTCCACTGGTTCTGGAGGGGGCATTGTGCCCAGTGAGCTTCATCCTGGGGAGGATGGGGTGAGTGGATGGCTTCTCTACTGGTTCTGGAAGGGGCATTGTGCCCAGTGATGCAGATCTTGGGGAGTGCAAGGTCACAGTCTCTCACCTGGGTGTCAGACCTACAGGATTTGCAGGGGCCAGGCCGCACAACAGCCCGTGGACACAGGACTACACATTGGGGGTCATTCCAACTTTGGCGGGTGGCGGAGGCCGCCCGCCAAAGTTCCCCCGCCAGAAGACCGCACCGCGGTCAAAAGACCGCAGCGGTCATTCTGGCTTTCCCGCTGGGCTGGCGGGCGACCGCCAAAAGGCCGCCCGCCCAGCGGGAAAGCACCAGCAACGAGGAGTTGCTGGTGTGCGACGGGTGCAGTTGCACCCGTCGCGATTTTCAGTGTCTGCCAAGCAGACACTGAAAATCAATGTGGGGCCCTGTTAGGGGGCCCCTGCAGTGCCCATGCACTCCTGGCTCCTTTTGGCAGCAGCCGGGGATTGCTCCTTGCCCTTCCTTTTAGCAGCTGGGGGTGCCTCCTTGCCCTTCCTTGCAGCTGCTGGGGGTGCCTCCTTGCCCTTCCTTGCAACAGCTAGGGGTGCCTCCTTGACCTTCCTTGCAGCACTTGGTGCAGGCACCCTTTCAGTGTGGCTGCCTGGTCCCCGGGATCCTCTCCCACCTGGAGTAGCTGTGGACACTACTGTGCCCGTGGACTGGGTGTCTGAGGTGCTTGCCTGGGTTTTGACCACCCTGGTCTGACATGAGGGATGGGGTAGGGGGTAGGGAAGAGGTCATTGTTGGTGAGGAAAAGCTTCTTAGGGACATTGGGAGTGGAGGAAGAGGGAGTGGTTGTAGGAGGTGTCGGTCTGCTGTGTTTGGGTGCAGGTGCATGGGTTGGATGCTGTTGTGAAGTGGATGGCTGTTGGGTGTCTGAGTGCTTGCGGTTGTGTACTTTGGGAGGAGGGGGCACAGACACAGTGGGAGAGGACACAGGGTATGTGTGCATGGATGTGGGGGTGGTGACTGCCAGTGAGAGAGGTGTACTGATGGGTATGATGGTGATGGTGGTAGTGGATGAGGATATAGTGCATGCAGGTGTGAGTGGAGACGCAACAGGGAGGGAGGTGGACGAGGAGGAGGAGGGGGCCACAGTGGAGGCAGTGGATGTTCGTATGTCTGCTTCTGGATGATGTTTGTGTGAGTGCCTGTGGGATGAAGTGTGGTAATTGTGTTTGCCATGTCCACTCTTGTGTGTTGTCCTGGGTGCATGCTGGTCTGACTGTGTGCTTGGGATAGGTTGGGATTGAGGGGAATGGCATTGGGAAGAGGAAGTTGGAGGGGGGAGGCTGGAAATGGGGACAATGGCTGCCATCAGAGAGGAGGCCAGAGCCTGGATTGATCTATTTTGGGCCACCAAACCAGTGTGAATGCCCTCCAGGAATGCATTAGTCTGTTGCATTTGGGCTGCCAGCCCCTGGATGGCATTCACAATGGTTAACTGCCCAACAGAAATGGATCGCAGGAGGTCAAAGGTTCCTCACCCAGGGCAGCAGTGCTCACTGGGGCAGGGCCTGAGGAGCCTGGGGCAAAGGAGATGCCCACCCTCCTGGGTGAGCGGGCACCGGAAACTCACTGAGGGGCTGCTGGGAGGGCAGTGCTGGTATGGGGGGTGGCAGCTGTACCTGTAGCTGGGGTGGGCACAGAGGTGTCCTCCACCACCAGAGAGCTTCCATCAGAGGAGGTATCCGTGTCAGAACTGTCTCCTCCTGTCTCTGTGTGTGCTCCCCTCGCCCTACTACCCGCTGGTGCCCTCACCGTCAGTGGATTCGGCCTCCTGGGTCCTGTGGGATGCAGCTCCCTCCGTCACCGGTACCCCTGCTCCTCCATCACATGATGCTAATGCACATATGAACAGGGTGACAAAACAAAAAGTGGGGGGAAGAGACAGGATACACTTGGTCAATGGTGCCACCAACACCACCGTTGGGTTGGCGTACACAACACACACACAGGGAACAGCCCTAGGCACTAGGCAATGCACTACTAGTCCCAGTGCTAGTCACCAGCCCATGGGTAGGGACACCTAAAGCAAATTGCATCATACCTGAGACCCAAAGACCACTGCCCAGTAGTGAATGACTACTAGCTTGGTAGGTGTACTTTCACTTCAGAACCCTTCCCTACATGGGGCCTACCCTGCAATGCCAGGCCTGGGCTAGGGGCACCCACAGGGCCCACACCCCCACCGGGATACCACCCCACCAGGCGTAAATTGTAATGATGGGCACTGTACTCACCCCCTTGTGGCTGCTGTGATGTCCCCAATCGCCCATCTAGCTTTGGATAGGCCACCACCAGTATGCGGGCCATCAGGAGGGCAGGGTTCGACGGGCACCCCTTCCTCATTGGGAGGCCGTCCCCAGCTGGCCCTCTGCCGTCTTCGTGCCCAGCATCTCAGGTCCTCCCACTGTTTTCGACAGAGGGTGCTCCCCCTGCCGTAGACCCCCAGGGTCCGCACGTCCTTGGCGATGGCACGCTATATACCCTTCTTTTGATGGGCGCTGACCTGCAGGGAAATGGACACAGGCAAAGGTATTAGTCCCACTGTCCTGCCTGTTACACTCATGGCCCACCATGCCGCTTCCCATCCCCATTAGCACCGACATGGCCCATCATACATGCTGCACGCTGCCCAGGGCACATCCACCAACCCTCCCTACACGAGGCCTTCACACACAGCACTCCATGCATTCACGCCCCATGCATCGTACTCACGGTGTACTCACCTGTTGATCTGGAGGCCCATACAGTAGTTGGTACTGGGGTAGTATCCCATCCACCAGTCGCTCCAACTCTGCCGAAGTGAAGGCAGGGGCCCTTTCCCCAGTCACAGGAGCCATTGTTGGTTCCAGACACAGGTCACAGCAGCACTTGCAGTGTAGGTCCTCTCCTGTTGAAGGTCAGGTAGCAAGTGAGTGCACAGCTAGAAAATGGCAGTCACGTCCACAGTGGTGCATACCATAATCGCCGGAGTACATCACCATTGGCCCCTGTACCAAATGGGGGCCAATGATAACCAATGAGGAGTTGCACTGTGGTTCTCGACCGCTTCCCGCAACGGTGCACAACATCAGCAGAATTACCTCATTTCCACCTGTCCCTCCATACAGGACAGGCGGATGCCATTTTAGGGAGGTGCAGGCCATGGATCCTAAGTGCGTCACAGTACACACATGCACCATTTGGTCATCCCCCACAAATTACTGGCACAATCACAACATGCATTGAACTGTAGTGGTTGGAATGTAGAAATAATGACCAGCTGCTCACTCTTTCCCCCCTAGATTGCAACCACTGCAGGTGAATAGGAGATGGAGACATCCCCCATGTACAGACTTGGCAACAATGGAGGACAGGCACATTATCCTCACCTATAGACTTGACAGGGCCACAATCACGGAGCTGTATGCCCAATTGGAGCCTGGCCTAATCTCTGCTATCCATCACCCCACCGGGATCCCCCATCTTGTGCAAGTGCTATCAGTGCTCCATTTCCTGGCAACTGGCTCCTTCAACGTGGCAGTGGGCTTGGCAGCAGGAATGTCTCAGCCAATGTTCTCAGTTGTGCTGACCAGAGTGTTGTCTGTCCTGATTAAACACATGTGCAGCTACATCATTTTTCCCAAGGTGGAAGATTTGGCCACAGTGAAAGCTGATTTCTATGCAATGGGACATATGCCCAACATTATTGGGGCTATTGATGGAACACATATTGCATTTGTCCCCCCCCGGCTAAATGAACAGGTGTTCAGAAATCGAAGGAACTTTCACTCCATGAATGTGCAGATGGTGTGCCTGGTGGACCAGTACATCTCCCACGTCAATGTGAAGTATCCTGGGTCTGTGCATGATGCTTTTATCCTGAGGAATAGCAGCATCCCAAATGTGGTGGCCCAACTCCAGAGGCACAGGGTGTGGCTAATAGGTGAGCCCTGGTTCCCACCCAGTATATGTTAGTGTATGCCTATGGTGTTGGCCATATAGGATATTGTGTCGCTAAATGTTGTCCCTCAATATTTGCAGGTGACTCTGGTTACCTCAACCTCTCATGGCTACTGACCCCTGTGAGGAATCCCAGGAAAAGGGCTGAGGAACGTTACAATGAGGCGCATGGGTGAACAAGGATTATAGAGAGGACCTTTGGCATCCTGAAGCCCAGGTTTCATTGCCTCCATCTGACAGGTGGATCCCTGTGCTACTCGCCCAAGAAGGTCTGCCAGATCATTGTGGCATGCTGTATGTTGCACAACCTTGCCGTGCGTTGCCAGGTGCCTTTTTTTCAGGAGGAGGAGGCTGGAGATGGCCGTGTGGGAGCAGTGGATCCTGTGGACAGTGAAGATGAGGAGGCAGAGGATGAGGATGAGGACAACAGAAGTGCAAATATAAGTCAATACTTCCAATGATCCACAGGTAAGACAGTGTTGATACACATATAATTAACAATTTGATGTGTAACATTGTCACTGGCAGGCTGTCTATTCCTACTTCTATGCCCACTCACTGTACTCTTTGGCATCTCTTTTTGCTGATGTTGGTTCCGTACTATTGCTCCTGTTGTGTTCAGTGCAGCCAACTACAGGTCTTTCCAATTTAAACATTACTGTACAGTTGAATTGCAATGTTTAAACGTTGTTAAACGAATACATACTTGAATGATTTGACATACTCCATACTTGTATTTTTTCAAAGGCTGTTTATTTAGATGCTAAGAAGTAGAGGGGCACGCGCAGTGGGTTGGGGTGATGATGGAGGAAAGTCCAGGTTAGAGTCCAGTCTATTTGTATCACAGGTGCATTGTCCAAGGGGGCATAGGAAGGGGAGCAATGGCAGTTCAAGGTGGACAGGGTGACAGAGTGGGACACAAGGGTGACAATCAGGAGAGTCTCATTTCCTGGCGGGGGTCTTGGCAATAGACTCTGGCTTCTGTCTAGACTGGATCGCAGGGAACGTTTGCCGGGTGGTTCACCTTCTGCAGAGGGAGGGATGCTGGTGGCCTGTTGTTCCTGTGGCGGAGCCTCCTGACAACTAGCGGCAGTGGAGGTGGAGGGCTGTTTGGCGGTTTGGCTAGTGTCGGGGGGCCCGGTGGTGTGCCACTGCCTCCCTCATAGTGTTGGCCATGTCTGCCAGCACCCCTGTAATGGAGACCAGGGTGGTGTTGATGTCCTTCAAGTCCTCCCTGATCCCCAGGTACTGTCCCTCCTGCAGCCGCATGTTCTCCTGCAACTTGTCCAGTCTCTGGCCCAGAGTATCCTGGGAATGTTGGTATGCTCCCAGGATGACGGTGAGTGCCCCCTGGAGAGTCGGTTCCCTGGGACTGTCCTCCCCCTGTCTCACAGCAGTCCTCCCAGCTTCTCTGTTGTCCTGTGCCTCTGTCCCCTGAACCGTGTGCCCACTGCCACTGACCCCAGGGCCATTATCGTCCTGTGTTTGTGGGGTGCCCTGGGGTCCCTGTAGTGGTGGACACACTACTGATTGACGTGCCCTGGAAACAGAGTTATGGGCCAGTTGGGGAGGCTCTATGGTGGTGTGAGAGTGTGCCTGGGTAACCGACTGCCCGGAGATCCCTGCTGGGCCAGGTTGGTCATCCAGATCCAGGCGATCAGAGCTGCTGTCATCACTGTGGACCTCTTCTGGGGGGGGGGGGGGGACTGGATGTTGCTGGCACCTCTTCGCCGGTGACATTGGGTGGGTTACCTGTGGGGATGTAAATGCAGTGTTATTGTTTCTGCGTGTGACATTTTGTGCATGCATGTGTTGCCCTCTATGGTTGTTATTGCCCTACCAGCTTTGCCGTGTGTGAGTTGTTATTTGGTGGGCTAGGTGATTGTCTCTCGTGTGCATGCAGTGATGATAGGTGTCCATGCAGGTCTGTGAAGGGTGTCCATGCATTGGTGTTGCATGCAGAGCTTGGCATTGGGATAAGTGAGATGTGATGGTGGGGTGTGTGGGAAGTGGTGGAGTGATGGGAGTGAGGGTGAGTGTGGGGGTATGTGATCTCATGCAGGTAAGGGGGGTGATAGTAGTATAGAGATGACTAGATACCATCTCAGGATACAAACAACTGTTAGCCAGCTCTTCCTGGTAGACAAAAAGGTTTATTTAGAAACAACAAATACATGTACATGGAGACTGAGCAGCATAAATGTAGCGTGAACAGTCTGAATAAGGAAGTAATACATGGTCTTATATAATATCAAACCACAAACAGAATCGAGCATTTCATTGGTCCTTGACATTGACGTATGATCATTTCTTCACTATTGCCAAAGGTGCTACAGTCAATTCTTCATAACGCACCATATATAGTAAATTGAAGCACAGACAAGGAGGTTACCTAACATGTCCTACCTGTCTAATATTGCGTGATGCATCTTATGACAGAACTGAGAACAGCACATACACAAATGGTATCGTCAAGCACGAAGACTGCTTCAGCTAGCATGCAATGACAATGATATTTCATGGTGGCTGTTCTAATGGCAAGCCTTGCAGTATAGTGCGTTTCAGGCAATATCAGAACCATATCACTAAGCCTAGCTTGTGTTAGTTGTACATTGTCCCACAGAGATAGGCCCAATTGTCATTGTGTATCACAGGGCCCATTAGGCCCAAGTTGGTGAAGAATCAAAATGCGATTCCACAACCAGAGTCCAGTCCACCTCATACTCTGGCCAGGTCCTCAGGATGCATGATTGCCAAGACTTGCTCCACCCATGTTGTTAGTTGTGGGGGAGTAGGTGGGGGTCCACCGCCAGTCCTCTGTACTGCGAGCTGATGTCTTGCTGCTATGGAACGTACCTTCCCCCGTAGGTCGTTCCACCTCTTCCTGATGCCGTCCCTTGTTCTGGGGTGCTGTACCACGGCGTTGACCCTGTCCACGATTCTCCACCATAGCTCCATCATCCTAGCAATGGAGATCTGCTGCACCTGTGATCCAAATAACTGAGGCTCTACCCGGAGGATTTCCTCCACCATGACCCTCAGCTTCTCCTCAGAGAATCTGGTGTGTCGTTGTGGTGCCATGGTGGTATGTGGCTGTGGTTGTGTGAGTGCTCTTGCTGTCTCTCTCTGCAGGCACTTGTTTGTAGTCATAAAGGGTTGTGGGTAATGTGGGTGTGTGGGTGTGGTGTGTGTATGCGTGTCAGGTGTGTGTAGTTTGAATTGTCCAATGTGGTGTTGTTTTGTTTGAGTATGTGTATTTTGAGCGCAGCGGTATGTACTGCCAATGGTTTACTGCCATTGAATGTCTGCCACGGTGATTCGTGGGTCATAATGTTGTGGCCGTTGTTCTGTTGGTGTAATGGTGTGGGTTTGGACACCGCAACTTTATCACTGACCTTTGGGCTGGCGAACTTTCGTGTGTGGCTGTATAGTGACGGATCGGTATGTGTGTGTCATAATATGGTTGGCGGTTGTCCTCGGTGGTGGTGTTATGTTGGCGGCAGTCGGCATGGCGCTAAGCGGGATTTACCGCTAATGTCATAATGACGCCCTATGTCTGGCGCAGGCATAATGTGGCCCAAGGGTTTACAAAGTGGCGCAATGCAAGCATTGTGCCACTTGACCTATGGAGAATTGGAAATGCGTACCTAACGCCTCATTAGCATTAAAAAAAAAAATACTAATGGGGCACCAGGACTTGTAAATATGCCCCATGAAATCTTCATCACAAATGTCTCTTTCTTTTCAGAGGTACACACATTATTTTCTGTAGATCAGCCTGTCTCTGATGCCCAACCTGTTGAGGACAACATGCTGTCCCGCATGGATGAAGACACCTTTCAAAAGCACCTGGACACCTTTGAAGTTTCTCACCTGGTAGTGGCAAGGGAAGATGACATTGTTGGGTCTCAAAATTAACCAATGCAGACTGGACATGGACCATCAACCTTTCACATAACAGCTGAGGACTTTGAGGACCCCCCAAGATCCATTTCAAAGGTGAGTGGTAGGAGTCCAGGAGCGAATGGCTGATGAAGTCCAGGTGGAGATGGATTCTATAGTGGGCACTCTTGAAGGAGTCTGTAGGTATCTTAGACCTAATAAGGCATTGGCAAAGGCAATCACAGACACCTACTCTTGGCTCCATGGGATTGATGAGTCACTAGCTGACATCATTGGTGTTGTAAAACACAAGCAACCCAAGACTGGTTTTGCCCTAGTTTGAGCTCTTCAGGGTGCAACTTGATCCCAGTGACACAGTGAGCATGAGACCCACATCTGTGCATGTGAAAAAGGCATGTAAGGTAAAAAGGAAACTAAAATATAAAGTACTGCAATCTATGCTTCTCTCTTCCCTCCACTCATTACCTAATCAAGAAAGAAAGAAAGACTTGGTTCTTTACAGACCCCACAGAAGTTTGGGAATGGACCGAGGAAAACACACCTGCTAAAGCGGTAGTCTGACCAAAAGAGCAGATGCTGTCGTAGTTGGACTCTTGCTCTAGGTGAGACTTCTGGTTTAGGGATGACAGCACTTTGTTTGTAGGCGACTAAGCCAATCCCACAACAAGTCGCAATTGTCAGCCCAATCCTCCGAGCTCACAAGCAGTACCTCACCAAAAACCCAAATAGTAATAAGTGATTTGTAGCAGCGTTTACAGATGGACTCAAGAGTGCGACATCCCAGGGGAGTTGTGGTTAAGCAGATATTACCCTTTTCTCATGAGAAACAAGTCTCAGTCACACACAGGCAATGAAGGAGATGCAGTAACGTTTTCAATAGGTTTTATTAACAAGAATGCAATCTAATGTAAAATGCATGGGCTGCAATGATTAGGATGATGAACAATGCATGAAACAGATTTGTAAAAATGAGAGTCGTGAATATAAAACCCCCCACCATTGTGCAACAAAGTGAGATGTGAAATAGGCCCTAATACTGTAGGATGATGAACCTAATCTGTAACCTAAAGAGAGCTACGTGTGTTAAACCTAATCTGCCTATACCATGTCCATGAGAAGCATCCCCAAACCCTTGTTACCTTGGAATGAGGTCTCTACATCAGACTCCGTGGGGACACAAAAGCTGGGTCTGCATCAAAGAAACGTATAGCATCGATAGCATTGATGGCATCTGGTAGGAATCCCTCTGATAACCCTGTCTGTGTGAGATGTATTTATACAGATCTTGTATGACCCCTGACGCAGGTATGTTCCCAAACAATAGATAAGAAAGCATGTTTGGGGCAGCAATTACATAAAAAAATTCCTTCCAAAAGTACATTATGTTCCTGACACACGTAAGTGTGAAAGGGACATGATGTGTATACCTACATATATATCACTTGTCTTTGACGCTGATAGTGATGCCTTCACAGAGCGGCACTGATAATGTGAAATCAAAACATCTTCCTAACTATAAACATAGCAGCCATCGTGGAAGTAATAAATAAATGAACTAAAACAGAGTAGGCTAAGTAGGTTAAATGTCACTATGTGAGGGTGGCACAGACTGCAAGCCAGAAGACTAAGCTAAACTCCTGATTCCCAGAATCCACTACAATGCACAGCAAACAAAAAAGAACAGCTATGCTGAAAAATGGAAGAGACAAAAACCCAACGATAGCAGGGTTCAAAGAAAGCCAGGAGGCATCACTGGTGGACGCAGAAATTCAGGACAGTTGCAAATGTCTTTGTGAGATGAACAGCAGACTCAGACTTCTCTGATTGGGACAGTTCTTCACAAGACTAGAAAGGCCTACCTAATATCTCACCAAGACAAGCTGATGATCTTTGCTTGACCAAATTTACATAGAAGTCATGCAACGCAGCATAGAGTAAAGTTGCTCTGCTGTGCTGCATTGAGTGAAAAGGGGGAAGTGGAACAGTGCCATATCTAATAAGATGTGTCATTTTTCTGCTCTCTCCCTTCGCTGGCGCCCTTTTGGCTACCATGTGCCAATACAGACGTCCTTGCTCCATAGTGCATGGGTGACTGCTTGGTGGGAAGCATAGGTTTTGTGCTGGAAGAGGTACCTTCAAGCACAAAAACTATGCTTTAAGCTAATTTCTTCTTGGTACTCCTGCCTCACGGCTGTGCAAGCTTTTGACTCAATCCCATTCTACAGTTCTTTGTATTTAAGTATTTATGTAAAAACCTATGCATGGTTACATGGTAATGCCCCTTGACACAAAGTACACTAGTAGCGTATTATGCAGCTGTAAGTTATTTTGTGGAACAATCTAACATAAATCACAGTTTGCTTTGGATTGTAAATCCCACCACAATACTTTGCATCTGGTTTGCTTGAGTTTATGTAACAAAAACTGGGTTGAGCATTCACGTGAGGCAGGCTCCCTGAGCATGCTCTGTACGCATTTTCCTAAATGACTCTATTTTTAATGATAGAGACTCGAGTTCAGCAGATGTTTTACCACGGATAGTTTGTTGAATTAAAATGCAGCATGTGAAAGGATTAACGGGAAGTAGGTGACTGGTTATCCGAACCAAGATAAACCCATGATTTATTAGTAATGAAAAGGGTTGAGATACATTATTTACATGGAACGTCAGGGGGATGCAGAATTTACTTTTACCCCCAAAGACAAGGAACCCACTGAGTACGATCACAAGAAACCCATTTAGATCTCACAGAGGTGGAGAGCCTGAGTAGCAGATGGAGAGGCCAAACACACAGTACTTCTTACTCAAGGTACATTACAGTCTGGGTAAGGCGTGGAACGTTATATGAAGCTTACCACACTGACGTAGACCCCGATGGTGGTACATCCTGGTGCTTGGTAGACTGAACAGCAGAAACACACTGAGAGCCAAAATATATGACCTTAACACAAAAGCTTGTACTTTTGCTCGTATTTTTTTAGGCCTCTTAGCGCCGGAACGCCACATTGCATACATTATGCCTGGTGCAGGCATAATGTGCCACAAGGGTTTATAAAGTGGAATAATGCATGCATTGTGCTACTTTGTAAATATGGCGTGTGGAAAAAGTCACTTAAGGCCTGCCTTATTGTTAAATAAATGATGCTATGATGGTGCTAATTTGCTGATAGGGGGCTCTTCAACATTTCCCCAAGTTTGCCAGGAAGTCCTGTTCTATCTTTGTCTGGAAATGATCCTCTTGGTAGACATTTTCGATGGATCACATCCTGCAAAATGATGTACTGAACTTACAATTCACTTGTGTGTGCATGGGCGGGGGTCATGTCTATTGTTCTTTAATAATATGTTGCCTGTGAAGCATCCCTGCCTTGCTGGCATGTGTATGGAAGCTACATGGCCTGCACAACTTTAGTGTGTTGCTAGCTACTGTCACTAGGACGTGGTGAAGATGCTGTTTGCAGATGTGATTGAGCTGTGATCAACGAACTGAGAAAAATACTTGCAAAGGGCCATCTGTCGTAGACAATTGGGAAATCCTTGACCTGTGAGCTTTCTGCTGGACCTTTAGGAAGCTTCACTTTTGTTATGTTGCAGTAGTACCCTGTTGGACCCACTGGAGTGCCTCAAGGAGAGAGGTAGCTTTATTTACTTTGGAGGAGAGCAGCATACAAACAAGTGCACAAGACACACTGGTTAAAGTATTAGCAGGATCTGTATTGTGTGGACAAAGTGTGGTTGCGCACTTACTTGCGCACTTAGCAAGCAGAACTATCTTTCGAAAAATACTTTGTTCATGAACACTTTGGTGTCAGAGAGGCAGTTCAAGCAATCAGAAATGCTGATAAGGATAAAGATGTTAGTGTCAAAGGTGGAATGAGAAGAGATGAGAAGAATGAAAGTGCTGTAGAGTTCCAGGGATGTGTGATTGGATTCCTGGTGCGAAGTGCCTAGACATGCCCTGGTATTTCATAGTTATGCTACACATGAAAACACGGGAACAGTTCCATGAGTTTGTAAAGTCTATACCGTATCTAAAAGGAAGTTGGTCATGAACCAATGTGTAATGGAGAATAGATAGAAACTACATTTTACAGTTGGGAGGAGAAAGGAAAAGCATGTTGTAAAATAGTGGTATTACCTTGGAGAAATGATTGATAAACCCCAAAACGTACCACAATAACCCCCATACAAAAATGATATAATTTAGCTGAGGGTGAGATCAAGAGAATGAGTACGAGGGCGGTGTTTCTTGGTGATGGAATAATGTGACTTGAAGAGTAAACTGGACCCAAACCATGCAGAAACATGTGTTAGTCATGTGTATTAAAGATGGTGTGCATAGAAGAGATTACTGTAGGAAATCTGATTGTTGTAATTGTATTTTTTTAATTGCTTTTGAAAAAAGGATGCTTTTATAATATATTTTAAATATATGCAATATTTGCAGAAGAAATATATTTACAAAACATAATTTAGTATGAGACGTATTTGATAGGATATACCTGTACACCGTTACTGCAGTGCTGAAGATGCTGACAAATACATTATCAAAATAGGCAGTATCAGTGCCCTCAATGCCAGCAACCATCTTAAACCACCTGCTCTTCCCTTGGTGTCAATACTTCATGGCTGTCAGGACCTCCACCAGTTTCCATTGCAATCTTCACATTCCTTGCCAGTTTACCCCTAGTCCTCTGCTTGTAATCATGCCACTTTTCCTTGCATTCCACAACAGTTCTGCAAGATGGTGCTATTGCATTTATGTTAACAAATAAATCTCTCCATAAAACTTTCTTCTTGGGTATTGTTGATTCAGAGGTGTCAAACAGATATTTATCTTGTTTTGTCAACTCAGAAATTGAAATTTCGTTTTCCTCCTGTGTGAAACTGACTTTCCTTTTTCTGCTCCCCTCCTGGACAATGACTCCTTGATGGTTACTCTTCTGGGTGGTATCATCTTCCTGGCTTACCAAGGTGAAAGTGCATAAGTATTGTGCGAAATGTGATTTTTTTTTAAACTGAAAAGCGACCCAAAATCCTCTTGCAAGACGTAATATTGGCTTGTGGCACGCAAGTCTGATTTGCGGCATGCAAGGATGAGTTGCATTATGGTGCATTGCACTGTAAGTCATAGCTTTGCAGTGTGCCACATAGTAAATATGTTGCTTTCCTGGTCTGAAAAAGTTGTGTACCTCAGAATAACTTTGATGCAACACAGCACTACACCACTTCTTGTACATCTGG
The DNA here is from genome assembly GCF_031143425.1 of Pleurodeles waltl. Taxonomy (NCBI): domain Eukaryota; kingdom Metazoa; phylum Chordata; class Amphibia; order Caudata; family Salamandridae; genus Pleurodeles; species Pleurodeles waltl. The sequence goes on from NC_090449.1 coordinate 206,593,562, forward strand.
GCCCAGGTTTTTTTTTTTAGTAGAAAACTATTGTTACACAGATAAATGAATGGAAACATTATAGCATTAATAATTAAATATAATATTGTATGAAATAAACAGTTCTGTTATAGTGAAGACAAAGAGGGGTATAGGATATGCAAATCACATCTTACCCCTCAAAATCTAGCACTGAAGTTAGGATATGATTTAATATAGTACCACTGATTCAAAGGCACCAAAATATTAACAAATGTAGAATAATATTTAAATGCACAGTACCTATGGTGAGACCCGCCTTAGCTCAAATATTCTAGGACTCGAGTTAGAATATTAAAGTCCCTAGTCCTAGAAAATTGCTGCGAAAAAATAAAACAAATTTTGAAGTATTTATTTCTATGCTAAATATTTCACCCAAATTAAAATTATTGCAAATATTAATTTCTAATCAAAACATGTAAATTAAAAATCATTTAGAGTTGGTCATTTAAAAACATTCAAATCTCCACTAGACGAGGTTCACTTAGTTCCTATCACGCCCAGGAACTGAGTAATAGTTCAGGATATAAAATGGGAAAATAGAAATTACTGTAAGAAAAACAAAGGACTACTACTTAATTTCGTGGCATTCATGTTTCGATATTTTCGATATTTTACACCTATTGTAGGCTGGAGGTGGCCTAACCTGGGAATAAGGCTTATGGCAATGGGTTCCAGGTCTTGGGAAATAAACTACAGGGTGTTTGCCCTACATGAGAATTCTTGTGGCTCGTTTGTGGCAGTTATGTCAAATCTTGTAGTTTTTCTGGAACACTTCCTCACATTGTGAACAGTGAGAGAAGGGAATGGATGAGGAAGTAATTTATCATATTTTATTAAAGCATGATGCCCTATGTAAGTACTCGGGCGATTAAAGCATTCTGAGTAATGCACTTAAAAGAGGCAAATTACATTACATGAGAATATCTACTAGATACAAGTGACACTAGCAATGTAATGGTGTGAATGTTTATTACAAATGCACCAAATGTTCCACAAGGGCGCCACCTTTGAAATGTGCGTAATTGCAGGCCACGCATGTGGAAATGCTCACGTGCATACACACGCACAAAGAAGTGATGCACCTGTGATTCATTTGGAGGGTGGGGGTGGAGGGGGGGGGGGGGCGGCACAGGGACACTACATTCTCATTAGGAAGGCAGATGGCGACAGGATCACTGTGGCCTTATTTAAGGCTTGCGGCAACTGTGCTCGACCGTGGTAGACGTTAGTTCCCATTTCAACAGCACTGTCTTGTATTAGCTCTTGTCTGGAATATTGTGGTGTGTATTCAGGGCCGGCTTTAGCGCTAGTGACGCCCAGTGAGACGATCATTTTTTACACCAGTCGCACTGCCCTCAAGCCGGCCATGTATGTATCTATGCATTGCAAGCAGATGGCACATACGTCAGGACAGATATGTAACGGTTCTAGTACACGGTTTTCTAACTGCAAAAAGAGAGAAAACTTTGTTACTTATGCAGGATTATAATCGAACGGATGGCTCAACAGACGCCTAATTACGAACTAAACCACAACTTGTTAAAATGTAATGGTTTTGCTTTATGATGACATTATAATGTCAGATTAATTTTACACCACCAGGATGTCTGGAGCACTGATGCCTCGAGCACAGCAGGCATAGTGTGCCGAGACTCCTCGAGGTGATAGTGGTTCCTCGAACGTAATTTATCTTTAATTTCCTGCCACACAGACGGAACAATACTACACTCTGGGATCAAAGTAGTAACAAAGCAGCAGTTGCAGCAAACATATTTTCTTCGCAGGGCTGAAGTTCCGGATGGGTAAAACCGTGTGTGACTCACCCTGGCAGCCACTTCCAAGGAGGGTTTTGCGAAATTGAAGTGATGTTAATAATATGACTTATCCCAAATAAATCAACCCTCTAGCAGCGTGCTTCAGACTGCAAGAAGACTCTCTAGTCTAAGGCAGTGTTATGTGGGTCACGATGGTTCTCTAAGATGGACCTTCGGGCCGGATATCACCAACTGTTGCTTGCTCCTGAATCAAGGGCCATAACCACATTTTCAACTCATGTGGGGCTGAGGCGGTACAAGCGTCTCAGTTTTGGCATTGCCAGTGCCGCAGAAGTGTTTCAGGACACGATTCGTGTGTGTTAGCTGGGCTCGAAGGGGTCATCAACGTGAGTGATGATATTCTTGTGCATGCCCCCACTGTGGAAGGGCATCTCAAGAGACTCCGCGCTACCTTCCACAGACTTAGACAAAACGGACTGACGCTACACAGGGAGAAATGCGAATTCCTGAAACAAGATATCGCATTCTTTATCTATCATTTCTCGACACAAGGGTTCCGGCCTGATCCAGAAAAAGAGGCGCTGGCGGTTCATTGGGGCTGTCGTCATTTTCATTTGTATATCTACGGCCATCCGTTCACAGTAAATACTGATCACAAGCCTTTGATACCCCTGTTCAACAAATCTACATCCCAACCCCCACCCAGGATAGAAAAGTGGATCCTCCAGCTCCAGGAATATCAATTTATGGTGCTGTATCGACCAGGAGCCCAAAAGCCGGCAGATTATCTGTCTAGACACACCAGACCCCTCACTACTCAGGAGGAAAAGGAATCGGAGGATGTGGAGGAGTATGTAAGATTGGTGGTGGAACGGTCAAGACCACGTCTCATCTCAGTCCAGGAAATTCAAGAGGCCACCCAAGCAGACGAAGTGCTGCAGTTAGCCATATCGTGTGTTCGTGATGGGAAGTGGCATTTACTAAAACAAGACATGTGTCGTAGAACGACAGAAGCCAAAGTAACTTTGTCTTCCCTGCACAATATTCGACAAGAGTTGGTGGTGTCACCGGAAGAGTGCTTACTGCGAGGTCATCGTTTGGTAATTCCTGAAGCATTGCAGCAACGAACGATTGATTTAGCTCACATCTCCAATCAGGGGATTGTAAAGACCAAAGCGAGACTGAGAAGTAAAGTATGGTTTCCTGGCATGGACGCCAGGGTAGAACAGACGATACAACATTGCCACACATGTCAAATCCTCAGACCTGCTGATTTGCCCGCTCCGATCATAACAGAGCCAATTCCCCCCACTCCATGGCATCGAGTGAGTGTGGATTTAGGCAGTCTTCCTGATGGGCGCCATATGTTGGTTGCCATAGACGATTTCTCCAAATACCCAGAGGTGGAGGTCCTGACCTCTACCACTACTGATCGAGTTGTGCCATATTTGGAAAAGATCCTGGCCACCCATGGCATATTCAAAGAACTGAGAACAGATAATGGGCCCCCTTTTTTGAGCAATGAGTTTGCAGAATATCTAGCGTCACATGACATTTATCATCGAAAAATCCCCCCTCGCTGGCCCCAAGCTAATGGGGAAGTTGAACGATTTATGAGAACATTAAATAAAGTGCTGAGAATTGCGGTTTCTCAGGAAAAGGATGTGGAATGTGCTCTGTTTGAGTTTCTGAGGGAGTATCGCCTGACTCCCCATGGCACCACTGGCGCTATTCCTAGCGAAGTGTGTCGTGTACAGGGTGTGAGAGATACGTTGCCCCAAGTGAATACCTCGAGTGGGTTTCATGATCAAGTTTCTAGTCGTTTGCGAAGTCGTCAAGTGCTGAATGATCGGATGTCTCAGAAGAGGCGAGCCCGGGTGCCACGTTTGAGAGTGGGAGACCGGGTGTTGGTAAAAAATAGACATGCAGGAGGCAAGTTCAAGCTCCCATTTGAAGCTAGCCCTTGGACAGTGGTGAATGTGAAAGGCACGATGGTCACTGCCCAACGAGATAAGGAGATGGTGACTAGGAATGTATCTTTCTTTAAACCCTATTATTTGCCCATACATGATTCTCTGGAGCCAGTTTTGGGTACACCTATTATCCTGCCGAAGGAATGTATGGACCAGGGTTTTCCAGCACAGGACAGGCTCCCTGCTGAGGACCTGTGTTTGCCCCTGGATGAGACTGAATCATCAGATGATATTGTCGTTACAGAGAGGCCTACTAGCAAGTCTTTAGACAGTTCTTCCCCGACTGGCACTGTGCTGAGAAGAGGCAGGGGTAAATATACTTTGCGTTCCCGAATATCAGCTCCTGTTAAAATGAAAGACTATGTGTGCAATTAGAGTATTCCGGAATTTTTGACATGCATGCAGTGTTTTTTTTTATGGACATTGCCATGAGTCATGTTATTGGCGTGAGGCTGTATTGGTTTTTTTTTTTGTTTGTCAATTTGTTATTTTTATTTTGAGTGGAGGAGGAATGTTATGTTGCTACCGATGGGTTTATTTGGTTAGGGGTAATCTACACGAGCCGCTGGTATGCGGTCGCGTAGAAACCCCTCTCAATGTTTTGTTCTGGTTGGTTGGTTTCTGACGTCATGGAGCCACGTAATAAAGGTTCTGGTGCTCGCGCCAGAACAGCAGTTCCGAACAGATTACCACTGCGTGTTGTGTTTCATTTATCGCTCTCCTTGCGCCGATCTCCTCACACGATAACCTGCCAGCAGTGTTAAGAACTTAACAGGCAGGAGACAGCAGAGATGACAATTTGTAAACAATCGGCAACCCTGTTTGCACGAGGCCTTGTTTATCTGAAATCAAATCTGTATGCCAATCTCAGCAAGGATGCTTTTTGAAATATTGTGAGTCACATCACAAAAACATAACAGAAGAGAGAAAATATGTGTGCCTTCAGAAAATACAATATGAGTAGGCAATTCTCTAGCCAGATTTCACTTGTTTTCCTCTGCTGATATCAAAAAGTATGAGGAAATATTCAATATCTTTACCAGTCACAGAATATATCATTAGACAATGCCATTTTCAAACATATTCTTTTCAGTTGACACATGCAAACACATAGGCCCTCATTCTGACCTTGGCGGGCGGCGGAGGCCGCCCGCCAAAGTCCCGCCGTCAGGTTACCGTTCCGCGGTCAAAAGACCGCGGCGGTAATTCTGACTTTCCCGCTGGGCTGGCGGGCGGTCGCCTTCAGACCGCCCGCCAGCCCAGCGGGAAAGAGGCTTCCACGATGAAGCCAGCTCGGAATCGAGCCGGCGGAGTGGAAGCTGTGCGACGGGTGCAGTTGCACCCGTCGCGTATTTCACTGTCTGCGCAGCAGACAGTGAAATACATTTAGGGGCCCTCTTACGGGGGCCCCTGCAATGCCCATGCCAGTGGCATGGGCACTGCAGGGGCCCCCAGGGGCCCCGCGACCCCCCCTACCGCCATCCGGATCCCGGCAGTCGGACCGCCGGGATCTGGATGGCGGTAGGGGGGGTCGGAATCCCCTCGGCGGCGCAGCAAGCTGCGCCGCCTTGGAGGATTCAATGGGGCGGCGGTACACTGGCGGGAGCCCGCCAGTGTTGCCGGTCCGACCGCGGCTTTACCGCCGCGGTCGGAATCCCCATTGGAGCACCGCCAGCCTGTCGGCGGTGCTCCTGCGGTCCTCCGCCCTGGCGGTCTTTGACCGCCAGGGTCAGAATGACCGCAATATTACCTTCTCCACTTTCCTGGATGATGGGAAGCAACTCATAGTGTTTCTGTTCTCTCATTTCTCTACAATTTCATCAAACCCTTCTTCCACACATTGAAAGATTCAAATATTTCAATTTCAAACAGATGAAAACTATTGACAACTTGGTGCCATATCGCAAAACGGGGAACAGCCTTTTCCACTCAATCTTTACCGCACAATGCCTTCACCATGCATGCTTTAACATGCATGCCTTTGCCAAACAGATGTCTTTACCATACCCAAGCATGGTGAACATATTATTATATATGTATATATATACATATATATTATAAATATTAAATATGTATATATATATACATATATATGAGTATAAATATTTCTTATAGTTAGGACCTAGATTCTATAGAAAAAGCTGTTTTTTGCTTGCCTATATCTTTGGCATTGCTTGATGAATCTTCACCAAATTTTCCCAAAAACATTAGACAGTTACGTGAGCTGCTGTCTGAAAAACTTTGGGGTGATCTGCACAGTGGGGGCTGAAATAAAGGGGAGTGAAATTTAGAGCTTTTCCAATATTAATTTCCAAAGGAAAAATTTAATAACAATAGCGCAAAAAACACCAAATCGTGCAGAGATCTGATTGGCTGATAACACTTCAATAACAGAAATGTTGTTAGCCATCTTGGGACTCGGCTTCAGCTGAGCCTCAGAAAAAAATATTAAAAAGCACAAAAGGGGCCAGAGTACGAACAACCTGACTCAAAGGGACCCCCCAGGGCTAAAAAGCATTTCTTTTAATTTTACGCTCCGATCCATGGCAGATCTGCAGATCCACTGTAAAATCCCCCAAAAAACGGACTCCTGCACTTCGTTATCATGAAGCCCCTGGATGGGCCAAGTCCTGGGGGCATTTCTTTAGAAATGCAGTGGGGGGGCCTTCTGGCCCCCTCCCGCTGCCCCCTGGACCACTACCTCCCTGGAGCATTTAACAAATGATAGGGGGGAGCCTGCACCACATGTGCCCCGGGGACCACCACCCCCGGGGCTACACTGAATTTCTGGGGATCCCCCCAAGGGGCTCCTGCTATGCACCCGGGACATAGCTGTTTGGTAGCCACAGTAAATACTTCGGATTTTCACAGCAGGACCTTTAAAGCAGGTCCCGCTGTAAAAATCCGAAGCTTCATCTCTGTTCCCTCCACGCGTGCAGACCACAGGGAAAACAAGCTTCAGCAAGCACTGACCATGTTATGAGTTATGTAATCTGTGGGGTTATAAGCAGTGGTGGTGACCACTAGGTAGTTTTAGATAGGACTTAGGGGGTGATTCTCACCCTGGCGGGTGGCGGAGGCCGCCCGCCAGAGTTCCCCCCTCCAAAATACCGCTCCGCGGTCTCAGGGTATTCTGGCTTTTGCACTGGGCTGGCGGGCGGCCGCCAAAAGGCCGCCCGCCAGCCCAGTGCAAAAGAGCCTTCCCACGAGGACGCCGGCTCAGAATTGAGCTGGCGGAGTGGGAAGGTGCGACGGGTGCAGTGGCACCCGTCGCGTATTTCAGTGTCTGCAAAGCAGACACTGAAATACAAAGTGGGGTCCTCTTACGGGGGCCCCTGCAGTGCCCATGCCATTGGCATGGGCACTGCAGGGGCCCCCAGGGGCCCCACGACACCCCATACCGCCATCCTGTTCCTGGCTGCAGAGCCGCCAGGAACAGGATGGCGGTATGGGGTGTCAGAATCCCCATGGCGGCGCAGCGAGCTGCGCCGCCATGGAGGATTCTACAGGGCAGCGGAAAACCGGCGGGAGACCGCTGGTTTTCCCTTTCTGGCCGCGGCTGAACCGCCGCGGTCAGAATACCCTGTGGAGCACCGCCAGCCTGTTGGCGGTGCTCCCTCCAACCCTGGCCGCCGGGGTCAGAATGACCCCCTTAGTTTCTATATATAAAGCATTCATTACCTGCCTATATGTTTGGCACCGCTTGACGAATCTTCCCAAAACTTTCTAAAATTTGTGCCAGTCCCATCAGCTGCTGCCTGGAAAGTTTTGGGGTGATCCATCCAGAGGGGGTAGAGAAAAAAGGGTGGTCCCAAAACACATTTCCCCCATTCATTTTTCCATAGGGATTTTGAACAGCGATAGTGAAAAAACAACTGGACAGAATTACACCACATTTGGCGGAAAGGTAGGTCCTGGTCCAGAAAGAGCACTTTTTATGTTTTGGTGTAACTCTGTTCAGTAGGTTTTGAGAAATTAAGGGGAAAACAAATTTGTTTATCTAGGGACTCAAAGGATTCACGACCCCTAACGATCTCGTGCTGAGATCTGATTGGCTGATAACACTTAAACAACAGAAGCTGTTGAAGTGCTGGCAGCCATCTTGGGACTCGGCTATCTCAAAATAAAAGTTAAACAAAAAAAACAAAAGGGGCCAGAGTAGGAACACTCTGAGCCCTTAGCTCCTGCAATTTCTTAGTTTAATGCCCCCGGGAAGGATATGTCCTGGAGGCTTGTTTTGGGGAAAAAAAAACTGTTGGCCTCCTGGCCCCCCCTTCCAATGCCCCGGGGACCGTCAACTCCTCAGGGCTTACTTTTTGTGGATGTGGGAGGGCCTGTGGCCCCTCCACTGTACTGGGGACCACCATCACCCCAGGGTTTTAAAGTAATATGTGGAAGGGGCCATCTGACTGCCTCCTGCTGCCCTGGGGACCACCACCTTCCAGGACAACACTGTAGTTGGAGCGTGGGGGCCACGCAGGATCCCGGGGACCACCCCCCCGGGCAAATGTTTAAAAAAATAAAGGGGTCCGTATGGGACCCCTATTAGCGTCGGGGACCACCCCCATCGGGCAAACCTGAAAAAAAGAGAAGGGGGTCTGTTTCAGAACCCCAATAGCCCTGGGGACCACCACTTCCCCTGGGGCGAATGTTTAAATAAATAAAAGGGGTTCCGATGGGACCCGCATTAGCCTTGGGGACCAGCCCCATCAGGGCAAAGCTTAAGAAAAGAGAAGAGGGGTCTGTTTCAGACCCCCTGGGGACCACCACCTCCTCAGGACTATGGGGGTTATTCCAACTTTGGAGGAAGTGGTAATCCGTCCCAAAAGTGACGGTAAAGTGACGGATATACCACCAGCCGTATTACGAGTCCATTATATCCTATGGAACTCGTAATACGGCTGGTGGTAAATCCGTCACATTTGGGACGGATTACCACCTCCTCCAAAGTTGGAATAACCCCCTATGTCCTTGTTGGAGGGGGGCTGCATGGCTCCCCTCTTGGAGCCACAGATGGCACTGGGGACTGCCACCCAGCCAAGGCCCGCTCCTGCTATGTTCTGAGATGCCCACCCCCGGGACATAGCTGTTTGCTGTGGCTTGGCTGCAGTGCTGCAGCCAAGCCTCAGCAAACACTCTGCTGTTTGACAGCGGGAACTTTAAATTAGGTCCCGAGCTTTCATCTCTGTCTTCTGCACACGTGCAGGGGACAGAGATGAAATGCTTCAGCAACCACGGAGCTGCTGTCAAAGCAGCTCCGTGCTTGTTGAAGCAATGACACTGCAGTGTCAGGTAGCCCGTATAGGGTATATATATATATATATATATATATATATATATATATACACACACATATGGAGGGACCGCGGAGGAGCTCTTAAGGGCTCCTTCGCTGTACCAGATAGCCCATAAAGGGCTAAATTAAAAAAATAAATAAATCTCGTAGCTCAATCTGAAGGCCGCAGATCTTCACTCTGAGCTATGGAGGTTTGAGTCCAGCTGGACCCATTACCATATATATATTTTTTAATTAGAAAAATTATATTTAAAAAAAACAAATATATTTTTTATTTTTAATTGGATACAAATGTCTCATTCTAACTATATCAGACATCAAAGCCTAAAAAACTCTATCTCTCTCCATCTCACTTTCTTTTTCTCTGTCTCTTTTTCAATCATTCTCCCACTCACACACCCACTCAGACACTTATGAACCCACTCACAGTCCCACTCAGACACTCATGCACCCACTCACACCCTCATGCATGCACAGCCCCAGTCAGACCCTCACGCATCCACTCAGACCCACTCAGACAGTTATGCACCCACTCACACACCCACTCAGACCATTATACACCCACTCACAGACCCACTGACACCCTTATGCACCCACTCAGAGACCTGCACACACACTGACAAACCCAGTAAAACACTGATGCACGCATTTTCACACCCAGACAGACAACTGACAGCCACTCTCACCCCCAGATACACCTTATCACATCTATTCTAACACTCGGAGAATCCGCAGCCAACTACCGGCGTGCATGGCCAAAGTGCTGTGCACATTGTGGTTTTGGGTTAGGAGGTGTTGGCCCCTGGGTCTGGCTGCATGCCTGGTCTTTCGGGCAACCTCCCCTGTCCACGGGTGAAGGCTGTGCACTGTGCCAGGTTGGGTGCTTATAGGGGTGGCCAACTGCCATGCACGGTGGTGGTTGGTTTAACCAATGGTAATTAGTTATTTTTATATGTTAAAAAACATAGAAATTCACTGAAAAAAACAAAGGTTACAGGGTCGTTACAGTTAGGAAATAGAATTAAGAAAACCATAGACATAGAAGTTCACTTAAAAAACCAAAGGTTACATGGATGTTATAGTCAGGCCCAGATTTTAACAGTACCAAACCATAGAAATTCACCAGTTATAGTTAGATTTACCTCAAGTAACTATAACTTGTGCCCTAAGGTAACTATAACTCGCGCTTTCGCCATGCACTGCAAATTATCCCACAAATGACGGCAATGCGCTGCAAATTATCCCACAAATTACAGCAATTATGCATCTTTCATAACATAATTGGTAATATCAACGTAATACTTGCAGTAAAAATTTTGATGAAAAAACTGTGCATGGCGGGGCCATGTGTTATAGTTACCTTAGGGCACGAGTTGTAGATACTTGAGGTAACTCTAACTATAACTTGTGAATTTCTATGGTTTGGTACGGTTGAAATCTGAGCCTGACTATAATGTCCCTATAACCTTTGTTTTTTTTAGGTGAAAAAAAAAGTGTGTGTGTGTGTGTGTGTGTTATAGACTCTGTTCCATTGTCTCCCGCTCCACCATTTTCTCAGTCGACCGAGGGAATTAAACCAACGGCACAGCTCCTGTTAAGAAGGTCATTTATTGCAAAATTAACTGTAAGCAGAAAAACATAGATCAACACGTTTCGGTCGTAGCCTTCAACAGGGTCATAGAGTGCATGTGCATAGATGGTCTAAAGAAGCAACCCACCCATTACTGTGCACAATTAAAAAACAGTTGGGCCGCTAACATCAAATTATTCATATTGGAGCAATTCATCCACCATTTTTTCACTTTGAATACAATGATGCTCAACAGTGACCGAATCTGATAGAATCTATCTATTATAGCAAGCCTGTCATTTCACCAATGCAATATTCCTTCATCTTTGTTTTACTAATTCAAGTTTTCATTTTCTCAAGTGTTTTCTAGTTTCACTTTGTCTCACTTGGGGAATTTATGTACTGCCCACTTGTTCATACCCTTCACAGAAAACATTTTTACAGTCTTCTGGTACGATGATGCCCATTCCGGCTCATCAACATAGCATACAAGATCAGATTCTGATCTTAAAAATTCCAATCTCGCCAATTTTATACTGTTTGTTGGAAAGTGGATTATTGGTAAGGGCAGGTAAGTACCTACACTTAGCAATAGGCCACCATCCCCCACTATGTTCAGTTAGGTCTCAATAAGTTAACAACACGAAAGGATGATGGACGGAATGCTGACAATGCAAACACTCACCCCCAGTCACAGATCTGGGTTTAATCCTTCGTTCTTTTGCTCACCATGCCACCCCAGTTTGGACCCAGCCATATGCAAATCAGTCTTGACCTTGTTCCTCATGGGAACAGTCCAGCCCGAACTGCCAGGCCAGGTCTTCCCTGGACTGGAAACAAGCATCCTGGGACCGGTTTCAGCCAGGCTAGCTTGATTCCAGGGACCAACGTCTGGGCATACCCTTCTCACTTGTCTCAATAAATTAACCCCAGCTCAACATCAAAAGCAGTTTTGCATTAAAAGGTTTACTGCCAGCTTGTGCCAATCCTTGCGCCAGCCAGGTGGCATATTTATGGAATGGCGCAAGCCGGCACTAAGTATCGGCTAGCTTAAAAAAAAAAAGGCGCTAGCCATGGGGGTTGGCAATAGGGGAATATGGCGTTAGGGGGCCAGAAATAATGCTAGGCTGGTTAATGCCAGTATCTATGGCATTAACCAGCCTAGCATCATATTGTGAAGCAATAGCACCCAAAATGACTCTTGTCTTAGTAAAGACAGAAGTCATACTCACCATCCCAATGGCCATGCCCAGGGGACCAGTGTCCCCTGGGCATGGCCATTAGACCTAGGACCATGCAGGGGGCCCGTGTAGGGGGCCCCCAATGGCACAGAAAAAATAATAATTTAATTCTTACCTATACTTACCTATACTTTCCCAGGATGGGGTCCCCCATCCTTTGGTGTCCCTCTGGTGTGGGTGTGGGTGTTCCTGGGGCTCGGGTGGGCACCTGTGGGCACATTCCATGGTATTTAGCCATAGAAATGTGTCCACAGGTCCCCTAACGCCTGGTCAGACTAGGCGTTAAATAATGGTGCTAAGCAGGCCTAGCACCATTATTTGGGTTGGCCTACTCCGTGCGCATCATTTTTGTGCTGGAGTATAAATAAGGCGTTAGGGGGTTAGCGTGATATTGTGGATGGGAACACCTACCTTGCATCTAATTAGCGCAAGGTAGTTTGCCGCATCCACAACATAGTGCTAAGCTCTATATTTTGATGCTAGAGGGGTCTAGCGTCAAAATATAAATATGGAGTTAACTTTGCACCATTTGAGCATCAAAATAAATTACGCAAAACGGCGCAAAGCAAGTATAAATATGCCCCCAAAGTGTGTAAAGCATTCAAGAATCACAAAACAGTGATAAAAGAAAACACAGGAAACTGTTTAAGAACCCAAATCTAATTTATAAAATTAGGAAATATGTTTATCTTTAATTTGACACGAAAATGAATAAAATAGGATAGGGGAAACTCAAGATATGAATTTTTTAAGAATTAATGTTTTCTAGCGCCTAGAAACAAAAGTGCAATCTGGTCATGTAGTGGCAACTCGACTGGGGCAAAGTCAAAGTTTCAGGCCGACCGCAATGGAGCCCTGCACGGCTACAGCAAGCAGGAGGCCTTGGTCAAAACTTTACCCTCAAACTTAGTCGTTTTCTTGAAGATTTCTTTCAGCGAGACAAAGTCACCAATCCAATCCAACCTCCTTGGAGCCCTCTTTGGATACACGTCGCAGGAGACCTCTGTGAAGATTTCTACATTCCGACTTAGACGATTTTGTGAGATGAAAATCTTCGTCATGGCCAAAGCTGAATCTTGATCTGCCGTCCCTGGAGCCCTCCTCAGATATGCTGGGCTGGAAGTTCCAGTCAACATTTTACCTTCTGACTTTTGAAGCTTTTTCTCTCCGTTGTCAGACAACCTTCCACAGCAAGCCAACTTTGAGTCAACGTCTTCGGATTACCTTTCCAAGAGCCCCCGGTAAATCCTGGAAGTGTGGGGCTCCGGAGCTTTTCAGTAGGACAAACTTGCAAGTCAGGCTGGGTCGCGGTCAACATAAGTCGGCTTGACTCTCGATGGCAGGTCGTCCCTTTATAGAGCTTTTTCTAAAAAGTTCTCCAAACACCTCCAAACTTCTGGATCTTCTTTCAGAAGGTCTATGAAGGTCCTTTAGGAGTCCACAGCTACTCCAAGGTTCCAGAAGCTCTGAGGTGCTCCTTGAGGGTTAGGACTCCAACTCCCAGAATGCATAAACTCATTCTGGGCTCAAACTCCAAGATGACCACTGGACAGTGGCCAGCTGGTCAGTTTCTTCAGAATTTGATGCAGAGAGCCTCTGGTTAGCTATTTTTCACATGTAGCAAGCAGGCAGCCCCTTCTTGAACTAGTTGAAGCCAGGCAAAGTCATTTTACTGGTGAAGCCCAAGTGTGCAGCTGGCACAGACCTTCAGAGTGCAGTGCCCAGGTGCGGGTCAGGGCTCCAGCAGGGCAGTCCTTCTTCTTCGGATGTTCTTCCTTGTAGGGATCTGAGGTGTGAGTGCAGCTCTGCCTTATTTATCCTTGCTCCTGGAAAAGCAGGGGGGCCCGACTGTCCAATCACAGGCAAGCCACTTCCCCCTTTGATGGCAAAAACCAACCGCATGGAGCAACATTCTTCACAAATCCATCATGGCTGAAACTGATTTTTGGAGGTTAGATCTGGCTTACCCACCATTGGCGTGGCTAAACCTTCTAAACACACCCCTCTCCTAATCAATTCAAGAGGGCACCTAATTGTCTGGGGTTGCAGGAAATGGGGAAGGTCCTGAGCTGCTCCAAATGTCCTTCCCGCCTTTTACATATTTAGTTCCTTTTGGGACTTTAGTAATGTAAAATAAAGTCTCCCCATTTTACCTTATCGAGCCCATTCACTACAATGAGGGAAAAACAAATGTAGCTATTTTTCCTCACCAAGCTTATGAAACATCTTTTATAAGGCCCCTGCTTATAGTTACACTGTACCCAACCCTGGGGGCACCTGGGCACAACTTAGGGGTGACTTATATACAAAAATAAGGGAGTTTAAGACTTTGGAAGTACTTTTAATTCCAAATTCGAATTTGCATGTAACTTTAGTTTAAAAGCAGCCAGTAAGGCAGACCTGCCTTTAAAATGACACTGGCCACCTCAACAGTGTGCCTATATGTGCACCATCTATGCTGGGGTCCCTAAACCTACATGCCCTACCATATACTAAGGACTTATAGGTAGGTTGGCATAGCCAATTATAATTAGCTTAATTTGCATAATCAATATAATCAGAGCACAGGCCCTGGAACTGGTTAGCAGTAGGGGCAAAAAGTTAAGGGGCTTCTGCATTCAGCCCATTTTTCTCATATTAAGTAACTATAACCCGTGCTCTAAGGTAACTATAACTCGCGCCTTCGACGTGCACAGCTAATTACTCCACATAATATATCATTGATGAGATCTTGGCATCTTTGATATTATCACTGCAACATTTGCAAGAAAATTACTGATAAGAAAACTGTGCATGGTAAGGGCGTGAGTTATAGATACCTTGGGGGGCGAGTTATAGTTACTTTAAATAACGCTAATTATAACTGCTGAATTTCTATGGTTTCATATGAGTAAATTCAGAACCTAACTGTAAAGTCCCTGTAACCTTTGTTTTTCTCAGTGAAAAATAAATAAAAATAATCTATATATATGTGTATGTATATTTATTTATATATATATATTAATATATATATATATATATATACTTATATATATATATATATATAAACATAAGAATATACAGCTAATGTAATAGTGTCCATGAAAGTTGTGACAGTGTTAGTTTACTATAGGCATCTGTGAGTAGATAAGTAGATAATCTCAAAGCAGTCAGGAACACACCTAGACACCACCAGTACCACTCTTAGCTTTTAATTCGGCTGTCTGAGATTTTTGCTACTTGTAACTCTACTCGATCAATTCTGTTGCTGCTTCATGGTGCTGTACAGTAGCTGCATGAAACACACTACACAGACAGTGCACAAACAGAACAGGGACAGACGGACATACACAATAAAAAAGAAAGAAAATGTAGTAACCGTTATGGAGGAGTGGCACTCCACGCAGAAAGCAGAAAAATAAAGTGCTAATAAAAGTATTTTATTATCACTTTACTTTTCCACTGTAGTTAGAGCAGAGCATGGCCAGCCAGTCCGACATCACCAGGGAGGAATGGTATGTGCACTTCTAAGTGCGCATGTCAGTTTGGCCGGCCGTTCAAGGCCGGACAAATTGACATGCAAACTTAGAACTATCCACCCGGCTGTGTTGCCCAGCCTGGTGGAGAGACCAAGTGCAGGCTCCCACTTACTCCTTGAGTGTCATTTCTGTCTGTTTAGGCCAATCCTGGTGCTTCTCTTATGCTGGTAACAACATGAGAGGATCGGCTTGATTGTGTGGGTAGGGGTTGAAGACGAGACAAAGAATTGAGGATGCGGGAGCATCGGAACACTGAAGCAACAGTTACGTTTATTTTTTTTATTGCCTCCTGTGCCCCCCACTTCAAGCGCTGCTCCTGTCCCCCACCCCTTCCTGGCAGCAGCCACTACTGTAACCAAGAAATAGCTTGTAATTGAATTCCGAACCGTTTACTGCTATCGAGCTGCGTCAGTGGGACACAAGCCCATCTTGAACACTGCGGATCCCAGCTTGCGCAGGATGGAGAGTCTGCAGTAAAAACATTTCAGTGACTCGTGCTTGTGCACCGGAGACCCGGGTTTTGAATTCCACTCTTTCTGCTGTGTCAGAGCTTGCACATATTTGAACAAGTCGCTTCTGCCAGTGTGGCAGGTTGCAAATATGTCTGACGTTAAAATAACTACAGTATACCTTTGTGTAACAGCTAAAATATCATTCTTGTTCTGTCTCTCCACTGTTCCTCGAATCTGGTCTCACAAGCACCATTTATAACTGTTTACCACGGTCAACATGGTTTCTCTAGCACAACATGTTCAAAAACCTCCTGCTACTGGGAGCCATGTCTGCCTGGTATCAGCTATTTCATGTCACCTGGCAGACAAGAAGTTCAAGGCACAAACTACAGAAGAACCAGCCAGAAAAATCGGATGTGTACCTGACTAGGGTTAATAGTGAACCCATCAAGGATGAGGTGTTCGTTATGTTCTAAAGATGCATTTGTGGAGTCAAGGTCTTGACTCACCTCTTTTAACCTACTTCGTAAAAGGAAAGCTCGGAACTGGCACTAGGTGCCCCATAAAATGTTTGGTACCAGAGATAGCTTAAAATTTGTAGCTTTGTAAGAAATGTTATTGCATCACTTTTCCAAACATGATTGTAAAATTGTGTGTGTTTGTAAATATATATATATATTTATATATATTCACTGAAAAAAAAAAAGGTTACACGTTAAAGTTACAAAATAGAATTTAAAACAATTTATTAATTTGACTCCAAATGTTACAGGCTTGTTATATTTAGGCTCATATTTTAAAAGTACAAAACCATAACAATTCACGTGTTATAGTTAGAGTTATCTCAAGTAATTATAACTTGTGCATTAAGGTAACTATAACTCATGCCCATGCCAGGGTCTCAGAGGGACCCTCTCAGAGCTAAAAAGCATTTCAAAAAAAGATTGTGCCACGATTTGCAGGGTTCAGCCGATAATTAAAAAAACAAACAAATGCTGGCTCCCGCATTTCTTCTTTATATTGCTCCTAAGACCGGAAACTCCGCAGGGCTTATATTTAATACAATGCAGGGGTGGGGGCCACCCAGCCCGCCTGGCAGCCCCAGGGGCAACCACCTCCTCGGAGCTAAAAATGCAATTTATTGCGGGGGCTGCACCCACCTGCCTGGGGCTAAAATTTAATTTCATAGGGGGACCACACGGCCCATTCGCCGCCCCAGGTACCACCATCTCTCGGGGGCTTAAATGTAATTTCATGCAGGGGGGCCACATGGCCCACCCACTGCCCCGGTGACCACCATCTCCCCAGGACACTAAAGAAATATGAAGCGCGGGCTGCATCCCTTGGGCTTAAATGTAATTTCATGCGGGGGGCCATGTGGCCAGGCACTAAACAAATTCCACCCTCTCCCCCGGGCGATAATAAAAAAGCGATGGGGGTCTGTTTTGGACCCACGCGGCCCGGAGACCACCACCTCCCCTGGGCTATTCTCATTGAAGGGGGGTCGTGGGGCCCCTCTTGAGGAGCCACTGATGGCCCTGGGGACCGCCATCCCCCAGGGCCGGGTCCTGCTATGTCCCGGAGTGCTCAAACAGCTCTCGCTGCCAGAAAGCAGAGTTTTTATCTGTCTTCCCTGCACACAAATATCTCTGCAGGGAAGACAGATAAAAACATTGTTCCCACTAGCGGGGGCTGCTAGTAAAAGCAGCTCCCTGCTTGTGGGAGCAATGCTGGCTTCGAAAGGACATGGGGAGCGGGCTAGGACAGCGGGGGCTTGAGGCTCCCTGTGGTCCTGTCACTCTCTCTCTTTCTTTCATCCCCATAATGGAATGGAGGTGAGAGAGAGACAGAGAGATAGTCATTGCAATGGTCTCTCCATGCAATGACTTCTCCCAAAAATAAAAAAAATCTATATGTTTTTAGGACATGAGTTATAGTTACTTGAGATAATTATAACTATAATAGATGAATTTCTATGGTTTCATATGAATGTGAGCCTAACTATAGCATCTCTGTAATCTTTGTTTTTTAATTGAATATATATAAATATATATATATATATTTAGATTTTAGTTGCACACAACCACAGAAATTCTTCTATTATAGAGTTATTTCAAGAAAGTATAACTTGTACCCTAAGAGAACTATAACTCGCGTCCTTGCCATGCACAGGTTCACTCATCAATAATTTGACTGCAATTGTTACAGTTATGTTATCAATGATGGCATAGAAATTTTCATCCGTGATGTAATATCTGGGATTAGCAGTGCATGGTGAGGAAGTGAGTTATAGATATATTAGGGCACGAGTTATAGCTTCTTGAAATAACTCTAACCATAACAGATTAATTTTTGTGTGTGTAACCTAACTATAACATCCCTGTAACCTTTGTTCTTTTAAGTGAATACATATATATATATATCTATATATATATATATATTTTTTTTTTTTTTTTTTGTTTACATATTTAGATATATGTATATATACATATGTAATGGTGAGGCTATATTTACGGTATTTGGATTTGGGATTGGTAATAGTAAAGTAGTGGTAAGGGTCATTTTAAGGTTTACCAGTGGGTAGAGATAAAGGCAGGTCAGGAGTAACATTTTTAGAAAATCGGGGACGTAAATAAATTAAAGATTAAAGTAAAATTAAATATCTATGCACTTATCTTAAATATCCTTACCTTACGTGTTAAAGGCATGCGTGGTAAAGACATCTGCGTGGTAGAGGCATGCATGGAAAGGCATGTGTAGTAAAGGCTGCATGCAAAGGCATGAGTGATAACGTCATACATCCTTGAAAAACTGATCCAGTTTGTGGAAGTGCGTACCTGGGGCATTCCTTTGATCGGTCCACCCATGTTAATTTTTTTAATTTTGTATTCAAGAGTGCTGAAAAACAACGAAGTTGTATTCCACTGAAGAAGCATGATAGCAAAATCAGGCCAGACGCCATTTAACATTTGTGACCAGTTGAAAAGTTCATAATTTGAAGGCACATTCTTATAGGATTACTGACAGTTACATAACAGTTAAAGTATTCATCTATGATAGCTAAGTCTCACCTGTGTCCCACTATATCAGATGTCTACTGGCCCACGAAGGCCGGATGTATCTCAGATTTTCGGGATAGCACCTAAACACATAAATGATTCCGTTTTAGAGTTCTTGTATATATATTGTTTATCCCATATAGATGTCCTGAAAGTGTGGCAAAGATCCCGGGCGGAATTCTGGCCCTTTTATGTGTACCCCTTTATAAACCTAATTGCTCTATTCGATTTAATTTATTATTTTTGTATACTCCTAATGTGGCACGAAAGTAGCTTTAGAATGCCTACACAGGAGCATGGGTAACAGGGGATCCAGGACACTATTGTTAAATGATAGACTGAGGTAAGTGAGGTGGTAGGAGGAAGTTACCATGAGTAGCATCCTTGATACACAATAA
Source organism: Pleurodeles waltl (assembly GCF_031143425.1). Classification (NCBI taxonomy): domain Eukaryota; kingdom Metazoa; phylum Chordata; class Amphibia; order Caudata; family Salamandridae; genus Pleurodeles; species Pleurodeles waltl. The sequence continues at coordinate 206,612,865 of NC_090449.1, forward strand.
AAGCCTGTCAAAACTGGGGAATCTTCAGGGACTTGCTGAAACTTGGGAAGTTGCCATCTGTGTGAAGGAATGATGTAAGTGAGTCTCATAAGGCAGACCATGTGGGGTTTATGTAGTCCCAGAATCTTATGTGCAGTTCAGCACCACCTTGATAGTTTTTCTTGGTCCAGTAAAGGATTTCCAATGTACCCAGAGTCAAATTCTCTCAAGGCCCAACACAACTCGAAGCAGCTTTCGTTACCTTTTACCAAAATACTCCCTAAGATGGCCAGTTGTCTTGGAAACCCCTAAAGTATTAGACGCCAGTTTATCAATTGTCTCTAGCATCAGCGTCTTTCAGGAATCTGCTTCATGATGTGAGGTAATGCACACCTGCAAACTGGGCTCTTGGATGGGGAGAGTCCCCTTTTTTTAACATAAACTGTTTTCCATGTGAGAAGTGCCATGAGGATGTTTTTTTTTTATAGCTATCCTTGTGATTCTGAAGCGGAAGCGGTTGAGAAGTTGCAAACTTACTCAAACAGGTCTTTTTTGATGCATAGCTCCATCTAAATAGCCAGGCCATTTTTTCAGGCATGTCTTTAAATTTAACCAAATAGAGTCAACTAATAATGTGGGATAGCTATGTACTAAGGCCAAGATTTACTAAAAATCTGGCAGCACATCACAAAAATACACAGAGTTGTGGGAGCACAAGAAAATTGTGCAGTGCCACATTTAGTCGTGCACTGAAAATATAATCTGCTGCAATCGCGCTAAAACTGGCATGGGGCATATTTATACTTTTTTTGCACTGTTTTAGCGTCATATCTTTTTACTTTAAAGTGGTGCAAACTTAACTCCATATTTATATTTTTACGCTAGACCCGTCTGGAGTCAAAGCATTGGAGTTTGCGTAATTTTCTGGATGCATGAACCCACCTTGCATCAATGAGATGCAAGGTATGTGTTCCAGTCCAAAAAATGACGCTATAGCCTTAGCGCCATATTTGTCCCATGCTAAAATGAAGCATGGGTGGGCGGCGACTCAAAAAACTAAGTTAAGCTTGCTTAATGTCATTATTTAACACCTGGATCAGACCAGACGTTAAGATACCTGTGGGCCCATTTCCATTGCCAAACATCATGGAATAGGCCCACAGGTGCCCACCCCAAGTCCCAGGATCACCCCCACTCACACCAGAGGGACACCAGAGGATGGGGGGCACCACCCCAGGTGAGTAGGATAAGTATTTTTTATATTTAATTTTAAGTGCCATTGGGGGCCCTTACATGGGCCCCCTGCCTGGCACTGGGTGTAATAGCCATGCACAGGGGACACTGGTCCCCTGTGCTGGCCTTTGGGTGGTTGTGCGTCAGGAAATGACGCTAGGCTAGTTAGCAGAATTATTTTTGCTGCTGACCAGCCTAGTGTCATTTTCTGTTGCACAACCTCCTTTTCCCATACCGCCACCCCCACACTGCTAGCGTCTTTTATTTTGACGCTAGCCCAAGCTTAGCGCCGGATTACGCCATTCCTGTAGAATGGCGCAAGCCGGCGCTAAAGATTTTGATGCATAACTGCGTTAGCACAGTTTTGCATCAAGAAGTATAAACATGCCCCTGTGTCTCAAAAGCTTTGAGCCACTGTGCAAAGGCAAGTGGCAGCATCTTGTGTAAGCTTTGTCTTTGAGGCATATCCTGCGTACAAATTTAAATGCAAGGACAATTGCCCAAGTGTGTGCTGCACAAAATGTGTAATTTATGGGAAATTACACTTTCATCTTCGAATATAACACAATATTTAGCATTCCCTTTGTTTATGCTTGTTTTCTTTTGGTGCTAGGATTCCACATAAAGCTAGGTCACAGGGCTTTAGCTAATCTGGCTTTAACTGGAATACTAGGACTGTTAGTCACACCAATTAGTCCCACTTTGCATAGATTATCAGGGGTTTACTGTCTGCACTGTAATGTTGTTTCATTTGTGCACTCGTGGCCAACTTTCGACTCAAAAATAAGTTTGCCTACGAAAGTTGATAGATACTGCTCTTAACACTGATTTGCATCATGCAGCACCCCTTTGAATTGCAGGAGATTTTGTGCAGAAATTTAATAAACGTGGTCCAGCTATGTTACCTTCTTTGCCATTAAAAGAACTGGCACACTGTCATTCAACTTAAAGCTGGCAAGACAGCTTCAGTCAGTTACACTGAGCCTGCTTTACTTCTGCAGAGCAAGGGAGGTGTAACGGGGAAGACTCCTGTGCACTAGTTCACAAGAGCACTGAAAATCCACTTATTATGATTTACCTATTGAGATGCTTTTCTAATTTCACCAGTTATTGCTCCTCCTATTTATCTTCCCCTCCATAAGTTCACGTCCAAAATCAACCCTGATGATGATGAAGTTGACTGAAGCAATGGAAGTCATGGAAGCTTACTTGTTTCAAAATTTAGCAGAAGCCTATTAAAAAAAAAACCTGAACAAATATCAGTGATATAACACATTTAGGGGCTCATTCCGAGTCAGGCGGGCAGCGGGCGCCGCCCGCCGGGTGGAAACCACCCAAAGACCGCACTGCGGTCAAATGACTGCGGGGTCATTTTGACTTTCCCGCTGGGCCGGCGGGCGATCTCCAGAAGATCGCCCGCCGGCCCAGCGGGAAAGCCCCTGCAACGAGGAAGCCGGCTCCGAATGGAGCCGGCGGAGTTGCAGGGGTGCGACGGGTGCAGGAGCACCCGTCGCGATTTTCACTGTCTGCATAGCAGACAGTGAAAATCATGGTGGGGCCCTGTTAGGGGGCCCCACGACACCCGTTCCCGCCATCATGTTCCTGGCGGGTTTTACCGCCAGGAACAGGCTGGCGGGAAGGGGGTCGGAATCCCCATGGCGGCGCTGCAAGCAGTGCCGCCATGGAGGATTCCCTGGGCCAGGGGAAAACCGGCGGGAAACCGCCAGTTCCCCTTTTCTGACCGCGGCTTTACCGCCGCGATCAGAATAGCCCTGGAAGCACCGCCAGCCTGGTGGCGGTGCTTCCGTTGCCCTCCACCCTGGCGGTTTCAAACCGCCAGGGTCAGAATGAGGGCCTTAGTGCTAATCCTCATTTTCAGGGCTCCAGTGAAAATAGCTTCATTGCATGGAAGAAGCCACCTCTCTGAGTGATATAAGAACACTTTAGTTAATATCAATCCCACCGCTTTCAATGTAAAATGTTTTCTGCATTTCATCTTGTGTAAACTGTCTACCTACCAATGCCCTTTGAAATGCATCTAGAAACAACATTATGAGGAACATACATAACCCTCCTCCATATTAATAATGCTCTTTTATTTGTGCAGCCTGGCAATAGCAACGTCAGAGGGAAAACTGCAAGGTGCAGCCAACAATACATTTTTTTTTATAAACGAGACTGTAAGTCAACTGAACACTTTGCTATAATTCAAAGATCAACGAAACCCATTCACCTGTGGCATGCAAATAATTTTGGATCAGATTAATTGCCTCTGCCTTCTTTATTGCCTAAACATTCCCTCTGTCTCTTCCCTTTACCAGAGATTCCAAAACCATATCCAATTATGTCCAGCAATTACTAAAAAATCCCTGTTCTGTTTAAATAACATTATGGCCCGCCCCTGTCTTTCACATTAATTGGGATCTTAGAGCCTAGACTTATCCTCTATACACGGGGACTAAAAGAATGCAAGATAATCTTTTATCTCTCAAGTTATGCTTCATTCTCCATACCCTTCTTCTGATAAATACTACATGGATGATTTTCATAATTCTGGGGTGGATTTAGAGTTTGGCAGGTACTGGACATCTTTCAAAAAGTGGCTCATGTCCCATCATCCCTATTTAGAGTGTATTATGTGTTTGAAATCTAAATAGGCCAGAAGGTACATCGCATCTTTTTGTTTTTTGTCCGGCATCGTCCAAGAACCTCTGTTTTTTCCTTCTATGTCCATCCCAACCCTGCTATAAAGGATTTTAATCTTTTGGTAGTTTCTGATGACTCCCAAATTCTTAAGGCTTCTACCCAAACTAAGAATTTTGGGATTCATGCAAAATGTTTCTGTTCATGCATAAACACATTTCTAATCTAATTTTTAACATCCAATTGCAAATGTTGCCCTGTGCACAAGCAACCCAAATTCTAGGGTGGCCATTTCCTTTATTGGGAACTAGTGCCTCTAACAATAATAGAGTTGAATCCTATACCCGTAATACAGGCCATGCATGATAATGAGAAGTGGTAAATCTTTCTTGTTAGAAATTGGGTTGTAGGTTGACTGGCGTGTGGGCCCTAGTCTAGCAGCACCCACAGTCCTTGTCAGAGTGAGGCACAAGCAAACCCTAAATTAACCTGTGCTCGAAACTTTGGCAGCTTGCCGCTGAACAGTGGCAATGTGTAAAGCATTTGTGCAACACTTCAAACAGTAATATAGTGAAAATACTACACCAAGTTAGAAAAATAGAGTTCTTTTTAATAAATAAAACAAGAACAAAATGACAAAAATCCACTGAGTAGAACATGTGATATGCAAGTTTAAAGATTACAGTAAAAATTGTGCCAAAAATGAGTCGGTTCTGAGTTGCAGTGAGGCTGCTGTGCAAGGTCCTGTGTCATCGGTGAAGATCCCACCAATGAGGGTTTATGATGCGAAGTCAGGCATCAATGATGCATCATGCAGTCGAGGAGATGCGTTAATTCAGAGAAGCTGCGAGGATGCAGTGTGGAGTCCGGCATCGCCTTTGAGGCTACTGTCAACGAGGGATGCGTGGGCCTTCACTGAGGATGCGTTGCACAGCGATCATTCTGATGGGGCAACAAGCTGTAATGCAATGCTGGTCTTTGGGGCAGCACCATGCAGCAGTGGTGATGCGTTGGTTCAGCTTGGGGTTACGCTGCATAGCAGAAGACATGCGTTGGTTCTGCAAGATCCACAGAGTGTGGCAGAGCACCTTAGGCCCAGTTCCAAGGGTCCAGGGCTAGGGTGCCACCATTTGGCAGCGTACACTCACAGATGACAGAGTCCAGGTGCTGAGGTCGAGGTTGTTGGAGCATTCTGTCCTTGAGGGTCAAATCAGGGGGGCAGACAACTAGCTCTTGGAGTCTTTCTAGTGGTCCTTGGTTCTGCAGATGCAGGTCCACACCTTTTCACCTAGGGAAGAGGGCAGCAGCAGCAGGTCAGCACAGCAGAACATCAGTCCTTCAGATCACCAGTCCAGCAGAGTGGCGGTCCTTTCAGAAGCGCAGCAGTCCCTCTTCCTGGAAGAGTATCACCAGACCCAGAAGTGTACTGAAGAGTTGATGCCTGATTTCTAATATAGTTGTGCTTTTGAAGTATAGAAGAGCTTCTACAGGCATGCCTTTAAAGTGCACAGGTGCCCTGCCTTCCCTGCCCTGGCCTTATATTAACTACAGGGGGTATGCAGCCCTTTGTATGGAGGCAGGACACGTACTGTTCAAGTGTAAGTGGGGTTGTGTCCAGCTGCTCCCTCCCATCCTGCAAGTGATGGCCCATTGAGACACACCTAAGCTCCCTGTTGTATGTGGTTGTCTAGGAGGAAAGCAGAAAGGCTAATGCCAACTACCCCTAGTCTTGTGATTAAGAGACAGACTGCAGGCAACAAATGCCTAAGGTCAGAAAATTACTACTTTCTAAAACTGCCATTTTTCAAAATTGTAATTTAAAAACCAATTTCCCTATAAGTTAGGATTTTTCATTACAATTCAAAAGACACACCAAATATTAACTGAGTACATGCTCGCATTCAGAAATTAAAGCTTATTAAATGTAATAAGATAACTCCAATGCTATCCTCTGGGAGAGGTAGGTTTTGCTTAAGTAAAAAAGTAATTTAAGAGTTTTTCACTACCAGGACACGTAAAGCTTAAAAGTACGTCCAACATTTTAAATACACTGCACCCTGCCCTATGGGCTATCTAGGGCCTACTCTAAGAGTGACACATGTATTATTAAAAGGAAGGTTTGGGCCTAGCAAAAGATTTATTTTGTGAGGTTAAAATGGCACTTTAAAACTTCACACACAGGCTGCAATGGCTGACCTGAGACATATTTAAAGTGCAACCAGAGTCCTAAATGCCAACAACAACAGGTTTAGAAAACAGGGATGTGAAGGTAAAATGTTTGGGGGCGACGTTGAAGAAAAGGCCAAGTCCAACAGTTCCCCTTTAGCTTCATTACTTCTGCATCTAACAAGTTCTCAGGTCATCGAACAAATTGCAGGGCATAGTAATGACCATAACTAAATTTTACAGCACTTGTCCTAAGGTGTTATACAACTGTTTCTGAGCAAAACAATACACTTCAAGAGCTGACCAGCTGATGAGGATTAGGGAACCACATCCCTCTCCTGCAGGTTTCAGCCATCTTCCTAATTCCATTTTGAAATGCCTCAACATCTCTTATCTACCATCAGATATGGCCCAGGCAACATCAAAAGCTTCCATAAATCCAAGACTTTGACTATTGTTAAAACCTTCATTCTTAAGGATAGTTTCCCATTGTTGAAAAGCGGGTCACTGTGAAGGCAGTGGGAAGACACGAAGAATGCCTGGTTTGGAGTTGGATGTGTTTTCTCAAGGCTTCAGGCCTTGTTCCGAACCCCAGAAATAACAACCAAACACTTTAAATGTACAGTCACTTGTATAAGGGATTACCTGTACAGTTAAAGTGGTAGAATGCATTATAGTCTACTTTCCTGTATAGCAAGTTGTGTATATGTTGTGCTGGTAGAAATTCGAGAACTAGAAGAAACTCATGGGCTAATATGTTTAAAATTAGTTTCTACTGTACATTAGTTTTTAATTTATGTTTTTATTCAATAATGTTTATATTAATGTGGTAAACATTTGCATGTAGAAGTTGTGGATGGGGATTTACGAAACTGGCGGTTTATTATTTCTTATAAGTGAGAAATATTATCCAAATAGGACCACTTAGCTAAGTATTGACCATGGATGAAATCAGAGGACTCGAGACAGAACTGAAGCCCTTCCCCCAGCTGTGGTAACTATCAACTTGGGACTGTCCTCCTCCTTGAAAAATATTTCACTTGTAAATCAGATCTTTGATACTTGAAAGGAATGCACTGCATTTTTTGTGAGATGGATATAGTTGAAGATTCCGTAAAGGTAACTGTTGTTTTGGTGATTATGCACCTAATGTATATCCTGAGTTACATAAACTTCATTTTGACATTGAGGTGCGTAACAACTTTTAAGCATCATTCATAATGAGCAAGAATAACTTGCCTGTACTGTTATGCGTTCCAGAAGGGAAAATGTATGCACTCAATGAAATATATGTGTGTTTAAATGTATTGATGCAAACAAAGAGAATTGAAAGTTGTGAAGTGAAGTGAACTTATAAGTAGAAATGTAGAATGATCAAATGCAAATCATATGTATGCAGTATTATTCAAGTAATCTAGTTAATCAATATTTTTATAGTTATTCCCCAGATAAGAGTGTTTTAGCCCGTTAGAGATTCAGATCCATTTGCCCTTTGACTAGAGCAGACTCTTAGAGACTTAGGCACATATTTAACAGAAAATGACGTAGCGCGACATTGAGCCAAAATTGGCAGTGCCGCTCTCCGTCATTTTCACAACACAGGGATGCACCATATTTAGTTGAATATGGCGCCCCCTGTGTTGTCCCCTGTGCTGGTGCTAAAGTGAGCTGCCTAGCGCCAACGTAGGCATCCTTGCACCATTGTGCAAGAATGTCTGTGTTGAGGGGTTTGATTGTTTATGTGTGGGAAGGTGTCCCTTCCGGCACATAAACAATCACTACTAGCGATTTGGCACTTCTGTGTGTGCTGCAGAATGCAGCACACACAGAAATGCAAAAGTGCCATTTTGAACACCTTCCCACACCTTCCCGCACATAAACAATCATGTCTGGCATTTTGCTCTTTATATGCGTGCTGCAGAATGCAGCACACATAGAAAAAGCAAAAAATGAGGAGGAATAGAAGTATTCCTTGTCATTGCGCCTTGCTAATGCCGCCCCTGGGGTGGCATTAGATTTTGGCGCTGCCTCAGGTTTATGAAAACTCGTAAATCTGAGGCAGCGTCAAAATGCAATGGGTGTTGCTATGGCACGTCCACAGCAGCACCCATTGCACGCCCCTTCCATGCAAAGGGCTGCGTGTGAAGGAGCCGTATTTACAAGGAGGAGTTAAGCCACAAAAAGTGGCTTATTGCCACCTTGTAAATCTGGTGCAGGGCATTGTGCCAACAGAGTATCACAAAAAGTGACTCTACGGTGGCAGTAGGGGCTCTTAAATATGCCTGTCAGGGAGGTACAGACCTCTGTTTTCCCTTGCTTGGCTGATGTGGCTTTATGCTATGCACATCTCTCTTACAAGAATTTCAAATGCGGTTTCTGTAGGGCTGACACTTTTAATTCATTTTCTGTTGCTTTAGACTGAATTTTAGGGTTTCCTATTGCTTATCAGAGTAGTTAGACTCCTATAGATTCAGTTGTTAGGCAGGAGGATAAAAGCTTGAACTCTGAGCACCAAGTATTGTATCTTATCTTCTGTATTGCTGCTTGTGAGGTTTTGATATGTCTCAAGTTGGTGCGCTTTAACCTAATTCGAAGCTTGAAATAATTTTTGTTAATTCTGTACTTGAATAGTATATTTTTGAGACTCATTTACATAAGTTCAGCTTTGAACTTGTAATAAACATTTTGAACTTTGATTTCTGCTCCGAGATTTCATGTGTGACCAAATGGGTTGCATTGTAAATTGAGTTGAATGGTTTAATGTGTTTCTCTTCACCCGTCAAATCTCACAAAAAGATTAATTGGACCCAGCAAATAAGTAAGAGTGCCAGATGCTGGTCAGACAGTAGCGACAAAGAAGGTTGTTTATTCAAAGTGAGGAGAACTAGAACTTTATTCTAAATTAGTTAGTCCCCACTGTCCAGTCCCTAGTGCCCTTGCCCAGACTTTGGAGGATTGGCGGAGTTGTGGCGATTCGGAAGTGAGTCGTATTGGCAGCAGTGTTGTGAGTATTAATAGAGTTGTCAATTGCAGAGGTCATGCGGTGGTTGTGAGGTTGGGTGGTGTCTTGCAGGGATGTTTTGTATGTTGCTTGAGTGTGGTGTTTTTTTAAAGTAGCTTAAGAGGTTACTGTGTCTGACTGGCCTAAGATCCCGGGATAATGTTAAAAGGTGCAGAAGACACCATATTATAATTGTCTGCTAAGTGGTTGTGCTTGTTGTGAGACGTCGCCAACAGCACAGTTGAAGTAGGGATCTATGTTTGTGTGAATGTGGGAAGATATTTAAAGAGGATCTTAATGAGCAGAGTGAATCTGTACTAATTTGGATGATACCCCTCAAACTTAATTTGAGACTTAATGTGTGACCAGATGGGTTGCATTGTAAATTGAGTTGAATGGTTTAATGTGTTCGTCCTCATCTTTCGAAACGTACAACAAGATTCATCAGACCCAGAAAATCAGTAGGAGTGCCAAATACTGGATCAATAACAAAGAAAGACCATACAAAAGTTGATAGTTTTAATCATAATTTAAATTATTTATTTGTAGCACTACACTGATTTTAGTAGGTTTATTAAAATTGTACTCTATTTCACTGAGACAAGAATCGCTTTAGGCCCTTCGACTTTGGCCATGTCAATAACTGCTTGTGAATCTCTGGTTTGGTAATATTACTTAAATCATACTACAGGAAAAAGTGTCAAACCGGGAGTGGGATGAATTTATAGATGGACAACTTCTTCATATCATGTACAAATGATGTTTAAAATATGTCCCCAAGTTTTAGTTGGACAGATACATTTTGCAAATTATCTCTGTTGGGTGGAAGGCATTAAAAGTATGGGTGAGCAACATACTCTGCCCTCCTATAATGTGGGCATTTTTAAAATGTATGTAGAAGGACGAGACAATAATAGACTAGTCCTTCATGACATTATTCTAATGTGCCAGTGTTGAAAAATGATTCATGCTTTGTTATGTTGCCTTGTTATATAGTAATTTATGTCTCCCTAAGACTGCCACAAAATGGTGAACAAGGACAGCGGGAACTGGAAATTAGGAACAAGAGTGGTAAATAAGGAAACAAGGGTGAGAGAATGATTAAGGCACCTTGTCACTGAAATGTTGCACCACAAAATTCTTGCACTTCTCATGACAAAGTAATAGGGTGATTTGTGTAATTAACCTTGGGTAGCTGGTTAGATGTGGAAGAGGGACTTGACCAGGCAATGAGGAAGGAGCACAAGAGTTAAAAGGGACAATGAGAGGTGAGGACAAAGCAGCAGAGGTAAGTATAATACAGGTCAAAGATGGAAGTTATGTAACTGGGGCATTCCATTGCAATAGTTTATGTTCTGGCAACGATTTATTAATCATGGTAGACTGTTGGGGATACACTACAGTAGGCCAGTGAGGGACCCAGGCAGCAGGAAACTCCCTCATGATATGACAGAAAGGTATCATATATCATACATTTAGTCCGCATGTTTAAATTACACTTTTGAGTTTCTGAGGTACAATTGCTCAGAAAGAACTAAGGGCCAGATGTACGACCCAGAATTTTGCGATTTACAATTTGCGACTCATTTGCAAATTGCAAATTGTAAGTCGCAAAACCATATGTACAACAATGTACCTCACGCTGTTTGTGATTCCCAATTGGGGTTGCAAACGACCTACCACATTAATATTCATGAGGTAGGTCACAATTTACGACCCTGTTGGGGATGGCTGCACTCACAGGGATGGTGGCCTGCAGGGGACAGCAGACCACGATGTCTGTGAATGCTTTTGAATAAAGCAGTATTTTTTTTTTAATGCATTCCGTTTGACAAAATACTGTTGAATAGTTGACATTATGCGCTGTGCATTAACCCCCTACACAGCACTAGAAGTAATAGAAAAATATTGGTCATCTTTCTATTTAAAAAAAACAGCAAATACATAGGATTATCGGCCTATAGGGAAATTGAGGCACTTGACTGACTACTACAGTCTTGGTGTCCGAGTCAGGCTGTCTGGGTAACTCACGATTTTCTTATAGGCAAGCCACAGTGACAAGATATGTTACAGTTCTTGAAGTGCAGCACTTATGAATACAAGAATAGTTGCAAAATATTTTTTCAAGACTCCGGCCAGCTACCGAACTTCGGTGGAGACCTCAGATGTGCTTGTCAAACCATATCTTTGAAACAATAAAACCACAAGACATCTAAGTGGGCTAAAAGGCTTATTTTACAAGCATTTGTATTGTGCACTTCACACGCTTGTACAGTGCTAAATTGCTTTAGGAGTTTGAGAACCCCTTACTCTGTTTTTTTCAATTATCTCTCTACTTTGAAACCAAAGCTCACAGGCTCTGGCACAGACGGAAGGTTCCACTCAGCCTTTTAGGCACTAAAAGGGCCACAGTCAGGAAACAAAAACAAAAATGAAAAGTTTTTTTTTTCATTTTTTCAGAGCAGTCAGTGGTCCCTTATGCTACTGCCTGCTCTGAAAAAATATTTGCATTCACAATGGGTTAGCACACATTTGAAATTGGTGCTAACTGCGATTGTTTTGTGACCGCATTTAAGGTCACAAAACAATCATACATCACACTGCGACTTTCAATTAGGAAGGGAACACCCCTTCCTACTTGCAACTTGCAAATCCTTTTTGCGATTCGGTAAAGAGATTACCAAATTGCAAAATTGGGTGTGTGCATTGCCAAATGCTTTTTACTTGCTTAAAATGGCCCGATTCAGCAAATCGGGTTGTTTGCAACGAGAAAAAAGCTTTGTACATGTGGCGCTTAGGCCGTTCCCTCTACCAATATGAAAATCTATTGATTTGTGGAAGATGTGGTAAATGCTTTTGAAGGGGAAAATTGATCCAGTCAAAAAGCCTGGAGAGAACTGATTTCTTTGAGCACTAAAATGAGGATATAATTTGTACTGAAGTTAGTTTAAATTAGATTTAGTGCATTAACATTGTGCACTGTCATAAGAAGTGTCCCTAGGGCATGGTCTGCAATTGTTGAGGGTACCTATAAGAGAAGAAGAGATCAACAGATATAAGATTTCATCAGGCACTTAAATACCAAAAGGCAGATAAGACAAATTTCCCTACATCGGTGATGTAATACATAATAAATAGTGCATTTGTTAGTGTCAGCTTTTGTAATGAGTAGGTTTCACACTGAGCTTTGCCTCGGAGACAGTGGGAGCAGATGTAATCATCATTAGGATGAGCTGAGGCTTGGTCATGCTGCAACCCAAAAGGCTCTTTGTAAATAGATTTCAAAGTGCATTGATGGCTTTGTAGATTACCAAAGGTGAAGATCAGAGGAATTGTTGAGCTCCCAATGGGCAGCTTGCAGTTAACTAAAATGTGCTGGCATCATTCTGAGAGGCAGATGTTTCCACACTTACTTAACAAAATGTTTATGTGAGATAATATTTGTTTCCGATCTTTAAATTGCTGCTGTTATTTTAGAATTGTGCCTTCAGGACTGCAACTCACCTTGAAACTCTGGTGAAGCTGTCATGGAGGGTATTTTGAGTAGGAAAAAGGAAGGGTAACAGGTGAAGGAGAACCACTTATAGAGGTTGTAGGGAGGAAATATGTTCAGAAGTCATAGTATTCCACACACAGCCAGTCAGTCAGAATATCTTTATTCGATTTTTAAATAACAATCATAAAAGAGCACAGCACAAGTCATGATAAAAATACATTAAGGCACCTAATAAACTTTAAAACATTGATACATAGCCCACTAAAAACATAACTCCAAGCAATACGAACTTCTGCAGTAAAGTGCATTAACTGGGCAATGAACTACCACCGCTACCATTATCCTGATTTTCGAGATATTTTAAGGAAACAGAAAACACTGAAACAGACATCAGGACTGCCTAAAATTCCACACACATATCACATAATAAATGGGTTTTAGGTGCTCTTCTGAACATCAAGTGGTTAGGTGTCAAAATAAGAAAAATCTTCCAAAGTTTGGAGGCATAAGAGTGCACGGAGCTCCCCCCATCATGTTCAGTAAAGCTGGCCTTAGCCATTTCGTGATCTTGTGTAGCAGGACACAGAATTGGGCTTGTGCTTATAATGAAATGCTGGTGGTGCTCATTGGTCTAAGGCCACACAGAGTACATTTAGGTGATACACAAGGCTCAATATACCAAAATGATTTTAAGGTGGGATCATCTCAATAACCCCACAAATACATCCTGTCAGCGTGAATGAAGAGTAACTTGAACCGATTCTTGTTTGGGCCGGCTTGCTACAGTTCAACCATTTCACAAGAAAAATCAGAAGGATCTTCGAAAGGATCATTCGCACAAAAATTCCCTCACTCGAAGAAGGCATTTTTCATGTAGCCCTACTAATCGTTAATTGGTGTTTTAGATTCCCTTGAAAGCTCAAATGAATTCTGTACTACTGAACGGGGAATTCCTCAATTGTTGATTGCCATGGAGACAAGTTGTGGATATCTATAACCTTTATGAAATAGTTACACTTACCAAGATCTAGCTTGTTTGAAGTTTTAAACCTGGGGATCTCTTTGTCCTCCCAAGTTTATTTTATCGAGGGTACATACAAGATTATGGTCTTTGTATTTAAAAGCATGGCAAATTTGGCAACATTGTAACCTTGGTGCTTATATCTGCAAACCTTTCTCCTTAGCTACTGAAAGTCAGTGGTGCTGTAATTGTTTTCAGAGTGGGGGTGCTGCCATCAATGTTACTGAACTCATAGACATTCTGAAAAATCGAAGCATTACACAAAGAACAAGTGACGCAAAAATGTCAGGCCCATTTAGCAGGAGAGTGGTAAGGGTGTGTTCTGTAGCTGGCGTTGCATTTAGCAGCTCTGCCACAAGGATATTACTAAAGCATAGTATAGTAGCACACTGGTATTTACCAACAGCATATTTTCCATTGCAGTGACCTCTAAATTTGCACAGACATGCAGGTCTACTGATAAAACTGGGTAGCTCACAAATAATAATGTGTGCAAATTGGGTTTGAGTGAATATTTGTCATTTAGGCATCACCAAGTACATTGTCTTGATTTGGTTCAATCATAGTAAATTCCATGTTTCTGTCACATTTTAGAATGAGAAAAAACATGATTCCTTTGTGCTTTTTTGGCTGTTTGTTTATTTTGAAATATATGTAAAGTTCATATCTAGGTATTTAAAATTTGTTGTATGTCAGAAGAGAGAACAACGCCCTAAAGCCTTTCTTTTCACACAAGCAAGATTGTCACATAGTTCACTTCACAAAATCCTCTCAATTTGCAGTGATAGAAAGAATGGTGCCATCATTCTTCACTTTAAAAGAATGACTAGCATTTTTTCAGACAACTAGACTGATATTTAACTTCTGTTTTTTAACGCACAGCAGTGTGACAAGATAAAGACTTAGGGGCCTATTTATAGGCCCCTAGCGCCACCTTGTGCCACTTTAACATCATTTATTCTGACGTTAATGTGGCCCAAGGAGGCAAAAATCCCTGTGCCGTATTTACAGAGTGGTGCAATGCATGCATTGCGCCACTCTGTAACCCTTTGCGCTACATTATGCCTGCGCCAGGCATAATGTATGCAAAGGGGGCATTCCACTGTTAGGGGAGCCGGAAAAATGGCCCAAGGAAATCTATGAGATTTCCTTGCGCCATTTATTACGGCACTTTTAACGCCTGCTCAAGAGCAGCCGTTAAAAAAGAGCTTCCATTCTTTAGAATGGGCCCCTATGTACTCTGTAGAAGTAGCGTCAATATGGCGCTACTCCTGCAGAGTACATCAATAGCATCACAAAAATTGACACTATTGCACCCTACCCTTCGCCATGGTGGTGGTAGGGGGGTGCTAACGAGCGCAGCGAAAGTGGCGTTACACTCAGTGCAGCACCACTTTCCATAAATCTGCTCCTAAATTTAAAGTCATTTTTAATCAATGGTTACCTTCTTAACTCTGGTACGGTTATTTTGGGGGTTCTACAGCATCCCTCACCCCGTCTTCCAGTGCCTATATATTAACAAAGATTTTATGATTCCTAACTTATGAGTTTGCAGAATAATGTAGGTCTGTTATCTCCAGTAGATTCCAGCAGTGAAAGGTCAGATCGTCACCATTCTCTTGAATTATTGGTGATTATAGGTGGCTCGTATCCTTGCTGGAAGCGACTTCCATAGTTTAGTGTTTTCAGTGAAAATGTATGTGCTACCAGCTGTTTTGTTCTTGTAGGGTGGTAAGATTAATTGAGGGGCTAGTCTGGAATGCAGTGTCCTTTTCAGAAAGTATCCCTTCATCTTCATCTTTAGAAGACCGGTCCTTAATTCTTATAATTTAAAAGTAGATCTTCTAGCAACATGAAGCCAGTGGACAGCCTTCAACAAAGGGAGATGTCATCTCATAACTTAGTTTTACATGCAGGAAATGATTGTCTTGTATCTGCTTTTCAAATCATTTTAGGTGTCTTATGACTGAAGTTGTTATTTCATTGTAAAACCTACTGGCATAATTTGATCTCGATATAGTTAAGGACGTGGCTACCTCGGTTTTCAAAAGTGAAGCCCAGATGCATGAAAATACATTGGAGTGTCCTCATGGGATGATATCTGGATCTTGTTACTTGATTAACTTGACGTTTCTTAGGGCCAGATGTAGGAAGGTTTCCTTTTGCGAGTTGCAAATTGCGAGTCCCAGCGACTCGCAATTTGCAACTCGCAAAAGGAAATTCAGAAAGGTGTCTCAGACACCTTCTGCGACTCGCTATGGGGTCGCAAAGACCCACCTCATAATTATTTATGAGGTGGGTCGCAGTTTGTGACCCCATAGCGAGTCTAGGCACTCACGGGGATGGTGGCCTGCTGGAGACAGCAGACCACCATGTCCGTGACTGCTTTTAAATAAAGCAGTTTTTTATTTCTCTTTGCAGCCCGTTTTCCTTAAAGGAAAACGAGCTGCAAATAGAAAAAATACCGAAACCTTTTTGTTTCGTTTTTTTTCAGAGTAAATATTTTTGTGAGCATTCACAAAGGGGAAGGGGTCCCATTGGGACCCCTTCCCTTTTGCGAATGAGTTACCATCCACTTCAAGTGGATGGTAACTGCGAATTGATTTGCGACCGCTTTCGCGCTCACAAATCAACTCTACATCGTGATGCGGTCGCAAATAGCAAATGGAACACCCCTTCCTATTTGCGAGCCGGAATCACATTTTGCAAGTCGGTACCGACTCGCAAAATGTGATTCTGCATCGCGGAAGGCCTTTTGCGCCTCGCAAACGGCGTTTTTCGCCGTTTGTGAGTCGCAAAAGGCTACCTACATCTGGCCCTTAAAGTGGTTTGAGTCCGTAATAATTCTTTTTTTTTTTTTTCACTTCTTTGGAAATTGTTGTTAGTGCTCCTAGTTCTTTGGGCCAAATTGTCAAAGGATCATAGTTTTTCCCATATCCCTATGTCAGAACAGATTCAAGTAGGCAGCTTTTCCCACTTATTCTAGAGATGTTGATGTGAGAGACTATTTCGATTGTAATACATAGCGCACGTCTACCTCTAGTCAGTGTAGATAACTGAGTACAGGGAGATCAAGCCATTTATGCCAGATCAAATAGTTCAATAGAACTAGACACCAAATCTGACTGCTGGCTAAGCGCCTCTAGCTACCCTCCCTAGTTTGAATTGTGAGCATTACTGAAGTTTAACAGGGAGCTGCTCAGTATCAGGTAGCTGCATCCATGGCTGGCTTTAAGGTGGTGCAAGCAGTGCGACCACACCAGGTGCTGACATTGAAGGGGGTCACTGACCTTGGGGGGGGCCTTGTGTTTAGCAATAACTTACAAAACTTGCGATATAAAAGCACCTGCTGAAAAGTTCCTTGTGTGTCCAGCCTTCAGGAAGCAATTAAAATGTCAAGATAACTCTCATTGTTAATGTTCTTGCTAGAGAGAGAGAGAGAGAGAGCTCGGTGTTTTGTCGAGTGGCAGTTTTGACTCGCCATAAAGTAGCACAGAGGGTTAATGTGCCTAATGCAAAGAACATAACTATATTTTATGTGGCTAGCTGAGTGGATTAGTAAAGCCAGCGTTTACCAGTGCTTTAGAACAAATTATGGGTGGGCGACTATGGAGAGATTAGGGGCACTTTTGCCGGGTAGTAATGAGGGAATCCGAGGAGGTGGTCATGGGGTGGGGGGCACTATAAAAGATTGTCGCACAGGGCGACACCAGTGCTAAAGCTGATCCTGGCTGCATCAAATGCTGTTGAGGAGATCAGAAGCAGAGAAAGCCCTGCAAGGAGGTGGGGGCAGGTGTGAGGTATTGGATATGCTTCTAACCTTGGCCTCGTGGCAAATGGAGCTTGGGAGAATGCGTGTGGGGAAGACGCTAAAGGGAAATCCAGGTGCAATGTGTGATGATTTACAGGGAGAAGTAGGTTAGCCAGTGTGATGCTAATACCCTCTGCTAACAGCAGCGTCTTGTTCTTGAATAACTTGTTGTTGGAGGAGGCAGGATTGCTTCACAAAGCTGGCCAAATGTGGCCAAGGAAGCCCATACAGAAGAAAGAGGAGGCATTTTACCATCCACTCTTCAAGCGCCCACCTATACTGACCATCTCACAGAGCTTGCGTTACCTTCAATGTCTGACGATTAGGCCCTCATTACAACCCTGGCGGTCAAAGACCGCCAGGGTTGTTTTGGCGATCTTACCGCTAACATGCTGGCGGGACAATTTGCCATATTTTGACCACGGCGGTAGCGCCGTGGTCACACCGCCAGGACCGGCGGATTCCCACCATTGTTGTCCTGGTGGTTAAAATCCACCCGGGCAGCGCTGCTTGCAGCGCTGCCCTGGGGATTATGACTCCCCTTCCTGCCAGCCTGTCCATGGCGGTAGAGACCGCCATGGACAGGCTCGCGGGAAGGGGAGTCGTGGGGCCCTGCTTGCACTTGGCATGGGCAGTGCAGGGGCCCCCAGGCACAGCCCCACCCTGCTTTTCACTGTCTGAACAGCGGACAGTGAAAAGCACGACGTCGCACGGCCGCAACATCTCCAGCTCCATCAGGAGCCGGCTGCAATGTTACGGCCAACATCCCCACTGGGCCGGCGGGTGGAAAGTCTGTTTCCGCCCGCCGGCCCAGCGGGGATGTTGTAATGCGTCAGGTGGGTTTGCAGCCGCATAGGTGGCCAACTTGGCGGTTCAACCTTGGTTGTAATAAGGGCCTTAGTGTCTTTAAATTACTCCTCTCTATGTTGATGTATGCACCCAAAGTACCAATGAAATAGACGTATGCCAAGTCACATGCAGCATACCATATGTCATGTTTCTTATTGACTAGTGCTGCTGACTTTGGAACATAAGGTACCTGGTTTGAATCCTGGCCTTGTAATTCTGGGCAAATCACTTAATCTCCCTGTGCCTAAAACAATGGAAACATTTGTAATTATTCTTGGTATATTGTAGAGTGCTCTAATGCCTATGGGCCAGGTCCTCTCTGTAAAAAATTGCAAAAGAAATTTTCAAAAGGCACTGACTGCTATGAGGGCTGATCAAAGTGTGAGTGCCACTTACCGCAATCAAGGATGGAGGTGCTGACCCTCATTCTTTGTATCAGTGGTTTATGTTTGCATGCCTTTAACACTGTCTCTAGCCAGACCTAAGAAGTGGTCAGACTGCAAAACCTTGGTGGGCAATGTGTCTGGTATAAAAGCCCACTTCAAAAATCATTGGGAGACATTCTGGTAACAAGTCTGTGCTTGACATAACCTATGTTTTGTTTTAAAAACCAGAATCATGCCACTATGGGGACCTCACTACTTTTTGGCCTAGAGAAAATGCTGTAGTGCAATTTATGGCTTCCTTTTCCAGGAGGAAGAGTGATAGTGGGTACATACAGAATAAGCTTGCTGTTGGACCCCGGTAGCCAAAGGAACAATTTGACAGGTTTAGGATAGTAGTGTGAGAGATGAGGCACAACTTTGGTCTAAAGGTTAAGAGAGGGACTCAAGAGGAGTGAAGTGGAGAAGGTTAGGGGATGCAGCCAGAGTAGGGGAGAGAAAAGAAAGGAGCAGATGTGGCAAGGTGGGTTTTGAAGTCCTCAGAGCGAGAGAAAAGGTGAGAGGGGGATTGTGGGTTTCTGTCTCCTGTATCAAGTATGCGGGGTGAAGCATAATAAGAGATGGGTTAATGGAAGATTGAGTTGGAGTGGAGAAATCTGAAGGCAGATATTGAATAAAGACCAGTTAGGTACGAGGTGTTTATGAAATATGGATGAGAGGAGATGGTGCCTGGAAACAAGGAAGAGGATGGTAAATGGGATATATATATAAAGTGACGAGTTATGAGTAAAGAGTAAGTGTGGGTGGGTGGAGAGGGGTAAAGTAGAGAGGGATTTTTATAAAGAGGATGGGTTAGAAAGTAGTGAGGTTATGGGTGTGGTTATGAGGGGTGCAGAGGAAGGTTAAATAGTTAAAGGGAGTGGAGAAGATCTCTGGGAAACAGGAATGCATGCCCAAGAACAATGCTTTAGTCTGCACACTAAATGCAGGTGTTGCAAGTGTAGACAGTATAATTGTAGGGTCCTCCTAAAAGAGAAAGAGAGCAACTAAACTAGCAATTATGGTGACTTGGGAATTCACCCAGTCCTATGACTCACTGTGAAATCTGGTATTATGTGCAGGTGACCTCAATTTAGTGCACTAATAGTGAACAAACAATCTTTGTTATCATATCTTAAAATTGTATAGAGTGGAGAAGAGTATAGAGTATAAAGTGACACCTTCTCAGTATGCAGTTACCACAACAGGGGCCAGATGTATCAAACATTTTTGCATTCGCAAACGGTGCAAATCACAAAATTCGTCTCTTTGCGAATGCAAAAACGCCTTTCACGATGTATGAAAGGCATTCACAGTGCAAATATAAGGAATCGCTAAAATAGCAATTCCTTGCGACTGCGACATGAATTTGCGTGTTGCAATCTGTGTATCGCAAATAGTGACATGATTTAGCAAATCATTATCTGCGTAATGAAAATTGCGACTTAGATTTGCAATTCGCAGATAGCGATCCGCAAGTTCATATCGCTATTTGCGATACGCAGATTGCGACATGCAAATTCCATCTCACAATGCTATGCATCAAAATATCGCAAATAGCGAATATTCGCATAATGTCCTTTTGCAAATGCAATTTACCACGAATTGAAATCAGGTGGTAACCAGGTGCGACCTATATAAAGAGGCCCAGAATGACTCAGCCTCTTCTCCATAATGGCTGCACTCTACGTGATGGCAAGGAGGATGAGGATCCTGGCAGTTTTGAGGAGAGGGAGGAGGAGACAGGAGCGCATTTTTAGAGTGCGCATAACCCTTTTTGACCAGACAGAGGAGGAGATATATGTGAAGTTAAGCTCAGCCTTGATACTTGACCTGATAGCTGATCTACAACCCATATTGCAGCGCACCACACACAGGACCAATAGTATACCCACCCATGTGCAGGTATTATGCACCCTGCATCTATTAGCCTCAGGGAGATATCAAGGGGTTATAGCACCATAGGGGGGTCTCGCAGAGTGCCCTCTCATGATTTTTCAATGCATTTCTTAATGCCATGCTGAGCAAAATTCAGCAGCACATAAGATTCCTTAACACCCCACAGGAATTACAACAGACAAAAATCGATTTCTACCAGATTGGCCAATTCCCACATGTCATAGTTGCCATCGATGGGACACTTGTAGCTATCTTTTCGCCATCGGCCACAGAGTATGTTTATCGGAATGTAAAAATTCACATTCCATGAACATACAAGTAATTAGCAATGCCTCCAACATCCTATCCGATCTCGTAGCCAGATATCCAGGTAGCACACATGACTCCTAAATCTTTCGCCACAGTGGAATTTACATAAGACTACTAGCTGGGGAGTTTGGCGAAGGATATCTACTGGGTAATGTAATAGTTTACAATGTTGCATTGATGTAAACGTGATGTAAGATATAACAAGTACTCATTTTACTCTCATTTCATTCCAGGAGACAGTGCCTACGCAGTGCGGCCCTTTATACTAACACCCTACCTGAGTCCTGCAACGTCAGCCGAGAGGAGGAACAATGCTGCTGACAGGACAACCCGCAGTGTTGTGGAGAGGACCTTCGGACTGCTGAAGGGCTGCTTCAGGTGCATCCACAAGAGTAGCGGTGCACTACAAAACAGCCCTGAAAACACCTGCAACCTGCATGTGCCATGTTGGACAACATTGCAACAACAAGGGGCATACCTGTGGAACCCACCGAGCCGGGCTCAGATGAGAATGGTGATCCCTTACCACACCTTCACCCAGTAGACAGAAGCAGTACAGCAGAGGGCAGACAAAGACATGCTGATATCACGCGCAACCATTTCTGATGTAAGTATGTATTGCTGTAGGTAACATCTTTATGACCTTACTTCAGGTACCATATGTGTGAATAGGACATAGCTATGCACTGTAGACAAACAGGTGAGAGTAACATTGTCACACTATTAGCATGATAGTATAACTGTATTGCTACATTTTAAGCTAGTCCCTTGTACCCCTCAACATTACTTCCTACGTCCACGCACTCCACTTGAGTTCTCAGTGGCCTCGCTGGCAGCTCTTGTAGCGGGTTCAAAGACAGTACTGTGTCTGATACTGCGACACCTAGGACCCATCACAGGGGCTGTGAGACTGCTGAGATTAGAGAGCTCCTCACTATGCCCACCACCTAGTTCGCTGTTTGTAGCACTCCGTGCTGTCTGCATTGCATCCAGACATTGGTGATTTGCACCAATCCCTGTGCAACATCTAGATTGCAAAGTGCCATCTCCACCTGTATGCCCACAGCACGTCGTGATATCAAGGCAGTTGAGCTAGCGAGCCGATTAACCGATCTGCATAAGCCATCCAACCTGCCCATAAATTGGTGATGGCGCCTACGGTGGCTGACATGCTCCTGCTGAATCTCAGTGCAGAGTTCGCTAATGGCATTTGTCATCTCCTTTGTGTTTTCTGCCTCTGTTTGCTGGCCCTCATGCAGCTTGCACATGTTTTCATTCAGGGACTCCAACTGCTTGTGCATTGAACCCATGTTTTCATTGAGTGAATCCAACTTCTTGTGCAGTACTACTATATTGTCATTGTGAGACACCAACTGCCTGTGCATTGACATCATGAGATTGCATTGTAGGCACTGCACTTTCAGCATGGAAGTTTCAAGGCCCCCAAAGAGTGATTGGCCCTCTCCTTCATCAGTGCACTGTCTGCCTGCATTGTGATGCCTCCTGAGGGGAGTGGACTGGCGCTGTGGCAGGGACTGCTGTCTTACTGTGAATCTAGAGTCTGGGGGTGGTGTGGGTACTTCATCTGGCATTTCATCTGAGTCCAGGTTATACTCTGGGAGAGGTAACACTCTTGCCCTGCGTCTAGTTGGTGCAATAATGAAGGACTCACTGGTGTTTGAGTCGGACTGTGGCTGTTTTCGCTATCCCCCACATTTCCACCTTCTGCTGCTGCAGGGCCCCGGACATTTACAACGACAATGTGCAGCATGTCATTTTTGAATATTTCACAAAATGTTGCCTAATAGTAATAAATTACACTAACATCGTATCACTATAAGTCACTTTTGTTGTTTCTCCATGTGGCTAAACACATACTTGCTATTTCTGTGGTATTTGCACTTTAGGGTTGTGGACTACCACTCCCATAAGGCATTGTTGCTTTGTATGTAAGATGTGGCATGGATTACTTATCACACTGCATTGAGCTAATAGCTAATTTCTAGGGGGCATTTGTACATGCACATATGGGGATACACATCATTACTGCCCTTACCTTTGCTGGTGCTGGGTGTCCCTGAGGTGTCAATGTCAGTGACACCACCGACAGCTTCAGGAAGCAGTGTGGACTCCACCATGTCTTCCATTGGTGTGGACGGTGTCTGGGTGAGTGGTCCTCCTCCGGTGCTCCTTGCCTCCTTTAGCCTGCTGGCTACCCTCTCTTTGGCACGGGAACGCAAGTCGTACCATCGCTTGCGTATCTCCTCAACAGAGCTCTGCTCAACACCCACTGCGCATATTTTGGTCTGGATGTCTGACCACAGTTTCCTCTTCTCACTTTCAGGTACCTGGAGTGAGTTCTTCCTGAAAAGTTTGTCGTGGTTCCTGACCACCTCCTAAGTAAGCACCTACAATTCCTGCTCACTGAATTTGAGCTTGGGCTTCCTATCTTCTTTCTCCTTCACATTCCCATCATTGGCCATGTTGCTGTTTGGTCCTGGATGGCTCACAAGGCTGCCTCCCTGGTGCTGGGCTGTGTCTCCCTGCCTTCTCCTGTGGATGTGGCTCCTGGAAACAGCATGGGCTGACTCACTTCTTAGTTATGATGTCATTAGCCTGTTCCGGTTTGTCGTTTTCGCAATTTGCAATTTTTAAATACCAATTCGCAATTTTTTTGTGATTCAGTAATTTCAACTTGCGAATTGCATTTGCGAATTTTAAGAAATCACTATTACTGACTCGCAATTTTGATAATCCCATTTTCCATTTCTTAAATAGCGATTTCTCAAAATTTGCTATTTAAGAAATGCAAACCGTGAGCTTGATAGATCTAGCCCCAGGGGTCTCAGGAGATCCCAGTCAGGCTGAAAAGACTTGAACATATATACCAGAGCAACAAAGAATATTATAATTATATTATTTATGACAGGATACACTAAACAGAGAATGTCTTTAAGGAACCCCATATGTGAATATGAAATATTGAATTAATACAATTAAGAATGAATTCACTATAAAGGAAAACACCCATGAGAATTACTGTCTAGTCTTTATGAAATGAATATACAATAAAAAAAAATATTGGTGCTATATTGCTGCACCAATTTGAGGTCAAATATTATAGTCCTTGCGTAAAGGACCACTTCTATACTAGGGCACCATACAAGCACAGGAGTAGACACATGGACCAGAGGGGCGACATTAAGGCCCTCATTACAACCCTGGCGGTCGGTGATGAAGCGGTGGTAATACCGCCAACAAGCCATCAGTAAAAAAACATGGAATTATGACCACGGCGGAAACCGCCCACACACGGCGGTAGCAACAAGCACCGCGGCTGTAACCGCCAACAGCCAGACGGAAGAGAATGTACCGCCCACACTATTACAAGAGGCCTATCCACCACCTTTTCCGGGGTGGTACCAACGACATCAAAAGCACGGCGGAAACAGAACACAGAAGGTAAACGACTCACCTCTGGAAACTCAAGGAACAACCACAATGCCACGGAGCCCGAACTGCAGGTGTTCCCCATGCTAGTCTACCGCCTCCTACACCATGAATACCAACGCCGGTGAAGACGACCACGGTGAGTACCGCCATCCTAGCAAACACAGGGGAGGGGGGAGGAAAAGAGAGTGACACACACACACGCAACACCCCCAACACCATACACACAAACAGATACAACAACATTGCACATCCACCCTGTACCCCTCAGGAATAATGCAAGGACAAAAGGAAGTGATTGAAGTGAGTTTAATAAGGTAAAAAACAAGAAATACGTCCTCAAAAATCAAAACCTTATTTACATATATACAAATGGAGGGACACTGCCCAGTCCACAATGTCCGTGGGCCACAGGGCCACATCACATAAGCCAAGGCCCCACTTGACTCCTGCATCAACATGGAGTGAACACTGCAGGGGCATCAGGTCGAAAATACACAGGTACATCAGGGGGACGGGGAACGGGGTGCACCTCATCCTGATGGTACAACACCACTTGTCTTGGAGGGGGAAACATGGCCTGTGCTTGGTCCTGAGGAGTGCAAAGCCACAGTCTCTCAAGTGGGTGGTTTGCCCACTGCTTGGTCCTGGGGAGTGCAAAGCCACAGTCTCTCTAGTGGGTGGTTTGCCCACTGCTTGGTGCTGGGGAGTTCAAAGCCACAGTCTCTCTAGTGGGTGGTTTGCCCACTGCTTGGTCCTGGGGAGTGCATAGCCACAGTCTCTCTAGTTCAGGAGGGGGCTTTGTGCCCAGTGTGCTTCATCCTAGCAAGGATGCGGTGGGTGGATGGCTTCTTCCACTGGTTCTGGAGGGGGCTTTTTGCCCAGTGATGCAGATCTTGGGGAGTGCAAGGTCGCAGCCTCTCACCTGGGTTTCAGACCCAAACGATTTGCAGTGGTCAGTATGCATTACAGTCCATGGAGGCAGGACTACACACTGCTCGCCGGTGGCAACTGGTGCTCAGTGGTGTCAGTGCAGGTGTCAGTGCTGCCAGTGGTGGGGGAAGGCTCCAGCTCTTCCCCTGCAGCCTCGGATGGCTGCCCACTGGGGCTGCTGCTGCTGGCAGTGGTGCTGGCAGCGATGCAGGTGGTGGTGCTGATGTTGGTGCTGCCAGTGGTGGGGGGAGGCTCCATCCCTTCCCCTGCAGCCTCGGACAGCTGCCCACTGGGGCTGCTGCTGCTGGCGGCAGTGCTGACAGTGGTGCTGGTGGCGGTGCTGGTGGCGGGGCTGCCAGTGGTGGGGGGAGGTTCCAGCCCTTCCTTTGCAGCCTCGGACGGCTGAAGCGCCAGGGTTGGTGGTGGGGGCTCAGAATCAGTCCCAGCACCAGGCCTCTTGTCCTTCCTGCCTTCAGGGGCAGGCCCTTGCCTTTGCCATCTGGTGGTGCCTCCTTGCCCTTCCCCTTGTAAGCTGGTGGTGCCTCCTTGCCATCTGGTGGTGCCTCCTTGCCCTTTCCCTTGTACGCTGGTGGTTCCTCCTTGCCCTTGCAAGCTGGTGGTGGCTCTTTGCCCTTGCCAGCTGTTAGTTCATCCTTGCCCTTCCCCTTGGCAGCTGGTGCAGGCACACTGCCAGTGCTGATGGGTGTTTCCTTGGAGCCTCTCACACCTGCAGTAGCTGCCGACACTACCGCGGCCGTGGACTGGGTGGCTGAGGTGCTAGCCTGGGTCTGACCACACTTGCCCGACGTGAAGGACTGGGGAAGAGGTAGTGAAAAGGTCAACGGCAGAGAGGAAAAGCTTCTTAGGGACACTGGGGTGGGAGGAGGGTGAAGGTTTGGGAGTGGAATAAGAGGGAGTGGTTGTTGGAGGTGCCTGTCTGCTGTGTTTGGGTGCAGGTGCATGGGCTGGATGCTGTTGTGAGGTGGATGGATGTTGGCTGTCTGAGTGCTTGCGTTTGTGTACTTTGGGAGGAGGGGGCACAGACACAGTGGGAGAGGACACAGGGGACATGTGCATGAATGTGGGGGTGGTGACTGCCAGTGAGGGGTGTGTAGTGATAGGTGTGATGGTGATGGAGGTAGTAGATGTGGATGTAGTGCATGCAGGAGTGAGTGTAGATGCAACTGGGAGGGAGGTGGACGAGGAGGAGAAGGGGTACACAATGGAGGCAGTGGATGTTGGTGTGTATGCATCTGGATGGTGTTTGTGTGAGTGCCTGTGGGATGATGTGTGGTGCTTGTCTATGCCTGAGCCACTCCTGTGTGTTATCTTAGGTGCATGCTGGTCTGAATGTGTGCTTGGGATAGGTTGGGGTTGAGGAAGTTGGACGGGGGAGGCTAGAGACAGGAACAATGGCTGCCAACACGGAGGAGGCCAGAGACTGGATTGAGCTCTGTTGGGCCACCATGCCAGAGTGAATGCCCTCCAGGAATGCATTTGTTTTTTTGCAAATGCCCTGCCATCCCCTGGATGGCATTCACTATGGTTGACTGCCCAACAGAAATGGATCTCACGAGGTCAATAGCCTCCTCACTCAGGGCAGCAGGGCTAACTGGGGCAGGGCCTGAGGTGCCTGGGGTGAAGGAGATGCCCACACTCCTGTGTGAGCGGGCACGGGATACTCGCTGAGGGGCTGCTGGGAGGGCGGTGCTGGTATGGGGGTGGCGGCTGTACCTGTAGTTGGGGTGGCCATAGAGCTGTCCGCCACCATTAGGGAGCTTCCATCGGAGGAGGTATCACTTTCTGAACTGTCCCCTCCTGTCTCAGCCATGGTGCTCCCCTTGCCCTCCGTCCCACTGGTGCCCTCACCATCGGTGGATTCGGCCTCATGGGCCCTGTGGGATGCAGCTCCCTCCATCGCCGGTGTCTCTGCTCCTCCGCCAGATGATGCTAAGGCACATAAGGACAGGATGAAAAAACAAAAAGGGAGGAAAGAGACAGAGGTTACACTTGGTCAATGGCAGCAACAACACCACTGTTGGCGTACATGACACACACCCACACACACACACACACTCACACACACGGAACCTCCCTACGCACTAGGCCACAGAGCCCTTTCCAGTAGTGGATGCCTACTAGCTTGGTTGGAGATGGAGTTCATCAGTCCCTGCCCAACATGGAACCTACCCTGCAATGTCCAGCCTGCCCTAGGGGCACCGAGAGGCCCACATCTCCCACCCGAAAGCCACTCCACCATGCACAAGTAGTATAATGTAAAACAGTACTCACCCCCTTGTGGCTGCTGTGATGCCCTCAAGCGCCCATCAAGCTCCGGACAGGCCACCACCAGTATGCGGAACATAAGGGGGGGTCAGAGTTCGACGGGCACCCCTTCCCCGTTGGGAGGCCATCCCCAGCTGGGCCACCGCCGTCTTCCTTGCCCAACGTCTGAGGTCCTCCCACCATTTCTGCTGCCGTGGACCCCCAGAGTCCACACATTCTGGCAATGGCACACCATATACCCTTTTTCGGATGGGCACTGACCTGCAGAGAAATACACATAGAAAAAAGGTGTCAGTCATACCGTCCGGCCTGTTACACTCATGGCCCACCATATCCCTCCCATCCCCTTACGCACATACATTGCCCACCATACATGCAGCACGCTGCCCAGGACCCCTCCACCACCCCCTCTTACATGGGGCCCTCACATACAGCAATCCATGCATTCATGCCCCATGCATCGTGCTCACAGTGTATTCACCTGTTGGTCTGGAGGCCCATACAGCATTCGGTACTGGGGTAGAGACCCATCCACCAGTCTCTCCAACTCCACCGTGGTGAAGGCAGGGGCCCTTTCTCCAGTGACACGAGACATGGTCAGTTCCCGACACAGGTCACAGCAGCATATGCAGTGTAGGTCCTCTCCTGTTGAAGGTCAGGTAGCAAGTGAGTGAACACATAGAAAATGGCGGTCACGTCCGCGGCGGTGCGTAACTTTACCACTGGTGTACATCACCATTGGCTACTGTTACCCATAGGGACCAATGACAACCAATGAGGAGTTGCACGGCGGTACTCGACCGCCTCCCGCAACGGCGCACAACATCAGCAGCATTACCTCATTTCCACATGTCCATCCACACAGGGGGGGCAGGCCATGGCACCTAACTGCGTCACAGCACACATAGGCACCATTTGGTGGTTCCCTGTGCTACTCACCCAAGAAGATCATCGTGGCATGTTGCATGTTGCACAACTTTTGCCTCACGTCGCCAGGTGCCTTTTCTGCAGGAGGATGAGGCTGGAGATGGGCGTGTGGCAGCGGTGGAGCCTGTGGACAGTGATGAAGAGGAGGCAGAGGATGAGGATGTGGAGAATAGAACATCAATCATATGACAGTACTTCCAGTGACACACAGGTAAGACACTGTAACTTCACCTTCCATTGCAGTTTTGTATTGGAAATTGTCACTGGCAGGATGATATTCCCACTACTATGGCCACTACTATGGCCGTTTACTCTACCCTTTGACATGTATATTTACAGATATATGTGCCCGCCCAAACCTCCCCCCCCCCCGGATCCTGGTGTATTGACTGCAGCAAACTACAGGTCATACCTATGTATACATTACTGTACAGTTGAATTGCAATGTCTACAGATTGTTATACGAATACATAGTTAAATCAATTGACAGACTCAGTACTTGTATTTTTTACAAGGGTGTTTATTTAAGTGCTCATAAGTAGAGGGGGATGTGCAGTGGTCTGGGGTGATGGTGGAGGAATGTCCAGTTAGAGTCCAGTCTCTTGGTATTACAGGTGCATTGTCCAATGGGGCATAGGAAGGGGAGTAATGGCAGTTCAAGGTGGACAGGGTGGGAGTGGGACACAAGGGTGACATTCAGGAGAGTCTTATTTCCTGGCGGGGGTCTTGGCAATGTTCTCTGGCTTCTGCCTGGATCGCATGAACCGTTTGAGGGGTGGTTTTCCTTCTACAGGGGGTGGGGTGCTGGTTACCTGTTGTTCCTGTGGCGGGGCCTCCTGTCCACTTGCGTCAGCGGAGGTGGAGTGCTGTTCATCCGTGTGGCTAATGTCAGGGGCCTGTTGGTGTGCCACTGCCTCCCTCATGGTGTTGGCCATGTCTGCCAGCACCCCTGCAATGATGACCAGGGTGGTGTGGGTGTCCCTCAGGTCCTCCGTGATCCCCAGGTACTGTCCCTCCTGCAGCAGCTGGGTCTCCTCCAACTTGGCCAGTATCTGGCCCATCATCTCCTGGGAATGGTGGTATGCTCCCAGGATGTTGGTGAGTGCCTGATGGAGAGTCGGTTCCCTGGGCCTGTCCTCCCCCTGTCGCACAGCAGTCCTCTCAGATTCCCTGTTGTCCTGTGCCTCTGACCACTGAACCGTGTGCCCACTGCCACTGACCCCAGGCCCCTGATCGTCCTGTGTTTGTGGGGTTGCCTGGGGTCCCTGTAGTGGTGGACACTGCTGATTGATGTGTCCTGGGGACAGAGGTATGGGCCAGCTGGGTGGGTGCTGTGATGGTGTTTCCCGATGGGGGAGACTCTGCGGTGGTATGGAACTGTGCCTTGGTAACCGACTGTCCGTAGGTCCCTGATGGGCCAGGTTGGTCATCTTGATCCAGGCGTGCAGAGGTGCTGTCATCACTGTAGGCCTCTTCTGTGGGGGGGACTGGATGTTGCTGGCACCTCCTCTCCAGTGACGTTGTGTGGGGGACCTGTGGGGATGTAAATGCAGTGTTATTATTTCTGCGTGTGACATCTTGTGAATGGGTGTGTTGCCCTGTATGGTTGTGATTGACCTGGCAGCTTAGGCTTGTGAGTGGTGATTTGGTTGGATAGCTGATTGTCTCTAGTGTCCATGCTTTGGTGATGTGTGTCCATGCAGGTCCGTGATGGGTGTCCATTCGTTGGTGTTGCATGCAGGACTTGGTAATGGGAGGGGTGGGTTGTGTTGGTGGGGTGTATGTGAGGTGGAGTGATTGGGGTGAGGGTAGGGGTGGGGGTTTGTGATGGCATGCAGGTAGGGGGGGAGTGATAGTAATTGAGATTTGATTTACCAGAGTCCAGTCCTCCTGCTACTCCTGCCAGGTCCTCAGGATGCAGTATTGCGAAGACTTGCTCCTCCAATGTTGTTAGTTGTGGGGAGGAGGTGGGGCTCCACCGCCAGTCCTCTGTATTGCTATCTGGTGTCTTGCTACCACAGAATGCACCTTCCCCCTTAGGTCATTCCACCGCTTCCTGATGTCATCCCTTGTTCTGGGGTGCTGTCCCACGGCATTGACCCTTTCCACGATCCTCCGCCATAGCTCCATCTTCCTAGCAATGGATGTCTACTGCACCTGTGATCCAAATAGCTGTGGTTCTACCTGGATGATTTCCTCCACCATAACCCTTAGCTCCTCCTCTGAGAACATGGGGTGTCTTTGTGGTGCCATGGGTGTAGTGTGAGTGGTGTGTGTGAGGGTGTGTGGGGTGATGTGTTGGAGTGTGTGCTGTGAGGTGCATGGATGGTGTATTGGTGATGGTGTTCTGTGGCTCTGGTTCTGTGGGTGCTGTTGGTGTGTCTCTCCCTCAATTGTCAATTTTCTTGAGTTTTAAGGGGTTGTGGGTAATGTGGGTGTGTGTTTTATAGTGGTGTGGGTGTGTGGGTGTGATGTGTGTATGTGTGCCAGGTGTGTGTTATTTGAATTGTCCAATGTAGTGTTGTTTTGTTTGAGTGTGTGTATTTAAAGCGCGGCTGTATGTACCACCAATGTTTTACCACCATTGAATGTCCGCTGCAGTGATTCATGGGTCATAATGCTGTGGGCGTAGTTCTGTTGGCTTAACGGTGTGGGTTTTGCTACCGCCAGTGTATCACTGGCCTAAGGGCTGGCGGAATTATGTGTGTGTCTGTATAGTGACAGATTGCTATGTGTGGGTCATATTATGGGTAGCGGTAAACCGCAGAGGCGGTGGTATGTTGGCGGCAGTCGGCATGGCGGTAAGCAGGACTTACCGTCAATGTCATAATGAGGGCCTAAGTAATCGTAAGGCTATCAGATTCTCGATTCATTTACGTCATTTGTACCTTTTCCAATTGTGCTCAGTTAATGGTAATTTGCATATACTAATTACTCATAATATTACTATGATTATCAAGTATTTTCAGAACTATTAATGAGAGTATTTGTTTCTGATGACATTCTGCATGAGGAAATTATATGTGGTCATGGATAAGATGTGAGTAAATCTGCACAGCTTTACAATTAGTGCTGCACTTCTCCCACTGCCGTCTTTTTAAACATTACAGCAGTTCTGTCACAAGCCAAGTCCAATTTTTTCCAGCACGTTAAATGAAAGATAATGATTTCACTAGAACTGATGATTGAAAATCACGAAAGTCATGCGTGGTGAGGTAACCTCAGGATATATATTATGTGTGAGCAGTTGCAAGCAGTGATCCAGCTCGTTGGGAAGCCACTAAGGTTGCAGCTTGGTCTTTCCTTCCAAGTAGACAGGACTCATAGCAATTTATTGTAAAGATTAAGGCGGTCATTCCGACCGTGGCGGTCGGCGGTCGCCGCCCGCCAAGCGGTTCCCGCCGAAAGACCGCTCCGCGGTCAAAAGACCGCAGCGGCCATTCCGGCTTTCCCGCTGGGCCGGCGGAAGACCGCCGGCCGGCCCAGCGGGACAGCCCCTTCAACAATGAAGCCGGCTCGGAATGGAGCCGGCGGAGTTGAAGGGGTGCGACGGGTGCAGTGGCACCCGTCGCGATTTTCACTGTCTGCACAACAGACAGTGAAAATCATTGTGGGGCCACAGGGGCCCCACGGCACCCGTTCCCGCCATCCTGGTTCTGGCGGTGGACACCGCCAAAAACAGGCTGGCGGGAAGGGGGTCGGAATCCCCATGGCGGTGCTGCAAGCGGCGCCGCCATGGCGGGTTCCCTGGGCCAGCGGGAAACCGGCGGAAAACCGCAGGCTCCCCTTTTCCGACCGCGGCTTTACCGCCGCTGTCAGAATCGCCCAGGAAGCACCGCCAGCCTGTTGGCGGTGCTTCCGCCGCACTCCGCAATGGCGGTCATGGACCGCCAAGGTCAGAATGACCCCCTAAATGTTCCAGACACATTCCATTTATTCTAAATGTGTTGTATCAGCAGAAAGCTCAGATCCTCAGTGCACCTTTTCGATCTTGCAAAGTATTTATAAAGCAGAATATTACATCTTTGAATGTTTTAGGAAGAAAAAACTGCAAAGAGAAAATAATATGTATCTCTCATAATCAATTGGTTAGCTTTCTTAAGTGAACAGTTTTTTTGTCTTTTTTATTTAAATAATTCTGGCAATATCGAAAAATACACTTTATGGTGCTCTGCAAAGCTGTTACCAAACACTTCTTTTCTAATGTATTTATTATATTGCGCTATGTTCCTCGGAACTGTATGTTAGTAGAATAAATTAGTATACATTCAAAATACTTTAAACTTTCAAAAAGAGCTAAAAAATAAAACAGGAATTACGTCCTTCAGGGGACAAACACATAGGGGGAAATTTACAAACATGTTGCACTCAGTTAGGCCCATTTTTATACTTTTTTGGCGTCGCATTTGCGTAATTTTTTTATGCAAAAGCGGCGCAAACGTACAAAATTCAATTATATTTTGTAAGTTTGCACCGCTTTTGCGTCAAAAAGCAGCGCAAATGCGGCACTAAAAAAGTATAAATATGGGCCTTAATGTCAAAAAGTGATGCTAACCAGCACAAAATGGGCAAGATTTACAAAGCCCTAGCGCCACCTTGCGCCACATTAGTGTCATTTTTTTAATGCTAATGTGGCTCAATGGGGCAAAAATCACTGCGGCATATTTACTAAGTGGCACAATGCATGCATTGTGCCTCATTGCAACCACTTGCACCACATTATGCCTGCACCAGGTATGTATGCATTACGGGGCATTCGGATGTTAGGAAGCCTGAAAAAATAGCGCAATGATTTCTACTGCTACAAGATTTAATTGTGCCATTTTTGGCATCATTTTGAATGCCTGCTCAGAGCAGGAGTTAAAAGGACGCACTCATTGAAGTCAATGGGCCTCCTTCCACTTTGCTGCACTAGCATCAACATTTTTGACATTAGTGCAGCAGAGCGCCACAACCGCGTAAAAAATGTTGACGCTATTGGCCTAACATGTGCTATTGTGCGCCGTATTGTAAATACAGCACACCAATAGTGACGCTGGGTGGCGGTGGGATGGTGCAAGAAATCTAGTCATCATTACTGATGCACCAGATTCTTGCAAATGTTTTTTACCTAAATTACTTTCCAGTGCAAAACTTGTTTTGCGTTGGAAAGTGCCCTAAAAGTAATGCAACTTATCGCCAACGGGACGTTACATGGGTGGTACACGATCATTCCCATTCAACCACCCATGCCCTTTGACGCAGGACCCTATCTGCAAACTTTAGTAGACATGGTTTTGTGCCAAGAGTAAACACCTTTTCAAAGCAGGCGTTAAAGGGAGAAATGTTTTCATTTCTCCTTTCATTTCTGACTTTGCAAGTGTGCTGCACTGTGCAGCGCACATACAACATGGGAAAAGTTTGAAAGTTTGTCTAAGCACAGTAATATGTACTGGTAGGGTACCCTTCTAAATATACATATAAAGGTCCTTTTACAAAAAAACATAGACATTGTTAAAAAAAAAAAACCATTATTTAATTTTATTAATTTGTAAAGCATACGGCTGCAGCAACAGGGCTGCCCAGCACGCTGCAACAGTAGGGGCAAGAGATCAGATATCAGTCAACGTGGATCAGGCAGCTACATATTCATACACCCCACACCACCACCCTGCCCCCTAGGGTGACCACCTGGCATTGAGGCAAATTCTGGACAGGACTGTGAAAAATCCAGGACAAAGGGTCATAATTCAGGACAAAAATTCAGGACAAAAGGTCAAAATTCAGGATAAAAATTCAAGAACAAATGTCAGTTTTACAGACAAATCTAAGAGAGGCCATACCCCATCAGTGCATTTATTTACTCTTTTTAACAGCACTATTTATTCACTGTGGTCTTTTTGTGATTGCCTACTGGTATGCTACATTCAGGTGTCACATTAGGTCCTTGTTCAGTAGTAAATTAATGCCCTTCAGCACTGCATCAAGGCCATCACCCTTACCCAAATCTACCCAATCTTTCTTGGAGAGAATCAACAGCAACATTGTGATTATGTTTCTAAACATTTAAAAACCCATGGCAACAGTCCGGGAAACATTAAGGTAAGTAACCTTATGCTAGTTTAAACAAGTTGAACAAAAACATCTGGCCCACCTAAACCTCCAATGGACATTCAACCTAAAAATATTTAATGAGACAGAACAGATGATGTGGGTGACAGTCTCACACCTAATGTCAGGATGTGAGGTAGCCACAAATTGTCTGTAGGCTCACAGTACTAGAGTGTACGTCTGGGACTCTACATTTATCTCAGGACTGGGAGCCCAGACTACCAATCAAAGATGATAAATGAGGAGAATGAAATCAAGATCAAATGGGGGATCCACAGCAACTGATTCAAAAGGTTGTTCCTAAGAACTGGCTAAATAAAGAAGAGAAGAACAAGGTGGGACAATTCCTAAAATCAGACAATATGGGTTCACCAAGACTATCGGAAGTTATTGCATACCTGGGGAGTTGTCTTTTCAGACAGGAGAGAAACAGAAGAGTCACTGTCAAGTAGTTGAACAAGCAGCACCAGCCCACCCTGGCAAACTCTTCAGGTGAAATGGTCCGAAGGGTCTGTAGGGTGAAGGGCGAGCAGGGGCCAGACCCCTTGCAAGGTTGTGTGAGGCAATTGCCCGCTCTATCCATGTCTTAAAATGGTTTTGCTATTGAGCAAAAGCCAAACCATTGATCTGGGATATCCCTAAGTGTCAAGTACATATAGAAACTTCCAAATATTTGGGATGTAAATTGCACAAACAAAATGTAAGAACATGAGAAAGATTTTAAAACGTAATTGGTGTTTCTTTAACATATGGTTCTGTTTTCCCCTTTATATACAATTAGACCTCAGATTGAACTGGGAACCAGTTGCCTTTCAATACCTAGTGATTAATTTCTACCATTTCCCCAGTGATTTGCAGGATGGGAATCTCGGCAGAGCGTCATGATCCCTCTGAGCCCAGTTTGCTTTTTGGTCTTTCCTTCTGCTTTTTGTAGTGGGCCACGTGGGACTAGTGAAGATGGTGGGCTACCCAATGATAGTATTATTTTGCAAGCCTTCCCCTGCTCGTTCTTCATTGCTCCTTCAGACACGCCACACATCTGATTTGGTCACTGGGGCACCATCGGGCAGCTTTTTCCACTCTAAAGCTACCCATGACTGTGGGTGGATTAAGCCTGCTGGACTTGAAACACTATTATTTGGCTGCACAGGTCCAATGGGTAGCTCGCTGGCTGTCTGCCCGCCCCCTCTGCATGAGATGCGGTTTATCTGTAAAGACGTTTAAGGAGGACTTACTGCACTGCTCATTGTTTCCTACTGACCATTCTATGGAACACCATCCGAGGTTATAATGCACAGCTCTCTCTTGCCTTGCTAGAACCTTTAAACTGACTGACACGAAAAAAAATCCTGTGTTCCTGCACTACCTTTGCTAGCCCTTCCCACTCGCACAACTTTGTAAGTGGCATGCTGCAGGTGCCTTAAAATTGGGGGATTTGTTTCTGGACGGCAAGCTAATAAATTTCCAAACCCGTGTGGCAGCCTACCATCTTCACCACTGTCTACTCCTTACTTACAAGCACCTTAAACAATCGTTAAATGCCCTATTTCATTTCTGACTCCTACACTATAACCCTACATGAGGTGTGCCAGAAGCTCTGCACCATTGGGATTGGCAGCAAACTGATAAGATGGGTGTACAGACCTTTTCTGCAACATGGAGACCACTCCAGGTCTTCTCGTCATACTACCTGGGTGTTTGATGAGGCCAAACTTCTGCAAGATATGGACTGGACTAATATACTGGACTTTCCCCACAAAGTTTCCCATGGCTGTCATTTTTAAGTGCATTCATAGAGCTTCCTTGGGAATGCATTCCACCTGTTGCTTGCCACTGGATTTGTGGTTTGTAACTCACATTTCATTGATTTCAATTTTCTGGCTTTATTTGTTTTAGGGTATCCCACTTGAGCTCCCTTACCCAAACCTTATTTATAGTATCTTTCTGACTACTGCCTTTCTGTAAACAGGCCTGTAAATCTTGATCTTATCTCATCACATTTGCCGTGCATTCAAAGAACAAGGTCAAATATCAGGCTCTGTCTTTGGTGGGAACTTAGTATTTACTTTTATTTCTCTGACTTCAAAGTGAGAGGATTTATGCAGCAATCTTGCTGGATACTGGGGGTAGAAAAGTGTTTTTTTTCTATCACATGACAACATTTAAATAAATTGTGCAGGGATTTCAGAATATATCAGAATTAGAATTACAAATAAAGCACATTTTTGTTAATTCAGGACTGTGCTGAAAACAAATACTTTTATATGAGTAAAACAAATCATTACATTAGGTGATGCAATTTCCACACATCGTCTGTACACTGTATAGCTTTGTTTGAAAAGCTGTATGTCTGTGCAAATGAAATGATCATTTCAATCAAAATAGTGTTGTTACCACCCCATGCATACTCCACTCTACTCTGCACCACTCCACACCACTGCACCCTACTCTGCACCACTCCACTTTACACCAGTCCATGCCACTGCACTTGTCCCCACTCTGAACCACTCCACTCTACGTCACTGCACTCTATGCTACTTCACACTACGCCTCTCTACTCTACTCTGTAGTGCTCTACTGTATGCCAATGCACTTTACACCTCTCTACACCACTGCCCTCTGAGTGTCTGCACGCTATACCAGTCTAGACAACACCAGTTTACTCCATACAACTCCACTCTATGCCACTCTGCACCACTGCACTCTATGCCACCAACTCTATGCCAATACACTCTATGCTGGTGCACTTTACTCTAATTCTCAACTATATTCCCCTGCATTCTACATCAATACACTGTACATCACTCTCATTTAATCTGCACTAATCTGCACCACTGCACTCTATACCACGACATCCTACACCAATTTACTCTATGCCATCACACTCTATGCCACTCTAAGCAACTCCACTCTACCCTGCACCACTCGATTCTATACCACTTCACTCTACTGTGAAACAATCTACTTTATACCACTGAACTCTGCGCCACTGCACTGTACCTTGCACCTCTCCACTGCATGCCACTGCACTCTACTCTGAAACAATCTACTCTATGCTACTCCACTCAAGCCACTCTGCCCCACTGCTCTCTAAACCACTGCACTCTATGCCAGTACACTCTAAACCACTGCACTATACGTCACTGCACTTTGCTTTGCACAATGTGGTCTATGCCACTGCTCTTTATGCCACTCTACTCCACTATACACCACTGCACTCTGACACTCTACTCTGCAACACTACACTCACCACCACTATACTCTACACCACTGTACTATGTACTACTGCATTCTGCACCAATACACTCTATGCCACTGCACTGTATACCACTTTACTCTGCATAGCTACACTCTACGCACTGCACTTTACATCACTATTCTCTACTCTGCACTGCACCACTCTACACTACTGCACTCTGCACCACTGCACTCTATGCCATTCAAGTCTACTCTGCACTCTATGCCACTACACCACTCTGCACTACTGCACTCCCTGACACTCTATTGTACGCCACTCTACTCTACTGAACTCTATACCACTCTACTCTGCCCCATGCCACTCTATGCAACAGCACAATTAACCACTTCACTCTACGCCAGTGCACTCTAAACAACCGTACTCTATGCCACTGCACTCTACTCTGCACTACCGTAATCTACGCCAGTGCTCTCTATGCCACTCTGCTCCACACCACAGCACTGACACTCTACTCTGCAACATTGCACTCTCCCTCACTGTATTCTGCACCACTATACTCTGTACTACTGCATTCTGCACCACCGCACTCAATGCTACTGCACTCTATGACGCTCTACTCTATGCTACTCTACTCTGCATCACTCCACTCTACGCCATTGCACTATACTCTACTCTGTACTGCACCACTCTACACTACTCCACTCTGCACCACTCATCACCACTGGCCTCTATGCCACTTGAGTCTACTCTGCACTCTATGCCACTGCACCACTCTACACTAATGCACTCTCTGCCACACTATTATATGCCAGGCTACTCCACTGCACTCTATGCCACTCTACTCTGCCCCACGCCACTCCATGCCACTGCACTCTAAACCACTGCACTCTACACCAATGAACTCTAAACAACTGCACTTTGCCCCACTGCACTGTATTCAGCATCACTATAATCTATGCCACTGCTACTATGCCACTCTATTCCACTCTACACAACTGCACTGACACTCTACTCTGCAACATTGCACTCTCCCCCACTGTGATCTACACCACTGTACTCTATACTATTGCATTCTACGCCAATACAGTTCACACTACTGCACTCTATGCCAATGCACTCTATGCCACTTTACTCTGCATCACTCCACTCTATGCCACTGCACTCTACAGCACTATACTCTACTCTGCACTGTACACTACTCCACTCTCCACCACTGCACTCTGTGCCACTCAAGTCTATGCTGCACTCTATGCTACTGCACTATACATCACTCTACACTACTGCATGCTCTGCCACTCTATTGTACGCTAGTCTACTCTATGCTGCTGCATTCTATGCCACTCTAGTCTGCACCACTCCACTCTGTACCCCTACACTCTACTGTGCACCACTCTAATCTATGCCTCTGCATTCTATGATACTACGTTGTACCCCACTGAATTGTATCGCGCTGCATTCAATGCCACTTCCCTCTACACCATTATATTCTGAAACACTCTACACCAATGCACTCTACATCAGTCAACTCCACTGCATACCACCCCACTTCATGCCACTATACATGACTCCACAGTATGCCACTCCTAAACACGACACTGTCTGCCACTCCATTCTACAACACTTTACTCCGCTCTTTGCCATTGCATTATGCGACACTTCGCAACAGTCTCCTCTATGACACTAACTTTTAGCCATGCCTGAACAGCAGCCACTCTGGTGTATAACATGGCTAACACACATTGGTAAAGCCAATAACTCTTGCTTACGCGAGACCTATTGGGTTTGCCATTGTTTGTTAGTACTATAAGGTACTGAGGTCCCTGAAAGAACTGTGAATGTGTAAGTCCTTATTTTAAACAAGCATTACACACATCACAGTAAAGGGTGCTACAAAATGTGCAAGTGCATTTAGGTTAAATAAAAAATGTCCTTCTAAAATACAAATTTCAATAATATATAGATTATACCTAGTGCAAAACCATTAAAACCACACACACTCCACAGCTCACCTTGGAACACCCTTACACTACCTCTCTAAAAGAAAATATATTTGCCATCGGAAAGCTTCAAGTGACTTCTTTGATTAAAGTCAGTACAGGTTTCTAAACCGCTTTGCATTTGTAGATTTACCAGTTGGGCACATTTGCATTTCTTTACGGAAGAAGACACCCTGGCAAGAAGATCTGTTTCTTATCTGTCTGCCCTTCTCTCCCTCAGAGCACAGGAGACTCCCTGCCATCCACTCCAGCTGGGGAAACTGCAGTGCTTAATTTGAGCCCGTGGTTTCCGGTGCAGGGCACCGGCACTTATGTTTGAGGGCCAGCACTTATTTTCTGCCTCGAGCATTTACATTGAGCAAAAGAAACATATGGGAAAGACGGAAGAAGAGAAAAACAAAGAAGCGTCACAAGGGAGAAAGCAAAAAGCTGTAAGAGTGAGCTGCAGGGACAGGGAGTGGCTGTAAATGGACTAAAGTCTACAGAGATGGCTTTAGAAATACGCTGCCTCAGCATTCAGTGCTCCCATGTGTTTCAGAGGAGAGCTTTGCACACCAGCACATTTTTATTTACATATTTAGCATTGGGAAACTGAGCTGTCCTAATTGCATTTTGTCCTTTAGGTGAAAGGCTAAAATTGCGGACAAATGCTGTCCGTTTAGCCTTTCATCACAGACAGGAGGGCTAACTTACGGGCAGTCCACGAAAAGTATGGACGGGTGGTCACCCTTCTGTCCCCACCCATTCCTGGTCGCCACCTCACTTATTCAAGTATTTGGGTTGCGGCTGGATGGCGTATTAGATCTTTTATTCTAATTCATTGATCAGTTTGTCAGTGTTATCCACATTTGTGTGCCTTAGTTACTTAAGGTTATATTGGGCAAATTATTTCAAAAGCATCTTTGTCCATCCTTGTATTGGCCAATTTTTTCTCATTATTTACAGGCTTGGCATATGTAATTTAAAGTTCTTGGAAAGGTGTGGAACTTCACTAAGTTTGTCGTTCCCAGTGCTCAGCAAGTAATGTTTGCAGATAGACTTTAAGGCTGCAGCCCACAGCTTGTCCTACATTGAAACACCTCAGGTTGAGGCTGTCCTGGTGTTCAGACGTGTGAGTGGTTTTGTAGAAAATGTGTGCCCAAATGAAAGTGGCCAGAGACTGAATCGAGTGAGTAAAACAAGCTTCACTGCTCTTTGTAGATAGCTAGACACGTGGGTTCCCTTATATGGTTGTCATCTATATGTTTCAAGAGTACAGGATTTAAATGGCTGTTTTATTAGGATTTGCTTTCAGACAACTTTTCGGTAGGCTTTTTTGATGACCTATTGTAAAAAAAAAACAAAGTTTGCAATGGGAGTTTTGGTCATCCTATTGGTTGGCTTTGTTGTCATCTATTTCCTTGTCTAATATGTTGGACCTCTACCACAGCCTGGAGCAGGGTGAGCCAGACTCAGAGCCAGCCACCTCAGCAGTCCTCAGGATAGCTCTTACCTCAGCGATGCA
Organism: Pleurodeles waltl; assembly: GCF_031143425.1. NCBI lineage: Eukaryota > Metazoa > Chordata > Amphibia > Caudata > Salamandridae > Pleurodeles > Pleurodeles waltl. The sequence continues at coordinate 206,654,080 of NC_090449.1, forward strand.
GATATGGTAATGAGCTTTGTCAACCTGGTCAGTCGCTCAAACTTGATTCTTTTTTATATCCGAGTTACTGGGCCTGCTCGTTCTTTAGCCACAGCCTTTGTGTAGTGATAACCCTAACAACAGGGTAGTCTCCCACCTAGAGCGCACACAAAGAGGTATGAGATCTCAGCATTTGCCTGTGATCAAGAAAGACAAAAGGCTGGGCCTCACCTAAAGGGACACCTTTCACCTTGTACAACCATCTGCAGTCCAACCCTTTCCCTACCATTCAGCAAAGGGCATTGCTCAGGCAGTGTAATCACCAGCTCCTTACTAACAAAGGCTTAATTTAACTTCTAAAGGGAGCCCAGTCACCATCTCCTCGATGTCTTTATCTCCAGCCTCAGGAATGAAGATAATACTCTTTCCCTACCCGGTAAATGTGTCTGTACTACAACCAAAGTGACCCTGCATTGTTTCTTATAATTAGGGCTCCCAGTTTTCCATTTTTACTGATTTTCCCACATAAATACAGTGAGAAAATTAGCTATTTTCCTATCTATTTATCTTTGTGAATAGATGAACACGGAAAATAGGGTTTCCTTTGGATGATTCCCACTATTGTCAATCATAAGTACTAGACCAATTGCTGTGCAGGTTAACAAAATTAAAATATTTCCTAATGAAGCTTATATAATGGGAGCTGTGCAGCTGCTTAAACTGTTCTACAGTGCAAACAGGTTTAAATTACTGTATTATACTGTAAGTGGCTAAAACCCTTTGGACATTCATACATGTGAACATTTGTCAGTTAAATTAGAGTGGAAATGTACCCATTGCAGCTTCATTATTTACACAAAGCACAAAATAAATATGGATAAATACAGATAAAATTAACAAAAATAAATATGGATGAATAAAGGTGGAAAAAAATAAATAGCATAAAACTGGGAACCCTACTTATAATTAATACTGCAAGCCACAGTTGAGGATAAACATCAGACATCCTTTCCAGCATTTGCAGCACCTCCTTTTCAATGTTAGTACTATTTATCCATTAATCGTCTCACACTGCCATTATCGTGAGGTTGCTACTGCCTTTGAGCACAACTTAACGCTGATAATATTTCCTAGTTTATTAGTTGGTTGTCTAAGTGTAGCTTCACAGTGGATAGGCTATCTTCTAGTTCTAGTGCCTATCAAAAGTGTCCAAAGTATCACTATTGTCAAATACAAATTATACTGTTTCGTCTATAGCTCAAATTGCATGCCATTTCAAAAAGCAATGTTTATATTTCCAAACCCGGCATGAACACTGACCTAACATCTGACTGTTGACTCTCTTTTTTCTTTCAAATGGCCCTCTCCTTACTTTTCACTCTCTGCATGCCTCCTTCCTCTGAGCACAACCTGCTCTTAGTCACATGCATGCTTGCCTTAACCTCTGTGATTATATGTCGGAAAACTGCCCATAACTCATATAAAAAATCAGAAACTTTCCTTCTTTCAAAAATCACATCCATGCCACCTAACAATACCTTAAATCCCCAAACACATCTACTAACCCCATCAACCGTCTGCATGAACTCATATACTGCCAAAACACTAATGATCCCACCAAACTCTTGTTAGTGTCTTCTATCACAAAGAATCTGGAATAAATGCATGGAATGGTTTGCTGAGCACACAAGACTAATCCCAATTACTAAAAATAACCAGCAACACTAAATTAATCACTAACCTTGGGTTCTGGAGCAGCGTTCTGCCAAGCATAATGCTCTTCAAAGCCTCATCAGGGTGGGTAAGTGCTATATAAATACAATTAAAATTACAAGTGTTTCTTAAACTTCACATATGAGTGAAAGAGACAGTCTAAGAAGAAGGAAGTTCCAAAGTTTGGGTCCAAGGAAGGCAAAAAAGTGACCCCTTAGTCTTGCCCATTTAAACCGGGGATCACTGCAAACTTTTGATCTGCTGAGTGTAGAGGTCGTTCGAGGAGATGGGGATGGATCAGCCCACTAAGGAATTGAGACCAGACTTAGCCATAGCATTATGCATGTAACAGAGGGACTTCAACTTAATTCGCCTGTCAAATGGGAGTCACAAAGCTCCCGAAGATGATGCGAAATCAATTGAAATTTCAGTTCAACAGAGAGAGTGCCCGCATTCTGTAAAGTCTGGAGTCTTTTCACAGCAGGCTTAGTAACTCCCAAATACAAGGCCTTGCCATGGATTAGAAATGAAATAATTAATGCCTAAATAATAGTTCTGTGGGAAACATCAGGCAATAACAAGAGCATTTTCCTTAAATATCTTATTAACCCAAAGATGCCAGTGGCTACTCTCTTGATTTGATAGACCCTATTTAGTTTGCTATCAAGCCAGAAACCTAAATATTTAATTTCTCGAGTTGAAGGAAGGAAATCCCCAAAACCTGTTGGCTACTATGGCAGACCCCATAGATTGGGATGATTCCCCACCACTAGCACTTTTGTCTTATTACCATTATGTTTAAGGCAGTTTCTTCCCATCCAATGTGTGACCTCTGTCAAACACATACTCAGAATGCCTGGTAGAGTATTACACAATTTGTGTATCATCAGCATAAGAAAAATGACAGACTGTAGGCTTCTAGAATTGAGATAGAATTGCATAGAATTGCTGAATTTAAAACCAATCCAACAGCAAAACATACAACCGGTCCTGTTAAGCTCTGTAAGTAACACAGGGCCTGATTTATATTTCAGTGGAAGAGTTATTCCATTACAAAGGTGACTGATAACTCACATGCTGAAATATAAATCTCATTATTTTCCATGGGATTTATATTTTGGCCATAATGCTAAATTAATCTAAAGAAGCCTCTTAATACTAGTGTCATGACAGCATCCTATTTGTAGCTCAAAACTCTAGTAATATTTTTGATTGATTTTTTAATTGTCTTTTGTTGTCCACAATGAAATATTAGATTTATTAAGCTTTAAGGTTTGAAGTACAGATTGTAGCATTGTGGGAAAAAAACTAATGTATGCCTTCAAAATACTGTATTAAGAATTGAATGATTACAAATCTTAACAATCGTGGGTGTATTTGATAAAAATTAAATCAATAGGGTATGATCTCTCCATTCAACCTTTGAATTTATTATATGTCAATTTTGATTACAAAAGTAGAGGCTTTGGCATAAAGCTAAGTAGGGCCTCCATCCTTCTGCTTCCACCTTAGCTGCGGACTCTAAGATGTATTGAGTTTGGAATTCATTACTGGATTTTTGGGGAATCCATGGACGAACATTCTTTGATTCGTAAGATAGTCCCAATGTATTTTGTGAGCGCAAAACACTACATTGCGTTGTATCAAAGTATCAAAGCAGGTTATATGCTATATCTGCATTGTGAACTGAATAAATATCGAATTGTGAAACTGTGAAATGAATCTTGCAAATTGAACGATGACAGTGTCAGCACAGCAAAGTGCAGGAGGAGGAAGAGGCAGGAGAGAATTTTTAGGCTCAGGGTCACAACATTTAATCAGAGACAAGAGGAGTTACACTTCAAGTATAGATTTAGCAGGCAGGTGATTTTAATTACTGATTAGAATTCTATATTGGGTAGTCAAATACATCGTAGTGAAGCCATTTCTGCACATGTGAAGACTCTATGGGCCTGATGTATCATTTTTCCAAATAGTAATTACCTAATTGCGATTATCGCAAGTAGTCGCTATTTGTATATATGAAACTCCAGGAGTTTCATATAGCGATTCCGAATGACTTGCAAATCGATCTACTTCATTGATATTCATGTGGTAGGTCCCAATTTGCGACCCATTGTGAATGGCTATAATCACAGGGATGGTGGCCTGCTGGGCTCAGCAGACCACCATGTCTGTGATTGCTTTTAAATAAAGCAATCCATTTTTTTTTTTTAAATGCAGCCGTTTTCCTTAAAGGAAAACGGAATGCATTTAAAAAAACAAAATGAAACTTTTTTTTTCATTGTTTAAGAGTGGGTAGTGGTCCGTGGGACCACTCCCTGCTCTTAAAAAATGTTTTTGCATGCTTTCACAAAGGGGACAGGGTCCCTTAGGGACCCCGGCCCATTTGCGAATGGGTTACCACCTACTTGAAGTAGGTGGTAAAATGAAAATGTTTTACAACTGCATTTCGGTCACAAAACATTCCTACATCCTCCTCCATTTAGTGAGCCTCTGTGCATCTCCCCTGTGTCCTGATACAGCCCAGTGTTCAAGGATTGCAAAAAGACCTAGGCAAGGAGCCCTGAGATTTTTCTGGGTAAATAGTATTATTTGTGCAAAAGTGTTTGTTTCAGCTACCTGTGTCTGTTTTACTGTGGACTCTCTGTGTTTCAGGCAGCCTGGCCTCTTTTAAAGTGGTGTTTTTTTAATTCGTTTTTGCCGTGACTGTGTGAATTACCGTGCTAGTTTGTGGCACCTCCCCCCCCCTTTTTTCTCTTCTAAGTAAAAAGGCTACATACATCTTGCAGAGTGTGTTTTTAGGAGACTGTTTTAATCTGTTTCTGTGATTTAAATTGTGCTTAAAAACGGTCAGCCCCCCCCCTGTATATTTGCCTTTAAAAAAGCCTGATTTTAGAGTGCGCGCCCAGCACTATTCCAGTGTTTGCTTCTTAAGCAATCTCTCCCTTACCTGGAAAGTAGAATCTGCTAGCTTGGAAGTGTGGATTCAGCCTGTCTGTATCCAAGGAGATACTGAATAGAGCAGCAGTTGCCTTTCCCCTTGACCACAGGGACCGGACTTAGCTGACTGGCTCCCTGAGTCCCTGCTGTACCTGAGACCCGCCCCCCACACCTGGTCTGGCCCCTTAAGTTTGTGGAGGGAAGCCCAAGACAGCCACCTCCATTTTGTGAGCCTCTGTGCATCTCCCCTGTGTCCTGATACAGCCCAGTGTTCAAGGATTGCAAAGAGACCTAGGTAAGGAGCCCTGAGATTTTTCTGGGTAAATAGTATTATTTGTTCAAAAGTGTTGTTTCAGCTACCTTTGTCTGTTTTACTGCGGACTCTCTGTGTTTCAGGCAGCCTGGCCTCTTTTAAAGTGGTGTTTTTTTTTTATTCATTTTTGCCGTGACTGTGTGAATTGCCTTGCTTGTTTGTGGCCCCCCTCCCCTTTCTTTCTCTTGTAAGTAAAAAGGCTACAAACATCTTGCAGAGTGTTTTTTTAGGAGACTGTTTTAATCTGTTTCTGTGATTTAAATTGTGTTTAAAAACTGTATGCCCACCCTGTATTTTTGCCTTTAAAAAAGCCAGATTTTAGAGTGCGCACCCAGCACTATTCCAGTGTTTGTTTCTTAAACAATCTCTCCCTTACCTGGAAAGTAGACTCTGCTCGCTTGGAAGTGTGCATTCAGCCTGTCTGTATCCAAGGAGATCCTGAATAGAGCAGTAGTTGCCTTTCCCCCTGACCACAGGGACAGGACTTAGCTGATTGGCTCCCTGAGTCCCTGCTGCACCTGAGACCCGCCCCCCACACCTGCTCTGGCCCCTTAAGTTTGTGGATGGAAGCCCAAGACAGCCACCTCCATTCAGTGAGCCTCTGTGCATCTCCCCTGTGTCCTGATACAGCCCAGTGTTCAAGGATTGCAAAAAGACCTAGGTAAGGAGCCTTGAGATTGTTCTGGGTAAATAGTATTATTTGTTCAATAGTGTTTGTTTCAGCTACCTGTGTCTGTTTTACTGTGGACTCTCTGTGTTTCAGGCAGCCTGGCCTCTTCTAAAGTGGTTTTTTGTTTGTTAGTTTTTGCCATGACTGTGTGAATTGCCTTGCTAGTTTGTGGCACTCCCCCCCTTTTTTTCTCTTCTAAGTAAAAAGGCTACATACATCTTGCAGAGTGTGTTTTTAGGAGACAGTTTTAATCTGTTTCTGTGATTTCAATTGTGCTTAAAAACTGTCTGCCCCCCTGTATTTTTGCCTTTAAAAAAGCCAGATTTTAGCGTGCGCACCCAGCACTATTCCAGTGTTTGTTTCTTAAACAATCTCTCCCTTACCTGGAAAGTAGACTCTGCTAGCTTGGAAGTGTGCATTCAGCCTGTCTGTATCCAAGGAGATTCTGAATAGAGCAGTAGTTGCCTTTCCCCCTGAACACAGGGACAGGAGTTAGCTGATTGGCTCCCTGAGTCCCTGCTGCACCTGAGACCCACCTCCCACACCTGCTCTGGCCCCTTAATTTGTGGAGGGAAGCCCAAGACAGCCACCTCCATTTTGCAAAACCTCTGTGCATCTCCCCTGTGTCCTGATACAGCCCAGTGTTCAAGGATTGCAAAAAGATCTAGGTAAGGAGCCCTGAGATTTTTCTGGGTAAATAGTATTATTTGTTCAAAAGTGTTTGTTTCAGCTACCTTTCTCTGTTTTACTGTGGACTCTCTGTGTTTCAGGCAGCCTGGCCTCTTTTGAAGTGGTGTTTTTGTTTTAATTTGTTTTTGCTGTGACTGTGTGAATTGCCTTGCTAGTTTGTGGCACACCTCCCCTCCCTTTTCTTTCTATTCTAAGTAAAAAGGCTACATACATGTTGCAGAGTGTGTTTTTAGGAGACTGTTTTAAACTGTTTCTGTGATTTAAATTGTGCTTAAAAATTGTCTGCCCCCCTGTAATTTTGCCTTTAAAAAAGCCTGATTTTAGAGGTCACGCCCAGCACTATTCCAGTGTTTGTTTCTTAAACAATCTCTTCCTTACCTGGAAAGTAGAATCTGCTAGCTTGGAAGTGTGGATTCAGCCTGTCTGTATCCAAGGAGATACTGAATAGAGCAGCAGTTGCCTTTCCCCCTGACCACAGGGACTGGACTTAGCTGATTGGCTCCCTGAGTCCCTGCTGCACCTGAGACCCGCCCCCCACACCTGCTCTGGCCCCTTAAGTTTGTGGAGGGAAGCCCAAGACAGCCACCTCCAATTTGTGAGCCTCTGTGCATCTCCCCTGTGTCCTGATACAGCCCAGTGTTCAAGGATTGCAAAAAGACCTAGGTAAGGAGGAGCCCTGAGATTTTTCTGGGTAAATAGTATTATTTGTTCAAAAGTGTTTGTTTCAGCTACCTGTGTCTGTTTTACTGTGGACTCTCTGTGTTTCAGGCAGCCTGGCCTCTTTTAAAGTGGTGTTTTTTTTAATTCCTTTTTGCAGTGACTGTGTGAATTGCCTTGCTAGTTTGTGGCACCCCCCCCCCTTTTTCTCTTCTAAGTAAAAAGGCTACATACATCTTGCAGAGTGGGTTTTTAGGAAACTGTTTTAATCTGTTTCTGTGATTTAAATTGTGCTTTAAAACTCTCCGCCCCCCTGTATTTTTGCCTTTAAAATGGCCTGATTGTAGAGTGCGCACCCAGCACAATTCCAGTGCTTGTTTCTTAAACAATCTCTCCCTTACCTGGAAAGTAGACTCTGCTAGCTTGGAAGTGTGGATTCAGCCTGTCTGTATCCAAGGAGATTCTGACTAGAGCAGCATTTGCCTTTCCCCCTGACCACAGGGCCTGGACTTAGCTGATTGGCTCCCTGAGTCCCTGCTGCACCTGAGACCCGCCCCCCACACCTGCTCTGGCCCCTTAAGTTTGTGGAGGGAAACCCATGACAGCCACCTCCATTTTGTGAGCCTCTGTGCATCTCCCCTGTGTCCTGATACAGCCCAGTGTTCAAGGATTGTGAAGAGACCTAGGTAAGGAGCCCTGAGATTTTTCTGGGTAAATAGTATTATTTGTTCAAAAGTGTTTATTTCAGCTACCTGTGTCTGTTTTATTGTGGACTCTCTGTGTTTCAGGCAGCCTGGCTTCTTTTAAAGTGGTGTTTTTTTTTTATTCGTTTTTGCCGTGACTGTGTGAATTGCCTTGCTAGTTTGTGGCACCCCCACCCCTCCTTTTTTTCTCTTCTAAGTATAAAGGCTACATACATCTTGCACAGTGTGTTTTTAGGAGACTGTTTTAATCTGTTTTTGTGATTTAAATTGTGCTTAACAACTGTCTGCCCACCCTGTATTTTTTACTTTAAAAACGCCCGATTTGAGAGGTCTCGCCCAGCACTATTCCAGTGTTTGTTTCTTAAACAATCTCTCCCTTACCTGGAAAGTAGACTCTGCTAGCTTGGAAGTGTGGATTTAGCCTGTCTGTATCCTAGGAGATTACGAATAGAGCAGCAGTTGCCTTTCCCCCTGACCACATGAACTGGACTTAGCTGATTGGCTCCCTGAGTCCCTGCTGCACCTGAGACCCGCACCCCACACCTGCTCTGGCCCTTTAAGTTTGTGGAGGGAAGCCCAAGACAGCCACCTCCATTTTGTGAGCCTCTGTGCATCTCCCCTGTGTCCTGATACAGCCCAGTGTTCAAGGATTGCAAAAAGAACTAGGTAAGGAGGAGCCCTGAGATTTTTCTGGGTAAATAGTATTATTTGTTCAAAAGTGTTTGTTTCAGCTACCTGTGTCTGTTTTACTGTGGACTCTCTGTGTTTCAGGCAGCCTGGCCTCTTTTAAAGTGGTGTTTCTTTTTATTTGTTTTTGTCGTGACTGTGTGAATTGCCTTGCTAGTTTGTGGCACCCCCCCCTTTTTTCTCTTCTAAGTAAAAAAGGATACATACATCTTGCAGAGTGCGTTTTTGGAAACTGTTTTAATCTGTTTCTGTGATTTAAATTGTGCTTAAAAACTTTCTTCCCCAATGTATTTTTGCCTTTAAAAAAGCCAGATTTTAGAGTGCGCGTCCAGCACTATTCCAGTGCTTGTTTCTTAAACAATCTCTCCCTTACCTGGAAAGTAGACTCTGCTAGCTTGGAAGTGTGGATTCAGCCTGTCTGTATCCAAGGAGATTCTGACTAGAGCGGCATTTGCCTTTCCCCCTGACCACAGGGCCTGGACTTAACTGATTGGCTCCCTGAGTCCCTGCTGCACCTGAGCCCCGCCCCCCACACCTGCTCTGGCCCCTTAAGTTTGTGGAGGGAAGCCCAAGACAGCCACCTCCATTTTGTGAGCCTCTGTGCATCTCCCCTGTCTCCTGATTCAGCCCAGTGTTCAAGGATTGGAAAAAGACCTAGGTAAGGAGCCCTGAGATTTTTCCGGGTAAATAGTATTATTTGTTCAAAAGTGTTTGTTTCAGCTACCTGTGTCTGTTTTACTGGGGACTCTCTGTGTTTCAGGCAGCCTGGCCTCTTTTAAAGTGGTGTTTTTTTTTTATTCCTTTTTGCAGTGACTGTGTGAATTGCCTTGCTAGTTTGTGGCACCCCACTCTGCTCCCCCTTTTGTTCTCTTCTAAGTAAAAGGCTACATACATCTTGCAGAGTGTGTTTTTAGGACACTGTTTTAATCTGTTTCTGTGATTTAAATTGTGCTTAAAAACTGTCTGCCCCCCTGTATTTTTTACTTTAAAAACGCCCGATTTGAGAGGTCTCGCCCAGCACTATTCCAGTGTTTGTTTCTTAAACAATCTCTCCCTTACCTGGAAAGTAGACTCTGCTAGATTGGAAGTGTGGATTTAGCCTGTCTGTATCCTAGGAGATTCCGAATAGAGCAGCAGTTGCCTTTCCCCCTGACCACAGGGACTGGACTTAGCTGATTGGCTCCCTGAGTCCCTGCTGCACCTGAGATCCGCCCCCCCACACCTGTTCTGGCCCCTTAGGTTTGTGGAGGGAAGCCCAAGACAGCCACCTACATTTTGTGAGCCTCTGTGCATCTCCTCTGTGTCCTGATACAGCCCAGTGTTCAAGGATTGCAAAAAGACCTAGGTAAGGAGGAGCCCTGAGATTTTTCTGGGTAAATAGTATTATTTGTTCAAAAGTGTTTATTTCAGCTACCTGTGTCTGTTTTACTGTGGACTCTCTGTGTTTCAGGCAGCCTGGCCTCTTTTAAAGTGGTATTTTTAAAAAAAATTATTTTTGCCATGACTGAGTGAATTGCTTTGGTAGTTTGTGGCACCCCCCCCTTCCCCCTCTTTTTTCTTTTCTAAGTAAAAAGGCTACATACATCTTGCAGAGTGTGTTTTTAGGAGACTGTTTCAATCTGTTTTTGTGAATTAAATTGTGCTTAAAAACTGTCTGCACCCCTGTATTTTTGCCTTTAAAAAAGCCCGATTTTAGAATGCCCGCCCAGCACTATTCCAGTGTTTGTTTCTTAAACAATCTCTCCCTTACCTGGAAAGTAGACTCTGCTCGCTTGGAAGTGTGGATTCAGCCTGTCTGTTTCTAAGGAGATTCTGAATAGAGCAGCAGTTGCCTTTCCCCCTGACCACAGGGACCGGACTTTGCTGATTGGCTCCCTGAGTCTCTGCTGCACCTGAGACCCACCCCCCACACCTGCTCTGGCCCCTTAAGTTTGTGGAGGGAAGCCCAAGACAGCCACCTCCATTTTGTGAGCCTCTGTGCATCTCCCCTGTGTCCTGATACAGCCCAGTGTTCAAGGACTGCAAAAAGACCTAGGTAAGGAGCCCTGAGATTTTGCTGGGTAAATAGTATTATTTGTTCGAAAGTGTTTATTTCAGCTACCTATGTCTGTTTTACTATGGAGTCTCTGTGTTTCAGGCAGCCTGGCCTCTTTTAAAGTGGTGTTTTTTTAAATTTGTTTTTGTCGTGACTGTGTGAATTGCCTTGCTAGTTTGTAGCAACCCCCACCCCTATCTTTTTCTCTATTCTAAGTATAAAGGCTACATACATCTTGCACAGAGTGTTTTTAGGAGACTGTTTTAATCTGTTTCTGTGATTTAAATTGTGCTTAAAAACTGTATGCCCACCCTGTATTTTTGCCTTTAAAAAAGCCCGATTTTAGAGTGCGCACCTAGCACTATTCCAGTGTTTGTTTCTTAAACAATCTCTCCCTTAACTGGAAAGTAGACTCTGCTAGCTTGGAAGTGTGGATTCAGCCTGTCTGTATCCTAGGAGATTCTGAATAGAGCAGCAGTTGCCTTTCCCCCTGACCACAGGGACTGGACTTAGCTGATTGGCTCCCTGAGTCCTTGGTGCACCTGAGATCCGCCCCCCACACCTGCTCTGGCCCCTTAAGTTTGTGGATGGAAGACCAAGACATCCACCTCCATTTCGTGAGCCTCTGTGCATCTCCCCTGTGTCCTGATACAGCCCAGTGTTCAAGGATTGGAAAAGGACCTAGGTAAGGAGCCCTGAGATTTTTCCGGGTAAATAGTATTATTTGTTAAAAAGTGTTTGTTTCAGCTACCTGTGTCTGTTTTACTGTGGACTCTCTGTGTTTCAGGCAGCCTGGCCTCTTTTAAAGTGGTGTTTTTTTTTATTCATTTTTGCCGTGACTGTGTGAATTGCCTTGCTAATTTGTGGCACCCCCCTCCCCTCCCCCTTTTTTCTCTTCTAAGTAAAAAGGCTATATACATCTTGCAGAGCGTGTTTTTAGGAGACCGTTTTAATCTGTTTCTATGATTTAAATTGTGCTTAAAAACTGACTGCCCCCCCTGTATTTTTGCCTTTAATAAAGCCCAATTTTAAAGTACGCGCCCAGCACTATTCCAGTGTTTGTTTCTTAAACAATCTCTCCCTTACCTGGAAAGTAGACTCTGCTAGCTTGGAAGTGTGGATTCAGCCTGTCTGTATCCAAAGGGATTCTGAATAGAGAAGCAGTTGCCTTTCCCCCTGACCACAGGGACTGGACTTAGCTGATTGGCTCCCTGAGTCCCTGCTGCACTTGAGACCCACCCCCCACACCTGCTCTGGCCCCTTAAGTTTGTGGAGGGAAGCACAAGACAGCCACCTCCATTTTGTGAGTCTCTGTGCATCTCCCCTGTGTCCTGATACATCCCAGTGTTGAAGGATTGCAAAAAGACCTAGGTAAGGAGTCCTGAGATTTTTTCTGGGTAAATAGTATTATTTGTTCAAAAGTGTTTGTTTCAGCTACCTGTGTCTGTTTTACTGTGGACTTCCTGTGTTTCAGGCAGCCTGGCTTCTTTTAAAGTGGTGGTTTTTTTTTTATTTGTTTTTGCCGTGACTGTGTGAATTGCTTTGCTAGTTTGTGGCACAACCCCCTTCCCCCCCTTTTTTCTCTTCTAAGTAAAAAGGCTACATACATCTTGCATAGTGTGTTTTTAGGAGACTGTTTTAATCTGTTTTTGTGATTTAAATTGCGCTTAAAAACTGTCTGCACCCCTGTATTTTTGCTTTTAAAAAAGCCCGATTTTAGAGTGCCCGCCCAGCACTATTCCTGTGTTTGAATCTTAAACAATCTCTCCCTTACCTGGAAAGTAGAGACTGCTCGCTTGGAAGTGTGGATTCAGCCTGTCTGTTTCTAAGGAGATACTGAATAGAGCAGCAGTTGCCTTTCCCCCTGACCACAGGGACTGGACTTTGCTGTTTGGCTCCCTGAGTCTCTGCTGCACATGAGTCGCACCCCCCACGCCTGCTCTGGCCCCTTAAGTTTGTGGAGGGAAGCCCAAGACAGCCACCTCCATTTTGTGAGCCTCTGTGCATCTCCCCTGTGTCCTGATACAGCCCAGTGTTTAAGGATTGCAAAAAGACCTAGGTAAGGAGCCCTGATATTTTTCTGGGTAAATAGTATTATTTGTTCAAAAGTGTTTGTTTCAGCTACCTGTGTCTGTTTTACTGTGGACTCTCTGTGTTTCAGGCAGCCTGGCCTCTTTTAAAGTGGTGTTTTTTTTAAATTTGTTTTTGTCGTGACTGTGTGAATTGCCTTGCTAGTTTGTGGCACTCTCCACCCCCCCTTTTTTTCTATTCTAAGTAAAAAGGTTACATACATTTTGCAGAGTGTGTTTTAAGGAGACTGTTTTAATCTTTTTATGTGATTTAAATTGTGCTTAAATCTGTCTGCCCACCCTGTATTTGTTCCTTTAAAAAAGCCCAATTTTAGAGTGTGCACTCAGCACTATTCCAGTGTTTGTTTCTTAAACAATCTCTCCCTTACCTGGAAAGTAGACTCTGCTAGCTTGGAAGTGTGCATTCAGCCTGTCTGTATCCACGGAGATTCTGAATAGAGCAGCAGTTGCCTTTCCCCCTGACCACAGGGACTAGACTTAGCTGATTGGCTCCCTGAGTCCCTGCTGCACCTGAGACCCGCACCCCACACCTGCTCTGGCCCTTTAAGTTTGTGGAGGGAAGTCCAAGACAGCCACCTCCATTTTGTGAGCCTCTGTGCATCTCCCCTGTGTCCTGATACAGCCCAGTGTTCAAGGATTGGAAAAGGACCTAGGTAAGGAGCCCTGAGATTTTTCCGGGTAAATAGTATTATTTGTTCAAAAGTGTTTGTTTCAGCTACCTGTGTCTGTTTCACTGTGGACTCTCTGTGTTTCAGGCAGCCTGGCCTCTTTTAAAGTGGTGTGTTCTTTAAATTCCTTTTTGCAGTGACTGTGTGAATTGCCTTGCTAGTTTGTGGCACAACCCCCTTCCCCCCTTTTTTTCTCATCTAAGTAAAAAGGCTACATACATCTTGCAGAGTGTGGTTTTAGGAGACTGTTTTAAACTGTTTCTGTGATTTAAATTGTGCTTAAAAACAGTCTGCCCCCCTGTATTTTTGCCTTTAAACGAGCCCGATTTTAGAGGTCGTGCCCAGCACTATTCCAGTGTTTGTTTCTTAAACAATCTCTCCCTTGCCTGGAAAGTAGACTCTGCTAGATGGAAGTGTGGATTCAGCGTGTCTGCATCCTAGGAGATTCTGAATAGAGCAGCAGTTGCCTTTCCTCCTGACCACAGGGACTGGACTTAGCTGATTGGCTCCCTGAATCCCTGCTGCACCTGAGATCCGCCCCCCACACCGGTTCTGGCCCCTTAGGTTTGTGGAGAGAAGCCCAAGACAGCCACCTCCATTTTGTGAGCCTCTGTGCATCTCCCCTGTGTCCTGATACAGCCCAGTGTTCAAGGATTGCAAAAAGACCTAGGTAAGGAGCCCTGAGATTTTTCTGGGCAAATAGTATTATTTGTTCAAAAGTGTTTGTTTCAGCTACCTGTGTCTGTTTTACTGTGGACTCTCTGTGTTTCAGACAGCCTGGCCTCTTCTAAAGTGTTTTTTTTTAATTTGTTTTTGTCGTGACTGTGTGAATTGCCTGGCTAGTTTGTGGCACCCCCCACACCCATCTTTTTCTCTCTTCTAAGTATAAAGGCTACATACATCTTGCACAGTGTGTTTTTAGGAGACTGTTTTAATCTGTTTCTGTGATTTAAATTGTGCTTAAAAACTGTCTGCCCACCCTGTATTTTTGCCTTTAAAAAAGCCCGATTTTAGAGCGCGCACCCAGCACTATTCCAGTGTTTGTTTCTTAAACAATCTCTCCCTTACCTGGAAAGTAGACTCTGCTAGCTTGGAAGTGTGGATTCAGCCTGTCTGTATCCAAGGATATTCTGAATAGAGCAGCAGTTGCCTTTTCCTCTGACCACAGGGACTGGACTTAGCTGATTGGCTCCCTGAGTCCCTGCTGCACTTGGGACCCACCCCCCACACCTGCTCTGGCCCCTTAAGTTTGTGGAGGGAAGCCCAAGACAGCCACCTCCATTTTGTGAGTCTCTGTGCATCTCCCCTGTGTCCTGATACAGCCCAGTGTTCAAGGATTGCAAAAAGACCTAGGTAAGGAGCCCTGAGATTTGTCTGGGTAAATAGTATTATTTGTTCAAAAGTGTTTGTTTCAGCTACCTGTGTCTGTTTTACTGTGGACTCCCTGTGTTTCAGGCAGCCTGGCCTCTTTTAAAGTGGTGTTTTTTTTTAATTTGTTTTTGTCGTGACTGTGTGAATTGCCTTGCTAGTTTGTGGCACCCCCCCACCCCCATCTTTTTCTCTCTTCTAAGTATAAAGGCTACATACATCTTGCACAGTGTGTTTTTAGGAGACTGTTTTAATCTGTTTCTGTGATTTAAATTGTGCTTAAAAACTGTCTGCCCCCCCTGTATTTTTGCCTTTAATAAAGCCCAATTTTAAAGTACGCGCCCAGCACTATTCCAGTGTTTGTTTCTTAAACAATCTCTCCCTTACCTGGAAAGTAGACTCTGCTAGCTTGGAAGTGTGGTTTCAGCCTGTCTGTATCCAAAGGGATTCTGAATAGAGCAGCAGTTGCCTTTCCCCCTGACCACAGGGACTGGACTTAGCTGATTGGCTCCCTGAGTCCCTGCTGCACCTGAGACCCACCCCCCACACCTGCTCTGGCCCCGTAAGCTTGTGGAGGGAAGCACAAGACAGCCACCTCCATTTTGTGAGTCTCTGTGCATCTCCCCTGTGTCCTGATATATCCCAGTGTTCAAGGATTGCAAAAAGACCTAGGTATGGAGCCCTGAGATTTTTCTGGGTAAATAGTATTATTTGTTCAAAAGTGTTTATTTCAGCTACCTGTGTCTGTTTTATTGTGGACTCCCTGTGTTTCAGGCAGCGTGGCTTCTTATAAAGTGGTGTTTTTTTTTTATTTGTTTTTGCCGTGACTGTGTGAATTGCCTTGCTAGTTTGTGGCACAACCCCCTTCCCCCCCTTTTTTCTCTTCTAAGTAAAAAGGCTACATACATCTTGCAGAGTGTGTTTTTAGGAGACTGTTTTAATCTGTTTTTGTGATTTAAATTGTGCTTAAAAACTGTCTGCACCCCTGTATTTTTGCCTTTAAAAAAGCCCGATTTTAGAGTGCTCGCCCAGCACTATTCCTGTGTTTGTATCTTAAACAATCTCTCCCTTACCTGGATAGTAGAGAATGCTCACTTGGAAGTGTAGATTCAGCCTGTCTGTTTCTAAGGAGATTCTGAATAGAGCAGCAGTTGCCTTTCCCCCTGACCACAGGGACTGGACTTTGCTGATTGGCTCCCTGAGTCTCTGCTGCACCTGAGACCCACCCGCACACCTGCTCTGGCCCCTTAAGTTTGTGGAGGGAAGCCCAAGACAGCCACCTCCATTTTGTGAGCCTCTGTGCATCTCCCCTGTGTCCTGATACAGCCCAGTGTTCAAGGATTGGAAAAAGACCTAGGTAAGGAGCCCTGAGATTTTTCCGGGTAAATAGTATTATTTGTTCAAAAGTGTTTGTTTCAGCTACCTGTGTCTGTTTTACTGTGGACTCTCTGTGTTTCAGGCAGCCTGGCCTCTTTTAAAGTGGTGTTTTTTTTTAAATTTGTTTTTGTCATTACTGTGTGAATTGCCTTGCTAGTTTGTGGCACCCCCCACCCCCCCCTTTTTTTCTCTTCTAAGTAAAAGGTTACATACATCTTGCAGAGTGTGTTTTAAGAAGACTGTTTTAATCTTTTTCTGTGATTTAAATTGTGCTTAAAAACTGTCTGCCCACCCTGTATTTTTGCCTTTAAAAAAGCCCGATTTTAGAGTGCGCACCAAGCACTATTCCAGTGTTTGTTTCTTAAACAATCTCTCCCTTACCTGGAAAGTAGACTCTGCTAGCTTGGAAGTGTGGATTCAGCCTGTCTGTATCCAAGGAGATTCTGAATAGAGCAGCAGTTGCCTTTCCCCCTGACCACAGGGTCTGGACTGAGCTGATTGGCTCTCTGAGTCCTTGCTGCACCTGAGACCCGCACCCCACACCTGCTCTGGCCCTTTAAGTTTGTGGAGAGAAGCCCAAGACAGCCACCTCCATTTTGTGAGTCTCTCTGCATCTCCCCTGTGTCCTGATACAGCCCAGTGTTCAAGGATTGGAAAAAGACCTAGGTAAGGAGCCCTGAGATGTTTCCGGGTAAATAGTATTATTTTTTCAAAAGTGTTTGTTTCAGCTACCTGTGTCTAATTTACTGTGGACTCTCTGTGTTTCAGGCAGCCTGGCCTCTTTTAAAGTGGTGTTTTTTTAATTCCTTTTTGCAGTGACTGTGTGAATTGCCTTGCTAGTTTGTGGCACCCCCTCCCTTTTTTCTATTCTAAGTAAAAAGGCTACATACATCTTGCAGAGTGTGTTTTTATTAGACTGTTTTAATCTGTTTCTGTGATTTAAATTGTGCTTAAAAACTGTCTGCCCCCCCCTGTATTTTTGCCTTTAAAAAAGCCCGATTTTAGAGGTCGCGGCCAGCACTATTCCAGTGTTTGTTTCTTAAACAATCTCTCCCTTACCTGGAAAGTAGACTCTGCTAGCTTGAAAGTGTGGATTCAGCCTAGCTGTATCCAAAGGGATTCTGACTAGAGCAGCATTTGCCTTTCCCCCTGACCACAGGGACTGGACTTAGCTGATTGGTTCCCTGAGTCTCTGCTGCACCTGAGACCCGCACCCCACAGCTGATCTGGCCTTCTAAGTTTGTGGAGGGAAGCCCAAGACAGCCACCTCCATTTTGTGAGCCTCTGTGCATCTCCCCTGTGTCCTGATACAGCCCAGTGTTCAAGGATTGCAAAAAGACCTAGGTAAGGAGCCCTGAGATTTTTCTGGGTAAATAGTATTATTTGTTCAAAAGTGTTTGTTTCAGCTACCTGTGTCTGTTTTATTGTGGACTCCCTGTGTTTCAGGCAGCGTGGCTTCTTATAAAGTGGTGTTTTTTTTTTATTTGTTTTTGCCGTGACTGTGTGAATTGCCTTGCTAGTTTGTGCACAACCCCCTTCCCCCCCTTTTTTCTCTTCTAAGTAAAAAGGCTACATCCATCTTGCACAGTGTGTTTTTAGGAGACTGTTTTAATCTGTTTTTGTGATTTAAATTGTGCTTAAAAACTGTCTGCACCCCTGTATTTTAGCCTTTAAAAAAGGCCGATTTTAGAGTGCCCGCCCAGCACTATTCCTGTGTTTGTATCTTAAACAATCTCTCCCTTACCTGGAAAGTAGAGAATGCTCACTTGGAAGTGTGGATTCAGCCTGTCTATTTCTAAGGAGATTCTGAATAGAGCAGCAGTTGCCTTTCCCCCTGACCACAGGGTCTGGACTTAGCTGATTGGCTCTCTGAGTCCCTGCTGCACCTGAGACCCGCACCCCACACCTGCTCTGGCCCTTTAAGTTTGTGGAAAGAAGCCCAAGACAGCCACCTCCATTTTGTGAGTCTCTGTGCATCTTCCCTGTGTCCTGATATGGCCCAGTGTTCAAGGATTGGAAAAAGACCTAGGTAAGGAGCCCTGAGATGTTTCCGGGTAAATAGTATTATTTGTTCAAAAGTGTTTGTTTCAGCTACCTGTGTCTAATTTACTGTGGGCTCTCTGTTTTTCAGGCAGCCTGGCCTCTTTTAAAGTGGTGTTTTTTTTATTCCTTTTTGCAGTGACTGTGTGAATTGCCTTGCTAGTTTGTGGCACCCCCCCCTTTTTTCTATTCTAAGTAAAAAGGCTACATACATCTTGCAGAGTGCGTTTTTATTAGACTGTTTTAATCTGTTTCTGTGATTTAAATTGTGCTTAAAAACTGTCTGCCCCCCCTGTATTTTTGCCTTTAAAAAAGCCCGATTTTAGAGGTCGCGGCCAGCACTATTCCAGTGTTTGTTTCTTAAACAATCTCTCCCTTACCTGGAAAGTAGACTCTGCTAGCTTGGAAGTGTGGATTCAGCCTGTCTGTATCCAAAGGAATTCTGACTAGAGCAGCATTTGCCTTTCCCCCTGACCACAGGGACTGGACTTAGCTGATTGGTTCCCTGAGTCTCTGCTGCACCTGAGACCCGCACCCCACAGCTGACCTGGCCTTTTAAGTTTGTGGAGGGAAGCCCAAGACAGCCACCTCCATTTTGTGAGCCTCTGTGCATATCCCCTGTGTCCTGATACAGCCCAGTGTTCAAGGATTGGAAAAAGACCTAGGTAAGGAGCCCTGAGATTTTTCCGGGTAAATAGTATTATTTGTTCAAAAGTGTTTGTTTCAGCGACCTGTGTCTGTTTTACTGTGGACTCTCTGTGTTTCAGGCAGCCTGGCCTCTTTTAAAGTGGTGTTTTTTTTTAATTCCTTTTTGCAGTGACTGTGTGAATTGCCTTACTAATTTGTGGCACAACCCCCTTCCCCCCCTTTTTTCTCTTCTAAGTAAAAAGGCTACATACATCTTGCAGAGTGTGTTTTTAGGAGACTGTTTTAATCTGTTTCTGTGATTTAAATTGTGCTTAAAAACTGTCTGCCCCCCTGTATTTTTGCCTTTAAAAAAGCCAGATTTGAGAGTGCGCGCCCAACACTATTCCAGTGTTTGTTTCTTAAACAATCTCTCCCTTACCTGGAAAGTAGACTCTGCTAGCTTGGAAGTGTACATTCAGCCTGTCTGTATCCAAGGAGATTCTGAATAGAGCAGTAGTTGCCTTTCCCCCTGACCACAGGGACTGGACTTAGCTGATTGTCTCCCTGAGTCCCTGCTGCACCTGAGACCCGCCCCCCCCAACACCTGCTCTGGCCCCTGAAGTTTGTGGATGGAAGGCCAAGACAGCCACCTCCATTTTGTTAGCCTCTGTGCATCTTCCCTGTGTCCTGATACAGCCCAGTGTTCAAGGATTGCAAAAAGATCTAGGTAAGGATCCCTGAGATCTTTCTGTGGAAATAGTATTATTTGTTCAAAATTGTTTGTTTAAGCTACCTGTGTCTGTTTTACTGTGGAATCTCTGTGTTTCAGGAAGCCTGGCCTCTTTTAAAGTGGTGATTTTTTTTTATTCATTTTTGCTGTGACTGTGTGAATTGCCTTGCTAGTTTGTGGCACCCCTCTCCCCTCCCCCTTTTTTCTATTCTAAGTAAAAAGGCTACATACATCTTGCAGAGTGAGTTTTAAGGAGACTGTTTTAATCTGTTTCTGTGATTTAAATTGTGCTTAAAAACTGTCTGCCTCCCTGTATTTTTGCCTTTAAAAAGCCCGATTTTAGAGGTCGCGCCCAGCACTATTCCAGTGTTTGTTTCTTAAGCAATCTCTCCGTTACCTGGAAAGTAGACTCTGCTAGCTTGGAAGTGTGGATTCAGCCTGTCTGTATCCAAAGGGATTCTGAATAGAGCAGCAGTTGACTTTCCTCCTGACCACAGGGACTGGACTTAGCTGATTGGCTCCCTGAGTCCTTGCTTTATCTGAGACCCACCCCCCACACCTGCTCTGGCCCCTTAAGTTTGTGGAGGGAAGCACAAGACAGCCAACTCCATTTTGTGAGTCTCTGTGCATCTCCCCTGTGTCCTGATACATCCCAGTGTTCAAGGATTGCAAAAAGGCCTAGGTAAGGAGCCCTGAGATTTTTCCAGGTAAATAGTATTATTTGTTCAAAAGTGTTTGTTTCAGCTACCTGTGTCTGTTTTACTGTGGACTCTCTGTGTTTCAGGAAGCCTGGCCTCTTTTAAAGTGGTGCTTTTTTTAATTCATTTTTGCCGTGACTGTGTGAATTTCCTTGCTAGTTTGTGGCACCCCTCTCCCCTCCCCCTTTTTTCTATTCTAAGTAAAAAGGCTACATACATCTTGCAGAGTGAGTTTTAAGGAGACTGTTTTAATCTGTTTCTGTGAATTAAATTGTGCTTAAAAACTGTCTGCCCCCCTGTATTTTTGCCTTTAAAAAAGCCCGATTTTAGAGGTCGCGCCCAGCACTATTCCAGTGTTTGTTTCTTAAGCAATCTCTCCGTTACCTGGAAAGTAGACTCTGCTAGCTTGGAAGTGTGGATTCAGCCTGTCTGTATCCGAAGGGATTCTGAATAGAGCAGCAGTTGACTTTCCTCCTGACCACAGGGACTGGACTTAGCTGATTGGCTCCCTGAGTCTATGCTGCACCTGATACCCACCCCCCACACCTGCTCTGGCCCCTTAGGTTTGTGGAGGGAAGCCCAAGACAGCCACCTCCATTTTGTGAGCCTCTGTGCATCTCCCCTGTGTCCTGATACAGCCCAGTGTTCAAGGATTGCAAAAAGACCTAGGTAAGGAGCCCTGAGATTTTTCCAGGTAAATAGAATTATTTGTTCAAAAGTGTTTTGTTTCAGCTACCTGTGTCTGTTTTACTGTGGACTCTCTGTGTTTCAGGAAGCCTGGCCTCTTTTAAAGTGGTGCTTTTTTTAATTCATTTTTGCCGTGACTGTGTGAATTTCCTTGCTAGTTTGTGGCACCCCTCCCCCTTTTTTCTATTCTAAGTAAAAAGGCTACATACATCTTGCAGAGTGAGTTTTAAGGAGACTGTTTTAATCTGTTTCTGTGATTTAAATTGTGCTTAAAAACTGTCTGCCCACCTGTATTTTTGCCTTTAAAAAAGCCCGATTTTAGAGGTCGCGCCCAGCACTATTCCAGTGTTTGTTTCTTAAGCAATCTCTCCGTTACCTGGAAAGTAGACTCTGCTAGCTTGGAAGTGTGGATTCAGCCTGTCTGTATCCAAAGGGATTCCGAATAGAGCAGCAGTTGACTTTCCTCCTGACCACAGGGACTGGACTTAGCTGATTGGCTCCCTGAGTCCCTGCTGTATCTGAGACCCACCCCCCACACCTGCTCTGGCCCCTTAAGTTTGTGGAGGGAAGCACAAGACAGCCAACTCCATTTTGTGAGTCTCTGTGCATCTCCCCTGTGTCCTGATACATCCCAGTGTTCAAGGATTGCAAAAAGGCCTAGGTAAGGAGCCCTGAGATTTTTCTGAGTAAATAGTATTATTTGTTCAAAAGTGTTTGTTTCAGCTACCTGTGTCTGTTTTACTGTGGACTCCCTGTGTTTCAGGCAGCCTGGCTTCTTTTAAAGTGGTGTTTTTTTTTAATTTGTTTTTGCTGTGACTGTGTGAATTGCCTTGCTAATTTGTGGCACAACCCCATTCCCCCCCTTTTTTCTCTTCTAAGTAAAAAGGCTACATACATCTTGCAGAGTTTGTTTTTAGGAGACTGTTTTAATCTGTTTTTGTGATTTAAATTGTGCTTAAAAACTGTCTGCACCCCTGTATTTTGCCTATCAAAAAGCCCGATTTTAGAGTGCCCGCCCAGCACTATTCCTGTGTTTGTATCTTAAACAATCTCTCCCTTATCTGGAAAGTAGAGACTGCTCGCTTGGAAGATTAGATTCAGCCTGTCTGTTTCTAAGAAGATTCTGAATAGAGCAGCAGTTGCCTTTCCCCCTGACTACAGGGACTGGACTTTGCTGATTGGCTCCCTGAGTCTATGCTGCACCTGATACCCACCCCCCACACCCGCTCTGGCCCCTTAGGTTTGTGGAGGGAAGCCCAAGACAGCCACCTCCATTTTGTGAGCCTCTGTGCATCTCCCCTGTGTCCTGATACAGCCCAGTGTTCAAGGATTGCAAAAAGACCTAGGTAAGGAGCCCTGAGATTTTTCCGGGTAAATAGTATTATTTGTTCAAAAGTGTTTGTTTCAGCTACCTGTGTCTGTTTTACTGTGGACTCTCTGTGTTTCAGGAAGCCTGGCCTCTTTTAAAGTGGTGCTTTTTTTAATTCATTTTTGCCGTGACTGTGTGAATTGCCTTGCTAGTTTGTGGCACTCCTCTCCCCTCCCCCTTTTTTCTATTCTAAGTAAAAAGGCTACATACATCTTGCAGAGTGTTTTTAGGAGACTGTTTTAATCTGTTTTTGTGATTTAAATTGTGCTTAAAAACTGTCTGCCCCCCTGTATTTTTGCCTTTAAAAAAGCCCGATTTTAGAGGTCGCGCCCAGCACTATTCCAGTGTTTGTTTCTTAAACAATCTCTCCCTTACCTGGAAAGTAGACTCAGCTAGATTGGAAGTGTGGATTCAGCCTGTCTGTATCCAAAGGGATTCTGAATAGAGCAGCAGTTGCCTTTCCCCCTGACCACAGGGACTGGACTTAGCTGATTGACTCCCTGAGTCCCTGCTGCACCTGAGACCCAACCCCCACACCTGCTCTGGCCCCTTAAGTTTGTGGAGGGAAGCACAAGACAGCCATCTCCATTTTGTGAGTCTCTGTGCATCTCCCCTGTGTCCTGATACATCCCAGTGTTCAAGGATTGCAAAAAGACCTAGGTAAGGAGCCCTGAGATTTTTCTGGGTAAATAGTATTATTTGTTCAAAAGTGTTTGTTTCAGCTACCTGTGTCTGTTTTACTGTGGACTCCCTGTGTTTCAGGCAGCCCGGCTTCTTTTAAAGTGGTGTTTTTTTTAAATTTGTTTTTGCTGTGACTGTGTGAATTGCCTTGCTAGTTTGTGGCACAACACCATTCCCCCCCTTTTTTCTCTTCTAAGTAAAAAGGCTACATACATCTTGCAGAGTGTGTTTTTAGGAGACTGTTTTAATCTGTTTTTGTGATTTAAATTGTGCTTAAAAACTGTCTGCACCCCTGTATTTTGCCTTTAAAAAAGCCGATTTTAGAGTGCCCGCCCAGCACTATTCCTGTGTTTGTATCTTAAACAATCTCTCCCTTACCTGGAAAGTAGAGACTGCTCGCTTGGAAGTGTGGATTCAGCCTGTCTGTTTCTAAGGAGATTCTGAATAGAGCAGCAGTTGCCTTTCCCCCTGACCACAGGGACTGGACTTTGCTGATCGGCTCACTGAGTCTCTGCTGCACCTGAGACCCACCCCCCACACCTGCTCTGGCCTCATAAGTTTGTGGAGGGAAGCCCAAGACAGCCACCTCCATTTTGTGAGCCTCTGTGCATCTCCCCTGTGTCCTGATACAGCCCAGTGTTCAAGGATTGCAAAAAGACCTAGGTAAGGAGCCCTGAGATTTTTCCGGGTAAATAGTATTATTTGTTCAAAAGTGTTTGTTTCAGCTACCTGTGTCTGTTTTACTGTGGACTCTCTGTGTTTCAGGCAGCCTCGCCTCTTTTATAGTGGTGTTTTTTTTAATTTGTTTTTGTCGTGACTGTGTGAATTGCCTTGCTAGTTTGTGGCACCCCCATTCCCCCCCTTTTTTCTCTTCTAAGTAAAAAGGTTACATACATCTTGCAGAGTGTGTTTTAAGGAGACTGTTTTAATCTTTTTCTGTGATTTAAATTGTGCTTAAAAACTGTCTGCCCCCCCTGTATTTTGCCTTTAAAAAAGCCCTATTTTAGAGAGCGCACCCAGCACTATTCCTGTGTTTGTTTCTTAAACAATCCCTCCCTTACCTGGAAAGTAGACTCTGCTAGCTTGGAAGTGTGGATTCAGCCTGTCTGTATCCAAGGAGATTCTGATTAGAGCAGCATTTGCCTTTCCCCCTGACCACAGGGACTGGACTTAGCTGATTGGCTCCCTGAGTCCCTGCTGCACCTGAGACCCGCCCCTCACACCTGCTCTGGCCCCTTAAGTTTGTGGAGGGAAGCCCAAGACAGCCACCTCCATTTTGTGAGCCTCTGTGCATCTCCCCTGTGTCCTGATACAGCCCAGTGTTCAACGATTGCAAAGAGACCTAGGTAAGGAGCCCTGAGATTTTTCTGGGTAAATAGTATTATTTGTTCAAAAGTGTTTGTTTCAGCTACCTGTGTCTGTTTTACAGTGAACTCTCTGTGGTTCAGGCAGCCTGGCTCTTTTAAAGTGTTTTTGTTTTTTAAATTTGTTTTTGCCGTGACTGTCTGAATTGCCTTGCTAGTTTGTGGCACCCCCCCTGCTCCTCCCTTTTGTTCTCTTCTAAGTAAAAGGCTACATACATCTTGCAGAGTGTGTTTTTAGGAGACTGTTTTAATCTGTTTCTGTGATTTAAATTGTGCTTAAAAACTGTCTGCACCCCTTTATTTTTTACTTGAAAAACACCCGATTTGAGAGGTCGGGCCCAGCACTATTCCTGTGTTTGTTTCTTAAACAATCTCTCCCTTACCTGGAAAGTAGACTCTGCTAGCTTGGAAGTGTGTATTCAGCCTGTCTGTATTCAAGGAGATTCTGAATAGAGCAGTAGTTGCCTTTCCCCCTGACCACAGGGACTGGACTTAGCTGATTGGCTCCCTGAGTCCCTGCTGCACCTGAGACCCGCCCCCCACACCTGCTCTGGCCCCTTAAGTTTGTGGAGGGAAGCCCAAGACAGCCACTTCCATTTTGTGAGCCTCTGTGCATCTCCCCTGTGTCCTGATACAGCCCAGTGTTCAAGCATTGAAAAAAGACCTAGGTAAGGAGCCCTGAGATTTTTCTGGGTAAATAGTATTATTTGTTCGAAAGTGTTTATTTCAGCTACCTGTGTCTGTTTTACTGTGGACTCTCTGTGTTTCAGGCAGCCTGGCCTCTTTTAAAGAGGTGTTTTTTTTTTTATTCGTTTTTGTCGTGACTGTGTGAATTGCCTTGCTAGTTTGTGGCACACCCCACCCCCTCTTTTTTTCTCTTCTAAGTATAAAGACTACATACATCTTGTACAGTGTGTTTTTAGGAGACTGTTTTAATCTGTTTCTGTGATTTAAATTGTGCTTAAAAACTGTCTGCCCCCCCCTGGATTTTTGCCTTTAAAAAAGCCCGATTTTAGAGGTCGCGCCCAGCACTATTCCAGTATTTGTTTCTTAAACAATCTCTCCCTTACCTGGAAAGTAGACTCTGCTAGCTTGGAAGTGTGGATTCAGCCTGTCTGTATCCAAGGAGATTCTGAATAGAGCAGCAGTTGCCTTCCCCCTGACCCCATGGACTGGACTTAGTTGATTGGCTCCCTGAGTCCCTGCTGCACTTGAGACCCACCCCCCACACCTGCTCTGGCCCCTTAAGTTTGTGGAGGGAAGCCCAAGACAGCCACCTCCATTTTGTGAGTCTCTGTCCATCTGCCCTGTGTCCTTAAACAGCCCAGTGTTCAAGGATTGCAAAAAGACCTAGGTAAGGAGCCCTGAGATTTTTCTGGGTAAATAGTATTATTTGTTCAAAAGTGTTTTTTTTCAGCTACCTTTGTCTGTTTTACTGTGGACTCTCTGTGTTTCAGGCAGCCTGGCCTCTTTTAAAGTGGTGTTTTTTTTAATTCGTTTTTGCTGTGACTGTGTGAATTGCCTTGCTAGTTTTTGGCACCCTCCCCTCCCCCCCTTTTTTTCTCTTCTAAGTAAAAAGGCTACATACATCTTGCAGAGTGTGTTTTTAGGAGACTGTTTTAATCTGTTTCTGTGATTTAAATTGTGCTTAAAAACTGTCTGCCCCCCTGTATTTTTGCCTTTAAAAAAGCACGATTTTAGAGTTCGCGCCTAGCACTATTCCAGTGTTTGTTTCTTAAACAATCTCTCCCTTACCTCGAAAGTAGACTCTGCTAGCTTGGAAGTGTGGATCCAGCCTGTTTGTATCCAAGGAGATTCTGAATAGAGCAGCAGTAGTTTTTCCCCCTGACCACAGGGACTGGAGTTAGCTGATTGGCTCCCTTAGTCCCTGCTGCACCTGTTACCCGCCCGCCACACTTTCTCTTTCCCCTTAAGTTTGTGGAGGGAAGCCCAAGATAGCCACCTCCATTTTGTGACCCTCTGTGCATCTCCCCTGTGTCCTGATACAGCCCAGTGTTCAAGGATTGCAAAAAGACCTAGGTAAGGAGCCCTGAGATTTTTCTGGGTAAATAGTATTATTTGTTCAAAAGTGTTTGGTTCAGCTACCTGTGTCTGTTTTACAGTGGACTCTCTGTGTTTCAGGCAGCCTGGCCTCTTTTAAAGTGGTGGTTGTTTTTAATTAGTTTTTGTTGTGACTGTGTGAATTGCCTTGCTAGTTTGTGGCACCCCCCCACCCCCTCTTTTTTTCTCTTGTAAGTAAAAAGGCTACATAGATCTTGCAGAGTGTGTTTTTAGGAGACTGTTTTAATCTGTTTCTGTGATTTAATTTGTGCTTAAAAACTGTCTGTCGCCCTGTATTTTTGCCTTTAAAAAAGACCGATATTAGAGTGCACGCCCAGCTCTATTCCAGTGCTTGTTTCTTAAACAATCTCTCCCTTACCTGGAAAGTAGACTCTGCTAGCTTGGAAGTGTGGATTCAGCCTGTCTGTATCCAAGGAGATTCTGAATAGAGCAGCAGTTGCCTTCCCCCTGACCCCATGGACTGGACTTAGCTGATTGGCTCCCTGAGTCCCTGCTGCACCTGAGACCCGCCCCCCACACTTTCTCTGGCCCCTTAAGTTTGTGGAGGGAAGCCCAAGACAGCCACCTCCATTTTGTGAGCCTCTGTGCATCTCCCCTGTGTCCTGATACAGCCCAGTGTTCAAGGATTGCAAAAAGAACTAGGTAAGGAGCCCTGAGATTTTTCTGGGTAAATAGTATTATTTGTTCAAAAGTGTTTGGTTCAGCTACCTGTGTCTGTTTTACAGTGGACTCTCTGTGTTTCAGGCAGCCTGGCCTCTTTTAAAGTGGTGGTTGTTTTTAATTAGTTTTTGTTGTGACTGTGTGAATTGCCTTGCTAGTTTGTGGCACCCCCCCACCCCCTCTTTTTTTCTCTTGTAAGTAAAAAGGCTACATACATCTGCAGAGTGTTTTTTTAGGAGACCGTTTTAATCTGTTTCTGTGATTTAATTTGTGCTTAAAAACTGTCTGCCCACCCTGTATTTTTGCCTTTAAAAAAGCCCGATTTTAGAGTGCGCACCCAGCACTATTCTAGTGTTTGTTTCTTTAACAATCTCTCCCTTACCTGGAAAGTAGACTCTGCTAGCTTGGAAGTGTGGATTCAGCCTGTCTGTATCCAAGGGGATTCTGACTAGAGCAGCAGTTGCCTTTCCCCCTGACCACAGGAACTGGACTTTGCTGATTGGCTCCCTGAGTCCCTGCTGCACCTGAGACCCGCCCCCCACACCTGCTCTGGCCCCTTAAGTTTGTGGAGGGAAGCCCAAGACAGCCACCTCCGTTTTGTGAGCCTCTGTGCATCTCTCCTGTGTCCTGATACAACCCAGTGTTCAAGGATTGCATAAAGACCTAGGTAAGGAGCCCTGAGATTTTTCTGGGTAAATAGTATTATTTGTTTGTTTCAGCTACCTGTGTCTGTTTTACTGTGGACTCTCTGTGTTTCAGGCATCCTGGCTCTTTTAAAGTGTTCCTGTTTTTTAAATTTGTTTTTGCCGTGACTGTCTGAGTTTCCTTGCTAGTTTGTGGCACCCACCCTCCTCCTCCCCCCCTTTTGTTCTCTTCTAAGTAAAAGGGCTACATACATCTTGCAGAGTGTGTTTTTAGGAGACTGTTTTATTCTGTCTCTGTGATTTAAATTGTGCTTAAAAACTGTCTGCCCCCCTGTATTTTTGCCTTTAAAAAAGCCAGATTTGAGAGTGTGCGCCCAGCACTATTCCAGTGTTTGTTTCTTAAACAATCTCTCCGTTACCTGGAAAGTAGACTCTGCTAGCTTGGAAGTGTGGATTCAGCCTGTCTGTATCCCCGGAGATTCTGAATAGAGCAGCAGTTGTTTTTCCCCCTGACCACAGGGACTGGACATAGCTGATTGGCTCCCTGAGTCCCTGCTGCACCTGAGACCCGCCCCCACACCTGCTCTGGCCCCTTAAGTTTGTGGAGGGAAGCCCAAGATAGCCACCTCCATTTTGTGAGACTCTGTGCATCTCCCCTGTGTCCTGAAACAGCCCAGTGTTCAAGGATTGATCAAGGATTGAAAAAAAAACTAGGTAAGGAGCCCTGAGATTTTTCTGGGTAAATATTATTATTTGTTCAAAACTGTTTGTTTCAGCTACCTCTGTCTGTTTTACTGTGGACTGTGTGTTTCAGGCAGCCTGGCTTCTTTTAAAGTGGTGTTTTTTTAAATTAGTTTTTGCTGTGACTGTATGAATTGCCTTGCTAGTTTGTGGCACCCCCCCTTACCCCCCTTCACCCCCCTTTTTTCTCTTCTAAGTAAAAAGGCTACATACATCTTGCAGAGTGTGTTTTTAGGAGACTGTTTTAATCTGTTTTTGTGATTTAAATTGAGCTTAAAAACTGACTGCACCCCTGTATTTTTGCCTTTAAAAAAGCCCGATTTTAGAGTGCCCGCCCAGCACTATTCCAGTGTTTGTTTCTTAAGCAATCTCTCCCTTACCTGGAAAGTGGACTCTGCTAGCTTGGAAGTGTGGATTCAGCCTGTCTGTATCCAAGGAGATTCTGAATAGAGCAGCAGTTGCCTTTCCCCCTGACCACAGGGACTGGACTTAGCTGATTGGCTCCCTTAGTCCCTGCTGCACCTGAGAGCCGCCCCCCACACCTGCTCTGGCCTCTTAAGGTTGTGGAGGGAAGCCCAAGACAGCCACCTACATTTTGTAAGCCCCAGTGGATCTCCCCTGTGTCCTGATACAGCCCAGTGTTCAAGGATTGCAAAAAAAACTAGGTAAGGAGCCCTGAGATTTTTCCGGGTAAATATTATTATTTGCTCAAAACTGTTTGTTTCAGCTACTGTGTCTGTTTTACTGTGGACTGTGTGTTTCAGGCAGCCTGGCTTCTTTTAAAGTGGTGTTTTTTAAAAATGTGTTTTTGCTGTGACTGTCTGAATTGCCTCTCTAGTTTGTGGCACCCCACTTTGCTCCCCCTTTTGTTCTCTTCTAAGTAAAAAGGCTACATACATCTTGCAGAGTGTTTTTTTACAAGACTGTTTTAATCTGTCTCTGTGATTTAAATTGTGCTTAAAAACTGTCTGCCCTCCTGTATTTTTGTCTTTAAAAAAGCCCGATTTCAGAGTGCGCGCAAGCACTATTCCAGTGTTTGTTTCTTAAACAATCTCTCCGTTACCTGGAAAGTAGACTCTGCTAGTTTGGAAGTGTGGATTCAGCCTGTTTGTATCCAAGGGGATTCTGAATAGAGCAGCAGTTGTTTTTCCCCCTGACCACAGGGACTGGACATAGCTGATTGGCTCCCTGAGTCCCTGCTGCACCTGAGACCCGCCCCCTCACCCGCTCTGGCCCGTAAAGTTTGTGGAGGGAAGCCCAAGACAGCCACCTCCATTTTGTGAGCCTCTGTGCATCTCCCCTGTGTCCTGAAACAGCCCAGTGTTCAAGGATTGCAAAAAGACCTTGGTAAGGAGCCCTGAGATTTTTCTGGGTAAATATTATTATTGGTTCAAAACTGTTTGTTTCAGCTATCTGTGTCTGTTTTACTGTGGACTCTCTGTGTTTTTGGCAAACTGGCCTCTTTTGAAGTGGTGTTTTTTTTTATTGGTTTTTGCCGTCACTGTCTGAATTGCCTTGCTAGTTTGTGGCACCCCACTCTGCTGCCCCTTTTGTTCTCTTCTAAGTAAAAAGGCTACATACATCTTGCAGAGTGTGTTTTTAGGAGACTGTTTTAATCTGTTTCTGTGATTTAATTTGTGCTTAAAAACTGTCTGCCCTCCTGTATTTGTGCCTTTAAAAAAGCCCGATATTAGAGTGCGCGCCCAGCACTATTCCAGTGTTTGTTTCTTAAACAATCTCTCCCTTAACTGAAAAGCTGACTCTGCTAGCTTGGAAGTGTGGATTCAGCCTGTCTTTATCCAACGAGATTCTGAATAGAGCAGCAGTTGCCTTTCCCCCAACCACATGGACTGGACATAGCTGATTGGCTCCCTGAGCCCTGCTGCACCTGAGACCCGCCCTCCACACCTGCTCTGGCCCCTTAAGTTTGTGGAGGGAAGCCCAAGACAGCCACCTCCGTTTTGTGAGCCTCTGTGCATCTCTCCTGTGTCCTGATACAGCCCAGTGTTCAAGGATTGAAAAAAGACCTAGGTAAGGGGCCCTGAGATTGTTCTGGGTAAATAGTATTATTTGTTCAAAAGTGTTCATTTCAGCTACCTGTGTCTGTTTTACTGTGGACTCTCTGTGTTTCAGGCAGCCTGGCCTCTTTTAAAGTGGTGTTTTTTTTAATTAGTTTTTGTCGTGACTGTGTTAATTGCCTTGCTAGTTTGTGGCACCCCCTCCCCCTTTTTTTCTCTTCTAAATAAAAAGGCTACATACATCTTGCAGAGTGTGTTTTTAGGAGACTGTTTTAATCTGTTTCTGTGATTTAAATTGTGCTTAAAAACTGTCTGCCCCCCTGTATTTTTGTATTTAAAAAAGCCAGATATTAGAGTGCGCCCAGCACTATTCCAGTGTTTGTTTCTTAAGCAATCTCTCCCTTACCGGGAAAGTAGACTCTGGTAGCTTGGAAGTGTGGATTCAGCCTGTCTGTATCCAAGGAGATTCTGAATAGAGCAGCAGTTGTCTTTCCCCCTGACCACAGGGATTGGACTTAGCTGATTGGCTTCCTGAGTCCCTGCTGCACCTGAGACCCGCCCCCCACACCTTCTCTGGCCCCTTAAGTTTGTCGAGGGAAGCCCAAGACAGCCACCTCCATTTTGTGAGCCTCTGTGCATCTCCACTGTGTCCTGATACAGCCCAGTGTTCAAGGATTGCAAAAAGACCTAGGTAAGAAGCCCTGAGATTTTTCTGGGTAAATAGTATTATTTGTTCAAAAGTGTTTGTTTCAGCTACCTGTGTCTGTTTTGCTGTGGACTCTCTGTGTTTCAGGCAGCCTGGCCTCTTTTAAAGTGGTGGATTTTTTTTATTTGTTTTTGCCGTGACTGTGTTAATTGCCTTGCTAGTTTGTGGCACCTCCCCACCTTTTTTCTCTTCTAAGTAAAAAGGCTACATACATCTTGCAGAGTGTTTTTTTAGGAGACTGTTTTAATCTGTTTCTGTGATTTAAATTGTGCTTAAAAACTGTCTGCCCCCCTGTATTTTTGCCTTTAAAAAAGCACGATTTTAGAGTGCGCGCCCAGCACTATTCCAGTGTTTGTTTCTTAAGCAATCTCTCCCTTACCGGGAAAGTAGACTCTGGTAGCTTGGAAGTGTGGATTCAGCCTGTCTGTATCCAAGGAGATTCTGAATAGAGCAGCAGTTGTCTTTCCCCCTGACCACAGGGATTGGACATAGCTGATTGGCTCCCTGAGTCCCTGCTGCACCTGAGACCCGCCCCCACACCTGCTCTGGCCCCTTAAGTTTGTGGAGGGAAGCCCAAGATAGCCACCTCCATTTTGTGAGACTCTGTGCATCTCCCCTGTGTCCTGAAACAGCCCAGTGTTCAAGGATTGAAAAAAAAACTAGGTAAGGAGCCCTGAGATTTTTCTGGGTAAATATTATTATTTGTTCAAAACTGTTTGTTTCAGCTACCTCTGTCTGTTTTACTGTGGACTGTGTGTTTCAGGCAGCCTGGCTTCTTTTAAAGTGGTGTTTTTTTAAATTAGTTTTTGCTGTGACTGTGTGAATTGCCTTGCTAGTTTGTGGCACCCCCCCTTACCCCCCTTCACCCCCCTTTTTTCTCTTCTAAGTAAAAAGGCTACATACATCTTGCAGAGTGTGTTTTTAGGAGACTGTTTTAATCTGTTTTTGTGATTTAAATTGAGCTTAAAAACTGACTGCACCCCTGTATTTTTGCCTTTAAAAAAGCCCGATTTTAGAGTGCCCGCCCAGCACTATTCCAGTGTTTGTTTCTTAAGCAATCTCTCCCTTACCTGGAAAGTGGACTCTGCTAGCTTGGAAGTGTGGATTCAGCCTGTCTGTATCCAAGGAGATTCTGAATAGAGCAGCAGTTGCCTTTCCCCCTGACCACAGGGACTGGACTTAGCTGATTGGCTCCCTTAGTCCCTGCTGCACCTGAGAGCCGCCCCCCACACCTGCTCTGGCCTCTTAAGGTTGTGGAGGGAAGCCCAAGACAGCCACGTACATTTTGTAAGCCCCAGTGGATCTCCCCTGTGTCCTGATACAGCCCAGTGTTCAAGGATTGCAAAAAAAACTAGGTAAGGAGCCCTGAGATTTTTCCGGGTAAATATTATTATTTGCTCAAAACTGTTTGTTTCAGCTACTGTGTCTGTTTTACTGTGGACTGTGTGTTTCAGGCAGCCTGGCTTCTTTTAAAGTGGTGTTTTTTAAAAATGTGTTTTTGCTGTGACTGTCTGAATTGCCTCTCTAGTTTGTGGCACCCCACTTTGCTCCCCCTTTTGTTCTCTTCTAAGTAAAAAGGCTACATACATCTTGCAGAGTGTTTTTTTACAAGACTGTTTTAATCTGTCTCTGTGATTTAAATTGTGCTTAAAAACTGTCTGCCCTCCTGTATTTTTGTCTTTAAAAAAGCCCGATTTCAGAGTGCGCGCAAGCACTATTCCAGTGTTTGTTTCTTAAACAATCTCTCCGTTACCTGGAAAGTAGACTCTGCTAGTTTGGAAGTGTGGATTCAGCCTGTTTGTATCCAAGGGGATTCTGAATAGAGCAGCAGTTGTTTTTCCCCCTGACCACAGGGACTGGACATAGCTGATTGGCTCCCTGAGTCCCTGCTGCACCTGAGACCCGCCCCCTCACCCGCTCTGGCCCGTAAAGTTTGTGGAGGGAAGCCCAAGACAGCCACCTCCATTTTGTGAGCCTCTGTGCATCTCCCCTGTGTCCTGAAACAGCCCAGTGTTCAAGGATTGCAAAAAGACCTTGGTAAGGAGCCCTGAGATTTTTCTGGGTAAATATTATTATTGGTTCAAAACTGTTTGTTTCAGCTATCTGTGTCTGTTTTACTGTGGACTCTCTGTGTTTTTGGCAAACTGGCCTCTTTTGAAGTGGTGTTTTTTTTTATTGGTTTTTGCCGTCACTGTCTGAATTGCCTTGCTAGTTTGTGGCACCCCACTCTGCTGCCCCTTTTGTTCTCTTCTAAGTAAAAAGGCTACATACATCTTGCAGAGTGTGTTTTTAGGAGACTGTTTTAATCTGTTTCTGTGATTTAATTTGTGCTTAAAAACTGTCTGCCCTCCTGTATTTGTGCCTTTAAAAAAGCCCGATATTAGAGTGCGCGCCCAGCACTATTCCAGTGTTTGTTTCTTAAACAATCTCTCCCTTAACTGAAAAGCTGACTCTGCTAGCTTGGAAGTGTGGATTCAGCCTGTCTTTATCCAACGAGATTCTGAATAGAGCAGCAGTTGCCTTTCCCCCAACCACATGGACTGGACATAGCTGATTGGCTCCCTGAGCCCTGCTGCACCTGAGACCCGCCCTCCACACCTGCTCTGGCCCCTTAAGTTTGTGGAGGGAAGCCCAAGACAGCCACCTCCGTTTTGTGAGCCTCTGTGCATCTCTCCTGTGTCCTGATACAGCCCAGTGTTCAAGGATTGAAAAAAGACCTAGGTAAGGGGCCCTGAGATTGTTCTGGGTAAATAGTATTATTTGTTCAAAAGTGTTCATTTCAGCTACCTGTGTCTGTTTTACTGTGGACTCTCTGTGTTTCAGGCAGCCTGGCCTCTTTTAAAGTGGTGTTTTTTTTAATTAGTTTTTGTCGTGACTGTGTTAATTGCCTTGCTAGTTTGTGGCACCCCCTCCCCCTTTTTTTCTCTTCTAAATAAAAAGGCTACATACATCTTGCAGAGTGTGTTTTTAGGAGACTGTTTTAATCTGTTTCTGTGATTTAAATTGTGCTTAAAAACTGTCTGCCCCCCTGTATTTTTGTATTTAAAAAAGCCAGATATTAGAGTGCGCCCAGCACTATTCCAGTGTTTGTTTCTTAAGCAATCTCTCCCTTACCGGGAAAGTAGACTCTGGTAGCTTGGAAGTGTGGATTCAGCCTGTCTGTATCCAAGGAGATTCTGAATAGAGCAGCAGTTGTCTTTCCCCCTGACCACAGGGATTGGACTTAGCTGATTGGCTTCCTGAGTCCCTGCTGCACCTGAGACCCGCCCCCCACACCTTCTCTGGCCCCTTAAGTTTGTCGAGGGAAGCCCAAGACAGCCACCTCCATTTTGTGAGCCTCTGTGCATCTCCACTGTGTCCTGATACAGCCCAGTGTTCAAGGATTGCAAAAAGACCTAGGTAAGAAGCCCTGAGATTTTTCTGGGTAAATAGTATTATTTGTTCAAAAGTGTTTGTTTCAGCTACCTGTGTCTGTTTTGCTGTGGACTCTCTGTGTTTCAGGCAGCCTGGCCTCTTTTAAAGTGGTGGATTTTTTTTATTTGTTTTTGCCGTGACTGTGTTAATTGCCTTGCTAGTTTGTGGCACCTCCCCACCTTTTTTCTCTTCTAAGTAAAAAGGCTACATACATCTTGCAGAGTGTTTTTTTAGGAGACTGTTTTAATCTGTTTCTGTGATTTAAATTGTGCTTAAAAACTGTCTGCCCCCCTGTATTTTTGCCTTTAAAAAAGCAAGATTTTAGAGTGCGCGCCCAGCACTATTTCAGTGTTTGTTTCTTAAACAATCTCTCCCTTACCTGGAAAGTAGACTCTGCTAGCTTGGAAGTGTGGATTCAGCCTTTCTGTATCCAAGGAGATTCTGAATAGAGCAGCGGTTGTCTTTCCCCCTGACCACCGGGACTGGACTTAGCTGATTGGCTCCCTGAGTCCCTGCTGCACCTGAGACCCGCCCCTGCACACCTTCTCTGGCCCCTTAAGTTTGTGGAGAGAAGCCCAAGACAACTACCTCCATTTTGTGAGCCTCTGTGCATCTCCCCTGTGTCCTGATACAGCCCAGTGTTCAAGGATTGCAAAAAGACCTAGGTAAGGAGCCCTGAGATTATTCTGGGTAAATAGTATTATTTGTTCAAAAGTGTTTGTTTCAGCTACCTGTGTCTGTTTTGCTGTGGACTCTCTGTGTTTCAGGCAGCCTGGCCTCTTTTAAAGTGGTGTTTTTTTTAAATTTGTATTTGCCGTGACTGTGTGAATTGCCTTGCTAGTTTGTGGCCCCCCCCTCCCCCCCCTTTTATTCTCTTGTAAGTAAAAAGGCTACATACATCTTGCAGAGTGTGTGTATAGGAGACAGTTTTAATCTGTTTCTGTGATTTAAATTGTGCTTAAAAACTGTCTGCCCCCCCTGTATTTTTGTATTAAAAAAGCCCGATTTTAGAGTGCGCGCCCAGCACTATTCCAGTGTTTGTTTCTTTAGCAATCTCTCCCTTACCTGGAAAGTAGACTCTGCTAGCTTGGAAGTGTGGATTCAGCCTGTCTGTAGCCAAGGAGATTCTCAATAGAGCAGCAGTTGCCTTTCCCCCTGACCACAGGATCTGGACTTAGCTGACTGGCTCCCTGAGTCCCTGCTGCACCTGAGAGCTGCCCCCCACACCTGCTCTGGCCCCTTAAGTTTGTGGAGGGAAGCCCAAGACAGCCACCTCCATTTTGTGAGCCTCTGTGCATCTCCCTCCCCTGTGTCCTGATACAGCCCAGTGTTCAAGGATTGCAAAAATACCTAGGTAAGGAGCCCTGAGATTTTTCTGGGTAAATAGTATTGTTTGTTCAAAAGTGTTTGTTTCAGCTACCTGTGTCTGTTTTACTGTGGACTCTCTGTGTTTCAGTCAGCCTGGCCTCTATTAAAGTAGTGTTTTTTTAAATTAGTTTTTGCCAAGACTGTGTGAATTGCCTTGCTTGTTTGTGGGACCCCCTCCCCCCTTTTTTCTCTTCTGAGTAAAAAGGCTACATACATCTTGCAGATTGTGTTCTTAGGAGACTGTTTTAATCTGTTTCTGTGATTTAAATTGTGCTTAAAAACTGTCTGCCCCCTGTGTTTTTGCCAATTAAAAAAGCTCGATTTTAGAGTGCACGGTCAGCACTATTCCAGTGTTTTTTTCTTAAGCTATCTCTCCCTTACCTGGAAAGTAGACTCTGCTAGCTTGGAAGTTTGGATTCAGCCTGTCTGTGTCCAAGGAGATTCTGAATAGAGCAGCAGTTGCCTTTCCCCCTGACCACAGGGACTGGACTTAGCTGACTGGCTCCCTGAGTCCCTGCTGCACCTGAGAGCCGCCCCCCACACCTGCTCTGGCCCCTTAAGTTTGTGCAGGGAAGCCCAAGACAGCTATCTCCATTTTGTGAGCCTCTGTGCATCTCCCTCCCCTGTGTCCTGATACAGCCCAGTGTTCAAGGATTGCAAAAATACCTATGTAAGGAGGCCTGAGATTTTTCTGGGTAAATAGTAATATTTGTTCAAAAGTGTTTGTTTATGCTACCTGTGTCTGTTTTGCTGTGGACTCTCTGTGATTCAGGCAGCCTGGCCTCTTTTAAAGTGTTGTTTTTTTTAAATTCATATTTGCCGTGACTGTGTGAATTGCCTTGCTAGTTTGTGGCACCCCCCTGCCCCCCTTTGATTCTCTTGTAAGTAAAAAGGCTACATACATCTTGCAGAGTGTGTTTATAGGAGAATGTTTTAATCTGTTTCTGTGATTTAAATTGTGCTTAAAAACTGTCTGCCCCCCTGTATTTTTGTATTAAAAAAGACCGATTTTACAGTGCGCGCCCAGCACTATTCCAGTGTTTGTTTCTTTAGCAATCTCTCCCTTACCTGGAAAGTAGACTCTGCTAGCTTGGAAGTGTGGATTCAGCCTGTCTGTAGCCAAGGAGATTCTGAATAGAGCAGCAGTTGCCTTTCCCCCTGACCACAGGGACTGGACTTAGCTGACTGGCTCCCTGAGTCCCTGCTGCACCTGAGAGCCGCCCCCCACACCTGCTCTGGCCCCTTTAGTTTGTGGAGGGAAGCCCAAGACAGCCACCTCCATTTTGTGAGCCTCTGTGCATCTCCCTTCCCTGAGTCCTGATACAGCCCAGTGTTCAAGGATTGCAAAAATACCTAGGTAAGGAGCCCTGAGATTTTTCTGGGTAAATAGTATTATTTGTTCAAAAGTGTTTGTTTCAGCTACCTGTGTCTGTTTTACTGTGGACTCTGAAGGAGATTCTGAATAGAGCAGCAGTTGTTTTCCCCCCTGACCACAGGGACTGGACATAGCTGATTGGCTCCCTGAGTCCCTGCTGCACCTGAGACCCGCCCCCACACCCGCTCTGGCCCCTTAAGTTTGTGGAGGGAAGCCCAAGACAGCCACCTCCATTTTGTGAGCCTCTGTGCATCTCCCTCCCCTGTGTCCTGATACAGCCCAGTGTAAAAGGATTGCAAAAATACCTAGGTAAGGAGCCCTGAGATTTTTCTGGGTAAATAGTCTTATTTGTTCAAAAGTGTTTGTTTCAGCTACCTGTGTCTGTTTTACTGTGGACTCTCTGTGTTTCAGGCAGCCTTGCCTCTATTAAAGTAGTGTTTTTTCAAATTAGTTTTTGCCATGACTGTGTGAATTGCCTTGCTATTTTGTGGGACCCCCTCCCCCTTTTTTCTCTTCTGAGTAAAAATGCTACATACATCTTGCAGATTGTGTTTTTAGGAGACTGTTTTAATCTGTTTCTGTGATTTAAATTGTGCTTAAAAACTGTCTGCCCCCCTGTATTTTTACCTTTACAAAAGCCCGATTTTAGAGTGCGCGCCAAGCACTATTCCAGTGTTTGTTTCTTAAACAATCTCTCCGTTACCTGGAAAGTAGACTCTGCTAGTTTGGAAGTGTGGATTCAGCCTGTTTGTATCCAAGGAGATTCTGAATAGAGCAGCAGTTGTTTTTCCCCCTGACCACAGGGACTGGACATAGCTGATTGGCTCCCTGAGTCCCTGCTGCACCTGAGACCCGCCCCCACACCCGCTCTGGCCCCTTAAGTTTGTG